>NW_026913027.1:1458705-2188058 GCF_034315485.1 Pezoporus occidentalis
CCAGTTTGGAGGTCCTTACCTCTAAACTTATTATTATTCTCCTCCTGTTTTGTACCACCTTGCTGGCCAGGTCTCCTGCAGCTGAAAGCTTCACTTGGCGTTGTACAGGCAGTAAGACCAAACTACTGGAGTGGATGGTTTTTTCAGCATTTCCTTAACCATCAGGCACTCCCTAGATGAATAATATTTGCTTACACTACCATTCCTGTTTGATTGCAGTCTGTGATGCTGCTGTTGCACAGCCAGCGCCGCTACATCTTTGAGTACGACCAGTCGAGCTACCTGCTGTCGGTCACCATGCCGAGCATGGTGCGCCACGCCTTGCAAACCATGCTGTCCGTCGGGTACTACCGCAACATCTATACCCCTCCGGACAGTAGCGCGGCGTTCATCCAGGACATCGCCAGGGACGGACGGCTTCTGCAGACACTGTACCCTGGGACAGGGCGCAGGGTCCTTTACAAGTACACCAAGCAGTCCCGGCTTTCTGAGATTCTCTATGATACCACTCAAGTCACGTTCACCTATGAGGAATCTTCTGGGGTTATTAAAACAATACATTTAATGCATGATGGGTTCATCTGTACCATCAGATACAGGCAAACAGGTTTGTGTAACTTTTACTATTTTACTAAAGTTTTTGGCCCTAATCCTGCACTTTCCTGGCATGAAATTCCATTATTTTTATGTCTACAAGTTCTTATATTTTATGTTTCAATAGAAAAATGTGTGTGTGTCTATGTCTGTGTCCATACGCATATATAGCTCTCCATTTGAAATATAGTTTTCTTTTTATTGCTTGGTATGGAATAGCTCATATAATGTTTGATTGTTTTTATTCCACTGTGTGGATATTCACTAAATACTAAATCAAGTTGTTTTATTGTTTGCATTTTCAAGTTTCCTTGCTTATACCATAATATAACATAAATTCAAAAGGACTGTTTATACAAGGAAGGAAATCAACATGTAATATAAATTTAGTTTAGAATTATCTTGTAAGTAAACAGAAATCATAATTATTAATAAGAGAGCATTCATTTAAACAAATGTTAATAAAATATAAATATTTTGCAGAGCAAACATTAATAAGGGTTTGTGAGAGAATAACTTAACATATTCTTAGTTAACAGTATTTTCTGAGACAGTCAAGTAGCAATAAGGCTTAAGGGTATATTTGAGCTCATTGCCTGTCTGCTTGATCTGTAGGCTAAGTATACTGTGGATATAATTCACTGTTCTTGCTTTTCCTCTTCCCTTTTTGTTTTGGACAGGTCCGCTTATTGGCCGCCAGATCTTCAGGTTTAGTGAAGAAGGACTTGTAAACGCCAGATTTGACTACAGCTATAACAACTTCCGTGTCACGAGCATGCAGGCCATGATAAATGAGACACCTCTTCCCATAGATCTGTACCGTTACGTCGATGTTTCTGGCAGGACTGAACAGTTTGGAAAATTCAGTGTCATTAATTACGATTTAAACCAAGTTATAACCACCACTGTGATGAAACATACCAAAATTTTTAGTGCTAATGGCCAGGTGATTGAAGTACAGTATGAAATTCTCAAGTCTATTGCTTACTGGATGACCATCCAGTATGATAATATGGGTCGTATGGTGATCTGTGATATACGCGTAGGTGTGGATGCCAATATAACAAGATACTTTTATGAATATGATGCTGATGGTCAGCTTCAGACGGTGTCTGTGAATGATAAAACCCAGTGGCGCTACAGCTATGATCTTAATGGCAACATCAACTTGCTGAGCCATGGGAACAGCGCACGCCTCACTCCTCTGAGATACGATCTGAGAGATCGCATTACCAGACTTGGAGAAATTCAATATAAAATGGATGAAGATGGTTTTCTCAGGCAAAGAGGCAATGAGATCTTTGAGTACAACTCTAACGGTCTGCTGAACAAAGCATATAACAAAGTGTCTGGCTGGACTGTGCAATACTGTTACGATGGTCTTGGAAGAAGGGTTGCAAGCAAGTCAAGCCTCGGGCAACTCTTACAGTTCTTCTATGCTGATCTCTCCAACCCAATAAGAGTTACTCACTTGTACAATCATACCAGCTCAGAAATAACATCCCTGTATTATGATCTTCAAGGTCATCTCATTGCAATGGAATTGAGCAGTGGTGAAGAATATTATGTTGCTTGTGATAACACTGGAACACCTCTAGCTGTATTTAGCAGTCGGGGCCAAGTCATAAAAGAAATATTGTACACCCCATATGGAGAGATCTACCAGGACACTAATCCAGATTTCCAGGTTATCATTGGTTTTCATGGAGGGCTCTATGATTCTCTTACTAAATTAGTTCATCTGGGCCAGCGGGACTATGACGTCATTGCTGGCCGATGGACAACACCAAACCATCACATATGGAAACACCTGAATGCTGTCCCACAGCCATTTAATCTCTACTCATTTGAAAATAATTACCCAGTCGGCAGAATCCAAGATGTTGCTAAGTACACAACAGGTAAAAGTAACATGTTTCTCATGAAAATACAGCTATCTGTCAAATTCTGCCATGGATTTAAGACTCCAGAAATCTTTTGCATACCTCTGAAGTTACTGTTTGGCTCTAATCTTACGTATGTTAAATTAATGTCTTTAATAGGTGGCATTTTACTGAGCTTGATCTGTTTTCTATAGCCTTTATGGTAGCCAAGAAAATAATTTATAGTTGCTTCTGCTGCTTTTCTAAGTGCCAAAATTAGGGGAAGAATGGAGGCAGCTTAATTTGAATTTTTTCCACTATAAATAGATAGAAGGTACACTATTGATCCAAGTATAGCTATGCTTTGTAATCAAATAATTTGTTTGCTACAATAAATGCTGTAACCAGTACTGAAAACATAAATTGATGTGAAAATGATTTCTGCATAGCTGCAATTTCTGCAGACTGCCCTCGCTTTTTCTAGGAGTTATATACCTTATTGCCAGCATCCTTTTCTTGTTTTGTAGACATTGGAAGTTGGCTAGAGCTGTTTGGTTTCCAGTTGCACAATGTACTACCTGGATTCCCAAAACCAGAGATAGAAGCGTTGGAGACAACATACGAACTTCTAGAGCTTCAAACAAAAACCCAAGAGTGGGATCCTGGGAAGGTCAGCAAAAACTCTGTTCAGCTGCTTCTAATAGTAAGATAAGGATTTTTATTAGAATATGTTGGAGACCAAGGAAACAATGTGACTTTATCTTTCAGCATAATAGGCAAGGCAAATAGTCTAACAATGCTAGAAACGTTCATGTTAATCCTGTACATGTGTGAGAGTGGAGTGAGAGTTTTAAGGAGACGCTTTTAGCAACACAGGGGAGCAACTTTGCAGCTCTTTACAGAGAAACTATGCAAATTTGAGAAACAAAAGGGTAAATGTGTTAAAGCGTTTGTGTGAAAATGGAAAAAAATACAAAAAAATTGTGGGATTCAATATTAAAACAACAGATTTTCATCTTTGTTAGCAAAAATGCAACGAGATGCAAAATCACTGAGCATAAAAACAAGTCTGTACCTCTACATAGTTATTGAAAAGAGAAAGGAAAGAGAACGGAAAAGAGAAATTTTGCTATGGATTTGTAGGGGGGTCTGGAAAACTCAACCTCGCTTCAGGGCTTATTTTCAGTTAAGAAGAGCCATGCAGCAGCTGTCAGGGTCTATCAATCAATGAAACCGCAACAGAACCAACTACCGATATTCTGAGCAGACATTCATGTTCTTCATGTGACCGTATGAACATCTGTTAACAAAGAAATATGATTTTTGCATAGATGAGAGAGAAAAAGACTCCTTTCATCTAATGTAGTCAGGAAAAGGAGGTATGAAGTGTTGTGAGTTCATGTTCACAGCATTTAGCACACCTCTTTTCCATGCACAAATGAGTACAAAAAGTGCAGAGGGCTGGAGGGTTGGAGCTAGTTCTGGACGTAGGAACACGTTCATGCAAAATTATCACTGAGATATTAAAGAAGCTGTTACAAAGGCACAGAAAAAGTGTATTGATGGGTATAGTGTTGAAAAAACAAATAGCTGGTTGAAGGTGGTTTTTTTAGCCTCAATCTACAAATCTGATGTACTTGCCTGGTTCTTATTGTTCTAGTGTCTTGAGACCTTCACAACCTACTTTCCTTAAAGAATGGGCTATGAAAACTTACTGCTATTTTACAGAAGACATAATTAGATGCACAGAGACTAAGCATATATTCATGTGAAAGAGCACAGCTTTGAGTTCAGGTTTCCCCATGCCTAAGAGTTGAAAGCCAGCCCTTAGAGTAACAATTCAAAGATGGGTGGAAAAAAAAAAAGAAGAAGAAATACAAAATTACCATTTTTAATAAATATGTTTTCTATTTGTTTCCTAGAAGTAAAAGAGTCCAAGAGCCTGAAAGCAATGCCTTAGGTGATTAGAAAGCCTGTGCATATACCCAGGCTCTGTAGATATGCACAGTGTTTTCCAGACAAATTGAAGGTCCATTCTAATCAATCAAGAGATTAGTAGGGTCTATGAGACACTATAATGAACTGCAAGATGCCTCACCTGCAAACTTCACTGGTATTTTCTTTTCCAGACTATCCTTGGCATTCAGTGTGAGCTACAAAAGCAACTCCGAAACTTCATATCCTTGGATCAACTTCCCATGACACCCAGATATAGTGATGGCAAGTGCTATGAGGGAGTGAAGCAACGGAGATTTGCAGCTGTTCCTTCAGTATTTGGAAAAGGCATCAAATTTGCTATAAAGGACGGTTTAGTGACAGCTGACATCATAGGTGTGGCTAACGAGGACAGCCGGCGCATTGCTGCCATCCTCAACAACGCTCACTACCTGGAGAACCTGCATTTCACCATAGAGGGCCGAGACACACATTACTTCATCAAGCTGGGGTCTTTGGAAGAAGATTTGGCTCTCATTGGCAACACCGGAGGACGACGCATCTTGGAGAATGGCGTCAACGTCACGGTGTCACAGATGACTTCTGTCATCAATGGGAGGACTAGACGCTTTGCTGACATCCAGCTCCAGCACGGCGCACTCTGCTTTAACGTTAGGTATGGAACAACAGTTGAAGAAGAAAAGAACCATGTGTTAGAGGTAGCCAGGCAGAGAGCCGTGGCTCAGGCCTGGACTAAGGAGCAGAGACGGCTGCAGGAAGGGGAAGAAGGTATTAGGGCATGGACAGATGGAGAGAAACAGCAGCTTTTAAGCACTGGGAGGGTACAAGGCTACGATGGATATTTTGTTTTATCTGTGGAGCAGTATCTTGAACTTTCTGACAGTGCCAATAATATTCACTTTATGAGACAGAGTGAAATAGGCAGAAGGTAACAAAGAAAATTTCTGCCTTTGCGTCACCAAAGACTGCCTGTTTTTAAACGTAAAATGGTTTATTGTATTGGTTTTTCTAGATCAGAACTCTGTATATATAAATATAGAGGAAAAAACATATCCAACTGCCTTTAAATGTGACAGAAGATGGTATTTTAATATTGTTCATTTAACTCTTTGAGAGATGACAGTGACAATTTTTAGTTCTTGTGTGGCAGTATTCAAAACCTTCAGAAGCAGAGTCCTGACGGCCGAGCAGCGCGACCTGCGCGAGTCCCCGCAGGGTAGGGCAGAGCACAGCATGCTCTGCCACCTGCTAAAGAAACACAGCTTTTTTGTTGTCGTTGATTTAATAATTCACCAGTTATCTAAAGGGTTACAGAGCCTCATTCTGCAACCCTCACTCACTGGGTAGTTTGTATCCCAGTGAGATCTCCCAGAAGTTCAAGGGATTGCATACAGAAACCAGACTGTGTATGGGAACTTTGTAGTTGCTCACCGACCCCACATATGTCATTCCTCGCAGCTATGATCTAAGGGGTTTTCTAATCTGAGAAACCCAACTTGTATTGGATACAGTACGCAAAAGGCTGTTCCATATGGCCTTCAGCTTTGCCACCTCTCAGTGATGAATGCCACCTTGTGTCTACTTTTGCATGTGGGGGCCTCTCGCCCAAGGTTTCCCTTGGTTATGCTGGAGTCTGGCAGCACATGTGGAGCTGCTGATCTTCCTGAAAGAGAGGTGCAGGGTGGCAGCGTCCTGATGGGCTTCAGAGGGGTGTGAGGGGTGGCCAAAGAAGAGCTTTGAGAGCACTGCAGTCCGTTGGAGTCTCTCCACTGACATCAGAGTGCTCCAGAGTGGGCTTCAACTCAGCGCTTTCAGGACAACCCTCTTTGTCCAGCTGGGAGGGCCCACACAGTGCGGTAAGGACAAGCCATGCAGGATCAGTCCTGTCTGTAGTCATTGGGCCAGGACTCATCTTTTCACCGATCGTTTGGAAATTGCAGTGTTGTTGGGTTTAGGCATCTTGTTCTTTTCATCTCAAATTAATAGTCCTGTTGTATTACTCATTTTTTCAAGTCTGAAGAAGATTGGTGGGTTGGGAGTTGGTGAACCTAAGTGTGGATAGTGAATATGTTGATAAACGTAGAGTCATTTTGGGCATGACTCTTCACTTTTCAGCTCAATATCTAGAGCACATAGAAAAGCATTATATTGCATGGACAGAAATTTTTATTTCCCAAGGTATCATGCGCTGCTGGCACAGTTATTTCATAGCAGAGTAGGTGATCCTTCCTTCAGCTTGTCATTTCTAAAAGACCTGATTATCGGGGAGGTGGGGAGGGCACACAGGGCGGGAGGGACGGGCAAGCAGATTTCCTTTACTGACTTTCAGATGGAGCTAGAAGTCTTGTAATAGAGCCTGTGTATCCGTAACAGTGATGTTATTGCACATTTCTTTCAAACAGACATAGTAAATACGTTGAAACAATTTTTACTCATATTTACTGAAGCCAACAAAGTGCTTTCTTTGTCTTTCTTCCCTTCTTTCCAGTTTTCTTTTTTTTTTCTCCCCTTGTTTTTGGGCAAGTGGAGCAGACTGTACCAAAGTTAGAGATGAGCCTGAACAGGCACCTGAGACCTGACCCCCCTGCAGGGGTTTGAACTCCGGTCTCACCCCATTAGCATCTCTTTCCAGACTCCTTCCGCTCCCCAGCCAGGGGGAACTTTGGACCAAAATCTGCACATCCACATTTTGATCAGGCTCATCATTAACTAATGGACAGAATTGGGAGCTGGCAACATCTGGGTTTGACAGCTCTGATTTCTGTAATTTTTCATACAATCACAGAGAATTTGAATACCTCCACACCAGCCTAAAAACAGACCTTCAAATCCTTGAGCCTCTAATACGCTTTTAATCAACGGAAGAATAATTTATGAATTGTATATAGAGAGTGCATTCATAAACGTGATGATGTATTTTATCACTAATCCAAGATGTCAATATTAGAGTCTATTTTACTTATATTTTAAGCAATTATACTTTTTTGCAATTCACTAATGAGGATCATTTTCAAACTGCTTTAAATACCCCTTATGAACAAATATTGGAAGCTATTAGAATTACCTTGAACTGTGCATTTCTAGTATGTAATACATATTTAGTTAGTTGTGCCTTTAGTTTCTTAAAGTTATATTTGTATTATATGCAGAAAATGCACTTTGTATTACTACAGCTGTGTGTTTTAATACTGCCTTGATTACTGTTGTTCTCATATTATGCCAAAAGGTCGAAGAGTGAAATGTGTTACAAGTTTGTCAATGAAAGTACATCTGGCATTTTCCCAGTTCCTGGGTACAGTGTAAGGTACATTTCTGAACAATATTTCTTGTAAGAATATGGTTGTATAAAGAATCACAAGACTTTACATGGCCCAGTTATAGAAGAAAAAAATAAATACCTTCATCATAACAGTTTCAGACATTTACGAAACAAAATATAAATGTTGTGTTGAGATGACAGTGCTAAAGAAATGAGTGATTACTGAAAAAGCACTGGAGACTGAAGTAGCTGCACATGGGCCAACCAGCAGTGATGTGTGAAAACTAAGCAAACAAATAGCTTTGGGCCACCTTGTTCACGAACAACCTCAGATGGAGGCAGGGATATTTCAGTATCCTTGGTGTTTTTTTTCTTTTCCCCTACTGGTCAGACTGATTTGTCAGTGTTTTTTGGGTTTTTTTGGTTGGGTTTTTTTTTTTCAGTTTTCCCTTTTTTTATTATTTATTATTTTGCACTATAGCCTAGAGACCCAAATGACAAAAAGAGAAATAGTGGCATGGAAATTTTTACTCTTATTTAGATCAGATAATTTGATGCTAGTGTTCTCCCCAGCAAACAAGGTTCTAAAAATAAAATAAAAATAATAAAATGAAATAAAATAAAATAAAATAAGCCACTATTGCACACTATCCTTTAGCAAAGTATCTACCATGCAAAATACATGCTATATTTTTTATGACAGCCAAACAAATAGTGTGTACAAGTAATGTTTCCTTTGCTTTCATATTTATTTAGCAAATCTAGAACATTTGAAAGGTATAAATATATATATATAGATATCTATGTAGAACATAGCCAAATAAATATATATGAACTGGTCAATGTGCAACTCGGTATACACATCCTAGCTGTTTGGTTTGAGCTCTTTTTGTCCTCTTAGCTGTACAGGAGGCAGATAGACGTGGCCTCCCTTTTCAGCCACAATCACTCCTGCAGCTCTGGGGTCCCAGCCCTGTACCCCTGCCCACCGAGCCCCACTCTGCCTTTGAAGGTGAGCAGCAGCGATGGGTGCTGCTGGAAGCCAAGGTACACTTCCAAAAGGGAAGGTGGTTTAGGCAGAGGAGTTCCTACTGTAGCCCTAGCAAAAAGAGATGGGCAAATCCCTGGCAGGGTGATAGCTTGCTTGGGGACATTTCATCTAGCACAGTGCCACTCAGATGAGGCTGCTGCTGACAGCCATGAGGGTTTTCTCTATCAAATGCTGACTGTTATTTAAACCTCTCCTCAGTGCAAAACATACCAGGTCGAAAGCACCCTAACTGCCAGAGGAATCACTTCTTGGCAGGAACTGGGAATGGTGGAGTCGGACTCGCTGTGGATTTCTCCGGGCATTTGTCACCTGCCATTATTTGTCTAAGGAAACATGTTTGACGATTTCCAGTCTTTCCTTAGATCTTGTGATGGACTTTAGCCTTTTAATAAATGTTATTATATCAAATCGTGTCCTTGACAGTATTTTACTTGTATGAACCATGATAAAACATTAAAATCTTCATACTCTTCAGGCAGAAGTGTCAATAAACAAGAAAGAGAAGCATAGCATACAATATATGTCAAAGTAATGTTCCTTTTTAGCTTTCTCATCAAGGTAAAAACGTTTACAATGTATGCCACGATCTTCAGTTTCTATCTAACACCAGTTAGAGGTTCTGATCTCACAGAAATTGTGTTATAATGGCCTCAGCCTCGTTGCTAGGAAACAATAGATCCCAATTTTTTTATTCCTGCTCTAACTCCTGTGCTGAATAGTGACTGGATACTGTACAGGTCTATGTTATATGGCTGCAGTTAAATGGTCTGATGCATTTTGCTCTGGGTTTCAGGCCAGAAGCATGCATTTTCTACAAGAACATCCCAGCAACACGCTGTAAATACTAAAAGTTAATATATTATGTGTCGATATTTGAAAAAGAAAGTACTTTGACTATTTCATTTTTAAAAAATAAAGGTGCAAACTGATGGCATGTGACCTTGTCTTTGTTTATACCATGTACTTGGGACATTCCAGTCATGTCAGTAAAAGTTGTTTCCATGCAGCTAAATAAGGGCTTCAGATAACATTGGTTGATTCAAAAGCTGGGAGGGCAGGGGGTTGCTAGCAAGATTTAATTTTACTTCTGATTCACCAAAGTTCATGGATATAACTGCAGTTTTCACAGTTTCTGTGCACAGGTTGTTACATTTCATCAGAATGAAGGTGAGAGAGAGAAAAAGAATCTGCTAAATGCCTTTGCACTTGCAGGAACTGAGTGGGTGAAGTCAATGGTGGTGGAAGGGATTGAGGAGCAAAGTTTAAGTAATTACATGTTCTGTAGAGCTGCCTCAAATAGATCGTGATGAATGACTGTGTATCAGAAAGGTAAAAAGAAAAAGCCCAGCACATGCAGGAGAGAGGAGACAGTGAACAAGAGGGGCAGGAGGAGTGTTTAAGGCTGAAGAAAAGGTTACATGGTGAAAACCAAGTTGGAGCAGCTGGGCTTTGTAATAATAGAGTGTGAGGGTTGATGCTGGAAGACCTGTGTTGGATGGATAAGAAGGAAGTGAGGCCAAAGTGGTGTTCTCATAGAAAAGGGAAGAAAAACCAGTCTGGGTAAAGGTATTGATTCAATGCTGCCGGCAGTCTGTCATGCCTGGAGCTGGGGAGTAAGGGAGGGCTTAGCAAAGGGGAAAAGAGAGCTATGGCAGGATTAGTCCCTGCAGAGGAGCAGCGCTGCCCTTGCTGGGGAGAAGGCAGAGCAGGAAGGGCCCAGGCAAGGACACAAAGTCCCTGCAGGGAGCTGCAAAATCCTCTATCAGAGCCAGGGCTGCAGCACTCAGGAGAAGGGGCAGTGGGAGCCCGGGGTAGCACAGGGCAGAGCAGCGCAGCACTGAGGGCCTGCATCCTGCTGTGGCTGCAGGGGTGGAGGGAAGGAGGAAGCAGGTGATACAGGCATTGCCTGGGAAGTGATGCCCACAGAATGAGGCTGCTGCTCTCTAAAAAGATCTGTAGCTCTTAACACCTAAGTCAAGCTATGCCTTTTCCATATTACTCATTCATAACTAAGCATCAGCTCGTTGTCCCACGGGTAGCGTGAGCCCTTCTTTCTCTTTCCACCTTGTTTGCGGTGGAATTTACCTTGTTTAAGGTGAAATCTGCAGCAATTCCAGACCCTTGGGTACCCAAAAGAAACAACACAAACAAGATTGTCTTAATAATTTACATCATAAACTGAAACAAGTTTCTTAGCTTTAAACAAAAATGGCATTTTCCAGCCTGGTTTATGTATCTTTTAGAAGAACAATGCACTTCTGGAGTCACCCATAGGCAAAGCAGTTATCTTCAGCTCACTGCACTTCAGAGCAGATGAGTAAGGAAACAGCCCTTGGGCAAAGTGCTTCCCACTGCATTTATCCCCACCACAGTGAAATCACCTGCCAGGGGCCATTTCCAAGCACATTCTTTTTTGCTTCCAGAAGAGGCCAGGTAAACCAGAAGTCTAGACCCAGCACTTCCTTGGACGCAAAAGAGCTCTCCCAAGAAGCCCAGGGGCACACACATACTCTGTCAGCACCCAACATGTCAGTTGTCTTTAGGGAAGGATTGTTTGCAGGAGCACAAAGCTGGAGAGGAGCAAACAGGGACCAGTCACTGCAGATCTGCCACAGTATGAAGATGAGACCCTTGTTTCAACCAACCAGCATATGTAACACGGGGGCACAGAGCAACACATGCACCTAGAGTGTATGACCAGTCAGGGGGGACATGGAACATTTCACCATAAATGATATTTGGCCTTCATTCAGCAGAAACTGAGCAATGAGCTGAAATTGTCTCAAATTTTCAAGAGTATTGCCTTCCAGTCCCTGTTACAATGGGGCTGGGGTTTTTTTACTGCATTTGTTCCCATTGCTTGTTTACACGGAACTTGCTGTGCTTCACAGAAAATGTTTTGTTGCTTGCACTGTCTCTTTCTTATACACACACACACACACAGAGAGAGCCACTTACAGGGAAAGAAAGAAAAGGTAAACCTTTCAGCCTTAGCAAACACTGCTTGGAGCAGCCTAACCAGCCTAAGCTTGCTGAACCCCACACTTGCAGCCCATTACGCTCTGTCACTCTTCATGTCCATCTTGCTTTTAGTGAGATGAAAACAAGACAGGATCCAGGATACCAACAATTAGTTTTTTTAACACACTGGTGAAGGAGGCATCCCCGTGGAAGTATCTTATATGGGGATAAAAATACTATTGGAGAGAGGCAGGTGCTGCCTCAGGAACCACCACCAGCCCCATCAACCCCAGTGCCTCCCACTGTGCCGCCGAGCCATGCCTACCACCCTTTAACCACAGTGCAGACACAGCACTGTTTCCTGAAACAAGAGGGCTGTAGGACATCCAGTCTGTTCAAAAGGGTTTCCTAGTGTCTGGCAGCTCAAACAGGATGGTACCATAATGCTTGTTAAACCCGAGAGTAAGAGGCACGTACTCCAAATTCTCTGGTAGCCACTTACTAAGCCTTCACAGCTGACGAGTCCTGTAGATCCAAACCTCTCCTCCAGCAGCAGCTGGAAAGACACAGGGATAAGTAAGGAAAAGCAGAGAAGCTGTCACAAAAAAAATAATTTATTTTGTTAAATTGTATTCAGGGATGGTTTGTTTCAACTACACAGAACATCTGAAAGCAGAAACAATGCTCTCCACATCACTAGCTGGTCTCAGCTACTCAGTGCTTAAGCTTTTGATTGCTTGTGCAGACTACAAACTTTGTACATCCGTGCAGTGGTAGCCAGTTCTGATGCATTACAGAGCAGAGCACCTGATGTGATGGGAGATCAGTTAGCAGGGCTCCTCATGGGGCCACCTGTGGAATACCTGTAGGAACTGACAGACACACAGCCCACCCAAGGCTTTAATGTAAGCAATTTTGCTAAGGCTAAAGAAAGAAGAGGGCTTGACTTGCTCAGCTCTGCATAAATGACCAGAACAAAGCAAAGCAGAGTCCAAAGTGAAGTAACGTAAAATTAGTAACTAACTATTAATCAGGAACTAATACTGAAGTGAAAAATATTTTATACTTGAGTGTTTGAATGCACAAAGATAAAAGAAGACATTACACTATTTAGTAGTTGATATTTTTTGTCTTCTGCTTGGGGGGGGGGGGGGGGGATTAAAAGAAAATCCCCTGAAGTCAAAACATATGAAAACCTAAAGCTTCTGAATTTTGAGTTAAAAATTCTACAAAATACACATTTCTGCAAATGTTACACGAAAACTCATGGAGTTGTTTTAACTATCATCAGTGAATAGTTCTGTTCTAGAGCATGGATGAGAGGAGATACCGGAAGATATGGTTACATCACACTTGGGGAAACATCTTCATGATGGCTGCGGGTGGAAGTCACGGCCTTCATTTCTCCCTAAGAAAAATAACCACAAAAATATGAAAGGATGAACACTGCACAAAAATCAGAAGGTTCGTACCTACAAGAGGGAGGGATGTGGGGAGGGAAGGTATCTACCACCAGGAATACATATTCAAAATCCATTTTCTCATTGCACTGACAGACCCTATCCCTAATGAGCACCTGGGTGCCAGCACTTCAATCACGTGGTAGCAAAGTTATGACATATTTCTGTCAATGCTGGCTAGCCCAGGTCAAAGATGCAAAATCTAAGACCTCCATCCCCACCGCCATGTAGGGCTCTGCTCAGCCAAGGCCAAATCTCCCTTCGCCCCATGAGTACCAGGAAGGTATTTGGCTTTCACGTGGTTGACGACAGGGTGCTGCAGAGGCGTTATGATGCCTTGGTCAGGTTTCTGGAAGGCCGAAATGAGGTTATGCACTTTCCGAAAGTGCCTCTGGTGGACGCCGGGTGCTGTCTGTAAAGTCAAAGGGTGAGAGGTGAGAGGAGATGCTGGATGCTGAGCTCTATGCCAGGCATGGAAGGCTTGTCCCCAGAAAAGCACGCACACCCCACAGGGAAGCAGTCAGCCCTTCACTTAGACCTCCTGATGTGCCAACCTAAGCTGAATCAATGAGCCTTCTTCCCCTCCCTGCACTAAGAACAGTTTCCAGCTGTGTGGTCATATAAGGTTGGAAAAGGGACAATTTCTTAATCACTGCAAGAGAAACCCAGAGCCTGCCATGCTTATTAGGCAAATTCCCAAATGATCGTCTGCTATTTCTGACCGTGACTTATTGCAGCCAGTGATTTAACCTCCAGCCTTGGGTTTATCAGTAAGATACTTCCAGCCTGGAAATAAATAAGACAATCTAGAGAGCTACCTGGCATTTACTGGGTAGCAGGAGTCCTCATGCCACTCAATTCAGGCATGGACACAATCTTTTTATGAGACTTTCTCTGAGCATTTAGTACTGCTCTATGTGTTCATTGAGTATTCTGTCTACCTCTTTACAAAGGCAGCAGCAAAATGTTACCTATTTATTGGAAGTGGGAGTTTTTCTGTCTTTCTATATTAGCATCCCTTCAAACACTGTGAAATGAAACTGTGCCTGCTTTTAATAAAAGATCCAATGTTTCTGCTAAATCCTTCAGGGCGTTCTCCTCCCTACCAAAGTCATGGGAGGACAAGTATAGGTCCTGCTGGCATAGTCCCAGCCAAGGGACCCTGCTCACTCTCATCAGTGTAACTGGGTAAATGCTGCCTCCCTGGCACCAGCTGGAAGCTTCACGCTGGCTGGGATTTTACCAGTGCTGTTTTAATTTCCCTGCCTCCTCCTTGAAAGATGGGTGTGACCCAAGCTTGTCAGAGACTAACCAGCCCCAGGAAGGAAGCAGAGACAGGAAAGCATCAGCTGCAGCTGCAGCCTGGTTTGGCTGGGGGGGGGGGATAAGTTGGATTTAGGGTGCTGTTTCTAACAGCTGAGGCCAGCATGTTCTTAGCAGCATTTACTTAAAGGTTCCTGTTTGCTTAATGGAAGGGTTGGTATCACAGATCTGTAGCTATCCTTGCAGAGGGATGTATTGAGAGATGTACTGGGAGTCCTGGTCTTTCAGGACACCTACGCTGTAAAACACAAAGTTTGCCTAAAATACAGTGAGGGGAAACCCAAGACCCAGTGGAGGTCATGGGGGAGGAGTTGTAGCAGGCCTCTATAACACCAGACTGCAGATCCTGACATTACCTGGGATCAAAGCAGGCTGCATCCTTGCTCAGGGAGATACCCTCCACAGGTCCCTGGGGATCCCAGCATCCTTCCTGATACACCAGTCCTCACCCTGGCACATTGGGTGCACTACCATCCCCAGCCTGTCCCAAGAAACCTCCCACTTGGACCGTACAAATCTACAGCATCCTCCCATTCCTGCCTTACAGGAATGAAGGAGCAAATTCTCCCTGGGAACCACTCCCAGGGGTGACGCAGATAATTATTTGCTCCTCAGTAATGTGAGTCACTTTTACTCCCCAATCTGGTTCTGAGTAACCCCAGGAATTAGTTTTGTATTCCAGACCACTCCTACTGTAATAACGGCCAAGGAATTAGGCCTGCCTAGAAGTTATTTAATGTTTGCAATCAGTGTTCATTAATGTGCAATTTAAGTATGAATTAATACACAGAGTACATCCAACCAACAAGACCTTCATAAAAGAAACACAGGTTAGCATCCGATTCCTTCAACACAAATACTTGTCTGTATTGCAAGTAATGTTAATTCTACACTTGAATTACCAGGTTCTCATCAGATGGGTGAAAATGCATTTTGTAGCAAGTTTCAGCTACCCTATATATGTTTTGCACCAATGATGAATTAATTTGGAGATAAATTAACTTTAAAACACCATAGATTGAAAATAATTTCCTCAAATATTCTGATATTGGTGATGTGTGGGATTGTAGGAACCAGATTGTACCTGTCAAATTATAAAATCACAATATTTTTGTCACTTAAAATGATGCAAAATAATGCACTATTGCATTATGCAACAGCTGAAATGTAACAGGGAATTAATTCACGAGTTCAAGACTGTCAGACATGGCACCAAGACATCTTACTGATGGGCACACTCAAAATCGATTACGCAGAAACATGAATAATTTTCACATATTTCATTTAATCAATACAAACATCAAACAGGAAGTAGAAATTTTCAGAAGAGAAAGGAGAAGTACACACCTCAGCACACCAGGACCCAGTTTCTGTCTTGGACAGTCTGTAGGTATAAACATAACCTTGATGCCTGTGGAAGGAAAAAAAATCAACAGGTATTTATTATTCATTTCTACCGTCAGGGTTCACAAGAGGCACACTCTGCTATATTGGAGCCAGTTCATCTGCTAACTGCTCCTTAAAAATAAATTCACCATAAAGGCTCTAGGTAGATAAAAAATCTGAGACACAGGTCAGAAGCTACTGGGTTCTTTCAGGATGAGAGGAACTGGTCTGACTGAGACCTAGTTTAGCAATATCCAGGTAGTCCAAGTTAAGTGATGCTGCTTTCATTCCTGCCTCAGTATTTTATTTTTCACTGACCTCCTTTTACTGACACACACCAGACATACTTTCCTTGGAAAAAAGAGAAGGTGGATTATTGAAAGATAGTATTACTGTCTTGTGATTCATTTAAATGCAGATGTTCCCAGAAGCAATAGCATGAATGTAATTTATTTGGAAAGCTAGACCCACACAAGCGAGGAAAATTACTCTTTGCCGTGCCCGTATATTTCTAATCCTCAAAAACTGACAAAAGAGACTTACAGGAGTATGAAATCTTCCTTCTTTCTAAATCTGAGTCTTTCAAGAATAACACAAGATATACTTGTGTCCAGACTCAGTCTTGCTTCTCTTATGAACCCAACACAGTGAATGATTTACATGGTAGATTATTATACTGGTATCGAAAAATATACCTCAAAAGCAGAGACAATCAATACTAGTTCCGTGAGTACAACATTAGTTTAGATGGTATCACGTAAGAAAGTTTGTATTTCATATTACATAGATTTACATAAATACACATCAGGATTTTAGGGACCATTCTCTATTCCAGTAACAATTCTTGTTCTTAAGAAAGCAGAAAAATACTGTATTTCTTTCCAATTACACAGGGTATTATAGCACTTACTACAGAATAGCAGAAACCATCAATGACACAGGTAGCGTATGATTGCAATTACTTACGCTCAGTGTCATGGTTCCGGGATAAATTCTTGTTGAAAACTCATTACAGCGACCTTTGTGAAGCAATGTCTGATATAATTTACCCAAGCAGGAAGTTGTTAACAGTTGTCATACTGCTACAACCCCACAACAAAACTGCCTGGTGTGATTTGTGAGCTCTCCCCCAGCACTTGACTCCCACTGTGATTAAATACAGAGGCAGAAGACACAGGGTCGCTCCCCCCTGTCAGAGCTGCTGCAGGGTTGAACTCCCTGAGGCACTGCCCTCCTCCTATGTACGGAAATACACCTGACACAGACCCCTAATCCCACGACTTCGTCCACCTCTTCATGTTAACCAAGGGAGCTTTGTCCCCAGAGACACAACTTTCCACCTGGCACCAGATGGACATGAAAAGTGGCCAGCCATGTTCACTGCATGGAAACCCACAGAGGAAAACAGATGCTGCTACCCCACTTCTTCCCTCAGCAATTCAACTGCTGCAGTCTGTCAGGACCCTTGGGACAAGATGTGAACAACCTGGTGTGGCTGCAGGAGGGGAAAGGACGTAGAAGGACAATGCTGTTCTCCTGTCCGTACCATGGTACAACCATCACTGGTGTTTGAGGCCACTGTTCAAGCCTCGTTGCTTAAAAGCTCATCCCTCTAAGCTACTAGATATGTCCATGTTCAGGGAATCCAATGTCTCCCATTAGGGGCCTTAGACAATCTCATACCATCACATCCTTTCTCAAAACCTCCAAGAGCTCTGCCTGTATTGTCAGCTTTTCACGAGTAGCTGATATTCACACTAATCTTTTCTCTTTAGAAATCACATAGGGCTTTTCTGCATGTGCGTATGTAACATGCCAGCCAATATATGGTTACTGAAAGAAACATTTTACAGCCCATAGTGTCCCCTCTCTTTGAGGTGAGTACTTGACCATCCCCACAGTGGATTTTTGTCAAGCCTCAAACCCAACAGAATCACTCTGTAAAAATCTAAAATTCATTCTCTTTCCTCCTGTTTTTAATAATACACTGTGCATCTTACCCATGTTTGTTCTTGATTGTCCCAAAGCATTCCAACTGCTTCAATCTCTTTAAAATCTAATTTTTCCACAAATGGCTCAGTTATCTGGAAAGCTACTACCATCTGTCATTTCTTTCATCATTCTGTCTACTTAAAAGATTGCATGACTTGAAGTGGTTGAGGGACTGGGGTGCTGCCCTGACTCTGAAAAGCCTGATGGCTTTCAGCACTTTGCCAGTAGAGTTTACTAAGCTGGATAAATTGAAAAATAGAGGTCAGATAGAGTAATCTTGAGGGCCAAAGCAAGGTGGGGTACAAGATGGGCACCTACCCTGCATTCTATTAAAAATCCCACTGCAAAATATTTCAACCAAGCCCAGAGAAAGCAGAAAGGATACATCACATTAAAAAAACAGAAGATACAGAAAAAGGAACAAGAATTGGGGAACATGGATACAGCGTGGAGAATGGGAGGAGTATGACATTAACTAGCATAGCCATGTGAGAGAAGAAGTGAGAGCTCACCACTCACCTGGCAAATGCACATTTTTGTTCCAGAGGAGGAAAGACTGAAAGGCCTGAAGGGGTTCGCTGTGCTTATGTTGAAAACCACAACATTATCTTCAGTTGTTAGCTCAGAAGCTCTCAGTAAACACAGTCACTGTAGATGGGAGATGGCCCAGGACCACCAGACCTGCTTCTTTAAAGGACATGCAGAGGAAGGGAGGAGGATGCATTTCGCTAAGAAGCTCAACAGCTAGATCTTCCAATCTAAATACTTTCCACTGGGATCCTTTTTTCCACTAAATGAATTGCAGCTCTTCTGATAAGTACTCACCCAGTGAACATGATCTTATCAAAACTTTCTGTTAAGCAGCAGGAACTTACTTCATTACCACTTCAAAGTACTTTTTTACCTTCCAAGTGCGAGTGACAGGATTTTGATGAGCTACATTCTCCCGTGAGAAAGGTTTTATGATTTTATGATTTAAACTACTCAGCATGAGATCAGTGTGGACTGAAGGAAGATCAAGGTGGTTTTCTTAAAACAGAACTTAAGTGCAAAAATTAAAATTGAAATTATATAGAACATTTCCTTCCAAAGAGCAAAACTTATCACCGGACAAAAGCAGGTGGAAAAGTGCATTTACTGGACTTTAGGTCTCAGGAGATAAGAAATTCCCCAGCCAGCATGAGGGGACAGCTCAGGTTTCTACATTTTATTCAGTTCAGGGGAGAAAACAGGCTCCTAGTGTGACATAATGTTCCCACATGTGGTGTGGCCATGTAGCTAAAGTCAAAACGCAAACCCTCTGTGGCCTGGACATGCTGCTACTACCTTAGGGCCTCTCACATAGCTTATACTTTGAAGCCATTACCGTTGAGATGCAGGACAAGTTTATCTCTCAGTGACTCTGATGGACAAAATCAACAGGAGATGGACACATGTCACTGAGAGAAGGATTTCAGACAGCACTTTTACCAACTTCTACAAGTTATGCTGGCATACCAGCATAACTTGTAGAAGGACCACCTCTTGACACCCAGGCAAAGACCCCATGAAGGGCTCCCCCATCCCCTCATCAGGCCAAGGACAGCCACAAGCCTCACTCACTGCTCTTTGATGCCGGTGAAACTCAAGGGACAGAAGCAATAGTAAATTAACAGCTTGATGAATGAGGCCCTATAAATTTTTGATCAAAGGCAAAAAATGCCAAAATGGTGATGAGAGGAAGCAGAAAACAGCCAATGCTGTAAGGAAAACATTGGATAGCACTTACTTACCCTTTGCTCACCACTGATTATATTTTTATGTCATCCCACTTACTTTTTCACCTCTGTAACAAAGGATGTGTTACACCAGCTGCGAACTGCACTAGCACTGTCTCTGTTGCAATGCTGGGAAAACTTTGTCAAAGGGGAATCTAGAAAAGGTTGCTATTACAGGAAACAGTCCACTTCATAATATAGGCTTTTTTCTTTATAGCTACCCAATTCCTCTCAACGAGCTACAAAGGCATCATTCACAGATGACATACTGAGACAGCATCTGTCTACCTGTCTTCTCCACTCCTCCTTTTCAGCTGTGATCAGATTTGTTAAAGCTCCATTTGCTTTAACAGGTGAGTAATTACAATCTTCTGCACCATTGAAATAGCCAGAGGATATTAACAGCATGCTGCAGATTAAAATTAACCATGACATTTCAGCTGCATGGTATATTTTAAAATCATTTCCAAATGTTTTGTATCTCAGTTGGGAAATTTTATTAAACTAATTTGTATTCATTCCTGGGTCCAGAATGGAACAAATATAAAGGGAGAAAGTCTAGAGAGACAGGAGAAAGCCATGTCAGCAATAAACAACATTAATTTCTTCCTCTTTGCATAACTTTCTCTTCTGATGTCTTTACACAGCTTTTCTTACCTGGTATATTTGCATCCTGACCTTATTTTGGAATTTCAGTTTACAATATTGCTTAAGAATCAGACAGTGGTGTGGCCTACAAACAGTGGTCCCGAGTATTATATTCTGTCCACTCCCAGTCTCCTAAGACTTTGCCACATTTCAGCCTTTCAGGATGATTTTTTGTTTCTTAGGTGTTTGCCTCAACCTTATTTAGGGATGGAGAATGCAGAAGTACCAGAAAAAGGGTTATGTTAGACAAAACAATGCTTTTTCCATGCACTTGTATCTGGCATCTTGGAAAGGAAGATTGGGACTGGGTGGAGTGGGTGTGGAAGGAAAGAAAAGGGAACCTGTGTCTATGCAAGCTGGCCAAGGAAAATTGAACCCTGGGAGAAAGTAAGACTACATGAGTAAGGAAAGGGATATACAAAGCTGAAGCATGAAGGGGCTTGAACTGGGAGCAGCACAAAATGCTGGAGCAGTGAAAAATCCAGGAATAGAAGACGGGTGGTATGGAAACAGAAAGTATGAAAATAGGAAACAGCCATGCAGTGCAAAGCAATACAAGCGAAGTCTGCAGGTTGTACAGAATGACACAGGGTAGTCTCAAAACCCATACCTATTCCCCTCACATTGGGAACCCAACAGATACTGCAGATGTGAGCTTCCTGTGTCACAGTTTCTCTGAAACAGAGTTAAACTTTTCATCTCACAAACTGAGATAATGCTTAGAAACCGCTTGATACTATGGAGATGAGTCCAATAGGAGAGGTCCTGGGTTACTTCCAGAGTAGGGGTCACTGGCACACAGCACATACCATAATGAGAGGTCAAGTTGCAGCTGCTTCTGTCTTATCCAGAGGTGTTTGATGTAGGTTGCAGATCAGCTCCTGAATGGTCTGAAGAACCAACCTCAGGCAGCACCCCAGTGGTCAACCCTGGCATGGGCACCAAAAAGGCTACAGAGGTGGGGGACGGCTACCACAGAACCAGAACTTATGAGGTCAGGGGAATGAATCCACAGCAGTACCTGAGAGCCTGCACATCCCACATGTATGTTCATCAAGGTCTCCCCTGCCCAGGGTACCCCTGAGCTTCATGGCCTCCCCCCATGCAGGTTGACAGCTGCCAACATGATGCAAAAGTCAATCCAACCATTCACTTCAACTTCTTTTTCTTCTTTTTTCCTTTTTAATTGTTATCTTTCTGCTTGGTTTGTTAATCATGGAAAGGCCAAAAAGTCCTGTTACTTAATGTAGGAGAAAATCCTATTTAAGCTTACATCTCCCCACTCTGTCCCGGAATTTACATTTTCTGGTTGACAAGCAACCTGGTTCCTGCTTTATTTAGGTCTCAGACATACAATCAAGGTACAGCAACTTAGCAATTACCACCCATCAGCTAACCCATGCTGAAGAAATAGCACTCACATGGAGGTGATGTGCAATCTACAAGCTCTATGTCAGCAAGAGTGAATAAAATATTTTATATCAGTGTTTATAACATCTTAAAAGCTCGAGTTACTGTAGCTTAACTCACAGCAGTGCTCTATACACACCCACTTGAGTTTACACTTCTATCACTGATTCCCCTACCAACACTTGTGGCAAAAAATTACCCGTGAAACTGAATCAGTAACTAACATTAGCTTGCTGTAAAGCTGTGGCATTATGAAACAAATGCACTATCATCTTGATTTTCTCTTCTGAAATTAACAAAGGCTTGAAAGTGCAAGTCAAAGCTTGTGAAATGTCTCTGAATTTATGCACAGATTTCTGTGGAAGATTGTCACTAGTTGAACACTCCAAACCATCAGTAGAAATGCCACTGATTTACATAAAGAGCAAGAGAGTAGCCTTTCTGAGCAGGGTTTATGTTGGTCTGGTACAAAGTGATGCTAGCCAAAAGCAATACCTCAAAAAGGAATTTCTTCAAATTTGGAAATAAAATGAGAATTTATTTAAATCTAAGATGTTAAATAGAAGAAACTTACTTTATGGCGGGCTAGTAACTAAGCTTCATGAATTACTTCCAAAATAGTATCTCACAAAAGCAAAAACTCATGAAATAGGGTTATGTGGTGAAATCTCTTTCATCACTTTAGGCAAAACTCACAAGAACTGCAATACACTAACAATAGCCCCGTAAAGGTTACTCTTCAGTATTTCTATGAAACTTTTCCTGTTTCTTTCAGAGCAGGTAGGCACAATCTAACTATAAAAATCCCTGAACCAGAAATTGTTGCTTCAACTAAACCCTCAAAACTCAAGCTTACGAAATGGGGGTAGAGTTTATATAGGTACTGCTACCTAATGATTGTACCCATTCTGTCATGTACAGATGCATTGGTGTAGCACTTATCCACCATTCAGGCTGTCTGCCTTTCTAAAATCTTTCCAAGAAAAGCCATTGGAATATCCAAAGGCCATTAGCCAAGTTATTCTCAGCAAAGACAAAGCTCACTGATTAGCAGGGAGCTAAAATACTCACCTCAGTAGAATATGTCACTGTGCTGTAGAAAACTTTTTTCAAAGCTGAAAATAGTGTGTGATATTTACAATGGCAACCGTGAATTGAGGGCTTCCTCCTCAGAGAGAAGCTTTTGTTCCAAATTACATTTTAAATGATGATTATGTGCAGTGTTATAATAAACGCAATTATTCTGCCACTTCTATCAAAAATATTACATAGGAAACAAAAGAGATGCAAAGCTGAAGCTGGCTCATGATCCTGTATCACACCTTGACTATACACCTGATATATCTGATGCATCAGAAAGGTTCAGCACGTTGCGTGAACTTGTGTGCTGTGGTTATGGTGACAGAAAAAATAGCATGCATAAAATCTGATAGGACTGCAGCCATCCCTGTTGCCACTGCTGCTGCTTCAAGAGCTCTAAACAGATTTCTATTTCAGCTTTCGATTATTCTCCACAAATTGAATGCAGCACAGTACATGAACAGCTGGTTAGAAACAAATAATCAAAACATACACTTTGACAAGTGTGTCATCTTTAGCTTACTTAAAGTTCTGAAGCAACTACTAACATACCAAGTATTTTCAAGCATATTAATTTTAAGACCCAAATTACGAATGCTTTATCTTTGCCAGTTCAGGCATGAGCTGCTTGTTTCTGCATGTGTGTTCATACATCTGTAAAGGAAAGCGGTGCTTTTGGCACTCTCAGGCATTTTATTTATGCATTTTCCAGGTGCAGATTAAGAGGCTGCTTCTCAAACTATCCACCATTACTGTGGCCTGTGTCCCCCATTGACATTAGGAGTGGTGTGCACAGAGGGTTTCTGAGAGTTCTAAAAGCATCAAATGGGGTATTGAGCCAAGAGGGAACCAGAGCAGTAAAGAAAGCTCCCTGGAAAAATCAGGTTTTGATACTAAAACCCTGGTGTAATGCATGTACTCTTTACCATGTTTACAGGGAGTACATGTATATTTTTTAATGCACATGCATTTTCTTCTGGCCCAGTTACCAAGAACAGCAAAATTCTTCTTGCTTTTCAATGCAACACTAAAGAATTTCCAGAAAAATATTACGCTCCTCTGTTGGCACACTCAAAATGTGATGAACAACATCCTTAAAGTACATCGATAATTTAATAATCTTCATACAGTGAAGATCTTGGGAGAATTTGGTATTAAAGAACTTCAACAAAAACTGCAGGCACCACCTCTGTAAGACCCCCAAGGGACAATCTGGTGTTTGGTTGCAAACCAAAACCTTTCCATTCTTCTATGCAGAGTTTAATTGTGGTCTTCTATATTTATAAAAGTGGGTTCTTAGTGCGTTGCCACAGCCACACCAAAAAAAAGCTGTTCTTTGAAGGCTTGCAGACATGCCATGGCACACTGTAACTTCGGACAGCAGAAAGCAACATTCAAAGATAAAGCAACACTTCAGGAGAAACAAAGAAGAGAGAAGCAGTTTTCTAGCCAAATGCTCCAACAACAAGGTCCTGCCTGCCGCAGTTACCCATCTCTGTAGGTCAGGTTTTATGTTACTACCTGTCTCTTTTATGCTTGCCCTGTAAAATCAGTCACAAGGGATTCATGAAGTCTTTGACTCGTCTCCTTTTTAAAGGTCAGGGCTCTGCTTTTTAATTGGAAACGCAAAAGGTGAATGAGCCTGATCGTGAACACTGGTCCCCTTCTTATGTGCCTTAGGAGGCTCAAAGACTTCCAAAATACGTTGAGGATTTGTAGGGGTGCCCAGGGGGGAAAGGTGTTATGGAAGTGGTGGCATTACAGATTTATGCAGTTGTTTGTTCAGAAAACAAAGGTGTTGTTTGAGCCTAAGCAATGCAGTGGCACTCGTAGGATTTTCCAGTTACTGTACCTGGACCTGGAAGTGCAGAGTGGCCACCTAACATGATTTCAAGCTGATGACAGTATTGACATCCAAATATTTGTTAAATGATTTTTTTTCTTTTCATCAGGAATATGCCTTTTGATTTTGACAACTCCCTTTTTCCCCCATTGTGGAAAAAAAAGATCCTTAAGAAGAAATTGTCATTAGAAAGATGTAAAATATTTTGTTTAGCCTTGATACATACTGCAATATATCTAATGACTGAACAGCTTTGCCTCCAGTATATACATGTTTTGCCTGATCTTGATATATCTGGGTATTACTAGAGTGATCTTCAGCATGGATTCTGAACTGAAATTTAAATTTCTGAATAACTTTTTTATTCCTAATAATCCCGTTATTTGCTTAGATGGAAATATAAAACAGCAGAGAAATACCTTCTCTTTTACTTTTCTTCTTTCATTTTTTTTTTTAGCAGTGAATACAGCAACAGCATGTTTGCCAGTTTTCCCCAAAGCTCTCATGCACATACACGGTTGCCACCTGTTTAATCTCTGTGCATGATGTCCAGAACGGAATTTGGAGGGTTGGGTCCATTGCTTTATTTTGCTAAAGCTCAGTTTAGCATCCTCCATTGAATACTTATCTACATCTGTCGTGCCTTCCCTACTTGCTCCCACTAGAGTCCTCCCTGCTTTGGCAAATTTTTGCCTGCCAAAGCACTTCTCTAGTTTATGGACTACATTTCTTTCAATTGCCATTGCTATCTTCAATGTGAGACGATTTCCTGGTATCTTTACGATAACTGTCTCCACAGTTATTGCGTGATATGCTTTTTACCATATCTTCTATTTCTTACACAATGCTCTGAATTGAAATATTAAGAAGCATTAGAACCAAGGGTTAGCTGCAGCATTTTCAGGCACCTTTCTGTCTATATCAGATCATAGTCATCATAGCATTTTTTATTTAATTTTTTGCCTGGATTTATCCAAGATGTTATTGAAACTTTCCCTTATAAAAGCTTTATTGAGGATACATGTTCTATAAGAAGTCTGCATAACATTCACCAGTAGTATTTTTTGCTTTTACCCTTTTGCTTATCATATATATGTTTGAACACAACATAACATGAAGACATGAATGGCATGTAATTTCCAGAAACAATTAAGTAGGGTTGTGTTTCTCACTGGAGTGTCTTTTCTTCCAAAGCCTGCAGAGCTTCATAATTAGCACTCCTTTCTGTTCTTTTTTTTTTCATTTTACATATTTCATTCATAAAATTTCTCCCAAAAGACCTAAATTACCGCTAATACAGCAAAAAGTCCCAACTGATTGTGTGCAGATGAAAGACCTTGTTACATATCTACACCCTGATTTAGACTAATGGTGGAGTGATTTTAGGATTCTCTATTTTATTCAGCATTGTAACATTCTGCCTGACCCCCGTCTCTAACGCCTTAGTGTTTCACCTGCACTGAATGACTTCTGAGTGTTAAGGAGATATATCACCATTTCCTCTAATGGTTATTTAAAAGAGATTCTGCTTTTATTGCCTATTCCCATCATAGGAATCATAGCACTCCCTACCTCTTGCTATGTCTAGTCCATCTTCAAGATGCTCAAGCTGCTTCTTATTTCCCATTTTTCAGCTAGCTGTTAAGGTATTTGTTAGGAGTAGTGCCTACCTTGGTTATCCTGAGTTCAGGGAGAAAAAAAATACATCTTCTGCCACAAAAATCTTCCCAAAAAGAAGGTTGGATATTGCTGGGTTGCCTGTGACCTTCTTGCATGCCTCCACTTACTGGTCTATAATAGGTGAATAATAACGATCACCCAGGGCTTAATTACATACTGTTGGAAACATATTCAAGACTTTTGGAGAAAATCTGACTCAGGAGTTTTCTGTGCTTTTGCCAGGTACCTGAGTGCACTCTGTTAGCTAATTTCATGCTAGTTCTAAAATGGTTTTCTCTTTTATTCCTTCTCCTACTGAAGTGTCTCTTTAGCTGTGGTAGACACGTCTTTGTTCTTTTGAGGCAATTGTAATCATTGGAAAGCATTATCTCTCAGGACTTACTAGACTTCTGCTATTGCCAGAAGTAGGGTAATTAAATTGCCTCATTAGAATGAGGTCCTATGACTATGAAGTCCCTCAGCTCTCTCAGGGAATCCTCTCTACCCTCTGACAGACCATCCCATCAGATCTTTCTCCTTTCACCCTATTTGATGAAACATTTCCACTTAGTTTGTTACCCATCAGTATTTCATGTATTTTACAGCAGCTTACTTCAAGCCTGACAGCTCCTGAGACACACAGCCTGACTGACAGCATCCCAAAAGGCACATTCTGGATGACAGCAGTCCATGCTACCCTTCCCAATGGCAGGGGACACTAGGGATGTGGCTAAGCACATCCATGAGCACATCAGAGAAGCAGAAGTTGAGGGCAGAAAGCAAGAGGCAGCGCACACCAGCACAAAGAGGCAGCACACACCAATCTGAGTGAAGTTGCCTAGCTCTTCTCCATGACCCCTCACTCGCCTTTCCTGTGTGTTCCAGGCCTGCTTTCTTTTTTTATGCCCATAGGAAGCATAGGCTCTGCATGGCAAAACCTGCTCCTCTTTGCTCTGTAGAGGACTCCAAGCCCCTTCTACATCCCTTCACCTTAAGTCAAGGTGAAGGAGCCAAGAGTCCCGCACATGTCTGCAAATAGTAATATTACAATGTATTTTGTCACCATTACATGGGAACACCCCATACTGTGGACACAAAGGTTGGAAATCAGCTATCCCCTGACCAGCCTATCCCAGCACCCTGCTCCCAGCCCCATTACCCTCGGCTGCCCCGCACTCCCAAGCAGCACCCCAGCACTCACAGCACACAGAGGCAGTAAACTCCTGGGATGCTCTCGCTGTCCCGCAGCAGGTAGCTGCCATCAGTACCCGCTGCCAGCAGCAGCTTTTCCCCAGCCTCACGGGTGATGCCACCATGGTAGATGGGCAGCGCATCCATGCTGTGGCCGTCACACACTGCGAGTGACTCTTCCCATGCGTGGCGTTGCCTCTTACTGCTCCCTCAGCTGTGTGCTCCCCTCAGCATCTCCATCTGAGTGGCAGATGTAAACAGGATGTGTTCACACCTCTGAAGCCTCTGCACAAGGTAAGACAGCACTGAGGGAAGAGTGAAGAACAAGAACAGCTTTTTTGTGTTGTTTTTTCCTTTTCCCCTTTTTGTAAGCTGTAACGTCCCAATGGCATCACAGCTCGCACACAGAGGTGTCATTTCACTGCCCACCCCATGCAGCTCCCCGAGACATGATGAAGTACACGATGGCTGTGGGGTTGATGGCTGCCCAGGGTCAGGCAGGGAGGCCAGGACTGTGCCACCATTGTCAGTGCTTGTCTCCTCTGATGTTATCCCAAGGGGAGACAAAGAATAGTGAAACAGGACCCCAAAATCCTGTGCAAAGCAGGGATTAAACCTCTTATTTTTATAATCCCCAGGGGTTTGAAACTGGAGGAAACAATCTGGCCTTGCTGTACGTGCCCCACCAGGCAACTCACCTCAGGTGCCAAGAATGGCCCCTGCTCCATGGCAGCTGCTCCAGTGCCCCACCTGATTTACCTCACGAGTGGTTATTTTCATAGGCTTTGGCGGTGTTCAGTCATTGTTAATGTCAGAGGTGCTCCTTAGTTCTGCTTGGAGGCAGGCACAAGCCTCAGTGCAGGCAAGGAGGCCCCTCACATCCTTCCTGACTGCACCGATGCTGCTGCCGCCTTCGTGTGGTGCGTGAGCGGGCAGCCGAAATCCAGAGACATGTCTGACAGCCATGTCTCACCTACTGTGGCCACAGGCATTTCCTCAGTACCCTTGTCACTTGAAAGCTCCCATACGCACGTGTTTGCACATGGGTCTGTTTGCAAACAAGCTGATAATGTGCTGTTATACCCCCGTAGATATTTCCACCCATGGAAAAACTGAGCATGTTTCCTGGGGGTGCTGCCCTCACAACCATGGCTACCGGGCCAGCCCCCATGGGCTGCAGTGAGCTCAGGGAGTAATTCATCCCTGTCTCGAGGCCACTGCACTCCCCAGTGGGCCACGTTCTCACATCTGGGCACATGAATAATAACTCACTAAAATACGGTAATAAGTACAGGCCATGCTTATGACTGATTCATTTTAAATTGAGTTTGCTAGTAGGACAGGGCAGAATGAAATCATCTCACCCAGGGGCTCACAGAATACTGTGTCCTGGTTGAAGGATCGATGAAAAAATAACTCTGTAGATACAGACATTTGATAGAAGCAGAGAACGGTTTGGGTTGGAAAGGACCTTAAGATCATCTGGTTCCAAACCCCCTTGCCATGGGCAGGGACACCTCACCCTAGACCCTATTGCCCAAGGCGCTGTCCAGCCTGGCCTTGAACACTGCCAGCGATGGAGCATTTACCACTTCTCTGGGCAATCAGTTCCAGTGCCTCACCAGCCTTACGGTAAAGAGGACGGTAAGGCACCATATCTGCCTTACATCTAACCTGAACTTCACTTGCTTCAGTTTCAGGAACAAAAATTCAATTAAAAAACACCAAAAATAAGGACTTCTCTGTTTGAGTTTCAATTAATCAAAATGTGTTCTCTCGCTCATTTCACAGTCCATGCCTTTCAATTCTGACCTTTAATATCGTTTTTCCTTGAAAATCTTTTTTTTTTTCAACTAGATTTATCTCTTCTTTTTGAAGGATTGGCATTTCTGACAGTGAGCCGCAGAGTAGCTCACACATGGGGCTCTGCACCAAAGTCACTGAGGGCAAAGTTGCAGCTTCTGGAGGTACTGTGAACCTTTTGCCCTGCATGGAGAACTCAGCAAGTGGCTGCCCCCCTGCCTTGCCCCTGAGAAAACAGCAGAAAACCTCAGCTGAAGAAGGACTGAGAGCTTCCACCACCATGTTTATGGCTTTTATCTCTTGTATTGCAGGTGTTTGTTACCCCATTTATGTGAACCTGGGGACTCAGCTATCCTGCTCAGTTTTTTAAACCTGTTTTTAAAGTATTTGCACAAAAAAGGAGAGCTGCTGCCTACTGCAAATGTGATTAATGTGTATGGTGACAAGGTGTAAGCAAAGCATTGTTCTCTCCTAAAGCTGCTACCTATTTCTTCTCCTTTTCCAAACTACCTGTACTCTTTGGGGATTTCATCTAACTTTCCCATTTCTTCACCTAATCTCAATATTAGAAGTAGATTTCAGAAAAAGTATGTGTGTAGTTAGCTGAAAAGAAAAAAAAAACAGAATCATTCAATTCTGCAGATCTCATTGTCCCACTCATCAGATTTCAACTAATGCATAGGTAGAAAATCATGAAACTTTTAACTATGAGATGCTCTCTTAATAAGGGAGTCACCACATTAACAGTCCAGCCCAGGGTTTTGATGAAGCCGTACCTGTTACTATAAAAGAGCTGTAAACACCTAATTTTGCTTTTGTGGGTAAGGAACCCGTAAAACTCCAGCTACTGAACCCCGAAGTGCAGTCTTCCATACAAATCCCTTTATGACCACATTGACTATGCATTGAGTATACACTACTGCATTTTGGAACAAGGCACACTAAGCAAGAGTTGAGGCATGTAGCAGGATAAACCAAACCAAAGGACAAAGGTGCTTCCTGGGCTGAGAAGAGAGAAACTGTGGCACTGCTAGCACAGCTCTGGACCATACCACCAAGGCTGGGGAAATCCTCCGTTCTCCCTTCTCCCCCAAGCCATCTTCACTATACCTTTGCAGTGCTGGCACCCAGTCAGACTCAACTAACTGCTCTGGTTTTTATCTCTTCAATCTTACGCATCTGAACTGTTGTGTGACATCCTATTTCTTACTGCTGCTTATGCGCAGTGGGGCTGAGAAGGCAAACTGCAAAATAGAGCAGCGGGCTCAGGGGAGTATGAGCAACAATAGAGAATCAAACCTCAAAGGGGTGCTGCTCCTGCTTGGACTTAGTTCCCATTGTCTTCTACTGAAAATGGTGATATTTTTAAGCATCCTAAGCCTTGCCCTGTAGGATGCTGAATACTTCTCTTGTTTTGTTTGGAGAGTATTCAGCATATTCTGGACACCAGAGTTTCCTGCCTTCCCTACATCAGTCCAGGTAGCAGTCCCTGCGGTGTACTATAAAAAATTTATCTAAAAGATACATGAAGGAAAGGAAGTACTTAAAAGTGCTCTGAAATATTTTGCAATGAAAAACAGGCTTAAAAAGACTGGCCTGCATGGACCTCTTTTGTCATGAAGTCTACTTCCCTGCAATCTTAACCAAATACATCCCTTTCAGAAACTCATTATACTCCATCCTAAAAGTAGCTTGGGTTTTTTTTGTTGTTGTTGTTGTTTCCACTGTTCAAACTGGAAAGCAAATGCAGAACATCACTATTCTGTTGCTTGGAAAACAGCTTCCAGTTCCCATCCTAAATTTATTCATGACCAATTTATACTCATTTGTTCTTGTGCCAATGTTGTCCTTTAGCTTAAATAGATGTTTTCTCTTCCTGGAGTTTATGCCCATGTGGTATTCATAGTGGCCTCCCTCAACCTTCATTTTGCCAAACCTCTCTCACACTTAAAGCTCTCCCTTCCCATGGTCCCTTTAATCATCTTTTTTGGCAGCTTACCAAAAATGAAGTGAATCATTTGTGAATAGCATGCACTATCTTGGCTGATTTCTAACAGGTGCCTCATATGCTGTTAACCAGTGTTTCAATACTCTGATGGAAACACCTTGTGTTGTACATTCTATCTTTCCCCTCTTTATTCTTTTCTTACCTATGAGCCCACAGATATAATAGAAACGTTGTTAACAAGACCTAGATGCATGAACTTGCACTCCAGTCCTTCTGAATTTCATCCAATTCAACCTGTCTTGGTCCTCAAGGTCATTCAGTTCTTCCTAAATGAGAGTTTTATTCTTCTCTGTAGTGACAGTACCTCCCTCCCTTATGTCACTAGTAAATTCCATTAGCACATGCTTATTTTTTATGGGATCATCATTAATAAGAAATGTTAAACAATATCAGGCCCAAGACTGACACTTGGGAAGCTCTACTACCTTTCAACTGTACTGATCATCAACTCCTACTACTTTCTTATTCACTTTTCAATTTCTGTACTACTAATCTCCCATTTTAACTAACAATTTCCCACATGGCGCTGTACCAAATGCTGTACTCAAGTTTAGATAATTACCTCTGAGTACTTCCTTTGTCTAAAAAAAATCAATTATGATGATATTTCAGGCACCGGAACTTGTACAAGTACCTGAGAAGTGGAGGTAGGGGAGACAAAATGAAAGTACCTTAAGCTTTTGAACACCTGCAAAGATTTGGGCTGATTTTCATTTTCAGATGAGTTGCTTCATTCATCCCTTGTGATGACATTTTCATACACTGTTGAATTTTATAATAATTCTGACTATTATAACACAAATGCAAGAGCATCATTAAAATCCTTGGATATTGTTATTTGACTGAAAATAAGAATAACCTTCAGGACCTTTATAAAATTAATGCTACAGCAGAACTGTAATAGGAAGGCCTTGTATAAAGGGCTATAAAGCAAGATAAAAAGTAAAATACCTGTATTGGTAGTTTTGCTGGGACAGCAGTATTATCATAAATGCCATCCCTGCAGAAGCACTGAAAAAGCAGCTTCAAAACCAGCAGCTATAGCAACGTTTTTAAAAAACTATTTAACTGGCAAAATGCCACATTAAAACAAAGCTAACTTTAAATATGATTTGCATTATTTCGTGTCACGTTCATTTTTAGTGTAATCTAACAAGATATTCAGAACAACTATATAAAATAGTATCTGCAGACAGGCACTTGCTCTTTACATAAGAAAATAATGCTGAGATTCAGTAAAAATTGGTTATTTTACAGAGTACCTGCAGAGTCACCATTATCATGATCCCTTTTTGAGCTGAAATGAAAGAGGTTAGAAAAAGCAGGCTACAATTAGTAAATGTGTCATTAGCTGTAAGGTTCTGAGCATCAATACAGAGAGAGAATTCAAAAAAGTTTTGGCTAGTTCACAGATTTGCACATATTTTTACAGCCTCCATGTTAGTCATGATATTTTATTTATGTTGCTTGGGGGAAAAAGGTGGGGGGAAAAAAGAAAGGTGGTTATAATAAATAAAGTTGGGATGCAGGTGAGGATTCTAGCTTTATACTCCAGGATGCGTACATTAGTCAGATTTCATTCACTTTGAGCAAGACCAAGCTGTAAAACTGCACAGAACTGCTCAAACATTTGGGCACTTATGCAGGTGATTGCAGATCCAGGCTTTTGCCCCCTTCAAATTAACATACAGCCCAGGGAAGATCTCCTTATCTCAGAATATTAAGTCCTCAAGTGGCACATTAGCTACTATGAGGATTTCTGCGCAATGCTCAGAACTTGAAAAAATAAACTCTCATCACCTGGAAATTGGGTGTTTGCTGCCATCGGTCAGGGTTGATTCTGGGGAAGGACTGAGAATACAAAGAGTTAGGGACCTTTATGAATGAAACTCTTTCATACTCACCAGCATTTGTCTTCTGAGCACAGGTAAATACATACATACCATAAATGACGACATTTCACCGAACTTTAACAATATAATTTCCTCTGTGTGGTCTCACTGCTTATCTGTGCAGTTGTTTTGAATGCTTTATGAACGAGATAACACTAAAATTGAAAGCTATGCAACGTGGGGAAATTCATATTAAAACTTACCTGTGCTTTAGTGTGGTTTGTTTTAACAGTTAATATTTCGTACTTCTTTCTCCAGAAGCATTGCAATAGTTGGCTATTTTGCAGGTGCCTGTGCATTACTAAGCGGAGATGCCATTTGCGATAATGTCAGCATGAGCAAAACTACTCATAGAAGCTTGCACCTTTTTATTTTCTGCTATTACTCTTTCAACAACCCTTTCCTATAAAATTCAGCAATGCACAGGTAGTCATATGCATTAGGCACCCAGCTGCTCTGGGGATCAGGACCTCCATGTCTTTATGATTTAACTAAATCAACTTCAAAGTTGACAGGGCTAAATCATGTAATGATGCTGTCAGGGTGGAGTAAATGTCCATGCTGGAGCTCTTCTTGGAAACATTCCTGTGCAAGCAAGTCTGGAGCTGAATATAAGCTTTCGAAACTCCATTTCCACACAATACACACACAGTAGTTAAAACTGATTTGCTGATATCCCATCTGAGCTCCTAACGGATATTTATCTGAATTACAACAGCACTATGTAATTAGGCATAAATAAAGGCCTTTGTTCTGGAGGGGAGGAAGGTTTACCAATCCTGAACCATATGCAATTGCATGTCTAATCTCTGCCTGTAATTATTTCAAATGCACATCCAGATGATAGCATTTATATTCATTCTGAGATTCACTGAGTTTGAGGCCAGAAGGGATCATTATACCATCTGGCCTGACCTCCTGGATATCACAGGCCATTACATTTCCCCAGTTACCTCTATATTGAGCTCTGTAACATGTGTCTGACTAAAGTAAAACTATTTTTGACTAAAGCTTATCTCCTAGAAAGGCATCTAGTCTTGATTTGAAGCAATCAAGAGGAGAGAATCCACTACTTTGTGGGTATTTTGTTCCACTGGTTAATCATACCCACTATTAAAAATGTAGGTCATGTTTCCAATTTGAATTTGTCTGGCTCCAGATTCCATCCTCTGGATCTCATTATATTTTTCAGAGCTAAGTTAAAAAGCCCTTTGGTACCCATTATTTTTTCCCTGTGTAAGTGTTTATTCTCTGAAGTCAAGTTGCCTCTCAAATATTTTGTTTTGTTTTTTCTAATAAGGCTTCACTGAACTCTGAAAACACGCAGGGTAAAGTGCTTTCTCCGATCCTTCTTGTCTGTGAATTTTTAATCTGCCTGATATCTATTTCAGCAGTGCCCAGCCTCTTCTCACGGTGTCAGTAATGCACACAAGGAGTGCAGGGTCTCCACTGTCCTGGAAGCACATACTGAATTGCTTTTCCTTCCCAGTACACAACTGTAGGGTGAAGGAAACTACACAGTGCTGAAGTTTTGTAAATACAGAATTCAGCATGCACCATTTGTTCCCAACTGGACCAGTTTATTGTACAATCCAGGGTTTTTTTTATGCCTGGACTCACCTTATCATCATACACCATCAATTTGTGGTGATGCACAAACTGCTTCATCTGAAATCAAACATTGCTCATGGTAAAATAAAAATGTGCTGTGTGCACATTCCTGTTTCCAGCTTGAGTTTTTAGCATTTTCAGATTCCAATCATAAATCTATCTATAACAGCACAAAGGGAAAATATACAGATAAATATCTTATTTTTCTTTTAAGTTTTAGGCTTTAGAGGGTTTCTTAGCTAAGTTTAAACTAAACAGCAGACAGTTCAGTACTGCCCTGCACGCATTCTCACATTGCACTGCAGAGAGATTTTTCATGTAATGAATCACTCAAAATCTATTGTGGTGATGTTACATTGTGCAGTACAGGGAAATACACACACTCTCACTCTGAATATTTTGCATAGGGAGCAGGCTAGCAGCGGACTTCACTGCATGTTCATTTTGTAAGCCAGGCTGTCAACAAAACAGACACCATCTCAATGAGAAAAATGAACATGTTCTTGTTATACTAATTGTTCTTTGAAAGTTTTGCCTTAGTATTTTAGGCACAGAATGCTTTTTTGGCCTATATCACAGCAACATGAAAAATTACATTTCTGTCCTAAAAAAAACCCTCAGAACTGATGACGCATGTCTGTACACACACACACACACAGATATGTTATGCTTATGTATTTTAAAACACCTGTGTGTATTAAATTTCTGTCCTGGGTTCCGCAGTAGCAGTCATTTTTTCCTCCTTATTAGTAGCTGGTGCAGTTCTGTTTTTGACTTCCAGCCTGGGAACAGCACTGATAACACCGATGTTTTTAGTTACTGCTCAGTAATGTTTCGTCTGACCAAGGACTTTCTGAGCCTCATGCTCTGCCAGGGAGCACGGGAAGCCAGGAGGAAGCAGAGACAGGACACCTGACCCAAACTGGCCGAAGAGGTATTCCATACCACAGCACGTCATGCCCAGGATGTAAACTGAGAGCTACCCAGAAGGGCTGGTTCACTGCTCAGTCAGGCTGAGTATCAACAGGTGGTATTGTGTTCTCCTCCCTTGTTACTTCCCTTACCATTATTATTATTGGTGGTAGCAGCAGTGGTTTGTGTTATACCTTAGTTACTGGGCTGTTCTTATGTCAGTCCATGGGAGTAACATTCCTTTGATTCTTCTCCCTGTCCCTCCAGGAATGGGGGAGTGGGGAGGAAGGGGAGGAGTGAATGAGTGGGCTGTGTGGGTCTGAGTTACTGACTGCACTTAAACCACGACAATTTCCCTTTCTTTTCTCACAGATCCTGAAAAACTCACTCATTAAGCTTTATCTTTTCCCATTGGTGAAAGACTGCAATAGAATTACTTTGCTTCAGCCTAGGAAAGAAAAGGTCATTGAACTCAATGACAGGCTGTACCATCAGTTCATAAGCTACACTGATAGTAAAGTGATTAGAAGTTCTAATCTCATTCTGATTGACATGAGCAGTAGAGCTGTCTTGCTTGTGGTGAGAGCAAGAGCAGGTGAAACTCCTCTGGGCAGAATCATGTGTTTTTGGAGAGCAGCATTGTTTAGGCAAGTACTCAGCATTTGACTTCTGTTTAGACCCTTCCCACGCTGTACGATGCATAGCACAAGATCAGCAGAGCCCTGCAGATCTGGCATCTCCAAAGGAGCACAGTGAAAGACCGTGGGTGGATTAAACCCATGTCCTTTTAATTTCACTATTGACTGCAGAGTAAATCAAATATAGTGGAGAAAAGAGCAAATGAAATTGAGCTGGCCAAGACAACAATATTTACATGCCAAGAGAGGCTCTTACTCCTCATATGATTGCCACAGCTCTGTGCTTTTGAGGCCATTCCCTAAGGCAGATGTGGGTTTTTCAAAGGTTAGAAGCAAAGCAGATGAAGCCTGCGTGAAGCAGAGGATCCACCAAACTCTAGGTCACTGCTTTCAATCTATACCAGATGGGTACCCCCTGATAGCCAGCGCTCTCATGCAAGTGTCTCCAGAGAACCATTTCTCCCTTGGCTGGCATACTTGGGCAGCCACATAGATTGGGAAGCTGTGTCCCAAGCATGGCTGAACCCTCCATGTCATGGTCAAGGTGAGCCAGATGGACAAGAGGAAGACTGCATGTGGTAGCTTGCTACTCTGTTTTAAAATAAATTAAAATGGCACCAAGACACAGAGTCTGCAAGGCTGAAAGGAAAGCCTTTACCTTTGCCTCCCCTGATGGGTCTCTTGGCCTGTGGGTTACACCCAAAGTTGGGGTGGCAGTGGCTTGTGGGGAGCATCTTTGAGGCATTAAAGACTTCATCCTCCTGAGTTCCAAAGAGGAAATTTTATTTGGAAGTGAAACTTGCTGCTTGACAGGACATAACATACCCATGAAAGGTTGCTAGCAGATCAACATGAGGTGGGTCCCAAGACCCAGCCAGGGCAAAGAACAGAGCCTCCCACAAGGCTGCTGCCTGTGGGACTGGCTCCTTTAAACCAACTATGAAATACTTCACACTTGTGTCTATTTTTAATGTATGTAACCATTGTGACTCCCATGGGGATGGTGTCTAAGCACCCTGATGGTGTTTAGGGACAGCATTATCATCCTCCCCTCTCCCTGGGAGCTCATATCCCTTCTTTTTCTGGGGGAACTGTCCTCTAAAATACAACTGAAACCCCTCACTTCTGGTGGTACAAGGAAAATACATATGAAAAAATAAGAGAATAGATCAGTTAGATAAATTTTTTACCCAGTGATTATCACAGATCTCCTTACAGCAAAAAAGTTAGCTGTGTCTGAAAACACTGCATTCAGGCTTTGCAACCTGTAGTTCAAAAAAATGTAAACATCAGGCCATTAAGATTTAATTGCTTTTTATATTCTCTGTGGAAGCTTTTACTATGAAGTATTCATAAGCACGTTCAGGGCTGGCCAAAAAGCATATTACAGCTTTGCTTACAGAGGGATGCACTCGGGAACATTTTCAGGTACCAGGCTGCAGTGACCTGCTCTCCGGAGAGACCCCATCCCACTGGGCAGGAGCAGTGCAGTGGCAACAGGTCAGTCAGGGACCATACTGCTGCCCAAGTGCCCAGTGAGGAAAAAGTGCCAACCCTTTCCCACTATGGGCTGTAGTAGGCACATTATTCTTTTTCTGCTAAATTTAGATGTTTGAATTCAACCTCCTGCTCTTCTTTGACAGCTAAAACAGGCAGAAATCTCCTCTCTGAGATATTTTCCTAGCTCAGAGTTCTTCATCAAATAGAAGAGGATTTTCCCCCACCAAGATTTTGTAGTGCAAATTTAAAAACGAAGTACAATTCTGATTGCATTTTCATTTAATTAGTTTTTATATAAATATTTCATATAATACTTGCCTTTTTGTGTTGTTCAAACTTTTGCTTTACTGTTCTTCCCGCAATATTTTCACTCATTAGTTCTTAGAGACAGTAGGATAATCCTGGCAGACTTCAGGGCATCATAATTCTTTCTCATAACTTTTCAAAGATCTCCTCAGTCTTTACAAAAATTTCAGACATGTAAACTTAGCTTCTTTGTGATAACTGAACATCAACTGAGAAATTACTGAGTGAAAAAGGGAGAAGCAAATTAAAGTACAAGAAATGAGATCATTCTAGATAGCATGTTTCATTCAACAGAAGGAAAAGAAAAGAAAACCCACAAAATGTATGCTTTCCCCTTGGCTGAGCCATGTCCAGATTACAAGACAGTGGAAATGTTCCTCTTAACTTCCAGGCATTTGAGGTCAAATAATTTCATGAAGTATCACATTTTTAGCCCACTCCTTTCTTGTCAGCTGTGCCCCTTCACACAAGTCATGTCTTTTGTAAGAGGGTATAAATGCCCCCAATTTGACTAAGGTCAAAGTAGTAGTAATAAATCATAGGCATGAAACCCCTTCTGATTCAGCATCTGTAACACACTCATCTACCTTAATCTTCAGGAAGAAAGGTCTGATGCTTAACAGAAGTCTCCATGTTCCTAATTAGTTACAAGAAGGTGAAAGGAACATTTATGGAGATAAGATTATGTGCTTTCTTTAAATGTCATTCTTCACTTCCAATGGCAAAGGTATGTAGGGGCAAAGTATTTATAGTACCATCATAAAAAAAGACATCATAATCCATTTGTTCTACATAGTTGGTGCTCTATTAATACAGTATATTCACTGCTGCCTTGATCAGGGGAAATCTAATAACATGAAACCAGATCACTAATTTTTGACTTCTTACTTCTCAGTTTCCTACAAGGAGTAAAGAGCTGTCTTACTGAATCCTTTTTAAATTACATTCACTGAAATTTATACAGTAAAACTCATTCAGAAGATTATTTCTTTATAGAGAAAACATGAAATTGCCTAAGCCTAGAGCAGCATGAGGAGCAACATGAGACTTTAGTACTACAAACCAGATCACTTGCTAGTAGGTATCAACATTTCTCCAGAAAATAGTACCCACTAGTATATAATGTGCATCCACCTTTTTACTGCCCAGAGGCAAGATTTTTTTCTGGCCCTTCAGCTTCTCCTTGTTAGCACAAACTCTGCTTTTCCTCTCTCTTCCTCTCACAGAACATTACCTCCCACACCTTCACTGTGTTCTCCTCAGCTTCACAGAAACAGAAACCTCCAGACAGCTAAAAGAAATAAAGTCAGTCCTCCAGTAATAGCTCCTGGTCTAGCTGAGATGGTGGTATTACTGTATTTTCTCACTGTATTTAGCTTCCCTGGCACTTCCCCCATGACAGGCAACATGTCCCCTTCCACCTTGATATACTGCAGTTGGGCTTAGCAGGCATAGATGCAGGAGAGGTTGAGAAGAGCTGAGGCACCGTTGTTTTCTTTAGTTCTGCCTATTTATCAAAGTACTTTTATGGTCCCTCTCCAAGCTCTATCTAAGCACTACAGGCAATCAAAGGCTGGCTCTATGGGAGAAGGATTTTATTTTGCGAGAGAACAAGTAGAATGTCAATACCTCTCATGGATTAAAACAACCAGCCAAGCCAATGCTGGGGGTATTTCCCTCACCTGACCAAATATGTTTTGTTCAGTTAGAGAAAACAGAGATGAAAACTGCATCCAGGTCAATGGATGAAGACTGCTGTATCACCACAAACTAAAGAAGGAACCCACTTTGGGTAAAATAATGCTGAGAAATATATGTTTGTGAAATAATTTAAGATCCCTCCATGTAAGCTGCAATACATAGTCTTGTATATACATTTCTAAATAACCTGTATCTCATATGCAGATTTCAGTCATCACACAGCACTCATTTCTACTGTGCATTTGTATATACAAACCTATGGCATTTTCAGTTTGGAGTAGGTATTCCAGAGCCACAACCTCAGCCTGGTTTTACAACCTGATCTGTAATAATGCCCCAGCAAACCACATCTCTTTATATGAAGACCAAGAAACTATTTTTGCTATCAAACAACTTTATAAGCTATCTTAAACCACTCTTTCGTTTCATTTCTTCATCTTCCCCTCTAACAGTTTTTTAATACATTTTGGTTCTGATCTTTTATAAAAGTGAAATTAAACACAGTGCTGTGGCTCAAATATGTAATACTCATCTGCTCTGGCTGCTGAGAGATGTCCATCTTCTTGATTCCTTGGGCAAGATATGAGAGAAGAAAGAACCTAAGGTTCCAGATTAGCTACCAAAAATTGAATAGCTGTCCAATTATTATCCCAAAACTGGAAAGGTCAACAGCCCCATGCTAAACATGGGTTGTTTTTTTTTTCTTGAAGCAGTTCAGGACAAATTTTTCTGGCTATTGTAACCATAATGTCATTTAAACTGAGTTTCTTCTGAATGTAATTTACTGCCAAAGTTTACTGAGCTTATTTTAACACCATAGTGGGAGATTAAACTATCATTCTAAATATTTTTATAAAGGTTACATTAGTACATTTTGTTTCTTTATTGCTTTACTGAATGTCAAGGTGCAGGGCACTCAGTGAAGCCTGACAGTGACTAAGAGATATAAAGGTCATGTCGAGTACATTTGCTTCAAAAGTTCAACCTTTGTTTTACCTAGGAAATTATTCACAAATTACTGCCTACAATAAAAATTAATACAAGAAGACATCATCCACACTCAGAGCACCAGAGGCACTATGGGAAATTCTGACATGGGGAAACCCACCAGTCCTCAGCGTTGTCTTTCCAGTTTAGTTTCAGTGGTGTTTTAAATTCAGACCTGAAGCTTACCTCTGCCTTCATGGAGCAACACAAGCTTGTCAGCACTCCCTTTGATCTCCAGAGCCTGAAATCTTTCTGCAGGCAAGACCAATAATAAATATTAATATGCAAACTAACTATTAACAATAATAAAATACATGACTGGCGATAACATAATAGGTAAAAACAGTAATATATTTACTTTGAAGAATGTGTCTCTCCTCAACTTGCCCCGAGCACCCCCACACATCTTTCCTTTGTCATAAGTGTATCTTAAGATAATCATTTAAACATGAATTTTAAATATGCATCATCAATTGAAAATATTTTTTTTTTGTCCACATCAAAAGAGAAAATTTGTCATAGCAGAGTTTAAATTGAATTATGAAGTATTTGGTTAACAGGGCACTTGACTTTTATTACAGATGAGTATATCATGGTTACTGCAGTTTTAATCCTCTCAGGGTTTTTTCAGGAGCAGCTCTGAAGTCATTAGCACTTGAGGGTGTTTAAAAATTCAGAATGTGAGTAGAAGCAGGGCAGGGTGATCATTTATGATAGGAGGGGGAAAGAAGTATTATAGGGTGAATGCACAACCAGTTCTGGTTCCCCCGCACCAGCATCACTAGTGGCAGCACTGGGGCTGCTGGATTTCATTGGTGAGGTACTGCTATGAGCTGTGCAAGCCAAGCTGCTCACCATTGCATCAAGACACCACAGGGTCTGACGTCAGACTTCAGCTGAAAGAAGTCATCTGCAATGGCTGTAGAAACAAGTCCTCTGCTGAGAGAAAGATCATCATCAGCTTGGGCAGGGAAACACCATCCTCATTTTCTCCACCATTCTTGCTCTCCTCCCCACAAAGCACTGCACCTCTGAGCCCTCAACCCCATCATGGGTGGCTGAGGCACCAGGATTTCCCACAGCTCCAAGCCCTTTGGCACACCCCTGCACAAGGCACAAGAATGGTCTCATGCAGGCAGGTCTCCTGCAAGCCCAGACAGCAGAGGGGCCATCACTGCCCTTTGCATGGGCCACCAGGAGCCCAGGGAAACACCACATGCCTGCAGCATTTTGAGCAAGTGGAGAAGTAACTGACAGAGTCCAGCAGCATGCCACCTTTGCAGAGCTTCCCAAGCTTAAATAAAAGAAGCCTTTAGTGATAGTGTTCAAGCCACAGAAGCTGTACAGGGTGAGACACTTTGGGTCTCCTGGTAGTGTGAGCTTTTCTGTCACTTCTTGCCTTGCACTGTTCACCACAGGTGAAATGAAGAGCAAAAATCAGAAAACAAGGGAATTCTGTGCAACTGCCTGAGAACACCATTCAGCAAGATGTACAAACCCACTTGACTATGGTGCCAGGTAGCTTTTCAGCTGTGCAGTGTGATGGCCTCTCCACACCCCATTGAATGCACTGAGTGGTCCTCAGGAAACAGGTCTCACACCTTGTTTTTTACACTGTGTGCTTTACGTTTGTTGATATTTGATCTGTTGGTATGAGGTTTGACACAAGAGCAAAGATGATCAACTGAAAAAACAAAGTGTTGCATGTCTACACAATGGGGAGTGAAGAGCTCAGCCCCTGTGAAAACCAATGCGATGCAACAATTTAGCATGTTCTGCAAAAGATGACACTGGACCACCTCTGATTGCACCAAAACTTGCTTTCAGCTGAACCAAAACAGGGTTGCTCTTGTTATTTGAAATGGGGTTTCTCCAGTGGGAAGAAAGCATATTGTGCTGTATTTCTTATTATGCCCTTTTTTGGCTATTTTCTTCTATATCTGGCTTATCTTCCTGTTTTTCCTGCCTAGTCTACATAAGGTTTCTAGGGTGCTGCACATCTGTGTACATTATCAGATTACAATGGCCTGCTACTCTTGAATGTGCTGAAACTTGAGAAGTTTATTTTCAGTTTGACATCCCAAGTAAATGAAGATAATTTTTAGATCAAGAAGTCTTTCATTTTGAATTTCAAATATATAAAATTCCTTTCAGTGAAACACATGAGCCTCATGGAAATGCATGAGCCAGAAAGCAAGAATTCAGTAGGTGCTTTTTCTCCTTTACAATTTCTTCGTCATTACAACAACGCAGCACACTGGAAGTAAAAATCAAGAAGAAAAATTAGAGTGTGGTTAGCAAGGGGGATATAACCTAATACCAGCCACTATTATATTTCCACATGCTGCTTAATGAATCAATGCTGGCAGGAAAAAAGATTGCTGGAGCCTGAGGCAGCTAGTAACGGCATGTAACATAACATGCGTTTCCTTTTAGGTGTCATTCTAAGAAGTTGGTACGTACAATTTCTAGTTCTAATATAATGAAAGCGGAGGGTGATGCTGTCAAAATGAGAAATTCTGGCAGCACGGCTTGAAACAACACACAGCCAGTTCATTAGGCGCTGGGCAAGCCCTCCTAGAACAGCACTGGGAGCAGGATGGTTGACCCAAGGCTGTGTGCCTCCCCACCATGGGAACCGCCGAAACCCACCACCACCAGCAGCTGAAGAGATGTGAGACAGGTTTAGAAACGAATGTGTGAGCTGCTCACACAACATGTAACTGAAAGCATGCAGGCATCAACTGCTCCTGTCAGAGCCTGCACAGCCTGGAAACAGAGAATGAACATTAATGAAGTGCCATGCATGGAAATGCCTCCTGGTTAGCAGAGACACTGCGGGTGCTGCATGGCACCACCAATGGCATCCATCTAAAGAAAACCTTACTATTTGGCCCCATCATCATGACGTATCACATCCATATTCCTCCCACTCCAGGACATTTGACTTTTCTTTGGCCTCATCCTAGCAGCTTCACCTATATGCATTCAGCACCCTGTGGGTGCTGTGATCACCTCTGAGGTACCATCCTTCCTCCCCACCTGTGGCCACCTCCTGTATGCCCAGCTATGCTCTCCAAAGACCTCATTGGTATGTACAGCCTGTAATCAGCAGTGAAATACTTCAGGATTCATTTCAGTGGAGGATGTAAGGCTTGAATTGCATTATATTGTCTGGTAATTAATATCAAGAAGAGATTCTGCACAGTGCAACAACAGCCATAAAATTGCTTCAACCACATGGGATGCAGAGAGAATAAATGACAGGATATGACCATTATTATTATGGGTTTTTTTTTTTACTTCTGCTAAATCTTATAACATCCTTTATGAACTTCCTTTCAAAATGACTTCTCGACAGAAAATGGAACTAAATCTCTAAATGGGGCATCATGTCATTTCAGAAGGGCTTAAGGCCAGCCAGTTCAGTCTTTAAGTACCGTCTCCTAACCTGCTCCCTGATAGCCAGGGAGAAGTCCCTGCGCTGTGCAGTCTGCCAAGAGGGAAAACAGTCTTCCCCAAGAGGGAAAACAAGCTGGAGCAAATGGAAGGGTGCTGCAAAGGACCAGAAACGCCAAATGACCTGGTGTTGTGGAAGGATCAGGTTTAAAGACTAATTTCTCATGAGCTGCAGTCAGAGAACCTTAATAATATTGCGGTGGCAAAGGAGCATGGCCCTGCCACAAATCTCCTGTGGTCTTTCAAATACCAGTCCCACAGTGACAATAACGACAGCCACTGGTTTGTGTCCTTTGACTATGAGCCAGTTCATACAATTAATAACACAACCCTGCCCAATCAACAGAATGATCCATCCTTGCCCCTAGGTACTGATCATGTGTCAAGACAATTAATTGCAGCAATGTACTATGTGAGGAAGGCTGCTCCTAATGTCAAATGTGGCAGTTTTTCTGAAGGGCCCAAGGTGAGGATCATCTTAATATCCTCCCTTACAGGAATACTACATGAGAGAGGAGAACTTAGTCAACACGAGACCTACAAATAAACCTCCCTGTTAGGTTCAAACCCACAAGATCCGGAGCACCCACCACCTCACACTGAACAGAATCATGCTTATCAGCAAAGGTTACAATTTTCCACTTAGATTGGATCAAATCTGGATGGCTAAATTTAAAAGCTGATCACCACAAAGGATTTTCAAGATTTTTTTGTTTTCTTCCACCAACTTTGCTAGCTCACAAGAAGCGTTTCGCCTGCAGAAGATTGGTCCTGTACCAGGGAAGGATTGTCACTGATTTTCATAGAAATATGATCAGATCTTCCATTAGCCACCATCTCACTGGGCATGGAATTGGGTGCAGATAAGGGGAGCTAGCAGGGAGCCTGAGAACCCGGACTTTGGCCTTAAAAGTGAGTCACTATGTCAAAGTGGTCTTTGTTTCCCTTCACTTTCTCTTTCTCTTTTTCCTCAAAGTAAGAGGCGAAAAGTCAGACAGGGTCCACACCCAAGGATGGCAGAGCCACCTCCCCAGTTCAACCTCCCAACATCTGCTTCTGGCACTGCTCCACGCTGCACACAGCTGAGGGGACACCCCTTCTCAGGTGAGGGAACCAACTCATATGGTCACAATTTCACGAGAAGCACCCACAACCTTTTTGACCCCTCTGCAACCAGGGCTAGCTGGTTGTTGGCAGGATCCCTCCATAAAGGTGGAAAGCAGCCCCAGCAGCAAGAACCATGGCAGAGGGTTTGGTGACTGGAGCTGCTCTCTCACCACTGCTTCACCTTGTATTTTGATTTCTCACTTTGACTCACTGCTCCCAATCATCATTGTCATCAATAATAAGAGGTGCTGAGGCACATTTTACAAATGCGTGCTCTTAATCATCTTGATATCCGAGAGGAGCCTTGTAGATAAGAAGGGCTGTTATCTCCATTTCACAGAGGCAACGTGAACCCTCTGCACAGGATGACTGCAGCCACACAAGGCCCCAGGAGCAGCGTGCAGACATCGCATTGTGCAAAACTGGGGGGATAAAAGTCCTTCTAGTGCTGCAAAGGGTGGATTTAACCTCACACACTGTTCTAGGGCCGGGTGAGCTCTTCCAGTACTCACAGATTCAAAATAACCTTTCCCCACTTTGTCATACCTCTCTGGCTCATCCGCACCAGCAAAGGACACATTCACCCTTCCTGGCTCCTTTGGTATATGTTATTGTGAGTCAAACCCTGCCTGGAAAGTGTTGCTCTCCTACTCATCCCACTGTGAAAGGCCACCCGTGCCCTAGTCACCCATTTATTTCATGTACAAAAAATTGCACTCATAATGGGAGAGCCCGGGCAGAACTCCTCTGAGTCTGAAAAGACATTTTTCAGGATCTGACAGTAAAACACCACTTGTGCTATGCCTCTCATCTGTTCACCCTTTCAGTTAAGCTTTCACCCTGTGCATTAGAGAAATGAGTCATCTTTACCATCTCTCACGCACTCGCTTTGTCAGTACCTTGCCTTAATCTTCAGGTTTTCACTATCACCTGAAATATATGCTCCTTAATCTCTAATACTACTTTATGGGGGAAAACCACTAAAAAATAAATTACGGTTATAATGAGAAGCTTCCAAAGACACGCTCCTATAATAACACAGAGGAATCTCCACGCTCAGTATTAAAAGGATAAATTTTCAGTGCATCCCCAGTTTCACAGGTATACACAGCTCTTCACTTTCACCTGCAAATGACTCCATACATTAACAGAGAGACAAAACTCAATCAAGCATGTCTGTCATTGCGATTATGGCCTGGCTGTAAAGCAATTTCACAGAATGTGAGAGGACCATGATATACCTATTACATCTTAAAAGCCTCCCTCATTGTGCCAGTTTTACATAAATTTATTCCATGCTGTAGATTAAGGGTTCAAAAAAATACCCTATTTGCCCACAGGGATGGGAATGAGCAAAGTGTTGAGACTGGAGGCAGTTCATCATTTGAACCAGGTTTTGCACCTGCAGAATTCCTTTTTTTCTACTTGGCAATACCTTGGTGGCTTGCACAGTCCCAATGACTGTCACAGACTACTTGTGTATCTGTATCTTATATAAATAAAAAATAAAAGTTTTAAAGGCTGAATGAGAGACCCCAATATTCCAGTCTGACTCAGACTGTGGAATTCAATGGGGGAAATATAGCCCTTAACTCTCTTAGGAAAATAGACCAAGAGCTATGCACTTCTCTGCCTGAAGATCTTCCATAGTGACTTTAGCACACTTTCAAATTACACACACACATGCATGGCAGTTTTAAAGCTGTAACTATCAATGCAAGTTGCCTTCTTCAACCATTCTCAAATTCTGACATGCCCTCAAACCCTAAATTTGACTTAAATTATTTTCAAGCATTTTCTGACAGCTCAAGCTACAAACTTGGACTTTTAAAATAAAAACTGAACTTGTTATTATTATGAAAACACAAAATGATGTGAAAGTTGACATCTCGGTCACCCTGGCTCCAGTAGGAGAGTTCGTGCTTATTTTACTAGGAAATCAGCAGGTGTGCAAAAGCTCCTGCAAGCACTGCAGAGCTGATGCAGCTACAGGAAGCAGAACTCTCCTTCAACCACAGGAACCTGCCCCAGCTCCATCTACAGAGCTGCTGGGTTTGGGCTGCTCTGGCCAAGGCAGAGCATTGTTGGGTGATGCTGTGCCATGTTCCCAAAAGAAAGGAGGAGCACGAATCACAGCAGGAGTCTTCTCCACACTGGCAAACTGAATGTTTTCCTTTGAAAGCCCAAAAAAAAAAAAAAAAAAAAAGAAAAATCAATGCAACAGTGCAGAGACTTTCAAATATCTGACCATAGTTTATAAGGAACGGCTTAATCATGCCATTTTCAGAGAGAAAGTCATAGCAGTTCTTGGTGATGTACAACTTGCTCTCATGAACGCAGGGAAAAGCCAGGGCTGTCTCTTCAGTGTAGCTGCTCAGAGAAGCTGCTTTTTCTTCCCTACTATGAAAAAACTCATTTTTGCCTTCTTCAATACAAGATGGAAGTCTGATGCCTTTTCATTTTGCCTTTTACTAGGATCCTGAATCTGCAAGGCTAAAGCTGAGCTCCCTTGAATGACTCTGATGCTGAAACATGTACATAACTACTTTGCTGAATCAGGCGCTCTTGAAGTATAAGGAGGAAGACATTCAAGCTTTGTAATCCAGCAGCACAGCAGGGAAACTGCTTGTCTCTGCGTGATTGTGTAATTGCTTTTCAAAGGAAGAAGCAAGTTTCCATATCCACGTAGCACTGATAAACCTCAGAAGTCACTTTGGCCTCCTAGCCTAACTTTCAGGATTATTCATTATGGATAAAAGGAAAGACACTTCTATTTCTATAGCCGACAAGCTTTGCTTCAGGGCATGCATTTATTTTCCATGCTGTTGATCTCTTCTCTCCTGTATCAGGCTAATTCATCAGATTAATAAAGGACGATTTAGCTTCCTGCAGGGTGTTATTGATCTCTCAGGGAACATTGTTTGCTATTGCCACCTCTACCCTGAGCAAGGGGGATGATTTTTAAATATTTCTAATGCTTGAAGGCTGCAGCTGGCTCTCACCAAGCACCTATGGAAGAGGATAAGGCAGCAACAAAGGGGAAATGCAAAATGTATCATCTCAATCCCTCTGCTTTCCCCTGCCTGTGTACTGCTTGATGTGTCCAGAGCACACAAAGCCACAGCGAGGAAGTGAGAACAAGCAACTTGCTTTAGAGGGACAAAGCCCATCTAGGCTTAGCTGTCACACACTTAATCCACCAGCAGGGATTATTTGAAACATGCTACACAGTTCATAGATTATAATGTCAGAAAGGACCCCTGTAACCACCTCCTGCATCACCCACCAGCAGGATAACTTCTCACTCTGAGCCCTCAAGCAGCAAATCACCCTCCCAGTGCTCTCACATCTGCTCCCTGGGGAACACCTCTTTGCTCTGCATTGGCCTAACCTTCAGCTGTCCATAATGGGATCATCTTCTACTTCTGGCAGCCTTTACCAGAGCTGTGTTTCTGTACATCTCTTCAGAGCACCTTTGAAGGCACTGGGGCCATCAAGTCATGAGTGAGGCACAGGACATCAGCTGTGCTGAGCAGCACACATGCCTCTCAGCCAGCCCTGCTCAGCCAGGCATGACAGCGGCTGCACAGCTCCTTCCCTCTGCCAGGCAGACACTGCAGTGCATGGTGCTCTCCCACCTCCTCTTGCATCCTTCCACAGCAGCAGTGGTTTTCTTAAGAGACCTGAAGAGAACAAACGTTTCAAAAATATTCATGTGTCATCCATCCAACACAGAGACCGAAGCACCTCCTTCCCAGAGCTGCAATTAACCTCTCTATCCCCCCAAAATTATCCCCATACCTTTAGACTACGGTGCTGGATGAGAAACTTTAATTCATTGTAATCTCTCAGTCATTCCCTGGCTCCCTGCTTGTCTGAGCAGAAATCCCTGCCCTGCAAACACAGCCTGGCTCCTGGCCGCCAGGATGCAGGGGTTGACGTTTGACCTTATTTGAAAACAAACACTGTTTATTTGTGCCAAGCTACAAAGCCCAAATGCTCAACCTCAGCGACTTACTGCCTCATTCTTCACCTTCCTTCTAGTTTACTGTCATCTGTGAATATTCCACTCTCTCCCCAAAACCATTGACAGACATTTTACATTGTAAAAGAGCAAGACCTGAGCCCCACTAGAGCTGGGCAGAAACATGCTCCCTTGCTCCCCTGTTTGCTGCCGTGTTGTGCTGCTTGTAAATCCACTGGCTTGAAATTCACTCAGTATGTACTATATTAATTTTATACTACTCTAATTCCTTAATCAATAGCTTTGAAGAATCAAATATCTCTGTAAATTACAACAATATTATTACCTTTAGCAGTCTAATTTGCAATCTCATTAAAAAGGTATCAAGTTCTTTTCTGTAACCCTACAGTGATGGAAGAACTCTCCATCCTTCATTAGTCATACCCTCGCACGCATGTTTGCCTAGGACAGGTATCAAGCTGGGCTGTCCCCAGCTGTTTTTCCAAACCTGGCACAGCAGCAGCTTGCTTTCATTGCTGCCCAACCGTGGCAACCCAAGGTCCACTGAAAATCCATACAACCCATTCACAAAGCTGCAAGGCTGGTACTAGTGACCAGTCCTCTGACCCACAGGTGCAGAGCGTGCAGTAGTAGACGTGTTGTGCAGACACATGGGGTCACCGTGAGACTCTCCATCTCGCAGTATGACCACAGCTGAAATTGGTTTTCCCCAAACATGGCATATTTATTGAATGTTTCTGCATGTATCGAGCACCTTCTCTGCATCAAAGGCTCTTCTGCAGAGTTTAGCTGGTACCTGTCCAAATATATGCCTCTTCTTCCCAATATATTGTGAAAATTACTGAGCTCTGCTTGCATCATTTTCCTTTCCATATGAAAGGAAAATCCATTTTCTTGCATATAGAAGAGGTTTGGAGCCAGAATTAAACAAGGAAATGTTTCAAGAGAAGGGGCTGGGGACTGCTTTCTCCCAGCGTGGGGGCTTGCAGCAGTTGGTGCTGTTAAGCTGGTTGATTAAAGACTAAACCCACCCCACGAAGCTGTCTGTGTCTGACCACTGCCCACATCCCTAGCTCAGGCACATTTCTCATCATTATCCCTTAACCCCACAGTTTCCAGTCCCACTTAATAAGGCTGTGGTTGTTTCTGACTTTTGGCATGACAGATAAAAAATTCTATGCCAAACTTCAGTTCATAAATCCCAGTAGGTAGATTGGGTGGGCCTGCATTATAAAGGAAAATAACTGCAGAAAACTTAGTTTGGGGAAAAAAAAACAAAGGTCTTAAAACTGATTTGCTGACAGAGTAGACCTTGATGTCATCCTTCTGTAAGTAGGTTATGATTGTCAAATGCAAAATGATATGCAAATACATCCATCACATCCTGCTGCTTCCAGTTTTATCTGCGTTTTTCCTCTTTTTTCTTCCCTTCCCCCACCCCTCCTTCTCCTTGAGTATTCCAGAAGCTGATGAGAAGTGTTTGACCTGTGTACATGGCCAGGGATGAAGAGAGTGGGAAAGAAAAAGACCCTGCACTATACCTCTTTGGACAGGTACAGGTTTCCTGGTGGTTCATGTCTGTATCACAAAACATAGGGTTTCATTTCTGCCCTTGAAAAAAAATTCAAAAGCCATTGCCAGTATACATTCTTCCTTGACAATTTTTCACTGGTTTTGGTAAACATGGAGAGTTTATAGTCAGTGTCCCTTCTACAGCAACAATTTTGCCATCTCAGGTGGTTTGTAATAAGCAAGACTTACCAGGACTGCCAAAAGCCTTCCTCAAACCCAGAGCGACTTGTAGCACAAAACTCAGCAGTGGTCTCCTACAGGAAGGAAAATGTGGGCTTGAATCTTTTATTCTACTCAGTGCTATGTTATCTTTAGGGTCCCCAGAACAAGTTTATGCTCAACCTCAGTTCAAAAATGATGGGCTTTGTACATAGAGGTTGATCTGACAGATTTGTGCCTAGAACAGCACCAGAGGAGCCCTGTGCCAGGCTGCTTTCCCCTGATGGATCTTCACCCACTGTGGGTGGGTAGGAAGCAGTGACAGGGCTGGCCCATGCACTGCAGGGCAGCTGGCACTTGAGCTGCCTCCAGGCAGTGTGTGAGCAGCTCTGTGGGAAGCAGCTGCTGCTTCTAATTAAATAGCACAGATCCATTGCTGCTCCCCAGTTTGACGGCAGCAAGCCCTTCTCCAGCCTTGGGTGCTGGAATTAATGCTGCTGTGAGACAACATACACTGCAGCCTGAAAATGGTAGATCAGGTGTACACTTACAGCCATTAAAAGGCTTTAAATTGGTTTAGAATTGAAAAGTAGAAAAAAAATCTGCCATAAAAGATCCAGCTATGGCTGCAACGCAAATGACAGAGTGAAGCTGAATTCAACATGAGGTTGCTTTAGGACTTCAAGGTGCACACCTATAACACCCCCTCTTAGCAAGGGAGGTAGAGGCTGGCTCTGCTTAGCAGCCAAGTTTTAAAGCAGTGTCAAATTAAGAAACCTGGCTTTGAAATACTGGATGTCTCCTGAATAACTTCAAGCCTATTTTTGCAATGCAGGATCAAAGCATTTGCAGCCTTAAGACAGGTTCAAACTAAAGAAATTTTGGACACTCGCCACCCAGAAGGATCTAAGATCTGTGCTGTAATTATTAATACATGAGTTACCTGTAACATGAGAGCAAAGTGAATATACTACATCCATATTTATATATAGATACATTAGGTCTGTGAGCTACAATAGCATTTAATAAAGGAGTGACCAGCTCTTCTGAAGTTCCTAAAGTTCACCCTACACTAAGAATATTTCCATTGCAAAACCAACAAATATTCACTGGATAAAAATCTATCAGAAATTTTGACATAAAAGTCAGAACCCAGACTGCTGTTCTTCTGCTGCAGTCTGACCCCACCAGCCATGGTCATCCCCTCACAACCCACAGAACCTCCTGCTGCTCACTGCAGGGATTAGATGGGAGCAGGGCAAACGCTCCTACCCAGGGGAGCCCAGAGAAGTGAGGCACATCTCCAAAAATGGGAGACGTGAAACCAAATCATCTTGGGCAAGAACAAATAATCAACTCTAGTGTCCTACACCTCATCGTGTGAGGTGGGTGATGGACAAGACTCATCTCCTCAGTGTTTCAATGGAGGACTGTATCCTTCACTGTGTTTTTACCCAATCTGTCCTGGAGATTGGCAGTTTTTTACTATTTTGCATTTTTGAACCCTTAAACATCTCCCATATGAAGAACAGACCAGTTCACATGGAGCACAACCTAAATAACCATTGATTTGCTCTCTGACCTACCTTTCAAGGAAGGTGGGAAGAGAAGGCGGCACAGGGCACCTACAGCAGGAGGATAACACAAGTCTGGAACAAGATGCTGGAGCCACCTGCTGTCATGGAGAAACAGAAGAAGGGTGTCTCAGCCCCTCAGCATTTTGGATCAGTGCTGGAGACCCTCTCACGTGGTGGCTTTGCCCCTCCAGCTGGCCGGGAACACCCCTCCTTACACAGGGGGGGCATCAGCACATATACAATGCTGTGAAACATTCTAGAGAGGATGGGATTCCTGACAGAGGCCTGGGAATTCCTGCAGGAGTAGCTGTATTTTACCTCAGAAACAGTGAGCAAAAGAGAATGACCAGGAAAACCTATGAGACATCAAGAGAGAAACGACAGTGTTACAGTCCCAGTTCAGCACCCATTAGCTGGACACTGGTATAAGAGGGACTGAACAATCCTCATGTAACATCTTCTGAAACATTAGCTGCAGACAAATATCTTTCTCTGTATGAATTATGAAGTATTGTTTCATGTTTAATTGCATTGATTTGCATTGAAAGCTTTAAACATCAGCCTAATAATTATCTTAAACCAATTTGTCATCCAGAATACAATAAACCATTATCTGTGCCAGTGCTTACAAGGAGCTGATTCTCCTGCATTAGAGGAACAAGAAGAAAATAAAAGAAACCAGCACTTAAAACGTTAGAGCGTGTGTTCAGATTGCTGCATTTAGGGGAAAAAGCTGTGAGAGTGATTGCCAGTAAAAATAATGGCAATGAAAAACCTTCAGAGCCAGCAACGGTGCTTATTTAAGGAGAAAATGTCCAAATGGTGGTCAGGAGCTGGCACTCACCAGCACTGAGCTGCCGTGGCTGGAGCCACGGGTCACCCTGCTGCCCTCACACCCACTGTAGAGCTCTCCTGAAAGCCAAAACAAGGGGAATTCTGTCCTAAATCCTCCTCTCTCCAAAACTGAAACCAGCCCTGAGGGCAGTGCCTACGCGGCCGTGATTTGTGTTGCTGCTGGTGGCATCGGGACCAGCCGCCTTTCTGCCAGGTCACTCCCCTGCCTTTGCACACCAATGCTTCTGCTAATAGAGGGAACATTAACAAATATCTTTAAGAAAGAAACTTCACAGCACTCCAAGTGCTGCTCTGAGAAAATGCCTGACTAAAACCAACACTAAAAGCAATCTGGCTGGAGGCATGAAAAATTTTGGACAAAGCAATTTTAGCCTTACCAAGCTACCAGACACCATGACCAGGAGACAGCAACGCAAGATGCATTATAGGGAAAGCTGCTGGGACAGGGCTTTGCCAAGGGGGATAGGCTGCGAGTCCCCACAGCCTGGAAAGGAGGCGATAATGATGTGTGCTCTGAGCCCCTAAAATTCCTGCAAAAGTAAGCAAAATGAACCAAAGGGGAGCTATGCCAGGTTTCGAAAATTTTAAACCCCTTTGACAGCCACACACTGTAGTACATGTTATCTGTGTGAGATCTTGCAGCAGTTGAGCATTTTACAGCTCCTGTCCCAGGGAGCAGTCATTTTGCAAGGCTTTGCTTGCAGCATCGCACCAAATTTCACTACCACTGCAAAACCTGTCCCCCCCCTTCCCTCCCCCCGCCAGTTCCAGTGTAATGGTCTTTACTTTGCAGAGTGATCTTGAAACACACACAGTGGTTTTTAGGGGCAGGATGAAAGCCTGATGTGACTCATGGTGGTTCTCAGGGGTGTTTCCAGGACTGTCCTCCCCACTAGGAAAAGGCACATCACAGGGTTGTGGGCTGGAGGCGTAGTCCCTGTCTCACTGCCCCAACTCCTTGGCCAGGGTATGTGGTAGATGCAGAGGGTGACAGCCCTTTACTGGGCACAACCACCATCACCCTGTGCTACAGGTCTGAGCTCCCAGGCAGTGTTTGTTCCCCAGCTGGGAAGCCCTTTGCATTGCACAAATCACAGAATGGTTTGGACTGGGATGGACTTTAAAGCTCATCCAGTTCCAACCCCTGCCATGGGCAGGGACACATTCCACTAGAGCAGGTTGCTCAAAGCCCTGTCCAACCTAGCCCTGAACACTGCCCCGGATAGGGCAGCCACAGCTTCTCTGGGCAACTTGCTCTACTCCCTGACAGTTTCTCTTTTAATACAGTTGAGTAGAACTTGAAGACCAGATGACTGCTCAGTGTCCCCAGACAGTGAAATCTCAGGGAACTTTCAAAGCTGAAAAAAAACATCCTAAAAAAAATAAATAAAGGACAAAACCGTACCGACTCAACAAAGACACCACCACAAGGCTTTAACTCCAACACAAACCACGCACTGCAACACCAGAAGAGGGAAACAGCTAGTCTTTGGATTACAAACACAACGTTTCTTGCATGACCAGGAGACACACAGGCAGTCTCATGAGCAACGGAATCCCACCAAGGGCAGGCAGATCTCCATTTCATCCCTCCATCACTGCTTAGTGTAGCCGAGCAAAAGGCAGGCTGGGGAGCAGGGCTGCAAGCAGCAGTGCAGGCACATCTTTCACTGGGCTGGGGCCTCCTGCCTTCACCACAACATTCATTTCAGCCTACAGCCCTTCATATAAAGTATCATCAAATAATTCACAGTAGGTGTCAGCTGCAAGCTACAGCCAAAGAGGTTTATTTAAGATACCATGTGGATTGTTATACAAGATCCTGATGGATTATTCCTATCCGAGAATTTACAGATACTGCAGGAGCTTGGCCAACAATTTGGATTAGTTTAGATTAAACTCACTGGGTTGGTTTTTCTCCCTTAGGAAATCTCAGCCCTGGGTCTACAGACTGTTTTTAAAGGGAAGATAGAGACAAAAACAACTTTTACACTTTTCAGCAGGCACCTAAAGCACTTTTCCATCAATCACCTTTGATATATGGAGGCAGAAGTGTGAGTTACTTCATTAACAGCAGTCACACATAACTGGGTACATTTACATATTAATCAGACAGCTGAGCTGCTGATCTTTCTTTCTTATGTGCATCTGTAACCATTAGTCAGAGCTCAAGTGCTGTTAAATACTCCAGGTACCACCAAGTACTCTAAAATCAAGACGAGTGCAGGTGACAGGGAAAGACTCATATTTACAATGCTTCCGTAGAGCCTAGCACCGTTAGCTCTGCAGTGGCAATGTAAATACATATATCTAACACCAGGAGCTTTAATCCAGTGGGAACCTTAAGTAAGGTGAGGCACTCCCCCTGCCTAGAGACCTTAGCGATTCCCAGAGCAAAGGCTGGTTCAGTTCAGCCTTCTCCAGGCCCTTCACTGGTGTGTGAGCAGCACAGGGCACTCAGCTGCCCCACACCTTAACCTATTAACAGTAATGTCAAGCACAGCCAACAACTTAACCTGGGGCTTGTTGGGGTGGGAGAGCCCAGCCCCTGTTCTTCTCACTGCCCTGAGTCTTCTGCAAAGTCCAGCTGGTTTTCTGGACATGATCTGGTCCCCGGGTAGATCAACCCCTAGCAGCACAAGGGATTGACGCAATGAGGAGACACGGGCTACGCTCCCAAGTCAGTAATTACTGATATGAACAACCCACGCGGAACTCACCCGAGGGTGATGGCAGCTCTACAATCGAGCTGTTGCTCACTGCGGCCCACCCAGCACCCATCCCCGGTACGGTACAGCACAGCAGTTACTAGGTTTTTCTCTTTTGCCTGTTCACTTGCCAGCCCCAGGTCTGCAAATCCACATCCTCAGCTCCCTCACACACAGCTCTGGACCTCTCTTCCATGGTGCCAGGATCTGAGCTGCTGAATTAAGCCCTCTCCACCTTCCAGGAGCAGACAGCACCATGAGGTTTAAGCTTTGGGCAGGAGCACGGTGCCTGTTCTTTCTCACAAGGCACCATGCACTCACCTTCTCCCCGAGGGGCCCTGCTGGTTCACACCTACAGCTGCAGCCCACAACAGAACACATACATGTACCAAATACTTTGCCAAGGAAGTGATCTGTGGTATCTGCAGAACCGTCACAGTTTACATCTCATGGGCTTTCACTGAGCAAAGGAAAAATAACGCGTGTGGCTGCAGCGTCACACGCGCTGTGCAGGGCACTCCGACACTTGCTGAGGTGAGCGGCTCCAGGGAGGAGCCTTCAGCAGTGGAGCAAGGGAAACCCCGCATCCAGCAGGCTTCATTCTGAGTGGTGAGAGCCACCGAGGGAGCCTCGAGCCCTCGACAGGCCTTGCGCTGGAGCGGCAGCTCCACTGAGGTGAGCAGGGACCCACAGGGCACGGCACGGCAGGGCAGCAGCTGGCACAGGTGGGATGGGGAGCACCCACCTCAGGGATAGGGCCTGGTCTGGGGGCTCTGCTCTGGCTGCCCCAGCAGTGGCAGCACCAGACAGAGCCAATGAGGGGAGGCTGCAGCGCAGGGCGCAGGGTGTGGAAAGTGCCTGCGCTGGTCTCTTGAGGCGAGGGTGCACAATGGGCAGGGCTGCACTCAGTGGAGGTCCTCCTGCAGCAGGGGCTGAGCTGCGGGATGCTGCCAATAGGCTGAAAGTTGTCAGGGAAGCTGAGCGGAAGCAGCACTGCTTGCTCCAGACCCAAACCGTGCGGGGGCCTCAAGCGTCCACCATAGCGCATACAGAAAAGGAGAGTGTTAATGGAGGAAGATGGGAACTAGTAACAAACAAACAAAAAAGGAGGAAGAGGACAATTAAAAGTGAGGCACTTCCTCCAAAACCCGACGTCCCCACCCAGAACTGCAAGGGGCTAACATGGAAATGCACGCTGCACCAAATGAACAACCGGCTGAGGCACCAGTAAAGAGGATCGCTACTGGTGCTGCCAGGAAAAAGCAGCAGGTCATAGTAGTAGGGGACTCTGCTTTGAAAGGCACAGAGGCACCCATCTCTCAGCCTGACCCAGTCTCAAGGGAGGTGTGCTGCCTACAAGGCGCTCAGATCAGGGATGTTGCAGAGAGGCTGTCTGGTCTAAGTCCCACTGACTATTATCCACTTCTTGTGGTCCATGTGGGTGCTAGCAATATTGACAGCAGCAGCCTAGGAATCATTCAGAACGACTACAGAGCCCTGGGAGAGGTGGTTAGGGGCTCTGGAGCTCAGGCAGTTTTTTCACTGATCCTCCAGGTCAGAAGGGAGGACCTTAAAAAGGCTAGGTGGATTTGGCAGGTTAATAAATGGTTAGAACAGTGGTGCCATAGTCAGGGGTTTGGGTATTCAGAACATGAGACTCGATTTGGGAGACCAGGTCTACCGGGGGCTGGTGGAGCCGGTGACAAAACGGGGGAAGAACCGTTTTGGTAGGATACTTGCCAGGCTGGTCAAGATAGCTTTAAACTATATGTGTTGGGGGATCCATCCCGACACTCTTGGTCAGTTGCCAGCACCTGTAATAAATGCTTGGAGCAGTGCGGAGCTATTTCAGCCGCTCCAGCCAATGCGTCGGCTTTATTTGGAGCTCGGCTCAGGTGCCTCATTACAGACGCCCATAGTATGGGGAACAAACAAGAGGAATTAGAGATGTGTACACAACTACAGGGGTATGATATCATTGGCATCACAGAAGCATGGTGGGATGACTGTGCCTGGGGACAGGTGATGAATCAACAGAGAGCTTGTGAGTCAAGGTCAAAGGGAGAACATCAATGGGGGACATTATTGTGAGGATCTGTTATAGACTGCCTGATCAGGGCAACTGCAGAGAATGACTTGGGGGTGGTGACGAGAAACTTAACATGAGCTGGCTTCAGTGTGCACTCGCAGCCCAGAAAGCAATTCAAGCACCTTGTCCAGAGAAGCTTCGCACAGCAGCACTGTTTTACAGCCAGAGGATCTCTCCTCCATCTTTCAGCACTGTTTATAATGTTCTATTGATTGGTTTTGTCAAACTATTTTATCGATTAGAAGTATTTTTGACCTCTGCAGCCAGGACATAAATATTAAAGAGGAGATGTGGGGACAGAGGCTTTGTGATGGAGCTCTGGCTCAGGCTTGAGTCTGGCTGGAAACCCAGCCCTGGCCCAGTGGCCTTGATTGACCCAGGCCAGAAAGTGGAAGAAAGGAGCTGGACACACTCACACCAAGTCAATATTTCTACCTTCCCACACCTTTCTTCTGTGTGCCAGAGGAGCAGGGAAGGCAGCGAGGAGCCAGCACTGTCACCATGTGCCCCTGGCTGGGACATCACCTGTGTACTACAAAGACAAAGAGTCAAGGAGGTGCAGGGAGCAAGCAGGAGGCTTTTGAATGATCAAAATCAAGTGCAGCTCTGTCCCACAACAGCCCTGGGTCTGCTCAGCCACCATCCAGGAAAGCTCTTGCCTGTGGCTGCACTGGGTTAATTTGACGAAGAGGGACGGAGATCTCCAAGGAGGGGCAGCTACAGGAAAGGGAAAACGGGCTGTGAGATGGGATGATGGGTCAGGTTGGGATGTTGGTAGAGCCAGGGACCAGCTCTGAGCATTGTCCCAGTGCAAAGCACAGTGTGTAGCCTGAAGGACAGTACAGAGCAGCACTCATGAGCCTGGGCTCCTCCTCATCTCCTTGCACCGAGGGTTTTTCCACCATCACCTATTTATCTGTGATTTTTCCATGGACTCCCTCCACATTGCCACTACCCCTCACCATGTTACTGCCCCAGCACAGACAGAACGGGGCACCACCCAGGCAGCCTGGGACAGCAGCAGCTCCCAGAGATGCAGGGGACACAGGGGTGAAACACAGTGAGGTTGCTGTCTGCAATAACACCCTGATACATTAGCCCTAACACATATCCCACCCCTGCACCTCCTGCTCTCACCACAGTGGCAGATGGAAGCTCTACCCACCCATGCAGCCATTGCCTCAGTATCTCCCTTGGTCACTTGCTTTGCTTGAACATCCCCATGAGCGCAGAGGGTAACTCAGTGCTCAGTTAGGCATGAAGGGCTCAGGTTGGCCTCCAGCATGGGATGCAGCCCAGTAAAGCCTGGTTTGTCTGGCTCAGAACCAAGAGGGACATGCCCAGGGTGAGACGGACAGCTGGCTTTTTGGCTCACCTCTCCAAAGAGCATGTGAAAGAGAAACACCACAAAGAATACAATGGGGCAAAATCTCCAGCCCCTGTAACACCAAACCACCAGACACGTTAATCACATTAACACAGGGAAGAACACCAGTGTTTCTTCCAGAGAAGCAGTTGTAGGTATTACTGTGAGAAAAAGCTGGTTAAACTAGAGGGGAGCATGCATGATACAAGGACTCCACACACAAACCACCAACACATAAATTAAACAGACCATAAAATGCACAACTACCCCACTTTCTCATGCAACCCCCCACCCAGAAAGTGTTACCTTTGCTGTGGTTTAGTTGTTTGGCTTAAGAAATGGAAACGGTCTTAAGATGAGATGAACTTCTGTCTGCTGCTTCATTCTAACAGCTCATATTGGTGTTTTCCTATAAGGTCCATGCTCATATGAGCAAGTCAGTGGGGTTTCACCATGGGGCAAGTTAAGCTCAGTCAACCACAGACCACATCTGGCCCTTGGTCCTGCTTGCCTGTCTCATGGGAAAACAACACAGCTCATTTCCACCTGGATCCTGTAGGATTTGGTGGCCTCTTCCTGCAGGAAGGTGAAGCCAAACCACCCTCTCTTGTTGAGGAAACCTCAATTTCCATTTCATCTCATCAGCTCTCGGTATCCACAGGGATTGGCGCCCTTCTGCACCCCCACACAAGCCCCAGCAATGCTCCGGGGGTAAAAAAAGGCCCAACCTCACCTGCAGGAAGGAGACAGGGTTATATTTTAATCACTGTTATGCATAACTCCTGAGCTCTGGTCATACCGCAGCCCCTCACTCCTCAAATTATATATATCAAATTAAGTTTGCACTAGCTGCTGTTGGGAAGGGGTTTTATTAGGAAAGAACATGTAGTGGCAAAGCCAGATATCCTTTAGACAGCGGATTTCACAGAGAAGTTCTTCCCTAACTGTGCGCGGTATAGATCTGATCTGGCAAGCTGTCTTGTGGGATGTGTCCTGCTCCTACATGGAACGGTGCTGGTACAAGACAAATCAATGCAAATGCTACAGTGAACGAAACTTAATGCACACAGCTTTTAGCCTTGATTGGGCCTCTTGAAATCAATGGGAATATTTCCTTTGCCATCAATTTCCCAACAGAGCCAAAAGCTTCGAGCCCTGACACAGAGCCTGGGCACACCAGCCCTTTCCAAAAGCTCACAGCCAGGCCAAACACGCATGGGACTTCCCAGGGAGCATAAGGGACCTTTCCCTGCCTGTATCCCTGCTGGATTTTGGCAGGGTAAGAACCACTTTGTGATATACGGAAAAAATGTGAGGTTTGCCCCTTCTTGTCTCACTGCCCAGGGGCACACAGAGCAGGGTTGTTTCCACCTCTGGGAGAGGGGAGCCGGACAGAGACAGTGCCAAACGTGCAGCCCCATCACAGCCCTGCGAGCAATGGGCTGGGCAGAGGGGATCCTGCCGAGTTCCCAATGTGCATGGAGATTAAAAAACAGTAGAACTGTAGAACGGTTTGAGTTGGAAAAGGACCTTAAGGGCATTTAGTTCCAGGGAAGGGCTGTGTGTGGGCAGCAATGTGGGGACTTGTCTTCCCCTCGTCCTTTCTGCAGCTTCTTGAAGGGGGAACTCGAAAGGGCAAAGCTGCAGCTCCCATAGGAAAGCCAGGCATCGGGGTGGGAGTAAAGAGAAGGATTAAGTAGAGTTGAACTGTCTTTTGTCTCTAAACTACTTGCACTCCACACATAAAGATACTAATAATAGACTGCAGTGCTTGCAAACACCCTCAGAAAGAAAACAGTTGGGGGAAGAATGGCACAGCTCATGTGCAGTTCTGGGCAGAGAGCTCAGGGCTGCTGCTGCCGTGCCCAGGCTCTTCTTGCTCTTCCGTGCAAGCTTTGATGGCAGCTGATATTGTGCCATGCCTGAAATACTTTAAATGGCCAAGCCACCCCAAATGCCCTGGCAGGAAACAAGGGGCCTGCAGCACTTGCAGAGACATCACACTGCTATTTCTGGGCCTTTCTATAAATACATTTTTTCTCTAGAAACAGCCCTCAGCAGTGCTGAGGCCAAACCTCTTCCCAGTACTTGACCTCAGAGCCAGCCCCTCTGCTTCCCTAGAATATCCCTTCCTGGATTAATACCTGCTTCTCCCCAGATACAGCTGTTGATGGAGCTGGGGGCCACAGGGACAGCAGCCCTTCCTTACACCCTGTGAGTAGCAACGTTTTGCGATGAGGCTGTATTGAATGTAATGAAATAGTTATTTCCTACAGAGATGGGCCCCATCATAGGTCTCCTTGGGGCAATTTTAGCACCTTTCCCAGTGCCAGCAGAGAAACAAAGCCTGTTCTGGGGGACAAGGACCATCCCATTAGGCAGCACACCCCAAAGCCCAATGGCCTCACATGGCTTAACCCTAGTGCAGTGCAGACACCACAACTGCAAGAGGAAAAGCTCTCGCCCAGGGAGGTTTGTGTGTTCATCGCTTCCTTCTTCACTCACAGACTCTACACTGCAGCAGGCGGCAGCTGAGACAGCCTCCTGCCACCTCATCCCTTTGGGACACATGGATTTACCACCCAGTAGCACCCAGGGCAGTGTCAGATTCGTACAGCTTGAGCCCTTATTTACACTTCAGTTTTGTCACTGCTCACACACAAACACAATCACGTTGCTTCCCCAGGGTGTTCCCACCAGCGAGGTAGCACACGTTTGTCCCCTGGCATTTTGGGCGGAGCGCAGCCACACTAGCAGCTAGATATTAAAAATAAATATATTAGAGAACAGAAGCTGGCAGCTCTGATTGAAGATGAACAGGGATTTGGATTTTCAAAGGGGCAATGATTGACTTAAGCAAACAAATGACTGATCATATTTATAAGGCCATTCATCTGCTTTGTACATGAATTGGATGATGCACTTTTAAACACCCATTCCCAGGTGAGCTCTGTGCCTCTCTGGAGATCTGGCATGATCAGACATCAGGCAGACCCGAGTCAGGTATCAACCAATGCAACAGTAATTGCCCATCAAGTGCCACTTCTCATGCCTGGCGCTTTGAACACAGTTTGAAAGAGAAATGCAAATATCTAGTGTTTTATTAGTGACCCAGCTTCAACCACTTCATCTGATCACAGACATTCACCAGAATAAACATTTCCTGAGAGGCTGCACAATCCCATAGCACGAAGGAAACTCTTTTCCCTTAAAAAATTCATTTTTTTCCTCCCCCTCCCAGACCCATCAGGAAAGAACATGAAACCTTTCCACAGACATTTCTCACCAACCCAGAGGACTAGAGAGTTCCTCACCACCCAGCAGTGCCCTGCATTGAGATGGTGGCAGTGTTCACATCCAGGCTCCAAGGCACAGAAAGCAGGACAGACATATCTCTGGTGCACCATGTGGGATGGACAGTCGGACACCTGTAGGATGGATCCCAGGCTGGCAGCCACATCTGCACAAGTCCTTTCCCCACTCCCAGCACAGGGATGAGAAGAGGGCCGAGGCACCCGTATCCTGCAGAACAAACCCTTGAGAGCTCCCACTTGATGCCCTGCGGCACCAAGGCAAGGTCTGATTAAACTCACTGTGAAACAGCAGGTATTGCACTGTATGCCACATTGTACTTCATCCAGGAGGATGAAACCACTCATTTAGATGGATTCCTTACCTGACCTCATGAAATCAGATGCCCAAAATTTATCATTTGGTCTGTACTAATCTATGGTATATGCTGCTTGGAGATAACATCGCAGCTCTCATCACCACCTTCCCAGGGCTCCTGTATTCCCATCTGCACTTGAATTTTAAGCAGATCAGTGAAACCTGCCAATCCCACAGAGGTCTCTTCTCTCTTGGCAGTTTGTGCAGCTTGTTACAGGTTTCAGGGGGTTGCAGAGGCGGAGGCTGCCTGGGGAAGAGCAAAGAAGATGAGCAGGAGCCAGGAGATGCTGCAAGGGTGGGCACAAGCCCTGTGCACTAGAGCTGTGAGCTCCGCTTTACACACAGGTCTCTGCTACCTGCCCGCAGTCGTCTGGTGTGGGACGGGGCCAGCCACCATCACTGCCCTTGGCTACACCACTCCAGCACCCAGGACCAGCTCCAAAGCAGCTGCACTCACTTGCAGGAGGAGCTGTACCCATGGACCCTGCAACACCAGCAAACACATTCCATGCTCAAGGAAAAGCTGAGCCTTCATTTATGGGATCACACAGCCAGAGCCCTGCGTGTTCGTTAGACAAGCTTTTCTCTCACCCACTGGGGTTTGGACTAAGACCTGCATCCAGTGAGACAGGACTCTTCTCCTTTGTCTGATATACATGGATTGTGATGGAAGAGCTTCAAAAAGCTGCAAGAGACCAACCACAGTATGATGAGCACCACAGCCCCACTGCTGGGGGAAGCTTTAGCGGCCAAAGGTGCTCATTCTCAAGCGGGTAGGAGCTGCCTTTCCTGCCTTCACTTACCTGAGCAGGGCTCCTACTGTGTTAGCATCAGCAATCAAGTTCCTGCAGACCTCTTTGTCTTCTGCATCGCTCTGCAACTTCCCTTCCATTTTAGCAACTTTCCTTCCATTTTAGCAACTTTGGACCTTCCACCCAACACTAAAGTTTCTTTCAAAGCCCCAGTTTTGTTGAGCAGCACCAGGAGTTTCCTCCTCAATCACATCTCTCTCACTTGCTGCAGGTCCATTTTCCTTAAAGAATTCTTTTCCTGGGACTTGTGCAGGGCCACCTAATTGCCAGAGAGCCAACTGGCATTAACACATTCCCACTGGCTCCCCGCCTTACAGTATTTATTTTCCTAACCTGTATCTCATTTGGCTCCTGCCCCTCCTCTCCTCTACTTACAGGTCCATCCCCCAAACACAAGCGACTGCAGCCTGGACCCTGTGAAAGGAACCCCAAAAGCAGAACACCTGCGCCCTTCTCAGCTGAGAGACGCTGTGTTGTGCAGATGTACGTATGCAGCACTTGGTCAAGAGGAAGGTGAGTGTTAATTTGCACACAAGCTTTTGAAAGGTGTAGGTGATCTTTTGTGTTACACTGAAAGAGAGGATTAGGTAAATACAATGTAGGTGAGAGGCTCCACGTGGCTTCCATCAGCCTCAGAGAATCACAGACTTCACCAACATTGTAAGATCCTATAACAATTCCAGCGATTTGTCCAATGGCTCAGGCACCGTTCTGGCACCAGAGAAGACATCTCTAAGTCAGACGCCAGCTCAGCAGCCCTGCAGCTCAGCCTTCTGTTGAGCACTTGCCGTGACAGAGGATCCCGCCTTTGTTAAATTCCACTTTGGAGCTTACTGAGCAGCCGTCACCTGCTGAGCAAGTACCTGGCCCTGCATGAGCCTCCCGATGTTCACATCCACAGCTCCCACACAGAAATGCTCTACCTGGTGTAAGATGGGAGAGCACCAGACCTTTGGTCCCACCAAGACAGCCCATAAAGGCCATTCCCAGGATAAGGCTGAACCTCCCTCCCCTTCAGCACCTCCATCTCTGCTACACTCAGAGCGCTGCAGGACCTTTAATGTCCTACTCTGAGGAACTGCCCTGTTAACACATAGCATCTCCTACAAGGCAAGCAGAAGCCCCTCCATTGTATCGTGGTGGTGGCAACTCATCAATACAGAAAGCCCCAGCACAAGCCCTTCCTACAGCACTACCACTGTCCCACACCTCCCTTCTTCAAGGAGAGCAGTAAGGAGCAGTTTGAAAACTCCCCAACCACCCCTGGGTGAACCCACCAGCAGAGCCTCTCCCAGGCCCATTTCCCCTGCTGAAGAAGAGGAGCCAGTTCCTGCTCTGCCACAGCTCACCAGCCACTCCTGCCCCATCGCCACTAAACTCCTCTGTCTCCTCCATGGTTCCCACAGCCCAGACCTCCCGTTCTTAGCACTGACCCCCTGGGATGTGGAGCCACTAGCTCAGCTCCCATGGCCACAACGCTCCACACAGAGATGCTGTAAAACACTCGTCAGGATTACGGAGCCACTAACGTGAAGTGTAAAACAGAAACATAGAAAATGGAGTCATCCAAGGTTTTATGATCGTTCCTCAAGAAGAGGGTTTTGTTCCAACTCTAACATTCCTTTTTATTGCTGTAACAATGCCTTGCTGATTGGAAGGAGAGCCCGCAAAGTTTTTGCCTGGCTTAAAACAAATCCATCTACAGCACCAAGGAGACTTTGACTGCTACTGAGAGAGGGTGGAGACAGAAACATCCATTATTTAGTAGAAAGCGTACCAAACTAGGCAGATCCTAAATTCCTTTTTAAATGACACTGATTAGTCCTAACCGGTGCAGAAGCCAGCATTTCCTAGGTCCTAAGACCAGCTCAGGAGCTGAAAGTCAAATCAATTCCAGCTTAAAACTATTCAAATTTGAAATACAAATTGGTTTGGGTTTTCTTTGTTCTTTCGCTCTGCCAAGCACATTTGACAATTACTTGTGCAAATGCCAAATGAGTGAGGAAGCTGTGACAATTTTAGGAGAAGAAAGTTTGAAGTGAGGCAGTAAAAGAGGACAGTACTTTGCACAAGCTGACACTTTCATACCCAAAGACCTGATTAGCTGCTGTTCATGAAAGGCTATACCTGTGTATCTTGTGTCACCACCTAACACACAGCAGCAGCCGGGGGGTTTCTCGTGTTACGACTTTTATGCTTTACTGGTACCCACGTCACAGTGTCTGCTGCTTCCGGCCAAGGTGATGGGTGCTGCTGGCAAAGGTGGCTGCTCCCCCAGGACATCGCAGGGCAAGATACCCATCCTAATGCTGAGGCAGCCGCAAAAGGAGGGAGATAAATGGATAAATAAAAATTACTATTTTTCAGGCTGAAAAACATGGCAGACGTGACAAATCCAATCAGGAGAGCGTAAGAAGAAATTAGGGGAAAATACTGGATGTTGGATGAGTGGCTTCTGCTGAATTTCCATCCCAAATTCCTGCTGAACGCACTCAAGACCTTTGTTTTTGTTACCAGCTGAAGGGCCACTGAGAGAACACAGGGAGAAAACACAGCCCAGGAGAGGTTCGTGCAATTCTTGTTTTCCTGATTGGGAAAGAGCCTTTTCCTAAAGCCCCAGGTAGAGACCACTCCATGACGGTGAGGACCTCCTGTCTGAACTGAGTATTGTCTTGATAAGGCAGCTACAGGAGAAATGAGGCAGAATGAGTGATTCCAGGGATGGAATAACCAGCTTGGACAGCATTCAAACCCAGTGATCCATAATATCATGCATTATAAGGACCTGGAACAAGCCCAAATGCTTCCCCAGCATTCCCCAGTGGGACTGCGAAATCTGCACTGTGGCTCAAGTCTGTTAATGGAGCTCTTGTCCTGGCTGCCTATCTCCTGAGCACCCAGCAAGGTGATGGCAGTGCTGGAGCAGATCACCTTACACTATGGAGTACAGGCACCTATCAGACTACTGGAGGATCTATACAGGGAGATAAGAGTATCTGCACAACTTAATGCACCATAACTTACACTGCTGGGCTATTTTGGGTCTTAGAACAAATTTAGCTACATTTATGTTCCACTTAAAGCTTGAACAAGAAGCATTCTCTTCCCCAAATTTTTGGCCACATGGAAAAATGATGAAGCCCTCTCCTAGGAACTGAACCTTGCTTACCTGAGCTCTTCTCCCACGGGAAGTACAGCAGTCTTCTCCACACTAATGCTCCAGCACTTAAAATACATTGTTCATTACACATCTAAACCAGAACATCTGTAAATCACATCCTGGCAGCGTGGAGAAGTACAATCTACTCTCAAATTTCCCTGCTACTAAAACCATATAAACATCTCAAGTTACCTTTCTGCTCTGCTAGCTCCTCTGTGTCTATTAAGAGGCTCCTGTAATTTAGTATTTTCCTAAAACATATTTTCCTAATACAGAGAACTCAGCCCATTTTAATCCAGCAATAAATTCCGTTCAGCTCCTTGTACTTGCTCAGTACTTGCTGCATTGTTCATTACCACAGAGGTATCCCTCTATCCGCTGAAGGGCGAGAGCAGAGGTGAAGGCTGCAGGAGCACACTGCAGAGCTGCCCCTGCGAGAAGACAGCATCGAGTGCTTTGTACTGAAACCAGTGCTCCTGGGACCATCAGACACGCCACAGCAGCCATTCACAGGCACTTTCACAGCTCCTGGGCCTTAAGGGAGAGATGAAGCCCACACACACCACGGTATTTAAAACACAGCAGAGAAGCCTCAACCCTGCCCTCACAACACAAACCCTGGAGTATTCCAGAAGATGATTTTCTTCATCACTATCATTTTTCTCTATGAAGAGTCTTGTTAATCAATTTTATCTTTGCCCTGATGGAGCTTACCATGACCTTCTTTCCACTGAGAATATGATTTTCTTTTGTTACTATAAGCAACAAGAACAGCTCTGCTTATTTGTATGTTCTTGTAAAGATTTACAGTTTGTGATGATCTGCAGGTACAAACTGATAAAGTGAAAAAAGAAGAGGGGGAGAAAACCAACCAAACAAAAAACCCCAAACACTGAGACCTTATCCCAGTGACATCTGCATCAGATCAATTCTAGCCCAAATAAACATCCAGGTTGTGCAAGTGCAGATGGATGTGCCCTGCAGAAGGGGACATGCCACAGCATACCTTGTACACTCGGCTATTGTAAGGTGCTATACAGGAGTTTACATGTAAGTATCAGAGATAACTGGAAATACTGGAAAGAAAAAAGATCGTTTCAGTAGATTCAAGTCCTGTAGTGTTTATATCCTGCTGGAAAGCAGGTGGTGGGGCCAAGGAGCATCACACCACTCCAGACCAGCACCTCTCATTCCGGTAGAGTAAATCTCTGCTCATGCAGATTGAGCTACTAAATACGCATACACAGACATTAAATAGTCCCTCAAGTAGTGATATATTAATAAGATGTTCACCAAAATTTATTTGCTTAATAATTCGGGAAATGCCTGTGGAGAGGCAGCTGAATGTAAAAATCACTCGATCCTGGCTGAAACAGATTTAAAGATGATCTTCCATTTCATCACAGCAGCCTGCCTGACTAGCAGATAGATTGAGGCCTTATGGCGCTCTGCTCTGGCAAGGACATGCCTCAAATAACATCATAGAATCACAGACTGGTTTGGGTTGGAAGGGACCTTAAAGATACTCAGTTCCAACCCTCCGCCATGGGCAGGGACACCTTTCACTAGAGCAAGAGTACTCCAAGCTCTCCCCCCCATCCAACCTGGCCTTGAACACCGCCAGGGATGGCGAAGCCACAGCTTCTCTGGGCACCCTGTGCCAGCACCTCCGAACCCTCACAGGGAAGAGCTTCTTCCTAGTATCTAATACCCTTCTCTTTCAGTTCAAATCCATTCCCCCTTGTCCTGTCCCTGTACGCCCTTGTAAAAAGCCCCTCTCCAGAGCTTTTAGGCCCTGGAAGCTGCAGAGTTCTCCCATTTCTATGATTCTACAATCTTACTAAAAATTACAACCAGGTTGGATGCTGTAACAAACACTTTGTTGCTTTAGCGTTTTGGATGTCACAAATACTTGCAACTTTTCCTCAGTCTGGTTGGAGACTAGAGCTGTCTTAGAAGTCTCAAGTTGACTGCTAGCCTGAAGGTTATCTTCACTCAGTAATGTGTTAGGTGTGAAGAGCTATACTGAAATGGCATTAAAAAGCATTGGTTCTCCAAAACGGGTATTAAAAAAAGAGACAACAGGGACTAAAGATAACTAGAAAAGCTCCCTGTATGTTGAAGAGGGGCAGGAAAAACTACACCAAACCCTGAACCTCAGCCAGGGATAGTAGGACCAGAAACAGAAGTAACTGAAAGAAAAAACCCACAATGTTTGAACAAATCAGGGAGACCAAACTCAACTAATAAGTTATCACAAATTACCTATCCAGATCTATTCTCATACAAACTCAGCGTTAATCTCACCCCTAAAAGCTACGGCACTGGGATGACAACAGAATTAATACTTTGACTTCTGCAAAAGCTACAAGGCATCACTTAAAAATACCACACTGATTTGAGCTGCAGGGTATCACTAACATGAGCTTCACTTTGCATAATTGTTAGCATCATCCTCTGAAAGCAGAATTGTTATTAGCTGTACTATGAAGATCAGTTTACGTAATGATGCACATCTGCCTTGAAAGACAAAGCTTGGTTCCCCAAATTAATTCAGTCCAAAATCCTGCACCCTTTTTTGTACTTTAAAACTGTAAAGTAAAAGTTCTCCATCATTAAATTCAGAAAACAATAGTGCTATTCAGTGTAGGCAGGTGAAAGGTGGTACCTCTGGATCCGCGTGCCATTTCAACGCGCAGCACCCAAGGATGGGAGACAGCAGTGGACTTGTATTGCTCTTCTGACCAGTTACATAGAGAGCAGAGTTAAGAGACACGAACTGAATTCAGCCAAGAGTGGAGAATGAAGGCAGCAACATGAATATAATGTTCTGAAAGCTGGACAGCAAAGGAAACTTTATTGGTATCTTTCTAGCCATCGGTTTCAGCCATCAGGGTTACAGGCCTGGCAAGGTCCCTAGCAGATTAGTAACATAGGGATAATGACTAATTTCTCTTCAGAGAGAAGACGGGCACCACACATCTGACACCAGGCAGAAGGCAGCACCTGAGGAGGAATCACGTTGTGGCCATGTCAGCCAGGGCCCAACGTGTTGACTGGGCAGAGCACCCTGCTCTACAGATCCATGTTACACTGGGTGAACTAGATCCAGAGTGGGGATTTATGTGCCTGTTATGTTTGTGTTCTGTAGAACAGGAATCATTCATTATCCAGAGAAGAGAGCTGTGATCTACCTGCAAGAGCCAGCTGCCAAGTTCTCACTTCTTTGACTATGCATCACTGAGTGGTGTGGTTTGGTTCTGCTCCACACATCGCTCATTTCTGGTATATGAATGAGATGAACAGCAAATCAAATATAAAAAATATATGTAAGTAAATAGAACCCGACTTTCCTTGTGGGTAGGGATTCAAGAGAAGTCTAAAAGCCACATATTTGGAATTTAATAATGAATCAAGTGACCTAAATCTAATACTATTAACTGAAGGAACGGAAAGCAAAGAGACAATGCTTCCAAACTAGATCTATAAAATGCGTGGGTCTGTCACACTCTGTGACACATCAGCAGCATGCCACAACAGCCAACCAACCTATTTTCTTTAGTTAACTCAGCACAGATCTCAGAAGATGCAGGCAACGCTAACAGCTTAAGCCTCATCCCTGGCAGTCCCTCTGTTCTATGGGACACCACGTCTGTCAGATCTACAAATCCAAGCCAGGCAAGCTAGATATGACGTTAAAAGTCATTCTGAAACAGAAGATGAAGTGTTGCAAGGTTAAGGAGAAAAAGAATGTGTAGTGAAAGCAAGTTTAAATAGAACATCTGTTCCTTTCAGCTCCATGGCACTTCAACCAAGCTGCCTTCACCAAGTACAAGCTGTTGATACAAAGAAGAAAAAAGAAATAGCTCCTAAACAAGGAAAACTGATAGTCCAAACCTGCAGGCTTCTCCAGTTACAAGCATTGCCACAATATGCCCTTAAACCGTAACACCATCAGTACCTCAATCAGGATGGAAATGACAAGACAGTGTTCCCGCTGACAGAGCCACTTCCCTAATCCACGCTGGGTTTCACAGAGCACTTCAATGCCTGGCTATAATGGAAGACTTCAGCTAAAAAAAAAAAAAGCGCCCCAAAAAAAGTCTGCTTTTCAAGATTGCAAAGATTATACGCCAGCAGCAGAAAGAATGAGAAGACAGGTTTTGTCAGTTGATACGTAAGAACAGTTGTATAAAAGACAGCTCAGTATTTTTAGATGAAAAACATGAAGAGTAGGCTAAACGTAAGATATGCCACATCTTTCAGTGCTTTTGTGCATGATATTAAAAACAAGTGGCTGTGGTTTGGGTTTTTTGCTTTTGGTGGAGTTCTGCAGTCCAAGAAGAAGAAAACAGAATATAACCCTGTGAAAAGTGTGTTAAAGTAGTAAGAGATCTGCACATATGTCACTCAAGAACTGTGGTTTAACTGCTGTTTAAAAAGCAGCAGCAAATGGTGTGGCTTCCTGGAATGGCCATATGGTGTGGTGAGTAAAAGGCTTCACGTGGAGCTGCCAACAGAGTACTCAGAAGGTGAAGCACTCTGTCAGATAAATAGTGGAGCTGAGCAGCACACGATGGGAAGGTCGAGATGAAGCCCCATCACACGAACCCAGCTCTGAGCCAACCCAGCCATTAACTGCGTTAACTGCACACAGTGCTCCTTGCAGCTCCCAAGGAGCCGCTGTCCTACAATGCCCATTAACAGACCTTGCACCCAACTGAGATAAAGGTATGTAGAAAAGTTTAAGCTACAGTAATTGTACTGAATGAGCAGTATAGAGAAAGGCTAAATGAGTACACAGACACCATCCCTGCTAAAATTCTGACACACAAATCATAATATTTGTATCTGGAAGAAATGAACACTGGAGGGGGGCTCACAGGCACTCTTAAAGAATGCAAATAAACACGATACTGGCCGCTTACCCAAGAGAGCGTTCTAGGTACGTTCACAGCCTGACAAATTGGAAACAAACTGTTGCTATGCACATTGATCTGACCTGTCATTACCCATCTCAACACGCAAAGAAGCTGTCTTCATCAAACTAATTAATTTCTACAAAATCTTGTTGTATTACTTGAGTGCTTTCATGAAGTAACTACCGACTTCACATCCCCTTCCTAATCTGAGATGTTCTAGGACCCCTGGAGGGTTTAGCATTTTGATTTACAGTGCAGAATTCAAGCTGTAATCAGCTTTTTCCACAAATATAGTTAATACAGGCAAAAATGATGGCCTTGCTTCTTTTCCAAACAGAAACTGCTTGGAAAAGCTTAGCAGAAATTACACAACATTACAGAGAGCTGCACACAGCCTCTACGAAGAGGGAAGCTTTCACATGGGGTTCTGTTAACAGCCACCCAATCACTTCCTACATGCTTTGGATGGGCATGGTCATAGCTTCTTACCACTGTGCAGCCATTCTGATTTACATCTGTAAATCTGGCAGTAGGTACAAAAAACAACAAAAAAAAGCAACAGGATCTCTAGCTGGAAGGCACTCAGTTACACAGGGAGGCAAAGTCTGGCTCTTAAACTGTAAAAAGAAATTAAGGTTCAATCAAAGGAATACATTCAAGCAAGCTCGCAACAGGAAGAGAGGATACAGGAGAGACAGCTGAGGAAAATGACAGGCACTACTAACACTGAATTGTTGCTTCTTTAATACAACTATTAGTATAGAGCAGCACTGTCCTACATTACCCCTTTTCCAAGGATGTGTCATCATTCACCTCCATCAAAGCCACGACCCCTTTTGAAAGTAAACAGTATCAGTACTAGAGATGGTTTAAGATTATGAAAAATGAGGGAATGGTAGAAGCTGCACTTCAGTATCCTAAATTAAGAAAATTTAAGCAGATGAGTACAAATAAGGGTATTTTTAAAGAGCCAATTTGTGTTTTACCACAAGAATTCTGAAGCAAAAACTTACAATTTTGACAAATGCTTCATATAATTAACAAGACCGTGATGTTCATAAGGCTATTAAACTTGCCCCCCCCCCCCAAAAAAAAAGGTAGCCATAGGTTGAAAAGCAGCAAAGCACTAATGTGAATTAAAGCATCTCAAAATGCTCAGCAGACTTTTTACGGGTAGGAAGTTAAAGCTAACAGTACTGGTACCCTGAAATCCCATGCCAAAACAAGTGGGTGTGTAAACTATCTGGAAAACAGAGATGAGTAACTTCCAAAGCAGCAATTATTTAGTTAGAGAAGATGGGGATTTACTGGCTCTGACATGCACCACACCATCCAAAGGAAAAACAAGGAAACAAACAACAGTAATCACTAACTTCTTACATATTGTCTTTGGTTGTTTAATATCAAGAAATACTTTTTTTACAGAATATGTGAAGACTATTCCTTTGGATTTCACTCTGTGTCAGTATCTTCTCTGTGGCCTCTTTGGTAAACTAGAGGACACACTTTCTCTGAATCATTTTGTTGGTTTCTGCATTTTTATCACATCTCTTCAAAACCCAAACTTCTTTCGTTTACAGGCTTTTGTACCAAAACGGTGTAACTAGGACAGACTTTACATTGTATAGTAAAGGTATTTCTCATTATAAACTTAGAACCTACTAAAACCATTCTCCACAAGATACTATTGAACTTACAGCAGGATTTAGAGACAGGATTTAACATTTGTAATTAATAATAATAATAAAATATCAGCCAAAGTTACATTAGCAAGGATTAGAAGTATTATCTCTAAGATTTTAAAATGACTCCTTTAAAAAGCCTTGTAACAGGAAGTTTTCCACATGCAGCCAGAGCTGCTCAGTAGTTGAGGAAAGGGAAGAGGGAGCACAAGAGATGCTTATGGTTGCCCCCTCATTTCCTCGCTGTCTTGCCAATTAAGCTTAGACTATTAATCAGGTGTATGGTAAAGCAAACACTTTTAGTGGCATTTCCACTGGACTATATACAGTATCTCCAATGTCTGAATCAAAAGCATTCTGAATCATATCATGTCAGATAGAAGTTAAAAAGAAACCAACAGGAAGGCTATTGATACACCTTTAAAAAACAGAACACAAAAATAATTAAGCATCAATTTCTTGGCATGTAAAAGTTCTATACAAACTTTAAAAATTTTATTTGCAGATACTAACCTCTTGAAAAGCTCACTCTGTATTTACACTAATTCTTTTAACAAGCTTATCTCAAATCAAAGCATATTTAAAACAATCATGATTGCATTAACTTTTCTACTTTAAATTATTACCCAATTAGTGCTTTATTCACATTTTAAAAACTTGTACAATTTATTACAAATATAAAACAGTGCAGTTTTTCATACATTATCCCAACTCTGAGACAAACACTTAAAAGACATGGAAAAAGATTTTGATTTCTATAAACATAACATTTGCATTACTCATACCCCTTTCTTCACTGTCCTCCCCTAACCCCGATTTAAAAAGATCAAACATACAACATACTGTAGGTTTATTTTTATTCAAAAAGTTACTGTCTCAAGACATAAATACAAATCAGAAAACAGTACAATTAGGACAATAGAATGTGGAGGACAACAGGTTAAGGTAAATATATAAAACATTTTTTAGCTGGTTGAAAACAAAGCTGTAAGAACTGCTTTCACAAAGAAACACTCCTTCAAGAGTAAGAAAAATCAACTTAAGTTTAAAATCATATATACAGTCCTTTCAGCAGTTCTATTAAATGCAGTGGTGTGAAAAACAATATAGGCAGTACTTTTAGACATGAGAGTATTTATTTATGTAAAATGAGTTAGGCAGATCTAGTTTTGAGTTTGTTGTTACCCCATGACTTAGTAAAATAATTATATTTTATCATGATCCTTTAGATAATCTATGGTTTTTGGCTACCACAGCCGAATGTTTAATTTCTGAGTCTAAAAACAGGAAGCCTTTTGTGTTCACCCATTTGGGGAGAGTCTTGTATTGCAAGCATATTAAGGCATGGAATGATTAAAATAATATACCTCAAGAACCGAGAGACAACTGACAAAAAATATACATATGTAATATAAGTTAATATTTCCTTTAAAATGATGTCTAGCTGCCTAAGCCTTGCAAAATGAGTCGATGTCAAAATGGCATAGATCCACTTTCTGTTTTAGACCAAATTTAATTTATTTGTGAATGGACACAAAATGAAGTTTAAAGCTTAGCTTTCAAAGAATATTATGGGTTGTTTATGAATTTCTATTATCCAATCTAATTTACATACAGAGGAAATGTACTGTAACCTGTTAGAAGTATCTTTAACCTGAAGACTGCTTGCAAAGACAGATAGATAAAACAATATAAAATACAAATTTAAAAATCATTTTTAAAGCATGAATTCTCATGCTCTTCTATTTTTAAACATTGTTAAACTTTCAATATATTTCTGAAACCTCATAATTTTAAGTTGGAATTTAAAAGTAAGAAAAAACTAAACAAACTGCGCAATTATAAAATCAGCACCAATTTATATATATATATAATTTTATTTAAAATTTAGATCCCTATTCCCACACTCTAATAAGCTGTATAATTTTTGTTTAGAATTTTTCTGCAAACATACTACAATAAGCTTCTTTTTATTTGGAGACAAAATACAGTGGCACTACTGGAAGGAATTTCACAACATTACATTTTTCTTAAAGGACAAGCAAACTTTCAGGGTTGGTAATGGGCAAGCATGGCTGAGATCTGTTACTTTTGGGTAGTTCATAGTTTATGGACCTTTCTTAGAAGGCTAGCAAGAAGCTTTTGGAATAAAAATATGGTTTAGATTAAAAAGCCATTAAGATTCTGCTTTATGTATTTTTTTTCCATGATTAATTAATACAAACCTTCCGTGGCTGAAGTTTGCATTTAATTTCAAATACTGACAACTCTTCTGGTTCTATCACTGTGAGAAAACCAATCCATCTAGTATTTCAGTTCATGGATGTAAACAGCAATCCAGCAGAGCTCATGATTATTTAGTATAGCCAGCAAATGTATAGAGAAGGGCTCAAGTCTGTACCAAACACCTCTCAGACTGTTAGATTCAAACTCAGAGGGAATACTTCTTATGAGCCAGAAATAAAACTGATAGCACATAAATAAAATATTGAATTTTTTTCCCAACAAAAAAGTGTAGCTTATCCTCAATTTGTTTACTTGTCCTTTACATTTCTCTTTATTTTTTTCAGGCAAACAAAACTGCCCCTTCAATGCACTTGATCTTGAAAGCATGTCATTCTCCTTAGAGAAAAATCTGTTCAGAATTTCACTGTATCTACCACAATTTTGTATTGAAAAACTTCCTCTTCCACTTAGAAAATGACTTCACCACTGATTTATTTGCTGCTCTGGTATTAAAACATTGACACCCCAAGAACCTAAAAAAAAAGTTAGAAATGGTGTCAATTTGTAGTCTACTACACATTTAACAGAAACAAAGCAATTAGTATATGATTTAAGATTAAGACACTTCAAGATACGTTAAGGCATTGTAAGTTTATTTTTCTTCCAAACCAGATTCACCACACTTCTGATTTATGTAGTAATATGAAAAGGGCACCTTGTTCTTTAGAAAATATTTTTCCCCACTTGAAATTAGCTTGATCGAGTAGGAATGTGATAAAGACTGTGCTTTAATCATTTTGGGTAGTAACTGCAAAGTAATTTTTAGTTTGTTTGCCTATCTTGGGACTTTTTTCACAACGGCATTCTATAGGTCTTAACTTAAAGCACGTAGTTTCGAACAACTATGTCTGGGACAAAACAGTCTTATGTGCTGGCTACTGCTGCATCTGTGTTCATAAAAACAACATGTCAGCCTGCAACAATCAGCCAGGACATAAGCTTAATATTTCCTATTAAATATATTAACTCTGTCAGGAACACACTAGAAAAAAAACAATAATCAGGTAAAATAAAAACAGTGTCCTTCAGGAGACTGTGATTAAGTGAAGAAAAACCTTTCCTGAAACAAAGAATCAGTTCCCGCTTCCCACACAGAAGCAAGCCATACAGTTTTCTATGCCAATGGAAGCCCCACAAGATATAGATATTGTGACTGTCCTAGCTTTTATAGGACTTTATAACATCAGGAAGAGCCATGAGAGACTTTATTTCTCCAAACCTTAACCCTGCTGTTCACATTTATCTGTTTATAAGCCGATTTTTACTGTTCTTTGTATTAAATTCACTTTAGATGCACCATATAATACAGCAGACTAAGACACAACTGCCTCTGGTGCCAGCAATAACAGCACGTCAAAAAAAATGAAAACAGGGACTGAAATTCTGACCATAAACCACGTGCATCTGAATAAATTAAACAACTTTATTATGTCTAGGCCTATTAAAAACAAGTGCAACAAATCCAAGAATTATGGACCTCTGAAATTAATTATCTGAATAAAGCAAATTAACTTTATTCTGAGAAGACTGTTTGCATTTATGAAATTGGGTTGTTTTTATTTTAAACACTGATAAATTTAGTTCTGATTTAATATGGATTCATGGTGTCTCCCAAACTATTAGCAGAGCTTTCCCCATTTAGGTAGTTAAACTCATTTTGGTGGTGTTTACGCTAAAGAGCAGCTGTGTCCTGTGATGCAGCTGTTTTCTGCAGTCCTGCTTCCAGGATCACCCCCCCTGCCTGCATCCTACCTGGGAGGGAGGTTTACTAGATGATGACCCCTGGACCATAGCATCTCACTGCAGTGCAGCACTGCTCCCTCCTTGCAGAGGGCACATGGGACCAGGCCACCGCTGGGCCCTCAGCTCTGGCTCAAGAGCCTGCAAAGCAATGCGACTGTAGCCGGCTGCCATCATGTGGTGATGCTCACACACTGCAGCTGAGGACTGCCTGGCAAATCCAGGCTCAGGAAGGGTGGTGGTGAATGAGAAATTAACAGGAAAGAAACCTAGCCAACAGCAAACTGATTAGAACTATTCTGAATTAGCTTTAGAAACCCAAAAGCTGAAAGGTTTCTCAAATCAATGAAATGCACATGTGGAAGACCAAATTTTTGGTATAGTCAGATTAGAAAATGACTGGTATTTCACAGATCAATTAAAAAGCAAGAAGGGGAAGGGAAGAACTATTTTAAAACAGAATGTCAGAAAACAGGTGATGAACTTCCTTGGTGTTACTTAAGAAACAGAACACACAACAGCCAGATGCACAACCTAATCTGATTCATTACTACTAGCGCAAAGGCCTACTGGTACAAAATGTATGGATTTGCATTTAAAACGGCATTTAAGACTTCTTTCTCCCATAACAAGAACAGGTTCACACTGCAACAATGCTGTAAAAAAATACATAACTGTCTTCCAAATTCCACCAAGCTGTCCAAGATTCCCAGGAAGCCTTGTTGCACTGTCCTCTGCTGGCTTGCTGTAGCTTGTTATTTCCAGTGTAATTTTGTACCAGCTACACAAGGTCAAAAATGGCTGCATACATTACAAGTGGTTCAAGACAGAAGGAATCCCTCATGCAGATTTTTTAAAAGAGAATAGAGACTGCAGATTTATCAAGTCGGAAAAAAGGGCAACTGCAAGCAGAAACTACAGACTTCGGATGTTTTGGACCTAAAACTTTATATGGAAAGAAAAAATACCTCTCATCTCTATAAACAGATATCTGTATTATCTCTATTTTCTCCATTATCTTACTTATGCACAAAAGTAAATATGCCAATTTAAAAAAAAAATATATATATATATATTAAACCACTGCAAAACCACCCAATGCTGACAATTGGTAATGACATCAGTCACTCAGCTAAGCTCATCACAACAGGAAACGTGCCTTTAATATAAGTGTATGCACAAGTTTTATTTTTTAAGGTCTTTGCTACCAACTTCTGCAAGGATTTTTTTCCATCCCAGATGTGTTTTCTTCTCAGATTCAAAGGCTTTTGATTTTTACATAGCTACATAGAAAGTATTAAGAACAAAAAAATCCTACAAACTTGCAAAGAACATTGACTATCTTAGAATTTATGAAGCTGAATTACAGCATAAAGTATTTCACTGACTGTACCAGTCTGCCAAAATAAGCTAATGAAGAAAACCTAAAGATTGCATTCTTTCCATTTAACACTTGAAGTGAGTAAGTATTGTAACTCTATGGCTGATTTTACATTATTTTCCTCTATGTAAGTTAACCTACCGATTCATCCATGATTGAAGCGGGGTCAAAGAAATCTGGTTTTAGTTCCGTTCTTTCTCTCCTGTTCTTTGATGGTGGCTTTAAAAAGCAAGGAAACAAGCATATTAACTCTAATTTCAGGAAAAACAATGAAGTTTTTAAACTGTAATAAATGAAGCTGAACTCCCAGGGGATAAGAATTTACAGGAGATAAATGTTCACCTCTCACATTACTATTACAGCAAGTGTTCTTGCTTTTTGTATGGCAGTTTGGACAGATGGCACTTGTATACAGATAGTGGCACAGCCACCTACGAATGCACAGATCAGTGAGAATGATTTGTTTCACCACAACAAAAAATTTGATTCAAATGCCCTCTTTAAAAGCAGAAATACAAATCCAAAATCCCTTAAAAAGACGAGTAGTTTTCTTACTAGGTCTATGTCCATGGTGTCAAAATCCATGCCTTCATTGAGATCTTCAATCCGCCCTTCTGATGACATCATCACATCTTCCACAATTGGCTCTTCATCATCTTCCATTAGACTTGTGCCACGTCGACTGAAATAAAATGATAAAGCATACTGTTTAGGACTAGATCAAGTTAAGTTTTATCTAAGTATTTAAAAAGCTAACGTTCAGTAAGGAACTGCCAACAAGTGACAATCTCATTAGATATAAAAGAAACTAATTAAATAAAAGCATAACTACTACTAAGGCTGGTATTTAACCAACTAAAAGATTCTAAGAGAGCGAGAGAGAACAACTAACAAAGATCAACTTATGGAACTTTGTGGTAGATCCCTACATGGGTATTTTAAGAGGCTGCAGGAATGGATAAGCAGATCAAAACGACACCTGAGTTAAGATTTACATGTAAGCACTTTTCCTCAAGTGAGAAAGAATCTAAGATCTGCCACCTAATGAAAAACTGTTCCTGCCTTAAGACAAGGCAAGGAAGAATGTCTTTGCAATAAAGTGGATTCATAAATCCATTTTCAGACATTCCCACACAGCCTTTCAGTCTCTCGCCTCATAACTTCTACATGCAACACCAAAACTTTAAAGTAAGGAGTCGTTCTGGATTACACTGAACATAAACTACGTTACATGAAGCACTGGTATTAAAGAATTTAAAACAAGTAGGGGAAAGATGTAAAGCTCCTCAATATATGTATGTCTGTAGTTTTAGTTTATAACTTATACTTTTTTTCTCTAGAACCACACAGTTTTACTGAAGCTGAGAACTTCTAAAACTAGTCTTCCCCTCTTCAGTTAAACTAACTCTTGAACATAACTTCACTAGTGTGTATATTAAAATGCATGCGGGATGAATCATAATGGAGTGAATGACACTACAGTAAGAATATACGACCTCTGAAGGACATTCATTTAAGAAACACTAGAATGTCTTTATCTATGTTCACAATATGGAGAACTTCACATGGTTTGTGTGTTTGCTTTGGGAAGCCCTACAAAAACTGGTAAAGGATTCCTCTCAACACTGGTGTCAGTTTAGGCCAGACAAAATCTGCATCAGTCACAGAAATGCTGAAGACAGCAGTTCCTTTCAAAGGAGGAATTGTTTTCAGAAGTAAAAAGCATCGTCAGCAGAACTCTAAACTTGCATCTTAGAATTCAAAGGAGAAAGGAACAGTATAATTGAACTAAGCAGAAACTTCTGCTCCACACACTGAACACTTTTATAAGGCTCATTTTTAATGTTCTATTCTAAAAATGATTCTGCAGTTATACATAAAGATGTGTCATGTATATTGATTATATATTCCTGCCATACACAGCATTCAGTTCAATTACCAGGTCCCTTATCTCACTACTATTTAATTTTTCTGGAAGTTCAGTTCAAAAATAAGCAAGAAATCAAATGGATCTATACTGCTAAATTATCATGCACTTTCACAAGTTTTAAGACAAAGAAAACTGTAAAATGTATCCCTTTTGAAAGATACACAAATAACACTGCACTTAATAAACCCTCCCCTTCCCAAAACACTGAAAGACCATTCCACTCTTACTCACATAGCGTGTTGCAAGTTAGTTCTCAGCTTGACGTAGTTCATCGCTGCCCGCTCCTGCTGTTGTCGCGCGGCTTCTTCCTGTTGCCTTTGAGCCAACATCCACGTTACTTGCGTGCTTAAAAAGACCATTATTCTATTTTAAACATGAACTGGTTTTGTGTATGAACACTAACACAAAGCAGACCTACTCATTTACGTACTTGTAATCAAGTGGAGCTTGGTGGTGTTCGGGCTGCATAGGATAGACACCCATATAACTTTCTTCAGGTCGCAATCTCTTGGGCTCCCTCATTATAGTGGAAGTAAGCTGAGGTGTCTGCATCATCACTGGTGTGTGCATCGTCTGCTCCCTGTTCAGCCACATACTGTCGCTACTGCTGCTTTCTTCAGCTGGAAGGCAACACAGAACATCAGTGAAGTTTTCCAAACTAACCTAAAGCTGCAAGTTTAAGCATGACTACTTTTTGCCAGAAAGTCTTCCACGTGCCCTGAAAGGCCTGGATTTACAACCCCTGGTTAGGGTATTTAAAATACTTTTGTATTCTATAACTTAATGCAGCACAGTGCCTTTATTTTCTTTTGTAAATCAGTGTTACATTATTCAGGCTCTTCAAATGAATAGTTTTCTCACCAAGACACATAAATGCATAGAAGTTACCCTGCTTTAAAAAAATACATTAAAGCATACAAATTCACTCAAGCTAACAAGTATTGACACGTGTAGTTCATATGGGTATCTACTCTAGTACATTTTAAGATGAGGAAAGTCCTACCTTCAGGTACTTTCCGTTTCCCTGTTGCTGGCTTTGTCTTCTTATTTCTTACTGTAGAACCTCGACTACTAATTCCACTAATCACTGACATAGTATCATCATCCCCACCAGCTAATAAAGAATTTCTGTAGGACATGAGAGGAAGCCACACATCTTCTCTTCGTAGAGACATCTGAAAGGTCATAAACTTCTCCAAGTAAACGTACCTTTAAATGGAAAAAAATAATTACAACAATGCAAAATATCTGTAACAAGATGTTAACATGTCAAGACATGCAACTACTGCACTTAACATCCGAAGCTCCTCATCTAGCTAACAAAAACACCTGGCAACGGAAAATCCAGAACATGATTTCTGTTCATCCACCATAAAATGAGAATAACAAGAATAAATACAATTTATCCTTTGCGATTATACTTGACTGCATTAATGTAAAATTATCATGTGCCAGATTCCACTTTAGGTAAATGCAGTACACACAAACACATGTTTATTCGGATGCAGCTCTTATGATTATCATTACAAATACTAAGAATAATAATACTTACACTGTTCTTTTGTCTTGTCTGAGAAGTTTGGAGGAGAACTCACTCAGAATATCAAGAAATGCCAAATTTAATGGTGGGTGGCTCTCACCTTGTGGATTAGGCTCCTTAAAAGCAAATTCTATGCCATCCCTAAGAAAAAATTATAAATGAAGTCACATCAAGCACAAACTGAAGAGGAAGTTCTAAGCACTGGAAGCTATCAAAACTGAACACCTTTCTTCTCTGTCAAGAAAGCAATGATTTGAGGTTTCCATACTGTGGCAGACAAAAAAGTAAACACTATTCATTATTTGAATCCGCACACACTCTTTCTGTCACGACGTTTCTACCTTGCACTTCAAGTTTTCTGCCTAAGTCCAACACAACCCACCACTAATAATGGAGTCGGTAATCAGTTCTTACTGTTATGGGTAAGAGATTAAAAATACTTTTTCGTGATAGCATCAACACTGCTGTCATTTAAAGGCTTATACAGTGGTGCTGAAGAACACCAATATTACTTATTATTTGGGCTTAATTCAGGCACAAAACTGCAGTCATCTCATAATTTATCAATGGGTTACATCTCTAGTGTTGATGCGTTTTGCATTAGCAAAATGATTTTGAAAGACTAAAAAGGTACTTTAGTCAAGAGGCATTTATGAAAAAGGAAGTAATACAAAGCACACAATTACTTGTGTAACATAGCAATAGCTTCTCTTGTTTTCAACTGATCCAACCCAAACGTTAAAGCAAAACGTCGAGCAAGTTCCTTTATGCCACTGAACGTTGGTGATGATCTGTCAAAATTATAACCATTTTCTTGAATCATTTCATTGAAAAGCTGTATGAAAGGAAAAAGGAGATTTTCATTTATTAAAAGACTGCCAAACTTCGGAGCAATCAACACAAAGTTAAGTATCAGTATAAAAGTGGTTTACAGCATTTTTCTCATAATTCAACCACCCCAAAAGACAAACATGGAGGTTTAGGAAAACCAAGTCAAGGCTTTGGAAAGCCAAGTCGATAATACTCTTCAAGAGTCTACACTTCAGAGTTAATCCTTGAAATGCACACTGTCCTCTGCACACTATCAAACTATAAATATAACAGCTTTTCAACTACTACTTGCTAATTCTGTTTATCTTTTCAAAATACAAGAATAATAGAAGAAATTCTAAAATGGACACATGCCTTCAAGGAAGCTACCAAAGACACCAAAACCTTTGCCACTGAGAACCCAAATTTCAACTATTTATCACAAGCTGGCAAAGCTGAACAATCAACTTCATCTTTTCAGCTTCATCAATCCTTTTCTTATTCCCCTGAATTTGACTATAATGATCTTAAACAGTAAGTTTTTCTAGTATTTTCTAATTCTAAAACACTTGGTGGTCACTCTCTTATGTAAGACAGAATAAACCAAAACCAGACTAGAGCTAGGAACATTAGCTTAATTATTCCCCTTTATCCACTATCACTTTTAGTATTTCTTCTCATTAGTTTCTTTTTTAAGCAGTTTTCCTGAAGCCAGTTACATGTTTCAATTCCTGAGGGTTTCTTCTGTATGTTTGCTTTGTAATACTTGGGTCCCCCCATGTTACCATTCTTACTGCCACATGAGAACTGTGTAACTGCCACCCTGTTTCATGTGTAATTTTGCTTACAACATTCACTTTGTCTGTCCTTTAGAATCTAAGGGGCTGGTTATTCTTGAGACAGAAAAGACTAAGGAGGGTAATATTTAACCAGTATCACAAAAAATTGTAAACTCTGGTGAAAAGCCAGCAAAAACTGCAGGAGTATTTAATTGCCCATTCTATGTTGCATTTCCACCAGCTACAAAGTCACACTGCTAAAAAAGGAAAGGCCTCATCCTCCCTCATATTGGCAATACCCATACGGATAAACCAGTTATGGGGCTTAAGGACTTTCTCTGGTGAGTTCTAAACCAGGATCAGTATGTAGATCTACGTCCACTATGTGGCTCTATGACCTCTAGTCAAAAAATGAGGTGTGAGGAAAGAGGACAAACTGCGGTACGCTTTTCCTATCAACACGTGTTCCTTTCGACAACAGCAGAGATCTATGTTGGATTACAGTGATTTGCAGAGATATGGCTTTATTGTTCTGATCCTGTAAGTAAAGATTCATGCAGATGGTTCATGTGAGCAGACGAATCCGACTCTGACCTCGACTGAATTCATCAGGTCTCCACACAAACAAGCTCTTTTACTGAAGAGAGCATTAAATCAAGTTTTAATTTCAAAGATGGGTGAAGCCCCTACCAAACATTAAGAAATACTGAATTACTAAAACTTCTCATTAATTCTCAGAATAGTTTAAAATCAAACCAAAAGAAACAAAAAAAAACCAACCACCACCCTTCAAGAAAAACAGAAGTCAACAATGGGAGGGTAAATGGGGGAACAATCAAACAAAAAGAAAACAACTACAAGTAAAAACCAAACCCCACCACAGAGGCAGGAAGTGTTTTCTCTTGTCCATGAGTAAATGAACTACTATTTTCACAACACATTTCTGAATATGTGACCACCTATCGGTTCAGGGTTAAGAAGGTATCATGGAGTTACATCCATTTCTTATTCAAGTGGCTCCTGCATACACTTTGTGTAGCACAGTATTTTCTAAGTATAGGAAGACTTCTGGCAGTTTTTCAACAGCTGCAGAAAATGTGTTCCAGTTTAGACCTACTCATCCCTACTGTCCATAAGCATTTCATCATTAATACCTCACACTAGCTATTAAACTACAGGGCGTTATCTACAGGAAGGAATTACATGCAAAAAAAATATCGTAAATGATTCTTACCTGCTGCAAGCTAAGAATAAGTGTTTTAGCACACTGGATTTTATCTATCTGTCTTGTTTTACTCATTGTTTCTTTAATAATATCACCATAGTCATTGTAATACTAGAAAAAAAAAGAAAAAGGTTAACTTCCAATTTTAGTTGAAAACATTACAACTACTGCATTCTTCAGAAAAATCTTAAAAAAAAACAAACCTGAAGACTTGCAAAAGGAAAAAAACCTAACATGTTCATGATTATATCATCAGAATATCCTAAACCACCTCCAAAATATTTAAAAACACCCTCAAATAAGTAGTATAATATCCAGTTCACACTCTTCTTGTCAGCATTACTTTAGAGGCAGAATGACCTATTTATCTTCAAGGTCATGACACATTTGTTAATAACATGTGTTCACCCCTTCAGGGTACAAGATTAGAATCTAATCTTTTTAGTAAGTCCTCTATCTCTGGTGGGGAGTTTTCTGTTTGCTGAAAGGAAACACTAACAGTGTCATAGCCATTTTTCCAATGAAGAAAGCTGCCTGTTCAGTTCTGTAAGTATTTCAAGTTCAAGAAAGACCCAGTTATCTCTTTAGAGATTCAAAATACACGTAGGGCACTCAGACAAAAGCAGGCTGTCCAAATTTTTAATTTTTAAGGTAATCACCAAGGAGCAAAGCTTTATTATATTCACAAAATGAGAACTCATATAACTGAGCAGCTGTGAATCCCAGGAGCCAAGCACAGGGTTTCATATTCAAATAAGATAAAAACAGATGTAAAAACTGGGGGGAGGCTACTCAAAACAATTTTATCTCTTCTACAAAGTTTAAGCTGAAATTACTGGATGAGGCTAGACACAGAATCATAGAATAGTTAGGGCTGAAAAAGACCTTAAGATCATCCAGTTCCAACCCGCATGCTATGGGCAGGGACACCTCACACTAAACCATGCCACCCAAGGCTCTGCCCAAGCCAACTGCCAGGGATGGAGTATTCACAGCTTCCTTGGGCAACCCATTCCAGTGCCTCACCACCCTTACAGTAAAGATAATGGAGCTGATCTTTGCGAGAAGATTCTCGAAAGGCCTGCTACACTAGTAACTGAACTAAAAATATACCACTGATCTGGATAAGAAAATATATCTATTAAAACAATGTAAAAATAATCACCAGGTTTCCTTCCTCCCTCCCCAGTAACACACTGGAACTGTGAAACTACTATCAAGTCATTTTTTCCCCTTCTTATGGAAAAAGCATTTTAAAAGGTCTATGAACTACCAACTCCAGAGGTTTGAATTCTTCACATTCTGAACCAGTTACTTTGCAAGGTAAAAAAATACAAAATAATATGAAAGCCACAGCTACTGTATTCTAGCAGGTTTATGAAGCATCACTACTAAGCTTCAGATTTACCTTCATATATTGCTTGAAAATGTCTGCAGCTGTATTCATTTCCACCACAGTATATACAATGAGTTTACAAAAAGCTGCAAGTAGATTTCTTCTTTTGTGCAATGCTTCAATTTTGCTAGCTTCATCATCCTGCTGTCCATCTAGAAAGAGTGCAGAACATACAAGCTGTCATGTTTCAATACTTCATATTTAAGCACTGATACATTAACTGATGTGGGCTAATCGTCAGGATTCTGAAAAATGAAGTCTCAATTCTGACAGCAGTGCACTTTATTGTCCTGATGTGGAGACATATATATTTGTGCCTACTGAACCAAACCTTTACCACAATTATCCTGTATGGCGCCAAAACATAAAATGCTTTAATTGGATGCTGACATTTAAAAGACAAACCTACTTCTGTGCCCATGAACACCTCTCAATGCCAGAGGCGAAAAAAAGAAAGGGGAAAAAAAAAACCCAACCAAACCCACAAGAAATAAAAGCAAAGGCAAACAAATATTTTAGTTAGAAGGCAAATAATATACAGGAAACGCAAGTTCTGTACAAACCTGCACTATTATTATCATCATCCTGATCAATGAAGACATGATCTAAAATAAAACTGAGTAGTTCAGATTGCAATGAAGAATCAGGAGTGTAAACAAGTGGCTCCAACATGTCACGTCCTCCTGTCATGATCTGATGACTGAAGATCATCAACACGTCACACAGAATTGTGAAAGCCTATTAAAAAGAAACCTTAGTAAATACTTGGGAATACCGGATTTTATATTTCCACGTAACATAGAGCCCATATACACATACAGGCCACTTAAGTCCAAAGCAACTATGCAGGACCCCTGGAAGCCAAAATATGGACAGCTCCTTACAGGAGGCTGTTGTGCAAAGACTGGGTCTCCAAATAAAAATATTGCACAAATGAAGCCAACTAAGTATTAAAACATTGTGAGATTAAAACATGAGGAGCCTTAAACTCCCAATTTCTGCCTGATGGATATATTAAGTCACTGCAGAACTCTGTGAACACCACCATAGTATAGTGTCCTTTTTCCTTTCTTTTTTTTATTTAGTTGTTTCAACCACATTTGTGAAACATCCAACAGCTGAGGTCATTCAATCCCTTTAAACCCTAATGTATGTCTTGCCTCCAAAAAAGCAAACACCCCTTCATTTTGCTGGCTAACTCGTGCCTCTGACCTGACTATACTCCACACCCCCAGAATGTATCAGGACCTAGACTGGCACTCTTCAAATGAACAGATCAAGGCAACACACTGAGCAGTGCTGCACCTCATCCCCTAGACTCTAATCTCTTAAGTACTTCCATTTTAAGGAACAGATCTGTTCTCTAACTCCTCAAAGCAAATATTACTAATTTCCTGGTCACAGAATTACATACGCTCCTCTGAAGACCCTTGTGCCATCACAGGAGATTAGGGAAGGAAAGCAGAACCATGGCTCTGGTAGCCTCTGTGACTGAGGCAGCTGTAGTTTCTAGAGCATTCACCTGAGTCCAAGAGTTACAGTTTTTTAGAGACCTACTCCCAGGTTTAGTGATTTCTGTTATTTGCATTTCACACCCTGCACCTTGCGATCTTCACACTCAATAGCTCTCTGACAGAACACGTCTATTCAGTTCCAGGAATATATGCTTGTTCTACCAAGAGCTTCAAAACCTGCAGCTGTGCAACTCTGCACCAGATTTTCAACTTCAAGCTCAAACAGGTTACTATTACCTTCAGCAGCAAAATCTCCTGGCTTTATGATCAATTAAAAGTATGCCCAGAAGATAGTTTGGTCCTTCCCCCACAGAGGCTGGTTTGTTTTCTCATTTTGGACTTGTTAAAGGCATTTACTTAAAATTAATCCTTCTATCAGTAACCTGTGCTCTTCACTGGAATCTGAGGCTCCTTTGAGCATCATCGGTAGAGAACTACTTGACCACAAACTGGAAGAGACTCAGCCCCTACAGTTTAACCTCTTCCTTTGACCCTACTGCCCTCAGAACAAGTATTTCCCAAGGTGATGTCTCAATTCTTTTCGGAACAGAAGAAAGATAAAAACACCCAAAACTTTCATGCTTCCTTTTTTTTTTTAACCAAAAAGCCACAACTTGGGACAAAAGCTGCCTGAAATGTCAGGCACTGCTTGCGAGGACTAAATACCTACATATTTTATGTCAGAAATATGCAAAAACTTAGTTCCAGGTAAAACTCTCCCCCAGAGAGTACAGTTGTAGGAGGCACTGACTATAAAACTGGTAATGTGAAAACTGCTCACATCTCTTCTGAGCACTACATCACTGTTAAGGCTTCCAAGCACCTGCTGGAGTGGTCTCCAAAGATCTCTAAACAATCCTGTTAACAACTGACCAGTGTGTGAGTGTAGCCAAGGGTGAGCATGAAAAAAGAAATGCAGACTGCAGTGCACACTGTATGTGAATGTATGAACACACACTCATGTTAAGCACCCATTATTTTTCTCCTGATTCATTGATCCCCAACCTCCTGGGACTCCAAAGACTCGAGGAATATATTCTGCATGCAGCATCATGGTGAAGGGGAGCAGACCGAGAAGTTGCCCCAGTATGTCCTCACAGGTTTATAGAAAGAGGAAAAAAGTTGTTTTCATGGCTCTTGAGTGGACGAGCACATATGCATCATAGTAAAAATCCGAGATGAACGTAAAAGCATTCCAAGACAGAACTAAAAAAATAACCTGTGTCTTTTAAGCAGATGTCCCTAGCTTTTCCAGTTCCATTTCTATGAATCCACAATGAGCCTCTCCAGAGGTGTGTGTCACGACCACTTGGTAAGCAAGAGCTTTGATATGGAACTCTCCCACCTAACTTACAAAATAGAAGGATTCTATAGAGAGCCTGCCCAGTCATTGCTTAAACAAATATACAAATCTGTCTTTGAATAGAAGCTTATGCTGCCTAAAATTAACAGAATAAAGTTTAAATTGGTTTCCAAATCCTACCTAAATTAGCTAAAGGAAGACAACCATGCAAGCACGCTATGCATTCACACTTGAAGGGCATTCAGCCTCAGCATCCAAGAAGCATCACATTCCTACAGAAGCCCTAAAAATATTAGCAAGAGGAACTTTTCAACTGCTTTAGAAGTATATTAGAAGACTACAAGAATGAACACATCACTAACCTGTTCCTTAACAGCAGTGTTTACATTAGTCAGGTAGTGTTGACAGATTTGACAGAACACTCTCATCTGCTTCTTCAGACGCAGAAGATCCTCCTTTAAAGAGAAGGATTTCATGTAACAGGTTTGCTTGTACAGTTTTATAGTGACATTTTCACAGGACTATGCACCACAGACACACAGTTGCAATATTCAAGGTCACTGCATTATTTTAAAATCACTATTACAAACAGCAGACAGCAATTTCCTTAATTTTGTCATCCCATGTACCGCAAAAAAAGAGATGAAAGTTGGGATGAAAACGGTAAAATGAGTTATTAAACAACAGTAACACCTACACCCACCCCCCCACCCCCCAAAAAAAACAACCAACCACCAACACCACCACCCCTCCCCGAACCCAAACAAGATCCCAGAGCACAAAGCATTTCCTCTTTAAAATACCCATAGTTTCAACCTAGAGGATAGATTTTAGGTAGCTGTTCGTAACTACAGTAACAAGGCTACATGGCATTATTGATTTTGTTTTGTAACTCACTGCCTGGGGATAAAGTAAAAGGTCAGATGGGAGTTGGGGGGTTTTACCCCTCTTCCATTGGAAAAAAAAAAAAAAAGGAAGAAAATCTGTAGCTTTCTAAGTGCTGCAACAACTTCCAGAGAAGTAGATTACTGAGAAAATAAAAGTATCCAATTGGTACAAATTCCATCCATGTGTGTGGCATAGTTGGTGTTACTCAGCCACATGAAGATTTTAGCCCATGTAGAAGAGGGGAAGACCACTTGTGTAACCAGCATCAGCGCAGACAAAATAAATACCCCTGAGAAGTTTAAAAACTATCCTCACTATCTAAATCAAAACAAGTCTCTTCCCTCAAGGAAGCAGGTAACACACTGCTACAACACATTATTTAACCTCAATAGGAATCTCAACGGCTGTTTCTTGACTGTGATTTTAGAACACATTCACTAACATAAAATCGTTTCTCTCAACATTTACCATTCAGATTACTTATACTGATGTTAAGAGAATTACACATAGAATTATTCTTTCCTTCATGAAGAATTAAACATTTAAATTTTAATAAAAATTGAACTATTTAGTCTCTTATTTTAGCAGCCTATATAATGAAGCTGTTTCCCATACTTAGTCAACCTGTTCAAATCCAGCACACAGGCAGCAGTTGCCACAGCAAAAAAACCCAAACAAACAAAAAAAAACCACACAAAACTTTAGGCACAGTACATTTCTGTCACTTCTGTTCGTGCATTTCAACGTCTTCGCTGTTATGTTCCAATGACACTGAACGGAAGCCAATGGAACTTTTTCACTTACCTAGTCTATTTGGCAGCAATCAAGCCGTTAAATACAATAAAACAGGCTTAACATCTGAACCACAACTATGAAAGCTTTAATTTACCCCATTTTATTATACAGGAGTGGACAACAGTCTCAATAAAGGACCACATCTTCATCTATAACCTAGCTTTCCAGTATTTAGCTCTGCTTCTGCCAGCAGGCTTGTGATAAAGGTTTAATCACTGTTACAACAGACTCAGATTGATGACTACCCTTTAAAGAAAAAGCTAACAAAGCCTCCAGATGCTTTCCAGATCCTTCACTCACTTAAGTGGTTCTCAATAGTTTATGTATCTATATCAGATATTTTAGGGTTTGGAAATGCTAAAAGCCATTGAACCAGATGGGTAAACTAGCTTAGCCAGCCAGCATTGAATCAGTAAGGCCACAATTATTCACTGGGCTAATGAAATCTCAATATGATAGCTAAAACTAGAAAGAAACACTATGATCTCACAAAGGTGCTCTCTGCTATAAAAAACATTAGTACAAGTTACAAAGCATGCATCTCCATTCCTGTACCTACCAGAAGCTCATGCTAGCATACCCTAAAAGAAAGAATTTATACATCCCCACATGGAAGTTAGTTTAGCATAATAATGGATTATTAATTACAAATTGTAAATTGTATATTATGAATTATTAATGCCATTAGTTCTCTTTGTTTTCTCCCTAATAAATTATGACAGATGTCTACAACTACTTCTTCTTAAGTATGGCAATACAAGCATTGAAGAAACCTGAAGAATGTACTTATTTCATCTCTGACATAAAGGATGTATTATCAGTAACTCCAATAACAAAGTGCAATCCCAGCATAAGTTTCCAGTGAAAGAGCACAAAATACACTCTTCTCACAGTACTGTAGGTTTCAAAAAAAAAATAAGGTTTGTTTTTTTAGTTAAAGAAATCAAAATGCTTCAACACTTAAACTCCATTCTGAACTGCCTAGCCTTTCAAAACCCGTCTTTCATTAGCCTGTTCACGCAGCAAACCACCTCATCGCCCTCTTCAAGCAATGCCTTCCAGTACAAGAAACCTTAATCCTTCCTCCAAGATTTTTCAAGAAGTGAAATTAAGAAAGATGACATTTGCCAGAGCTTTGCCCTTCAAGGCAGCTATACATAGACACAGAACAGGCCCTCTTATTCCCCGAGAAAGTCTGAAACTGAACTTAATCTTTTCCTGTCTTTAACAACACATTTAAAAGACTGATGAAGAGCTAAGTGCCACTGCAACATACTGAGCAGTAAGAATGTTACAGCAGTGTGCAAATTCTTTTCTCTCACTGACTTGCCATTGATACTTTAGAGTTTGCAAAGGAATTCAAGCTCACCTCTTGCAAACAGTAAGACTGACTATACAGTGTTTTTCAGTTGGCATTCTACCCCTCCTTAGTACTGTTCCTGTGCCAAACTAATAGGTAATGCATTTATTTACTACAATTTACTACTACTTTAAAATTCTGTCAAAATAAGAATAGTAATGATATTTAAATAATAAAACTATAATAATTTAGAGAAACACTGGGTTTAACAGTCAAGCATTCCACTACTAAAATTATGAATTCTGAAGAACTTACTAGAAAAGCAGATTAAAGCAGGCATCAGTATTAAACAAAAAAAATCTTAGTCTTAATTAATTCCATTACAGTTCCCACTTGATGACACTGCAGGTACATACAAATGTTTGTTTACTAGTACAACTGGAACAAGGCATACCTTTGTGGAACTGCTTTCAGTGACTTTTGCTAGCTGCCAAAGGATTACATAATGAGTGCACTGCAGTGCATGAATAACAATCTGAAATCAAAAGAGAAAAGGTATTAGATGACAGAGGCCAATAAAAGACAACAACAAAAGCTATTTACTGTTGTACCTATAGAACACATTTAACTACAGACCTGTTCTGGCATGTCTCCATTTTCAATGCCAGTTTTCAATAACTTATAGTTGCAGCCAAACAAGTCCCATCTTGATAGATCATGAGCACTGGGAACATAAGAAATGAAGCAAAGATGTAATTTAACTAACACCATTTCTGCAGTTTGATGTTAACAACTACTAAAAGCTTAACAGGTCTAAAATATTAAAAACCTAAACACCCCCAAAAAAGGCTACATACAAAAACCCCACTAAACCTCAACAAAACACACTCCCAACACCACAAAAAAATTACATGAAAGCAAATAATAAAACCAGAAGATTTCATTTTATATATACAAAATCTTCATATATTCAAAATACATCATGCTCTGCATAACTCTTCATCATTCACACTAAAAAAAAATAAAAAAAAATCCCTCCAAGTTGTATTAAAAGTTGGTAAAATTAACACCAAACACAACCACCGCCCCCCAACACCACAAACCCTGACAGATGTTTGCAGAAGCCTACTTGTGAAAAGCAGTGATTCTCTTCAGTGTTGACAAGACTTGATATGCATCATCTTCATCAGGTTCCTCCCCCTATTTAATAATCATATAGTAAGATATCACACGCAATGTATGCTAAGCAAGCTAAGGGAACTTCAGATTGTTTTTTTAAGCAAACAAAAACCACCCCAAACAACAAGGAGAAAAAACACACCCCAAATCTAACCAACAGCAAGCAGAGAGCTGCATCTAAATTATTTATCGATGGTGTATTCGCTTTAGAAGAGCTGAAGAGTTTGAGAGAGAAGGTAGCAGCTCATGTTTAGAAATAGCAGCATGTGGAGAAACACTCAAGGGGAAGCGAAGAGAAGGGGGGAAAAAAAGGAAAAAGTCTAGGATAGCGGAATGCAATGTATTAGGTAGGTGCTTCAATTTTCTCTGAAGAATCCAGCAGAGGCCACTGTCAGACAATGGATACTGGACTAGATGGGCCACAGGTCAGTACCTCAATCTTACTTTAATCACAGAAAAAGAAAGTTCTTGAGAGAAATTATTTGTTCTAATTCTCCCCAAAAGTTTTGACAAATTTGCACTTGGAGAAAGAGTAAAAAGGAAAGTGTCCAACCAAAAATATATATTTAAATACACAGGATACAATATCTAAGGTCACAGAAACTCCTCAGTTTAGCAGAGATACTGCAAGCTCATCGTGCTTTACTGTTCTGAGTTGCACAACCTTATCAAAGCACCGTAGATTTCAGCACTTCTACCAAAGTATTTGCTATTTCCCTTCAAGCCAACAGTCTGACATTTAATTTCCTTGCTTTAGCTCTCCTTTTTCTTACAAAGGGGGGAAAAAAAAGGATTACTAGGCACATTTCTTATATAGTCTGCATAAGTCTACAGTTTCTAGAGCGAAGTCATAGCTCAGGTCACTAAGCAAGAGGAACAGGAGCAGCTTGATAAAATAATCAGCGAAGTGTGGAGAATGAAGTTGTCAAAAACACACTTCCCATGCTCCTTATCAGATGAGGAGGAGGAGATACAAGTTTTGTCTGAATGTCAGAGATCCCACAATGTTAAAAAACTATCAGAAAATTCTCACTCTTCAGATTAGCACAGTGTGGGAACAAAGTGATTTTTCAGCTATTAATTGCATCTGCTTGCATCCAGAAAGAAAAGGGGAGTGCTTTCAAGAGATTTGATATTTAACAACAGCAATATGCAATCACAGGCAAGAGAAGCAGCTCTAGCAGATCTGAGGAGAATCCTAGTGGAATTACAACACTGCACCTCCCATGAGCTTCAAAACTTAAAAGGTAAAAAGTTTACATAATTTCATAGTTTATCTGAAACTTTTCAAATTCCCAAAAGACACCTGTGAAAAGAGATTAAAACTGAAAAGTCACTGTTCTAATATAAAAAAACAGTCTGAGTTCATATAATCACAGCAATGATAGTGTTGTAGTATTCTGCCTCACTGCACAACTCAAAGTCAGAGGGAAGACCCCATCCCTTATGGAAGGCAGAAAAACATACTGGAAATATTTACAGGGGCAGGAAAAGTTGATCTTGTACATTAAAATACCTCTTGCAGGAAGTCTTCAAGAAGTCGATTAAACTTGTCTGCCAACTCATCTATTAACTGACTTCTTGCAATGTCAACCCTGTTGAAAATGGTGAATTCTTCATTACAGAGGGCGTGGTATGTTTTTGAACAGGCTTCCAAGACATCTATATCTGTGTGCTTCTCTACGATATCCCGGATTTGTCGCAGTAAGGCATCCAAATGCTACAAGAAAGATGAGACATGGAAAAAAAAATTACTCATGCATACACACACAAACACACGTATTTTTAATAAACCTTAAGGAATTCTAAAAGATACGTTCAATTTATTACTTTTGTAACTAGGATACAGAGCACAAAACACTTCTGGAAGTTCAAAGTATATTAAAAATCTATCTGGCAAAGAAATAAGTAGGAGCTTGTTAATGGCTAAGATTTGATGCATTTTAATTAAAATTTGCAATTGTCAGTATGGTTTTATCTAACACTGGAAGTTGCGGTGACAACTGAACAACACGGACGCATTTATCTCCCACTCACACAAACATTTATGCGTGTTCTTAAAAGCTGCATAATTGAAGATTTAGTTTCATAACACTGAAGTGTCAGCAACTAAAGTTGTTCTTACATGCCTCTCCTCAACCTGAGTTGCTCACTGCTAAGCTGTGCTGTGAACTGAACATGTTATTATTTTTCTGACCCTGTATTATTTCCATATAGTAATTTCCACTTGCTTCACAATACAGCAGATCTAAGAAGGAGAAAAGAGAGGTGCGAATAGCTTACACCAATTTCACCACCATGGCAGATAAAAGGAGAACAGTATACATGATTTGTGATCTGGCAGTTTTCCCACGAAGATGGTGATTAATCAGTTTCAGTGATCAGAAAATTAATTAAGCTATTTCTACAACCTTTATATGTCAGGCAGCATACCTTGAAGCAACACCATAACCTGACAGTAAATGCTCTTGCATGAAGTTCATCTAACTGGCAAGATTCTCTGTTGAAACTTGCCAGACAGTTTTCTAACAACTCAAGAGTTTTAGTATCCTTAAGATCAGAGCCAGTCACAGCTCTGAAGTTCAAGTCTCACACTCTCAGTAAGGGTTATGATAAATGGCAACTGAAATTCCAATCTAAATTCTGGGGCTTCTCCTTCTGTGTTAAGTTTTACTGACTGTTACCTTACCTTTTCTAATCGCCCTGTTGTATAGATTTCCAAATCAAAGTACTGTGGTAACTGCAGTAAGTTGGTGACTTTTTCTGCATCTACAGAATACTGTAATATTGACAAGGAAAAAAAGTTGAAATTAAAGTCTTGGACAAAATAATTTGTTATAAAACAATCGAATACTAATAGAGACTAATAACAGAAAATGAAAACTTGCACAAGTCATACAGTTAATTACAAAACTGTACTTGTTAAGATATCAACAACCGGCTATAAGCAAGAAATGGAATCACACCTTTGCTAGCAGCTGAGGAAGTGCCACTGCAAAAAGTTCAGTAATTTTTGTCCTGTCATCCAGCTGGGTTTTCTTTTCCTTTGCTGTCAGCACCTGAAAGATCAATATTGTAAGGATTTTACAACTAAAGATTCTAATGCAGTATTACATTACCATTAATGAAATGACAGGTACACTGACCTTTTAGTATCACTGTAAAACACTGGGGGAAGAGGGAGAGACACTTCATGAAAAAATAAATAAATCCTGCCCTGCCACAAAACACCACTACAAGAAGGCTGGTCTTGACAATGAAGGAGCTGCAAACCTTTCAGCTTATGTTTTTTAATAATATTTACTCAATTCATACGTCAAATCTGACCATACAAGCTCTCAATCTGTTCATAAGTAGGTTTCTTTACAAAAGCTTTGAAAGGAGTTCCCATCCCTGCTTAATGCCCCAGTAAAGAGGGCAGCCTAAACTCTTGCATGATCACAGAGATTATGAAGTATGCTCTCTTCCCTCATTTTGCTCTTTCAAATTGAAAACAGTTTTTGCTTTCTCCAAACTTTGATTTATGTTCTCCTTTCCAACCAATATTCTTTCATTCTGTACTACCTTCAATAATAAAATCAAATGTACTCCAAATAGTATTGAGCACATGCCAAAGCCCAGAAAAAGTGGACTAGCCAGGTAGTGAGAATCTGGGGGTTACGAAGACCAAAGCTGAATTCCTGAATTCAGTCCCTTCAGCAGGAGCTGCCTACAATGTTTTCCTTCTTCCTACACTGTCCCCACGTAGCAATTCCCACATCTGTAGAAGAGTAGCTTTTTGCTTCTTACCCTTTTCCCTGTTCCTCTTCCCACAGGAGGATGACATTCAGCTGCTTGCCGAATTGTACAAAGCATTATTTCAATCAGTGCGCTTTCCTGTCTATCTGTTAAAGCTGAAATTAAAGAAATAGATGTTAATACACAGCTCGATTTTTCATTTTCTACAAGTATTAGTATATAAGAATCAAAATGTGTGGCAGTATCTTTTTCCCCCTTTTCTTAAGGGTTAAAAATAAAGGGGGCAGGGGGTGTTATTTAGGCCACTAGCTTTTTTCTAGGAGTGGGGGTGACACAGTGGATAGAGAATATAAGCCCCCTATAAAACAACACAAGAAAATATTTTAAATTGAGAGAATATAACTGGATGAGTCAAAGGATAGGATGGAACAATACCAAGTTTTAGAATCATTTTAGTTCCTTTTCATTTTTCTGAGGTCTGCTTACTAGGACTTACGAATTACAGAATTATGCCAGGGGGTTGAGCTGTTTTTACTGTCATCAAAGAAATGACAGTATTTTTCCATAGGGTAATTTTAACACTCAATAAATGAACCAGTTTCATAAGCAACTTGGCTTCTTAAAAGCCAGAATTACAGCCTGAACCTGTGGAACAACAAGGCAACTGGACACTACATGCTTATTCCCCTCTTTTCTCCCCACCACTGTTGTTCTGTATCTCACTTCCATACTAGAAGTGATGTCTTTCTAGTCTTCCTTACATTCTATAGTTTGTATTTAGTGATTTATTACAGTCACGTAAAAATAGAGTATTTGGGGACTCATAAATGTAAACAGCTTATACTCTTATAAATCAAGACTAACAGAAAACTGCAGAGCAATGCAAGGATCTACAAAAATCTCTTACGTTCTTCTCCATTGAGAGGCTCCTCCAACAGAAGACTGTTCATACATTCCCAGTCCTTCAAGAGGTCTGTTGCACAGTCCCACATGCTGTCCACAAGATAGGCAGCATGTTCATGCAACTAAAACGGGAACAGATTAATTATTATTCTTTATCAGTAATAAAGTTCATTAGAGAACTTGCCATGATACCAGGTATTTGTCTCATTTGGCTCCTGTCTGTGGCATAAAAAAAGAAGAGAGAAAATTCTGCCAGCTCTCTGGTTCAACAGAAGCCTCTTCCTCAATTAATCTAAAAAGTTTAATCCAGACCAACTGCTACAAAGAGTCATGCCACAAGATCTATCAGACTTTTGGGGACTGGAGGGCAGGGGTGGTGGTTGTAGGGTTATGTTTTGGTTGGTTGGTTTTCCCTCCCCCCTTATAACTCTCCTAAAGCACAAGTTCTTTCTGCCTATGTATTAGCATGAAGAATGACAGAAGAATATTTGTCAGAGTAGAACTCACAGCCTGTCTCAGCCCTGTGTACTGGTCAGATACTTCAAATAAACATAACCACACTAAACAGCCTGCTGGCTCCCAGGCTGTTCAAATACTGAGAAAACCAGCATGGATTCACAGCTACTAACCAATGAGTGGGGAAAAGAAAAACCGGTAACAAATAACAGAAATCCAACAAACACCACCTACACCACAAAATCAAGGACAGCCCTGAAACTCAACTTACTTCACTTTCCAAAAAGAAAAATACTAATGTCTTCACAAGATTCGCATTCGGACTTTGCCTTCCCCTCCTTTTAAGTATTCCATCGTCTTCAGGATCTCTGCGGCTGAAAAGCCTAGAAGAAAAATTATTTCAGGACAAGTTTCTTCTTCATTGCCTTTGCCACAGTCAACTCGCATCAAGATACTGTTTTTCTACAGACACACAATTCCTCGCTGCCTGGCTCCATGCTTTTATTTTGAAAGGAAGTAACTTGAGCCAAGTATCATTTGAACAATTTCATATATGCTGCACTGGTATTTCACTGACTGGTTTCAAGGGAACGTATAATTATAACAAAATACTTTACAAACACTGGTGGTAACTGCAGGTGCTGGAGGTCCCAATGCTCCTCTTTATCAAATTACGTTTTCTGAATGTCCCCACACAAGACTTCAAAGCCACAAAGAAATACTGGAAGAAGATCTGGGAAGTACTAGATGGAAACTGTATTTTGTTTTCCTACACACCTGATGTGTACTGACTCTCTCGTTTTTTCAATGTTTTTAAACAGAAAAATACCTTATGAACTGGTGATATGAGCCAGCTTGGGGGGCACATGACACTGTGGGAAAACACCCATTACAATGCAAGCACAAGTTTTAGTACCAAACTACATTAGCATTTTAAGATGCTTCACAGAACACAGGAACGATGGGAAAGGAGAAGATAGGAATGTTTTTATTATATTCCCCGTAGGCACAAGCTTTTCAGGCACAGTCTTCAAAATTATTCTTTTTCCCATTCAGAAAAACTGCAACAGTTCAAAAACTACAGTAGTATCACATATTCTGTAAGTTTGTTCTTAAGACCATTTCATTACTCAGTTTTTTCTTAAGGCCACTTCATTACTCCATTTTTCATTTTATTAATTGACACTAATGGAAATCATAGTATTAATGCTCACAATAAAACCTATACAGGTGCAAAAAAATAACTAATTTCTCCATCTTACTTTTTATAGAGAAATTCCCCTGCAGCAACTGCTACTGGCCGATGAGCAGAATAAACCAGATGGTAGACATTCTCACAGTCTTCTGCAGTCAGAACTTCTTCACTACTCCTAGGGGTGGGAATAAGAAGGAGGAAAGAAAGAAACCAAGCTGAGTCAACAGACTATGAACTCTAATGAGGGAGATGAAAATGAAGGACAATCTAAATATTTTCCTTAAATTTATAATCTTAAAACCAAAACCAAGATAGCTTAATTCCAAAGTCTTCCTAAACAAAAACTACTGATAAAGTATGAGCATTTGGTAGAAGGTTATGCTCAAAAGTTCAGTTACTGTGTAATGTTCACATACATATTGTATTTCTTCAATCCACGATAGCTTCAAATTAGGGAGGCTGAATTCTAAGTTGCTAGGCTCCACACTTAACTGTGGTAAGTAACAGCACTGCTCTAGCCATATTACTTTTTGAAGTTCTTATTTGAGAGTGAGACGCAGACATTTCCCTAGATTTTGGATTATCTGAGTTCTGTCAAGCTGCTGTCCTTGCCCACAGGTATGAGAAATACTTGAGCATTTTAGTATTTGTTGTTAGTCAGATAAGGAGATAAACATATACTTACTGTAAAACAAGAGTGAGTAATTTTATTGCTTGGACTGCAACATCATATTCTTTGTCAAGAGTCATAGACACAATTCTATCCTAAGAACACAAAATAAAGTATTTTCAAAGAGGAAAGAAGTGTAATATCAACTTTAAAAGAATTTGTATGTACTTAAAAATATGAAGTTACACTAACCTTGAACCGACTGGTGAAGAGTTCCAATTTGGAATTAAGCTCTTTATTATAGTAAAGCCCTTGCAAAGCAGTTAGGCATTTGAGTCTTACTTCCCCTTGCTAAAACAAAATTAAGAACTGGATTAGAAGTCAAATATAGGATACAGATGTGATCTTTAAACCATACAAGACAAGTTTCTTTTGCAGACTGAATTAATTCAAAGACTGAATGTTCTGAAGATATACTATCAGTAATCACATTAATGACATAAGAATATGCCCTTGTCTGCAACAAGATAATGGAGAAAAAAAAAACAACCTCAATGTCTTACTGCAGTTAGTATCTCTGCAAGTCAAAATACACTCATTTCATTCTTTAAAAATGTACTCTAAATGTTCAAGGTATTTCTAAGTGGAATTCTGTGTGTTTCTTTCCACTTAAATTAAAACTGGCAACACCTACATCATTAATGACCATCTCACGTTAGATCAGAATTGCCAAGAAGATAGAAAGATTCCTCCTGACGTACAAGATCTGCCTTAGCAGAGAACATGTTTAAGGTGTAGATGCAGAAATACTTTTCAGAAGTCTGAGACACCTGACTTCACACAGTTTATCACCCCACTGCCAAAGTTCATTGGGTTTTGACACCCAAGCCAAGAACAGCATAGCGCGAGTGAACATCCCTCATTTGTTTCACTTCAAATTCATAGCTTGAAGCTTCCAGTGCAGGAACTGCAACGTGCTGACTCAACAATAAATTGAGGAGCACTTCCTAAACCATATCTGTTGACCACTCCAAGCAGAGAATAATGGTAAGAAACACCTTGAGACACCCATCTCAGTAGTGACTGATCAGAACAGTTAAAAGATCAGAACCCAGTCTGGCAAGATCAACAACCAACAACACATGGAGTTATCCTTCATGACTCTGCTCCTTTTCCTCAAGGCAGCTTACCTTATCATGCATAGTCCACCCTACGTATTTTAAGTAGCTGTCATTTAGAAAGGCATCACTGTACATCTTCATCCATATTCCAATCTCTTCAATGCAGATAGCTCTTATTTCAGCAATTGCATCTCTGTAAATAGGGCAATAGGATCAAATGGATGAATAATTAGAAATAACTTGTAACCAGCTTCCAAAATAAATGAATGAAGTTACAAATTACTCAGAAAAACTTACCGGTATCTATGCACAAAAACACCTTTAAATATTGCATTCATCATGTTTTCTATTTCATCTTGATTTTCCTGAAGCTGAAAGAATGAACAAAGGGTATAAAACAGTGAGCAGCACTTCTACATTCAGATCAGATGGTGCTGATAATAAGGCAAACTAAGTTAACATTTGCAGTATGACCATTAAATCTTTTCATGAAATATTCACAAATCTGTTTCACAGTACAATACGTTATTATTTAAGGAGTTGTACCTACCACAGCATACAAATTTTAGGGATTTTGACCACTGGAAAACTGTTCTTCAACTGTAACAAAGGCATCTTAGGCTTTTGCAAGCTCCTTCTTAAGTTATTTGTAAGAAAAATGGACTTAATTTTCTAGGAAGTTTTTAAGCCAAACATTCAGCCCAATTTTTAATACACTGGCTACGTTTTGATGGACATCTTGTTATTAGAACAATACCCAAATCATGGGAACTGCATTACAAGGAGTCTTTTCTGTATGGTAAAGAATTTGTAATTTAAATCACTCACTCTGTCTTAATTAAAAAGGGGAAAAAATGCAGGAACTGAGTAAAGTATTGCCAAAAAAAAAAAAAATCATTTAAGAATTTGAATCTGAAAAATAATAATGGAGGAAACAAATCCAGCCTCTGAATAACAAGAAAAAAGACATACAAAAGAGTCAAAAAGTGATATAAATACACAAAAAAATTGTACTTGCTTTCAAAGTGCAAGACAGCGGGTGCACATATGCAGGGGAATGGATAGAAAGTGTAAAGAACCTTGCCTACAGAAGCCGATATCCTAAAAGCCAATAGTAAGCGCAACTGAGACTGGTGAAAGTTTTAATTCTCACACCACTGCATTTTGTGATGTATCTGTGTATTGCTTATAAAAGGACTGGTTCTGTACACGCATCTGGAATAACTACATTTAAGGGATTTAGAGTGTTTAAGGGATCAGTTTCAAGCTGCAAGGCATTTGTGAGATAAACTAACAACTTTGCCTTCTGCACATCTGAACTGTCAACGAAGTACAGATCTTAACAGCACAGAAGTTGAAAAGCAAAGGTGAGACATTTCCTTTGATCATGAGGTTATTTCTAATGTCTAGAAAAACCCTACCCACTGAACAAAAAAAACACATACCAAAACACCAATTCCCCCAAAATAAAAAACCCTTAAACCTGAATGAATAAGGGCTTTAAACAAGACAGCTCTGTCAGCAATGAATCAGCAAGCCCCTTTTACACAAAAAGAAAGAAAACACAAGTAGACTGCATTTTCAATTTTCATCGTGGTATCTGTAAAAGAAAAAACCTTATCTAAAGCCTTTCAACACACTCTGCTGAGACTGGTACTGACATCACAAAATACTATTTTGCCCCAAGACCATGGGCTGGCTCTCTAGATGCCAAAAACAGTCAATTGTAGGATAATTTTTCTTACACATTTGAGCTCAGTTTAGGAAACTGGTCAAGAAATATGATAAAAAAAAAAAAGTATTTCTTACTGATTGCAGTCTCTCCTGTTAACTTGACTAAGACTTCACTATCTGAATTTAAGTCTCTATTTACCTCTTTTTACAGAAAACCAGGTGATGAGAAGCACTTTTTGAAGTTCTTCAGGTATTAAACATGAACAACTTAAAGAATGAAACACAGGGGACTAATAACTACCTCTACAAAGAAAACAAATTAGAGAACAGGACTTATTTATCAACACTCATCCCACGCACACCAGCTAGCCAGCTGCACTAACCTCCTTTCTCTTCTGTAGTAGGAGTTCCAGCCTATCATTGGCTCGTTTCCCAATTATTTTATTTCGTTCTGCTTCATACTGCCGTTGTGTATTGTCCATGTTAATACTAAGATTTAATGCCACATTCACTAAAGCAGTCATCAGCTTCATGGCTACAAAAAAAAGGTGACAAGAATAAGGATTATGGTTACCTGAGCTAAGAAATGCAATAAACAAGAGTACTGACATCCTTCTCCTGTCAACCCTTTCTGAATTTATGAAAACACATTCAGTGTAAATTTCTTGATATGCAAATTGCAGCAGTCTTCCTAAGTATGCCATCATTACTTATCAACACAATAAATAAAAGACTGGCATTTTGTTAATTTTCTTCTGCTAATTTAATACTGTAAGCACTACAGTTGAATTAAGATGTAGGACAGGATATGCCTCTCCCAAAACAGGCATGCAGAATCCAAGATTTACAAACATATCCCAAGAAAGATTAAAGATTTCATGGTTAAAATCAGTTCGTAGACTGATTTTCTCAAATCATCCAACCTCAAACATAGAAGTTTCTTTGTTCAAAAGCAAATGTCTTGGACAACCAATGCTACTGTTTTTCCCTCAATTTAATTATAATGAGAAGCTTTCTTCAACTATTCCTTTATTCACAGGAGTGGAGAAAAGACATTAGACAGTTAGAAGCCAGAGAACTATAACTGTAAGATGCAAGACATTTGCGTGAGATTTTTTGCATGCTATTATTTCTGAATCGACCCCTTTAAAAAGGGTGCAGACAAATATGCCTATTCCAGAAACCAGGAAGTGGTCAACAGCATACTTGCTTTTCTTTTGCACTTTTGTAGCACTGGCATGAACAGACTTACATTGGCAAAGCATACATAGAACATCACTAAGAGTGTATCACTAGCAAGATTTGATGAGTAAGGCATAAAGACATGCAGATATATCAAACTATCAGCACACATCATCATCTCCAAGGATATCAAGATGAAAAGAACAAGTCTGAGCTAACTGCAGAAGCCAAAATTACAGTAAGTAACAGTAAATATGGATACAAGGATTTTGCTGGTTGCCTCCACCCCATATAAATCACAATATTTAAGAATACAACCTGTAATCTCATGCGAAATGCCAAATAATTACATAAAATCAACAGAATCCACTACTGACGGGAACAAATGCAAACAGACTGCTGATAAAGTATTTTATGTGAGAGAAATCAACATGGAACTGGGCAATTTCTGCAACTTTTATTTAGGCCCAACTCAGACTTCAGAAAGTAGTAAAAACTTGGGTTTTAAGAACTAAAATTTGTATTAATTATATGGTACAATGGTTAAAGTGATGATACAGCAGTATATCCTCCTGAAATATATGGGTTTGTTCCTCACTCTATAATAAATGCCATATGCTAATATATATTCAAGAGAGATGATGGATGAAATAGAAAACTGATCACATAGAAAGGACTGAAGCTAGCTGTAAATCCACCAGTTCCAGTGGACCTTACCAGAACTATTTCCAGTGTGGCTAAAAGCTCAGTTTCCTGTACATTCTAAATTCACCTTGTTCACACTAGAATTGCTATCATAAGCCGCACATAAGTGGACTGCTGCACAATGCCATCTGAGACCCTTCTTCATTAATCAGCGCTGGTTTAGGACTTCCTTAACAAAGCAGTTTATCCTTTGTCCATATAATGGTTTATTTCTCTTAATAACACTCCATACTTAACTCAAAAGGGATTTTTTTGTAATTGAACAAATGGGCAGTATGGGAGAGAGGGGAAGGGAACCTTACTTACCTACTTCTATTACTTAAAACCATACAGAAATTCAGTGACTGTATCACTGATGAAGCATTCTTTAAAATTATTTCTAATGCAATAAATGGGGGTGCTACTTTCAATTACACTGTGTCATGGCCTCTATACAGCACAATTTAAATTCACAGTAAAAACTGCATCCGATATGATAATACAACTCCCACTCTACTTAATGCAAGGCATAAACAGGTTCAACTGCATTTGAGGTTAGAAAGATACTTACACTGTTGTTATGACCAAAGACAAACTTGCAGAATCAACTAAAAAGTTTCCTCATATTTACTTTCTCTACTAGACTAAAGGCTAACAAACATTAAGTACTAGGCAGCTCATAAAGAATGCTTTATAATAATGCTATGGTTTTTAGTAATGAAAAACCTATAAAGACGAGGTTAAGAAAGCTGTACCAAAACAAGCTGCATTTCATGAAAACTGTATCACATAATGAAATGCAAGTTGAATGTCAAATACCAAAAGTTCAACCAAAACAGTTCTTTCCTGTGCAGCACAAAACATACCACAAAAGCAATACAACACACGAGAAATAATGCACTGACCTGCCAGTGTGCTAGTGTGCCGAAATGCTCTGACTTGTGAGTCTGACAGCCCCGTAAGCAGTGAAATGACAGTATCCATCATATATTCATCATATATGATGCTATATTGACATTGTCGGACGAGTACTCCAATAAACTCACAAAAACTGGATTTGAACTTCTTCCACTGGGGACCAGCCATAGTTAGCGGGTAATCTCCACTGTCCTATTAAAAAACAAAAAGGGAAACAGAAAATTTTCAGATATCTTAAAAGTCGTTTTATTAAATAAAGATTAAAAAGAGATGGTGACAACTTTAAAGCCAAAATCTCTGATGCCATTAAAAGAAAGACGCATTGGAAATACGGAAATATGCAGCTACTTTGCAGCTCAGGTTTGTTGTATGCAGAGACAACATCCGGCAAGTCCTACCATGAAAACCAAACATAACCACATATACCGAAATGACTATTACTGTCTTCTTTCTGTCCTACTCCTTAAAAAAAAAAAGAAAAATAATGTAAAACTAAAGTAAATCATACCCCTTACAGATCTGCTTCAGGTTACACTAGAACAAAAGAACCACCACATGAACAGTTAGTTGTCATGTTTAGGAACACTCAGCTCCTAATCAAGTTTACATAATAATAAAGGACCATAATAAAGTTTACAGGGAGATGCATTATGTATCAGACTGAAAATTCCTGAAGTCACAAAATGACCTAGTGTAAGAGCTTGCATATAACAAATGTGTGTTCCTCTCCCAATCTGGGAACCTTTACAAATAATAGTAAAAATGACAGGGAGGAAAAAACTCAATCACTTGGATCAGTGCTGAACAGCTTCTTTAAGAGGCTAAACAACATTACAGATCAAAAAATGAAGGAAGTATTCATGAAAAGGGATTCAAAATCTGAGAGCTGTTCATTAGAATTCTGCTATAAGGAAGACTAAGCCTAACCCAGTGATTAAAAAAAACCCTGAACAAACACTCCTGGCTGAAGCTTTATATATTTCATACAATATTACCTTATGTTATTAAATCTATTTATGCACTGAGATATTTCTAAGTAATGCTAAAATCCTTTTAAACAAAAGTATATTAAGTTTTTTTCACTGAAACTTTTCTGCTGAAGGTGTGGATGCGTATTATTCCCATATTAGAGAAATTTAGGGACAAGGTTTTAAAGCTAGTCTTCAATTGCAGAATAATCGAATTCAAATCCCAAGTTGCAGATTAATAAATACATAGAAATAAATTTCACAATCATTTTTAAAAGACTTAAGAGGCCTTAGCAGGAACAGGGAAGCATCCCACATAGCTCCACAGTAGTCAGAGTTCCCACCATTCAAAAACTAAAGGTCAATATTGATTTCTTAAACCATTAATTAAACAAGTGATACGCATGCAGCGCTTTACTTCCTAGTCTTAAAATTCAGGGAGATCTTAAGAGTCTTACAATAAGGGAGATGAAGATTTTCATTGTTAAGAGACCTGATGTTTTTGCAGCTGACTTTATCCTTGAAAGAAACCTACAGCAACATGATCCAGTAAGATTATTAACAGGTAAAACGAAAGAATTAAGCAGTTCATTAAGTTACCTCATCAAATTCTTCAGTCATTTTTCGGATTATTTCAGAATTCTGCATATGTCGAAACATCTCTGCTGTAACAACTCCTACAATATAAATATAACATTATTAGCACTGTTAATATGAAAGAGGCAGATGGGAGATGACATGACTCCTGCTAAAATGTAAGAACGATCAATTTTCAGCTTACCTACAGAAAAAAAACACCATGTATAGTAAGTTACCCATTTTCTGTTTTATCATTCATACATAGCAAGCACTTGGCACCAATACTACATACATTTTGGTGTGTGTGTGTGTGTGTGTGTGTGTGTGTGTGTCTCTCTCTCTCTATATATATATGGGTTTATCTTTTCTGAAGTGTTCTTGTGTGTGTGCAAACACACACATCTAGAATTTACTAATTCACTCATATCCAGAAACCAAGGATACTTGTGCCAGACCACTTCATCAGTCCAGAGACTACACTAATCTGAAATGACCTTTCAGGATCCAAGACTCTAAATAGTGTAAGACAATTATGAACGGTTCTGTTGCTACTGATTATCTTCTGCACCCTAATAAACAGTGATTTCACACAATTTCTATCTGTCTTAGCCTCAAATTGTTGAGAGCGTGAATGGAGATATAAAAACCAAATAGATCTCCTCAAGTTTACTGCCACTATACTGCAAAATTTGTGACAAGGACCATCTCAGAAAGCATAACAGATTCCGCGGTTTTATCTGGTAACAATAATCAAAAGGTCACTGCTCTTGAAAGCATGGATAACCTCCGAGGAATGCTACTAGCTTTCTGGAGATTTATGCATGTTAGAAGTTTATCAGGACAGAGAAATGCTCAAGCAGAACAAATTATATCCAGTCCTACCCTGTCAAGCGCAGTGACACACTGCAGGGAAAGGAGAAAAAAGAATGGAGGACATGAAAACAAGCAAAGAAAACCAGAAAACAAAGATGAAAACAAAATATGGGAATACAATCTTACTGTAGACACACCACCTTGAAGCTGCCCATAGTATCTTTTAAATCAAGCATCTCTACAAAGGCTATGAAACAACCAAAGCACTCAATGATAAGAAGCAAACAAATCCAAGCTAGAATTCCAAGACTGAACAAGTTAAACTATCAATGTTGAGATTTTCTGAAATAACTGCAGGAACAGAGAACGATGAAGTGTTAAGTACCAACTGCATTTTCTCTGGTGTGAATACAAAAGGCTTAATCTGCATTTTAAAATACAGTATATAATTTCTAAGCCCCCTGCCCACACCTCCAGAAACACTAGCTTTACCTACAAGAATAGTGTAAACTAGCTGCAGGGATGGAGCAGCCATAGTATAAAAGCAAAGAATGAGAATAGTACTACGTTACTCTTTAAAAGGATGAGTAAACATTTCAGTATCTTACCTTTGCAGCCTGAACACTGAATAAAGAAGTTAATGAGATCAAGAAGTGCTATATCTCTGTCATGTTTGTATGACTCTATCCAGTCATCCACTACAGACTGAAAAGAAACAAATATAAAGGGACATTTTAGTTTTCACAAATTGAAGAATGTTATTTAACTGCTTTGCAGTAAGTGATTTTTCTTCCTTCCACAAATAACTTGAACTCTGTGGATTTTCTGCTTAGTACAGGAAAAAATGCTCGAATAATCCTTTACTGCCATAATATCAGTTTTCAAGAAAACATCTATAATTCTTTTTTTGAAGAAGAATGTAAAAATAATTGCAGTATTTTGCAGAAGCAGTTTTTCTCTCCGCCTCCATCCCCTCCCCAGCCTAGTGACACTTCTTTAAGGATACTGTTCTAGGTGTTCAGTTCCAAAAGCTACAACTTTCTACACTCCTCAGAAATTTGCCCCTTTGATGAGCTGTGCTCCATACACGTAACAAGATGAACAGCACTGCCCTATGCTGCATGGACATTAGGTACTCTATATTCACTAAACCGAACAGGAATGAGAGCATTGAAGGGAAGCAAATTAATAGGCAACCTGTGATAATGGTTTTGAGAAAACAGAATTTACATGCAATTATGTTTAAATGATCCATGTGTGCAGTACACAAACTGTCTACTGCAGAAGTCATAAAAACATACATCATATGATTACTTTATTAACACAACCACTGAAGACTCACTCTGGTATCAAGCCCTCAGTTCAAGGTTTTTAGTATGTTGACACCCTGGCCTTAAAATCTAGTCATTCTAAATAGAGATGAGGGAATAGTTCAGAACTTCCTTAAGACAACAGGAGTACACACCACCTCTAATGCTTCCTGTCTGTACTCTTCTTACTGCTTACTCTCACATGCATCAACGCTGTGAGGACAAGTAAAAGTAACTGCCATGAAGAAAAACTTCTGAACACAGATACAGCTAAATCCCTCTTCCCTAAAGTTAAGGCTGTTTCTAGCGTGATGCACAACTTTCGTCAGCAACACAGAAAGAATGAAAAACTTGAAGTGGAATTATCATGGTGTTCCCAGTAGGAACAGAACCTACAAACTAGTACTGATTTGACTGGTCTGTGGGGAGGAGGGACAACAATCTAGGAAGTATCTTAAATTAGGCTTATAAAGGTCGCTATGCAGAACAGGATAATGTTAGATATCCCAGGCAGCCTTGTTTTAAGAATTTATTTATTTTGAAGAACCTCCAGCAAAACAGTAGTTTCTCAAAACATTTTGTCTCCATGGCTGAACCATCTGGTTTTGCCAGAGAACAGACACTTATTCACAAGAAGGTATGAAACAGAAAATAAGTATTATTATCAAAATCTTTTTAGGCAAGCAATGCTGAGGGCCACAGAGAAAACTTTTCACTCTGAAAGCTGAATGGACTTGACTTCAGAAATGCTTTGAGAATTTTTCTTTATTTTGACAAAAAAGAATACTAAGATTCACTCTATCACCCAGGTATCAACTCCCCAATTCAACAGAGTCATCAGGGCTGACAAAGGTTCTGCTTTCAGAAAGCAAAAGATTTTGCCTGTGTATCATTTTAAAAAGTTACAGTGTCCTGAAGACACAGTTGCTGGAAACTGGCTGAAAATGCAATGCACACAGCAACACTTAGAAAAGCACCTTTTTCCCACCTGCTTTGAAATACAGCAGAACAAAACGAATGATGGAAATATCAGAATTTCTCTGTGCAAATACATCAAAGTAGCCTGTTCTTTTTGAAAAGTCAGAACTGAACTTCTGCCAAAGAATTCAGGTTTCAAAGTACCCAGCTCTAATGCAGGAGCCTGCAACTGTTCAGACGACTGCACGCAGACACAGCTTCCTGAACGCGTAACACAGGAGCTGTAAACTCTACATTTTCAATCCCAAAGATAGTCTTTTCTTGGAGGCTGCTGAGGAGTCACATGAGTGAGTCAGCAGGAAGGCTTCATGGCTGACAGGCTTATGCTTTAACCCTCTCTCCACTGAAGGCTTCTCACAGTCAAGCAAAGGCTTTACTGATTTAACTGAAAAATCAGAATTTTAGTGCTCAATTTTGTAACAGACCTCAGTCCTCTCTGTAAATGCAGTGGAGAGAGCACCTAATGCAGAGGCTTCTAACAGGTTATGATTTCCGGACAAATTCCACCCAATTACAGTGTTGCAATAGACATAAGCCAAGCTAACCAAGTCAACTTAGGGGAATTTTAAAGAGTAGCCTGTAAGTTGCAGCTAGTGATTTTACTTTGGGTAAGAGAAGTTAATTTTTGGGGGGGTTGGATAATTTAAGCTCTGGGAACACCCAGAAACTACAGATTTCTTGTTGAGTTCTATGACAACTATAGGAATAAACAACATCTGTATTAGTTACAGATGCACAAAAACGACTTTCAAGGTCATGTCACCTGAAATAACCTTTCTTCTCTTGGTACACCAAAAACACACTTTCAATCACAGTTTGAACTTCTTCGTTACATATGTGTTTATTCATCCCTGACATTCAGAAACGAAAAATCAGTTCACTGAAATTCAAACCTTAACAAAGCAAAACCACTTCAACTAAAACCTACAAATTTAATAGAAGAATTTACTTTAGGCATTATTTTGTTAAAGCGTATGTGCAGTAAAATAGCCTTAAATTGTATATTTATCCAAATCAGACTCTTACCTGCATAGCACTCTTGCCCATTTTAACTACTTCAAACAGCATCATGTTTTCCACACCATTCTGTTGGTGATGTCCATTCATCCGATTTGGACCACCAGGTTTCCCTCCTCCGTTCCCACTTTTCCCCTTCTCTGCTGGTCCTTTTTTCCCTTTCTTACAGGTCTGCAATCACACACACAGAGTAAGTTTTAGTTGAGTACAATGTAGTAAATAAAAAAAAAAAAAAAACAAAACAAAAAAAAACCAACAATTTATTATCCATGACAACTATAAACAGGGCCTTTTGATTTGAAGAACCAGATTTAAAATCCAAAATTGAGAATAACAGCTGAACCTAACTCACAAAAAGACCTGTGAGATTTCTACAGGTTCCATTTCCTCCTGCCCTCATATAAAATCTTCTAGCAACTAAAAATGCTGTTAGTGACAGTGTATGACACAAAGATTTTTCTTGTGTTTAAACTATAAAACAATTACACAGATTACACAGATTTTATTTAAAACAGCTATAGCAATTCCCTTACAAACTCTAGAATTACAACCTGTGATGTATTTGAAAAAAAAATATAGTTTTTTGAATGTGAACTCAACTATTGGTTTCTGTTCACTTTTCAAAGTACAAGAGAGCCAGAAGTAATGGCACCAACCAAAAGAGACTGCATTAGCAACAAATTTCAGTACAGAATGGAACACATGCAGAGATACTAATCAAATCAAAGCTCACCTCTTCTCCCCCACCACCCTTATGCCTCCATAGCACTAAGGAAATCTCATGCAAATACTCAAGATAAAGAACTAAAATGCAAATACAAATACGAATTCTCTTCACAGAACGCTTGCACTTTCAGGAAACATTCCTAGCCCATTCATCTTCAAAGCAAGCGCTCAACTCTTCAATTTTTAACAGTAGAAGTGTTTCAGTATCCCTATAAACTGAACATACTTTTCCTTTGCCTTGCTTTTGGTTTTTTCCTTCAATATCCTCAAAGTCTGTATCAGAAGAGAAGTGTGTTTCAGACTCCCTGCAATGATAAAAAGACAACCCATTTACACATTTCATCAGAACCATTCTTAAATTACTACATAAGGTCGTATTATGCTCTCAAGTCCAGTCAGTCAACTCTCAACAGTGAAGCTGCCTTTTTCCTTCTGTTTAAACCTACTGTCAAGGAACAGATCAGAGCATACCCTCAACATCCACCCTGCCTTCTCCAAGCAATCTCGCAGTGAAGAAAGCCATACAGTAAGGTTAAAAGATGCAAAGGTGGGTAGGAAACAGCAAGAGGTTGGGAACTTTGCTTTTGGCATGTGACAAACATCACACCATAGCAAAAAAAAAAAAAAGCAAGCAAAGGGCACTTGTAAGCATCTGCCACAATTATTTAAACAACACAAACAGAGGGAGGAAAAAACCAACAGCAGAAAAGAAACCACCACCTTCCCTCACAATCAAAGTGTATCAATAGATCTCTGTATGCTATTAGAAACTAAGCAGGTAAGTAAGAAGTATGCACTTAAGCTGAAAGGTACAGAAAAAAATGCTTACATGAGGTTTCTCCATCAAAAAGATGACCAGTAGTTCTGTTTGGGCTTATAAGCTAGAAAGTTGTTAAACACTATACAAACTTTCTTCTATCAATACACAAATCCTTTATTGCCAACCTGAATTATAAATAGAGAGTAAACTAAGCATTCTCTATTCCTACATTTCCCGCAGACCACAAATGATGCTACTATGCCTTTTTAATGGCATACATGCAGTATGGTGAATTCTGGCTGCTGTCACTCATTTTTGATCCTGATTTCACACTTCCTGATTCAATTAACAATGCAACCATAAAGATGACCAGGAGGCACAGGAAACCTAGTCCTATGAATTTATAACATTCTAAAATAATCCAGAAACTTAAGGTCTCTCACTATTCAATCGTCTAAAAGGGGCTTTCTGCCTTTTAACATGTATTTTCCCATTTCTGGGTTTGCTGACTATACTCTGATACAGACTGAAAAAGTCTCCAATCAGGGGTTTGGGAGAAGCTGAGAAACATTTCTTCTTCAAAACCTCCTAGGTGCTCTTTTCACAGGAAAGAATACTAAGCAATGAACTCTACCAATAGAGTTAACAAAAATTATAAACAGCTATAAAAACAGTTCTTTATATTAAACCATCTTTCAGTTTTAAAAAGATAAAAACCCACACAAAACCAAATCTATCTTTTTAGATTTTATACCAATCCAGTAATTTTCAACGGTCTGTTGAAACACATTCACACCAATTTCTTGACAATTAGAAGCTGAGGAAATGGATTCTTTTGGTCTGCTTAAACTAATCATTTTACCTCTCTTCCAAACTATAACTTATACATCAATTTAAAGCTTGGAAATTCCAACGTATGTTTTTTAAAAATTGTAGGAAGAAAGGAGAGCTAATAAAATGATGGTAAAACCATCAAGAAACAGATGGCTTATGGAAGCTAAGACCCTGGTTTTAACTAAAGCATTTGGCATTAGGTATTTTAAATATTAGGTGACCCGCCCCAGTTATTAAGGGCAAATACTGCAACTACTTCCTCTCTAATAAGACTTTAACAAAGGAAACTTTTTTTTTATTCTTAATCAAAGATGGCTTTTATTCAAACATTATATTCTGAAAGACAAAATCCTAAGAAGTCCATCACACAAAACCAAGTCTGTCACCATGGCTTCCTACCAGCAAAGTTTGACATTATATTTAAAATAATTAAGCACTTCTAAAATACTTAATTACTGCTGAATAATCAAGAAAGAATTTAAACACTGCTTTGTCAGCATCTCAACAGGAAAAAAAAAAAATCTAGAACCCTAGCTCTCATTTTGTTTCCTCGTTTCCAGGAGAATACCAACCATAACATTAAGGAGCAAGTACGCTTAAAAATGAAACTATGAATTGTTAAAACACTTACTGAAGGAGAGTAAAATCAGTTGGTATTTCTGGAGCTGCTATCATTTCTTTATCATCTTCTGCAACACCACTGTATTAGAAAGATATTCAAAAACCCGTCTGAAGCACAAGCTTACTTTTCTTTCCTCCTTTGCAGCGGACAACTTCTGCAATAAAACGAAAAAATAAATACCATGAACATTTTTTCCCCACAAATGAAGAAGCAAAAAAGTTGGGAACATGAAAAAGTCAGATCACACCACCCAGTTTTTGACCAACCTTTTCCCTAGTTCAAGATTTTATATGCTCGATTCCTCCCATGTTCTTACTACAAAGTACTTCCACAAATGTTAAAAGCATCAAATAAAATGCAGAAACATTGGGCAGGATGAAATCTGATTAGGATGAGGAAAGTGGAATGGTTTTCATTAACACCTTGCAAGTAATAGCTTTTATTTCTAAATCTACACTAGATTTACGTTTGCACTTTTGAACTGTAACACCATGCATTGCAGCACCCAGATTTACTAACACTAGGGTATTTCTGACTAACCAAAGCAAAACCAGATTTCATGTTAAATTTAAACACAGTATGTTTACATTTAAGGACATTATATATACACCAACTTTGTATCTCCAATGTGTAAACTTCCATGACATTTCCCATAAAGATAAGCTCTTATAACAAGTTCTTACATTTAGCTGCTTCACAACTCCCCATCTTCCAGAGTTGATAAACCAGGCTTACAACAGTTCTACTATTTAAAGCATTTGACAAGACTCTAAGGATATCAAGGAAGATAATACTATCTGCATGCTATAAAGAAAACCATCAGAAACAGCACAGTGTTTCCTCAAGAGAACTAAGATTGTGAAATACTTGCTTTCCAACTTAATTTTAAACTGCCACCTGAATTTTTAGCTAATTTTCCTATGTTTAAAGGGGGGTGGGGAGGGCCGGAAATCAGAGGATACTTCAAATGTGAGATTTAACCATGCAGGGAAAAGTTCTCTACGTCAATCATCTGCCCCAGGCTAACTTTTGTACGGCTTCATATTCACGTGTATTAAAGATGCAATAGCAAAGAGAAAAACCTTCAAAGTCTGCTGCTGACTGTACAGCTTGCTGGAGTGACTAGGTATTTGAGGGACAGATTTAATTTTGGCATGCTAAGCACATGTTTCTTAATGTCTGGTAGCTACGCTTCAGAGACTGCATTTCAATGGAGCATGTAGATAGAGGCCGTACTTCTTTTTTTCCTGCAAGTGCTTCTTCTGAATGCTAGGGGCCACTGTAGCTTCCAGAATTCAGAGAGCTGAGAGAAACCATAAACCCTGAACTTACTATGTTCTCTTTCCTCACATTTCACACAATTATATAAAGGCAGAGGAGTGGAAGGAAATAGTGGCAAAACAAGAGGAGGTTCCAGATAGGCTGGTGAATCTCAGTTTAGTCTGCAACTACTAAAGCATGTTCCATCCAGACCACAGTAGAACATAAAATGCTTCATAAACTGCTGCTGCAGAATGGCATCAACCTTTGTCACCCTACTGCTCCCTTCTCAAAAACCACACAGCACAGGACCAGTGTTTCATGCTCTCCTGCCCCATTTACACACTCTTCTGCAAACAGTTATTCAAGGGCAGAGTAACATCCCCTCCCCAGCCATTCAACTTCATAGGCTCAGCCATTCTGTATCACCCAACTGAATTCCCCAACAAAATGGGCAAATTATACCTTGAGAATTTCCCCCCCTGGATTCTCAAGTTAAACTGGTTAAACAGCAGGTATCCAGAGCTAAGACATGGGAAACACAAGACTGCATAGCCACAAGCACAGGTGGGAAGAGTAAAACTCCTTTCTCTGGTGTCAGGGAGCTATTATACCATCCAGGCTGTCTAAATCTGTATGCTCAGTAGGGGATACAGCAAAACACGATGCACTTTGAATTATATTTTTACTATGTATGTGTATTTATTCTTAGTATTTGTTCAGATTCTTTTCAGCAAGTTGAACTTGGAAAAACAGCACACTTCAGTGCTTTGGTCATCAGGCTAGTACCTGATCAGGTGTACTTCAGGGAGTGGGGAACGAACAGAAACTCAACAAGCAAAAGAGATCCGGACACAAAGATCCTTTTGGGGCCATGCTTACGATTCAGTCTCAGCGCAAAGATGCAAACTTCAAAACCCACACTGCTCAGTTTCAAGTTCAACCTGACCAACAACATGTTATTTGACTTTTTCTAGTTTACATTCTTCAGTTGAGAAGCAAGACATCTACTGAAGTGACAATCAGGACGTTTCCATGCAAATTTTGTGTTATGGCTCATTAATACTACCTATTTACAATACTAAAATTGCCTATTCCATATAATTTGAAAGTTCTGAGGAACAAAGCAAGTTAACCACTTGGATTATCCATTTTTCACTCCCTTTACAAAAAGCAAGCTGCTGTCCTGAATTTTGAAAAAAATCTCACAAAACCTTTTTAACGAAAAATGATAAAAAAGAATGGGTAAATTATTAAAGTATATATTCCCTACAACAAAGAAGTCAAATCACCTGACAAAACTAGCTCGCTGCAGTTTATACCAACTTGAACTTCTTGAAAGAACAGTTCATCTTAGTGCAAAGAACAACCATGAAAGAAAACACTGCATTGTTGGGTCAGAAACACCTCCAAAAATGGGAAAGAAATATCAAGTTCTTAGTAGCTTAACGCTTCAGTATCCAGAAAGATTTCCATTTCAAAAACTGTTTTTCTTGAAGAAGAAACCTGTCTCTCATGAATGCATGTTATGGAAATCACAGATGAACGCCCTGCAAGAATAGACGAGGTAAGACCGTAAAGGATCTCGAGTGTCTAGCTCAAACCCCAGCAATGACCAAAACACTCCTTGTATTTGCCACAGTAAAGGATCATTTTTAAAGATTTACATACATCCAGATGACATGGAACTTTGATTCTCAACCATCAGGGTTAGCCTGGCATTTGCCCCTGCAGAAGCCAACAGAATCTGCCCAAGGAAGAACATTAGCTATGTTTTCCCTGAATACCCTCCCAGCATCCAGTAATACCTCAGGGATTTTTTCAGCCAGAGAGGCTGTACCTACATTTTCTAATCCCTTATCAGTATTTTTTCCATAAGTATTTCCAATCACTTTCTGAATTCAATATTCAGCAGCAACACTGTGCATTCCACGCAAAAACTCCCACAGCCAAATTGCATATACCAAGAGGCACGTTCTTTGCTTTGAATTTATCACTTGCCAATTTTATTTGATGTTCTCTTGTTCTGGTAAGGGAAACCACTGGCATTTTTCATCCCCCATTATCCTTGATTTCAGTAAGTGCCTTCTGAAAATTCAAGACTACTGGCAGATGGGGTTTCTTCATGCACATACTGGTGACTCATTCAAGGCACCCAGTTTGGGTAGTCAACGAAAAAGGAGAATGGTCCATACAAGCATCCAGTCAGAACTTGTAAGATATACCAGATTCATCACAGTGCAGTCTGAAAACAGGAAAATTCCATTCCTGAAGATGCCATTCCAAACAGGGAAAAGTCTACATTATCTATTAAATGCACTCAAATAATAACTCTAAACTGAAGAGCAGCTCTTCAGTATTTTGCATGTTCACAGAATTCCAACTTCCATTTTCCCAAGCAGATACTGAAATCCCTCAAGCCTGAAAACTTCCTGAAGTCACACAACTTTGTGAAATCATAATTAAATTATTAACTATAAAATGTATCCTGCTGAAAGATCACAAGGTGGAGCTCTAGCCTAAAGCTAACCAAAGAAACTCCAAAAGACAGGTCATCCAGAGGTTGACCTAGTTATTTCTGTGCAATAAACTTTATAACAGATTGCTAAAACTGCAGTAATATTGTAGCACATTTCCTTCAGATTTATATTTCGAGTACATAAAGAAACCAGAAGATTCCTGCCTCTTTTCTGAAATAAATGCATAAACATATTCGATTCAACGACTCTTCCAAAGATGGAAGTGCATACAGCTGCTGTAGTACCACTAGCCTCTGCTATTTATCTTTCAAAAGCAAACAGAAGAATTTAAAAATACATTTAAATAGCAGAATTAATGCATCCCTTTATTGTACCCAGCTATTTAAAATCTTGCTAACAAAATGTTAATGAACTAGAAGACCAGCAGGACAACAGTAGTAGTCTAGGAATGCTAATCACACATAATGTTGCCAAATATAAGAGGAGTCTCTATTTAAAATAATTTGACTGATAGAACCAAGAGCTAAGCATGAAACACTATAAAGAACCCAAATGTGTCTTCATGGAAAAAGATTTAAATTTTAAAAGGTTATTTTTCCTTAATACATTAATAGTTAATTTAAGTATGGTTGTGATTAGTCAAATATACTGGCCAAATGTTGAGATTTGGCAAAAGTTGACAATCATCAGCACAATTCACACAGTAACATGCCATCAGCAGCTTCTGAGTGCTACCTTCCTCTCTTCATTTCTATTGCATGCCCAAATAGTCTAAACAAACATTAATTCAGCAAACAGCCTTTCCTAAAAAGAATATACGTGTATATATACAAAAACACACACAAAAACAATCATAGGATCTGTCCTGGAAGTTTGTGTTTCACACACTTGTGTAAATGCAGTAACTAGAATATTCCTTAACAAGCTCATAGCAACGCATTTCAGGTAGGTGGGTTTCAGGCTGGATTGGGCTTCCTCACATATGGACTTCTGTTGTTGCTGCTTGGCTTCTATTATGTGAAAGGTTTAGAAAGGAGATCAGTATAGTGGTCATCCTTCTTTCAGGAAGGTAAAAAAATGCAGAGCTTAAAGATAGCTATGTGGCCAGGACAAAGGTTTTGGAAATGCAGGGTGGCTGTTGAGAGATGTATTGATTTTTCTCCCTGTAATTCAGTTAACCACCTGTAAAACCAAGGCTCTCACTTTTTAAAGTCAGAAAATTGGAACTTCTAAATTGTAAAGCTGAATGAAGTGCGTGGCTGAAGCTCATCCCCGAATTATTTATCTATCCATGAAGGAGAGAGATGTTGATGCTTCAAAACCAATTTGCAGCAGCAACAGTTAATATGCTAGTCAGAGAAAATTTAGATAACCAGAAGTATGTCCAGTATTTTCCCTTAACTATCTTGGTAGAGAAAGCTGTTATCAACTACATTATGACCCTCACTCCTTTTCTGAGAGACTAGAATATGACTGAACTTCTGTTTTATAAAATAAGGTTTGACTGGTTGGAGGTATTCTCCCATGTATGTATGCTGCTTCAGATTACTTTTGCATTTATCTTCATAGGGGGATTTTTAACCGGTATTCTAACAACTGAATGACACTCCCTGCAGGCCTGGAAGAGTGTATTAGTTCTACATGTTATTTCTACCAACATTATACAACACAATATTGCAGCTGCCAACAACTGCTTTAAAGCAATTTTATAATTTCAGTAAAACACAGAAAATATACTTCAAGTAGCACTCTGTATTGTAACAACTGTACTTTTAACATGATTTAGTTGCAACCATACCAGCAGTTTTGATCATTATGATGGCATAATCAAGACTAAACTGAACAATAATGCAATTAATACCTTTAAAACGTGGTTATTTTTGTGCTGTTTGCTTAACAAATGAGATTTTTAATTCCTTTACAAGACCACCTGGACTAGATGTCATGAACCTACATTCCTTCCTGCTACAGAGACATGGTCTGTACACACAGTAACAGTCCAGGGTGCCAAAGTCACTGAACAGTTAACACTTCAACAAAGAACTGAAATGACCTAATTTATACAGGTCTTATTGCTTTCAGTCATTCTCCACAATTTATTTTCTTCTCAACTTCCATCTCCTACACCCCCTCTGCACCACTTCTGTTCACACACCTCTTTCTCTTCATCCTTCAAGAAATGAAAAAGCAATGTTATAGCTGATACTATGCTACCACACTACTACTTTAGCCCCTGGCCTGTTCTTTATTCTTTTTTATAATATTTGCTGTTTAGTTCATACAAGTCTCCCAATTAAAGAGTTTGCGAGCCATCTCAGAACATGCTTTTCATGCAATGGTCTGCTGCTGAAAGCAATCATCTTCCTTCCCATTCCCCAAACACACAGGAAAGTTCCTGCTCCCTTCTATCACTCTAATGAACCTGCAGAAAGCAAACAAAACCTCCCACCATGATTAGCTCTCCACTGGATCAGCCAACTGAATCAGCTCCTCCTGCAGCCACACAAGTCACTAGATGAACTCTGAACTCTACCCCTCAACAGCAAAGCGGATGGTAAGCTTTGCCCATACCAGTGCACCAGGAGCAGGAAAGATATATCCAAGTGGCTCCCCACATGCGCTGGGCTGCCAGCTGAGGGGACAGCAGCCCTGCAGTAAGTGCCTGCTTTACCTGTCACCCAAACATCACTGAGACACACCATGTTCTGCCTGTAAATCTACCAGGCATGTGCCCACCCTTAGCTGTCTCTGCAAAGCATTCTCCTTACTCCTTTTCCACATGCATTTCCTACACTTTCATTATACAGCAGACTACACATACACAGAAGCCCAGCTAACAGCTGATGGTGCCTGCCAGGACCAGCCAGGAAATAGCCAAGCACATGGAAAACATAAGTCCCCAGAGGGAATGCACGCATCAGTGAGCAGAAAGCAAAATTTGGTTTTGCAGTTTAATGCTGTCAAAGCAAAAGCTTAAACAGGCTTTATTTTGGGAAAGAAGAAAAAAAAAAAAATTTAAAAGGCATATGAAAAAAGCCAGGCTAAAACCACAAGTGAAGGTTGAGACTTTACCCCAAGTTTAGAGACTTGAAACATAAATAACATCCAAGGACCCCTGTACCACCCCAATAACTCTGCCAAAATCCACCATCAAACAGTCCCCCTCTCATTAAAAGTATTTTTCGTACTTCTGCTGTTTTTTTGAAATAAATATGTGAAAACAACTACTACAGAAGGGAAAGAGCTTCCTATGGTGTTGCACAGTCATAGAATTACTCATTAAAGTACCATTAATATCTTTAATGCAGGAAGTTAAATACTATTCTGAAATAAAAATACACTGTTATGGTTTGAATCAAATAAGGTTTTTGTATTGGTATTTAGTAATTTACACTGTCCAGTAAAATCTGTGTTTAAAACACTTGATACAAGCCTTAAAAACACTGAAACATTAATCAACTCTACAATAAATGAAACTATTCCCCTTATTAAAGGGGAAAATACCTGTATTACTCTGTAATGTTCAGCCCAGCAGTATTCCTGAGCTTTGCTAAAAAGCACTCAAAATTCCCATACATCTTTAAAATTGTTTGGTCTTGGATATCTTTTAAAAAAGGCAAAGGTAAGATAACAAAAGTAGTAGTTACACCTCATTGTTGCCGTCACATCTTTCCCTGCCAAAAAAGAGATGGCTTCCAGATGTTGCAGTCTGACTGCGTGGAAAATGAGGCTCTTAGGAAGAACAAAAGCCAAGTCGGATGACAACCAAGATGCCTACTTAAACAAGCCAGAAGAGTGCTACTAGATCATTTATGGTAGAAGGCAAATGCACCTCCCAGCTGCCTAAACACTGTAAGTTCCCAAACTAAATTAAGAATAGATCAATACGCCCCTTCACACACTGATTTTTCAACAAGAGGCCTTTGCACATCTCCTTCCAAATCCTGGCTCTTGTAAAAGCTAGGGATGAAGATGCCCGCGCACTGCCCACAGCAAGCAGGTAACCATCTAGAAGGTTCTAGGTAGAAGCCCAGAGCAGAGTTAGCACATTCCAATGTGCAGGCAACAGCGATTAATGACTTCAGTACACGTGGCAGAGGCAGGGTTTTCCAACTGACAAGGTATCCATCTAGCAAGTTCAACCTAGTGTTCTTCCACTGATCAATGTGAGCCTGCAAGCTGCCTCACTTTATAGGAGCCTCCCTTGCTACCATACAGATTTTCCCATTTGAAAATTCCAGGCCTCTAGAGCTTTGTGCCCAAAACTTTGCTCAGGCATTTCGAAGAACAACTGCATCTGATTATAAATTCTGGAGGTGGAACTACACAGTAAATACTGCAATAGCATCATCTGCTACTGTAAGATACAGTCAATACTAAATGGCTGAAAAAAGGGAAAACCCCATAAAACAAGACTACTGAAAAGTGGAGAGTAGAATCTTTCAAGCACATTTCCCAAAGTCAGCCTGTATGAGCCCAAGTCATAGCGCACTTTGGATAGTCCTTTGAAGAGCTCACTGGGCTCGCCTGCACTGGGATCCCAAGCATCCTAAGATATGGAGAACCAGTTCAGTTCTGTGTTTTGTCAGCTCAGATCCACCAGAGTATTAGGTGAAGCTTCACACCACATAAAAATGGTTGTACTGCTTCCAGACAGTAAATAAAGTCGAGCACAGAAACAAACAGAATATAAGCACAAGTCAAATTTTATCAGTCTTAACTGGATCTTTAAAATAATAATTAAGAAAAAAGAAAAGGGGGGGAAGAAGGGTAAGAGTGTTTCATGCCTCGTTCCATCCTGCTTTCCTCCGCTGCACCAGTCTAGCTTTTAACAGGCCTGCACTACAGGAAAAGCATCACTTACTGGATTCCCCATGGGCTCCCTGCAGAACACCACAGCTCTGCACCCAGCACAGTGTGCCCTCCGGTCACCCTCTCAGTTGCATGACTACTGTCACTATTAGCCTCACAACAGCAGTATAAAGCTTTATTTATGGTAAAGCACCAAAAACTGCCATCACCTTGGTACTTATGTACACAATCAAGAGCAATCATCCATCCTTCCCTGGCTCAAATGAAAATCTCTGCCATAAGAAAGAAAAAAGAGTATTTACAAAAAAGGGAATATTGTGCCACATCCAAGCCAACCAGAAGGGCAACTAAAACCTAAGCCTTCCATAAGTGGATTATGGCTCTTGCAACAACCAATATAAATAATCATCCTTACAAAATAAAAATTCAAGTAATTACTCATACATACAAAAATTGGCTTCTCTAAAACAGAGGAAATAAAGATTAAAACCTTGTGATCTTTCATTAAAAACTTATCTCTGCAATTCTGACAGCCTCAGAACATCTGTGCTCCATACAACCTCAGTCATAACTTCAAGATTTTTAATACCCAACATTTTGTTCTTGTTATCCCTCATAACATTTGGGCTAAAATCCCAACTGGTTTGTTCGGAGACTTGCAGCACTGAATACTAATTTTACATCAAACAATAGTTGTGATGCACATGGCTTTCCCCCACACAATTTAGAGAACTGAATATATCCACAATGCAGAATGCTAATAATCCATTAATGAATTCATTACCAGATTAATAAAAATACATGTGATCCCAAAATCTAAAAATCACTCTCTCTTTCTATTCATCCTAAAACTGAGCCCTCTTAAAAGAATTTTGTGGGAGAGATGACTGGTGCTAAAGCCTCACATATGGAAACCTAGAGTTAACTATTGGTACTCATTAAACACCCAGAAGAAACCAGCCTGCCCCCTTGGTATATGTCCTAAGAACACCGCAATAATATTGGCATTATTCAAACCAGTAAGTTCTTTCAACTCTGTAATTTCTTACTTGCGGCAGGTAACAAATTATACCAACTGTGAGAGCTAGAACATAATACCATGCCTGGTTTATGAAAGCTAACATTAAGAAAAAAGTATCAAACCCAGTTTTTTTTAGAGAACAAATGCATTTTACTAAGCTGACAAATACTGAGAAACTCTTAACGAATATAAAATATTCTGAGGAAAGGTTAGTGCGGTTTGTCCTTCTGAAATCATCTTCCTTTATGTCTCAAACACTGCGCATTAGGCACTGCAGGGATACAGGATCATCCATTCCACACAGATCTACAAATACATACAAATACAGAATGTTTGTTACATCGACCATCAGGTTTCTTCATTTATTTAAGAAAAAAAAAAAAAAAAAATCAAAAAGCTATGCCCTTGTATGTTTGTTCTTCAGTAAATTCATCATGCCAACAAAGCTGGTACTCACTCCTCCTTCAGAAGGCAGTTCTAGCCTATAGCTGAATTTGTATTTTGTTGAAAATTTAGTGGTCACATTATGCACATACCATCATTTGTAGTATTTTACTTAAGCAACATTCAGTACACAGATTACTTTTAAAAATTAGAACTATCACAATAGCTCAGCAGCACAGCAGAAGCTCTTGAGATAAGGTAGTTACTGACATTCTTTTTCCTGTATTTTCTTTCTAAGGGGAAAAAAAAAAAGGAAAAAAAAAGAAAAAAAAAAAAAAAGAGCAGTAGTGCCAGATGTCTCTTAAACAAGCTACATGTGCTGCGATTCCTCCCCTTCCCCCACTCCAAGAGAGGCGTTCTGGAGCGGGGTGCACCCTATAGCGCTGGTTAGCTGAATTCAGAGCATCACCCCATACTCTTGGAATCACATGAAACTCACAGCACATTTCCAGGACTCTGAGGTACCAATTCCTTACTAATACCCCCATCCCCAGCAGACAAAACAAGTCTCACATGCTGAATGCTGGGGCTGTTTTCTTTTCTTCCTTACAACTGAAACAAAAATGCAATCTTGGACATAAGTGACAAATTCAAGCTATTGTTTTTCACCATACCTCATACACAAAAAGAGCCTCCTTTCAGTCATTGTAGTTCACTTGCTCCATTAACAGGCCTTAAACCAGAACAACAAGGCATACCAAAACCCATTTTTCTCTGCTAGAAGTTAGTTGGTAAGTATGTGTATTTCATTATAGCATTGGCTGTATTTACAGCAACTATATTTAATTCTTACAGGAGCTTAACACCTGTGATTTTGTGTGGCAGATAAATTTACTGCTGAACAACGCTTCCCCAGGACTCTGAACAGGCTGCTACCCAAGGGGGAACCTAACTAGATCAAGTATTATCATTCCGTTGTGGTGGGGGTTAAAATTAAAAATTAAGAAGAACAAGTTTTCACATTTCATATGCTCTGGATTACAGTCTGATCTATTAATGACAGCTCACCTTCACTGACAATTAAAGCTAATATCCTGAACTGCATTTGTCAAGAGCTGACAAATCCCATTTTGCTGACTTTTGTTACAAGGGTGCGAGCATGGCAGAAGTCACCAGAGGACAACTATCAAAACCTATACTTGTCCAACAGCTGCATGGAAAAAAAAAATTCTGTCAGTCACTATAGTTTCAGCTTTTAGCTTATTACCTGAACTGTATCATCTTCTTGTGGTTTTTAGCTGATGTTCATATTTGATTTATCAGTTTGAAATTACCTCTAATTATCAGAACAAGAACTGCTCGACTGCACATCCGGTATCTATCATGACATCTTCTCCAACAATTGTCGTTTCATAATTAACTGCAGTCCTACCCTTAGTACAGGTTTCTTTTCCTCTGTTTTGTGTCACATACACATCCCCCATTTCCCCACACTCAAATCAGAAACCGGTAACTCAGCATTTGACAACATAACATACTGTGAAACGCATGGGACTTTTCCAGTCCCACTTTAGTTTCCCTGAATTCTCCCAGTAAATAATTCCAACTATTCTAAACACTCGCACAGAAGAGGGATTATTTAAAACAGACAACACCTCTTCCAGATTGCTTTGACATTTCTACTCCATTTTATGTTGTACAACAATGCAACACTAACATAAGTCAATATACTTTTCTAAACCATGTATTCAGATTTCTGAAATCCAAGATTAAATCTAGTTGAAGTCCCCATATTAAGTTACTGAGTTGTCCTAGCTACTTGCTCAAGAGCAGTGCTTCTCTGACTGCATTAGGCAGCCATCAATTACAGAATTATTTATTACTCCCGTGTTGAACTTGCAGACTCTGCTCTTACAGCTAACAGATTTTGTTCTCATAAATTATTTTTACCAATAGTTTGTGACCATCACTCAGGATTTTAACATCTAATGGCAATTAAAAAGTTATTCACTCAGTAAGATTATGCAAAATCATTTACTACTCGGAGCAAGTTCACAGCTCCTGAAACGCAAGGCCTACTTAAAAGAAGAAATCAATTACATACAGTTTGTTATCACAGGCTTGGCTATTCATTATGGGAAAAAGAAAGAGAGTAAAATGTAAGTATCTGGATTAGGATTCATGCACATTTACAATACCTATATACAAAAAGTAACCCAGTATAGTTAAGTATTATCAAGTAGAGAATTCTTTCAAGACATCATTTTAATGTGCTACGCACTGATTTCATAAGAACACTCGATCAACAATAAACTACTTGATATTAATTTCTTTACATTACTAATGAAAACTTTGTGCTCTGCTTAGACAAAAAGCCACTTAATGTTTACAACTGCTCTTAAAATCAATACGCAGTACAGAATTCTCATGCTGTACCACTAATCAGGATCACAAGCACAGTATCTTGTCTCAAACAGGTTTGCACCCCAAATTTTCTAAAATTTGAAGTAAATCCCAAACCTGCCATGCCACCAGAAGTGAACATCACCTCACAAAGTTGCTACATATAGATATAGTTACAATATATATAGTATATATATAGTTACATTGTATATACATATTGTATAAATATATATAGTTACAATAATACAACGCTTTGACTGAAATGTATTTACCATCTTTCCTTTACTTTTGTTTGCCCATATACAGTTAAATGTAATCAGTTTTAAATGCTTCAGAGTGAGGTTTAATCCCTTGCTAACTTACGTGAAAAACCTCTCTATTTTGGTCATGGTCTATTACATAGGTGACAAAACATAGGTTAGCAATAAATCAACTGATGTGAAGAAGTGACAATAATAAACCTACTGAAACACAATTATCAGATCCATCTTGGATAACTCAAATGTAAATAATCAAAGGAGTTAACTTTTCAAGATTTTTCTTCTTCCCCTGCTCCAGCAACACTGACTGCTGCTTTCTTGTGGACATCATATTAAGAAGAGTTCATGTACTAAGAAAACATTCTATTTGGATCAAGTCTCCTATCTCCTCCACAACAAGCATGCCAGGGGACATTAATATGTATACCTCATCCTGCACAATTTCATTAACTCAAAAGGTGAGACTAATACTACATTCGGAGGATGCTTTCTTGGCATCCCACTGCCTTAGTCTTGAAACAATATAAACCAAATTTTAGCAAAAGTTAGGGAAAGAAGTAATAGCATTCAATCTAATTGTTAGACAAGAACATTTTTATCTGAGTGTAAATCAGGTCTGGCGGTTGTTCAGCTTGACCTCCACTTACTATAATCTTGCCCTAGGGTATGAAAATCCCAGATCATTAAATGCTACAAATTTAGTCTTGCAAGCAACCTAAAATGAACCTGCCATCAGAGGCAGGGTTTTCAACTGCTGCTAAGAGTTAAAGAGACAATAGTGATAACAGATAACACAGCGTCAAGTGGGCTGTCTGTTCATTTTTGGTTAGGCTTTTTGCGTGTTTTAAGAAACATGCCTACTATCTCTACACTTAGCGTATTATTCTTAATTTTAGAGTGGTTTTGAAATTAAGGGAAAGTAATTATCCTTTACATTCAGATGTCAAGAGAAAAATAATCCACCTTTTTGTTATGTTTAAGTATATATATGTAATTTCAGTTGGAAGTTTGGAAAGTTTTTCTGAGAAAAGATGGGTTAATATAAAACTGCCCACTTCTTGCAGTTACGAGAAACATTTTTAAATGCCAGCTTTCCTACAATTCTCTAGACAGTCAACAGACATTTTAGGAACTGCTACCAATTCATTACTGTGAAACAGATGCCTGCCAAAAAATTAATTACAGGACATAAATTTTATTACTATGTGAATTAACTTAAGACTTTATATGCTAAGTGTCAAAATGACTCTAGAACCGCAGAATCTTGTATAACACACAGCCCACTAAGAAAATAAGGCAGAAGAAAATAACCCCAAAAGGTACGTAAGCATTTTTTTTTACATCTGGTTTTAGCAAGACACGCTCGCTAGGCCACAAACTAGTAAAATTCCTCTTCTACAAGTCTTAGCTGCAGGGAAGGAGCAAAGGCAAGAATAGCAGACCAGCATAAAAAGAGCCAAACAGCACCACAGAACCTTTAAAAAGGTCAGAGAAGACTGATGATGGACCACAGAACAAGCAGTAATTAGCTACTTGTGAACCTGACTTACACAGCAAGACAAGGACCAAGAATATAGCTAGAGCATTTGGAGGACTAAAGCACAAGGATGGCAAAATCAGAGCTGCTTAAACAGCAAAATTAGATGACAAAACAAACACCACCTGAGAAATTAGAAAAGCTTTATAACGAACTTGAGATATCACTCAATTTGCAGAGCTCTGCTCAGGTCTCCCAGGGAATTAACTCCAATTAAGATCCACGTGTAATGGATCCATTAACTCCATTAAGATACAAAAATAAGAAAGCATAGTGTTAGATATCAAGTCTCAGCACTGGATTTACACACAGTACAAACATACTACCACTGACAAGTTCCAAAGAAACCTTTTCATCCTTGTAGTAGTGACACAGAAATAGGAAGTACTCTATCACAACTGTTGTTCACACAACTTTCTCACACATAAATGCATGAAACACTCAACACCTAGGACACAGTTAAAGGAATAATTCTGGCATTTTATGCTGACTGCAACAGAAGCCAACCCATAAAGGACACCCTATCAGTTTAAGCCTAACAGAATGTCATCAGGTTTTTCTGTAGCATATACAAATAATGATCTTCTCAAGCAAAATAACTGTATGCCATTCTCTATCAGACCATATAATGATGTTATTAAGCATATGATTACAGACTGCAAGTTACATTCTACAGCAACAAAGGTTTAATCATTCTTCACATTACAGTATTTCTGTATTTAATCCTGTACTGCAGCTCAACTGAGTATACACATTTTAGAACTGCAATCAGTTAGCCCCCTTGAACCCTCTAGAAAAAAATAAGTAAAAATAAAAGTTCTTCTGACTGACAGGTGAAAAACTGTAGGGTATCAACTGAGCACTTTAATGACATTGACAGATCTTCACCTGACTTCCTGAAGAATTAACTTCCTTAAGTTTAAATAGAAGGCTAAAGATCATCCTGCAGAGAAAGAGACAACTGTCCAGCGTTCTTTCCAGATGGAGATACCAAAATATTTTCACTTCCTTCAATAACCCTGGAGAAAGCAATGTACTCGTCAAGTAATTCACTTTACATATGAGGTGATTTTCTTTGGAGCAACACAAGCAGCAATTTCCAGCTCAAGAAATGGATTACAATATATATAACCCTCAAGCACTAGCATAAAATCATGTCATTAAATGGCTCCCCTTTACCAGAACATTATTCTCACTCAAAATGGAAGCTAGTATTTGTCAAGGGAGAGAACATAAAGAGTGCCTGGCTATGTTAACTAAATCTCTCACCAATTAACACATCAGGGTTCATGCACTACAATGATTTCCCACTCTGAGACTAAAAGAACAAATTTAAATCTTGATACTTATCATTCCCAAAATTTACATTAAAACAACATAGTAAATAAATCCTATTGTCATTTATAAATCACATTTTCATCTTATATAAGTAGCAACAGTTTAAACATATCCATTTCCAGCACAGCAGTAGAATGACAGTACAGGTTTATGCTGGAAGTAATAGAAAAATCAAAACAAACCCCAACAAATTCAAAAAATGCATTTAAACCACCAGCGTTCAGATACCATTTGATGTTATTGTACGTCCCACAGCCTCTAATGTGCAACATGACATGCTACTTGTTAACAGTTCTCATCTAGGCAACATGATGACAAACCCCAAAAATTCTGGATGCGATTTTCCAGTTTTCTGGAGCACACAAGACAATATAGAGCAGAGAGACTGACTGATCACTAGAAAAAAGGAACTTTCACCCTCCATAGAAAAACAAAAACATTTTGCAGAAAAAATGATTTTGTAAAAAATCAACATTTCTGTCAATAAGACTAACAACTAGACAGAATTTATACTGGAATGATGAGTACAGGGGAGAAAAAACAGTGATGGAAGGAGTCAACACTAAGCACACTAGAGAGATCCTTAATAATGATTAGGATAGAAATCGCAAATAAGAAGGAAAACACTATGTAGTGACCATGTTTAAATATTCAGTACTAATGGCTGATAATCATATTCTGTAAGCAGCAGGATCAGAGGTGTGATGCTGCAAATGCAATAAATCCCCAAGGAAACAATATGTCTTCAAGATGCTCTCTAGAAATTGCTTATGGTTGATTAAAGCAGCATCAATAACACATCTAGCTATGCAAAGGCAGGTAACAGTCACCCCACACTGCCAGATCTGCATTAACCTTAGCAGTTAAAAGCCAATAAAAATCAGATCAGCAATACTGCAGTATTCCAGTCCCCTCCATCACATGAAAGAAGGGATGCATGTGCATGTTGTCATGAGTGAAGAGAACTTACTATTAAAAACATTTGGTATCCGCAATTAGCAAACCTCCCCTCTTTCACAGGATATACTGGTATTTTTAACACAGACATAAAATCACTCAGGAAGAGCAGTATTTTAAGAAAGATTGACAATTTTATATTTAATCTATTCATTCCCAGTCATGTAAAACAAACCTTTCACAAACTTTTAGACATGAGAAAGTTGTTGACACTGGATACAGGTTACCTGTTTTCTTACAAAACAGCTTGAAACCAGAAAGAATAATGAACATCCACAACCCAAAGCCCAAAGAGAACTGCAGAGCTGGAACAAGCAGTATTCATCTTCCTGGTCTTTCCCCAGCCATTTTATAGCAGACAAAATTTCTGCTGTCTGCTCCAGCACTGCCTGTACTTCCATATGCGGGGAGCAAGAAAAAAAAAAAAATAAAAGGACAATGCATTGCAACAGAAGGTATCTAGTCCTAAAACCTTCTTGCATATACAGACAGCACTCACACTTGCACCTCTAACATCAAACTATCCCCCCTGTATTCTAGGTTCCCTACATCCTCTATGACCCATTACTGATCTGAAGAGAATTGTCAGTTACACATTTTTCCATTATTTTTCAATCTCACTTTAACCTGTTAAAATTGCTTGGAAGTCCTGGAAGGCTTCTGCAATTCTTCTCTAATGAGCTAAAAATCCTACAAGCACATGGAGTACAGACAGTCGGAGTACAGATCGAGGCAGTAGCTCCTCAGCTAATTTATCAATGGGTAGAAAGAAAAGCTGTCGTGGTTCTAATGCTAAAAGTAAAATAATGCTCAGTGAAATCTATGTGCAGAATGTGTATACATTAAAAAACGCTGCCCATCACAAATATTTGTAACCCTTATTTATTAAAAAAAAGACAGCCTTTTAACTACACTAAATTTACTCCTTAAAACCAGCTATTAACCTAACAGTTACCCTTCAGACAAGGCAAGCTTTGTACTGTTCCTTGAAAAAGCCATGGTGTCAACCAGTGGTCTAAGACAAGAAAAATGATTTTAAATTTAAGCCACCAAATTGCTAAGAATACTGTGGAATCCAAAACATTTTTCTAGAGCCTACTTACTTCAACCTCACATGCTTCAGTCTTGTGAAAAAATAACATTAAGAACCCAAATACATACAATTCTTCCCCACAATTGGACACTAGTGTATTTTCCAGAGAAATGTCAGAACAAATGTTATTGACAAGAAATTAGAGGATTTCTTAGAGGGATACGAGTTCTAAAGTAGACCTTTAAGGTAGGTATATCGTACACAGACATGCAAATAGCTACATATGATTGGCCAAAGCAAGAAGAACTGCATGACCACCCACTACAGCCAACCTACCAAAGTTCTGGCTACCCTGAAGAACAACTCAATCAGTATGCACATCTTAGTTTTAAGCTTCCCTCGCTAAAACTACATAAAACAAATAGCAATATCACTGACACATTTTTTTAAATTCCTTTGCTAGCTCTTGTGCAGGAGCTGCAGCACTCATCTAACTTAACACCAGCAAAACCTACTTCCCTCAAGAACTCACCAATTCACCTGTTGAATTCAACCATCCCTTTTCTAAGACTGGGTTTTCACAGCGCAGTTTCTGTAGCACACATTATTACATGTCCAAGTGAAATTAGCAGCATACTTTAAGGAAAAAAATAACAGGAGAATTATGTTAACAGAAAGTTTCTCTCAAACACTTACTCAAGAGTGCAATACTGGACTTCTTGTTTCAAAGTAATTAATCATTTCAGTTAAAGCTGACTGGTCTAATGTGGAAACCTTTCCTGAGAGTGTGAAAAAAAATGTTTGGGTTTTACTTTCTCCATCAATGCATATAAAAGCAAAATGAAATTTTAGTCCAAGAACTGCTTTATGAGCTTCCATTTATGACTAAGATGACTTCAGGTCTCCACATTTCTACAAGCAAAGAAATTTACAGAAGCTTAACAATGTATTAAAGAAAAAAAAAAAGTTGTAACAATGCACCTCTAACAAATAAGTGAGTGACAGAAAAACAAGGGAAAACATTTTATTTCTCCCTTCCCAGCCTTTCGCCCTAACTGGTACTAAGTGATCAAGTCTACTTCCATAGGTACAAACTGGTCCCTAAAAAACAGTTTGTCCCTGGGCTTTCTTCAGCATAGCAAGTTTTTTTTTTTTAAAGGCCCTGATAAGAGTTTGCTAGGCCTTGTCAGTGATAGTTGTTAATGTGGACCCATCAGCCTACAGCTCCATTATTGACAACTCCTCTGTTCTACTCGCTACCCTGAAGACCATTTACCTCACAAGAAGAATTAGCAAACATCAATGCTAGAAAGATTTATTTTTTTAATGCAATTAAATAGGGCAGCACTACTATGTCTTGCAGAGAATTCCGAAAGACAGAGGAGTTTAACAGTGTTCAAAGACAGATGCTATTCATAAATCTAAATATGTGGGGGAAGGAATGAGGGAGCAGAAGGAGACAAATGAAAATGGCACGGATAAAGATTTCCTTCAGGAAGTTAACTGCCAACAAATTCGAATAAGAAAATTAATACTCGGCCATTATGGATAATATTTACCTACCACACAATTTAGCTTCTATTAAGCAAAATTAGCAATACTTTTCTGCCTTTAATTAGTCTTTCAAATAAGAGAACTTTAGTATTCAGTTAATAGAAATTTCAACCATAGTAACAGGAATTTCATCCTGTAACCCATAAAGCCATACAGATAGGGTACACTGATGGGTATACTCACCTATACTGTCATCACACACAGTCCAGGAAAAACACTCAGGGGAAAGAACAACCCAACCTACCCTAAGTATAACATTTTCAGAATAAATAATTGTCTTATTCCAAAATTTAGTCACCGGAAGAACAGTCTCAGCACAGGAAGAGCTAGCTAATTTACAGAACAGTCAAAACCTGCAGCGTGAACCTTAAACCACACCATCTTACAGCTTTCTGCACAAATATCTGCCTTCTGTGCCGTGGGACACTGCAAGAGCCCTTCCACACCAATACCACAACTCTTAACACTTGGATAAAGCAGCATCAGTTCACCAGTCAGGAAAACCTGACATACTAGATCAAGGCACATTTCTGGTTATTTTGTACCAACACATTCTACCAGATATTTCATGGACAGAAGATATATGACTCATCATTAAACCAGTTTAAGAATTATAGGTCAATTTTACAAACAGGCAGATAAGTTAGCATCTTTCTAACATGAAACTGTGGCATTTCTGATCCACTGGCACACTGCTGCCAGGCCTTTTTCACAAAGGATAAGCACCAAAATACAACTGATTTTTAAATTACAAATGCATTAACAACCTGGAACAATGAAAAAGCCCCTACTTTATCAAGCACCAGTTTAATTTAGTTTCTGTAAAAGAACACCTATACTGGGGAGGGAGGAGGCCAAGAACAGAGGAAGCTTCATGTGCTCCCTCCCCCATGAGCACATAGCTTCAAATATCACTGTTACTCTAGAGCAATGGAAATTAAAATACAATGATATTTTTAAAAGAAAACCAACCCTAACTCACATAGCAGGCAAAGTATCTCCAAGACTGAAGATAAACTCACCCTTTGTTCAGTAAAACTAACATAGACTGTAACAAACCAAAATACTGTACTGTACACCCAACAACAATGCAAAAATCGTATTTTCAATCCTGTTACCAAATAATTTCTACTACATTTCCCTTGAAGGCAGTCTTTACTTAAGTTTGTATTTCCTTCAATGTCAATTTATCATTATACTGTATCATTAAAATAGTCTAAAAAAGTATTTTCTCAGAATTCTTGACCACTTTATTTCTTGGTAATTTACATTTCCTTCAAACTGACCAACTTATTCTCCCCTCCTTTTGATCTCACTCCATGTATATCCATACAAACATATTCCTTAGCATTGCTGTCTCTAGATTTGAGAATCTAGTAACAACACTGGTGAAATGTATCTTTCAAGTAACTTCTTTTGCATGTCAGTAACATTTTATTATCATAAAATGGTATTAACTGTTCTGAATTGCTTAAAGATACTGCTTCCGAATATGGCAATTGCAATAGTTAAGCTTTTGTATGATGCCCAGAACAGCACTTGTTTTTACAGCAAGATGCAGCTTATACTGTTTGACACGTCTAACTGATTAATTCAGCCATCTATGTGTTCCCTGAATAAAGCACAGAATCTTCCTCCATTTTATTCAGAGTATAATCTATTCCCAGATTAGTGGCTCCAGAGAACCACTTAAATAGAAGTATCAAGATGGTAAAATTTTAGCAGTCTGAGAACACAGATACCCCAGATTTCTAACATTGTAGACCATGTTCTACTATACTGCGATGCACATGTCCCAGTGTACAACCTGCAAAACGTACCCTTCAATTCTAAATGTCATTAAGCCTTTTGTGCAGAAGCTACCAAATCCTGAAAACTAAGTCCCTATTTAAACCCATCATGCTCTCCAGCAGTTGAAGGTTTTACACTGCTATTATTGAAAACTTCAGAATATGAAATGCCTAACACATGCATTTTACAAAATCCATTTTTTAAACCTCAAGCACTTCCACTAGCTCTGTTTACTTCCCCTTTTCACAATCCTTGCCTTTTACATGCTTTCTCAAATTGCCATCCACCTTTAGAAAAGGAAGCTGCTCAATGGCAACAACTTGACCAAGTGTTAATAATCTCCAATTTTCTTACAATATTCCTGGGAATTATCAACTGAGAACACATTTTACACTAGTCTGAACAGATTACATTAACTACATCTAACCTGGTTTTTGCTAAATAATGAAACTACAAACAATAACCATAATAGTTTTGTAATACATAAAATAGATAGGTTGCTACTCCTGAAAGGAACAGTCCCATTTCTCCCTGCACTTACTTCTAGCCATATCTCATAGTCAAGGGCACTTGTCAGACCCTTTGTTGAGCACCCATCTATTAATTTCTTTCTGAATGAATTAGCTTCCCAGCAGTTCAGTAAACTGAGCTGGCTCCACAAAAGAGTCCTGTGGCTGGTGCACGGAAACAGCTCTTTTCAGAATCAGCGAGACACTAGAGCAGACATGATCAACTGTCAAAGGAAGAAGAAAAAAAAAAAAAGAGATGCCCATACTGTTTTGGTAGACTACAACTGCTTCAGAAGTTACTATACGCTGCTCCAAATCTAGCTTATCTTCTCCGGCTACAGTGCTATGATGCATCTTTGGTACAGCACCCAAATGCCAGCACCAAGCGTTACTGAGCCAGCTATGTAACATAAAAGCCTGGCCTCAACATGCTGCTTTTTCAGTGACAAAAATTAAGAACTGTTTTGTGGCATCTGAATAAATATTCTAGTAAGCCAACAGTTGATCACCTTTGCCTAAACCCTCTATAAAACAGCCATGAAAGCAGCAGAGATGTGACAGAAATAGAAACAGTTACATCCCTGCTCAAAAAGAACCACTAGCTCATTTTACCAAGTACAGCCAAGAGTGGGCTCATTTAGGTCCTATAACCTATTACTGTTACTATGTTTCTTTAGCATATCAGACGCGATTAGAATCTGCCATTACTCTCTATGAAGTCAGGACTAGCTTTATTCAATCATAAACAGCACTCACCACTGAGTAGTCTAATACTCTAAGAGTACATAATGAGAACTAGTTCTATTTCTAATGATTTTCTGTATTGATCTGTGTAGCTTCTAAAACTCATGCTATTACCACAAAACAACCAAAGAGCATTTCTGTTTATTGTGTTCATACCCAAATTGTTCTGACTACCATTGTGTCAGATGATGATCAAATAGAAAGACAATTTTATTTCTTTTCAACTAAAATCTGAAGAGTTCATAGAACAGTCCCAGCCCTGCATACTAGGATACTTATGTCTGCTATTAATTTGTGTACACCATCACTTTTCTTAAAAAGCTACATTTTACACACCTAGTGAATGTCAAAAGCCTCAGAGCCAATTGATTTCTAAAGGTACTAAAACTTTACAACAAACAAAACCCACTCATCAACTAAAACTCAACAGCAAAATAATACATAACAGTGAACTCCTTGGGCAAAGACAAAACTTATCAGGAGGTAAAAAACCAGACCTTCTACTACAGATTTTTTCTCTCTGAAATTTACAGTCAACTTTTAATGTGTTACAAGCCGCAATTCAAGCTTGCTTACTAATGGCACCAAATTCTGTTCTCAAAATTTTGCAAACTCCACATTCCCATGAGAATACATATTGTTGTCAGACCATTTCTTACATTCATTTGGGAATTTTCTCTTTCAACTCTCAGCTGGAAGTTTAAGACCAATATGCACTATCCACCACTTCACTCCCCTTCAGCTTCTTTTTCTCCAAGATGCTACACAACATAGCAGAAGAGAATTCAGGCCAGCCCCAGCTCTTTTAAAGCCAGCACCCCACCTACACTAAGGTGGTCCTGAACTCAGTATTTCTTCCTATTAGTCCACACTGTTTCCAGCATGAAATTTACCGTGCAAGCCTGTTTTGCAAATTTTTCAGTTTAACTCCCTAAGGAAATGTTAGAATGACAAAATCTTCAGAACTGCTGAAGCCTCTGTTTAAAAGGATGTATAGTATGAAAACATATCCAATGCAACTGGCAAAGACATGCATTTTTAAGTTCATGCATATTACAGTTGTAAACTACCTGAAGAAAAAAGTATTTTACAATCTCTTTTGAAGAGAAACAAGCAGTAGAAAATCGGGATAATACAAGTTAAGTTGTACAACTACACAAATTTATGTGAAAACTGGCACTCAAAAGGAGCAATTTTATGAATTATAAATCTGTTTGGTTTAAATCCATATGCTGATTTTTCAGACACTGCTGCAGCAAAATAGCTCCATACAACACACTGGTCACCTACTGCTGATCAGCAACGTACACAAAAACCAATGTAAGACTTTTAAAGCAGCATACTGGATCCTAGTGAAAGCTGCTTTGGGTCTGGTGCTGCGAGACCCTCACTTTAGTCTAAACACTAACAGCTTAATGATTTTGTCACATGACTTATATTTAATAAATACCAGTTAAGTTAAAACTACCATTTATAATGCCAGAACACAGGGAAAAAAACTTGGCAACTTTTTAATACACATGTACAGTAAGTAATTAAAATAATTTTTAAATTAAAACTATGTTTTCAGATGAATGCCTGTTCTGAAGAAGCTAGCTCAGAATTTCAGCATCACTTGTTACGAATATGGTATGGCTCCCTAGAATGGAAAGAAATAAACCGTAATATAGCAAAACAAAAATCAGCACAGAAAAGCTTGAAATATCACACACAAGATGAACAAAATGCCATTCTTCCCAGCAGTCAGTATCCTATAATGCGCGGACCTCCTGAAGAGTAGTACTATACTCTATTCATAACTTTTCTCTACACCACAGTAAGCCAGAAGGGTAGAGTGACAAAAATGGTATGTTAATAAGATGATAAATATTATTCTTAACCACTCCAGTTTGAGCATTTCATTCTTTCGACATCAGAAAAAGCAGAGGTCATAACTGGCTGTTACTGATTTATTCTGACAGAAATTGGACTCAAATGTTAAATAAAGATTAGTTAATATTTGCAGAAGACTTTGAACATACAAAATGCTATGTAAGTAGCAAGTATTAAGTCTTCCCACACACTCATTTTGGCATGCCTCCAAGCAGGGAAGTCCCACAGAAACGTTTCAACAGCAGTTAAGGAGAAACAGAGCACTCAGGCAACTGCAGTTATAGTCACACCAGTCCTTCTAAGAAGCACCTGCAAAACTGGGGAGAACTAATGCCCAGTAGCAATGCTCACTGCCGTGCCCCAAATTCAACACCAAAGAAGTAACTCCAGTTCTGACAGGGCTTATATAAATGGACACTGAACAACCCCAATCTCTAAAATCCTCTGTACAACCTAAAACAATTTACAAAACTCAAAGTTCTGTATATGTGGCTGTTCCCTGATCTAGTATTTCTGGTCAGGCTACAAATTCACAAAGCACGCTGTAGCTGTCAGTCTGATTATTCACATGGGTCCTGAAGGAGCTGGAAAATGAAGTTGCTACGCCACTGGCCATCATATTTGAAAAATCGTGGCAGTCAGGTGAAGCTCCCGATGACTGGAAAAAGGGAAATAAAACCCCCATTTTCAAGAAAGGGAAAATGGATGACCCAGGGAATTACAGACCAGTCAGTCTCACTTCCGTGCCTGGCAAAACCATGGAGCAGATTCTCCTGGAAGGCATGCTAAGGCACATGAAAAACAACAAGGTGCTCGGTGACAGCCAGCATGGCTTCACTAAGGGGAAATCCTGCCTGACCAACTTGGTGGCCTTCTATGATGGGGGCTATGGAACTGATGGACAGGGGTAGAGCGGTTGACATCATCTACCTGAACTTGTGTAAAGTGTTTGACGCTGTCCCACAAGACATCAATTTGATAGATGGACCATTCGGTGGATAAAGAACTGGCTGGATGGCTGCACGCAAAGAGTTGTGGTCAATGGCTCAATGTCCAGCTGGAGACCAGTAACGAGTGGTGTCCCTCAGGGATCGGTGTTGGGACCAGTCTTGTTTAACATCTTTGTCGCTGACATGGACAGTGGGATTGAGTGCGCCCTCAGCAAGTTTGATGATGACACCAAGCTGTGTGGTTCGGCTGATACACTGGAGGGAAGGAATGCCATCCAGAGGGACCTCGACACGCTTGTGAGGTGGGCTGATGCCAACCTCATGAAGTTTAACCATGGCAAGTGCAAGGTCCTACACCTGGGTCAGAGCAATCCCAGGCACAGCTACAGGTTGGGCAAAGAAGAGATTCAGAGCAGCCCTGTGGAGAAGGACTTGGGGGCACTGGTTGATGAGAAAATGAACATGAGCCAGCAGTGTGCACTCACAGTCCAGAAAGCCAACTGTATCCTGGGCTGCATCAAAAGGAGCATGACCAGCAGGTCGAAGGAGGTGATCCTGCCCCTCTACTGTACTCCCGTGAGACCTCACCTGGAGTATTGTGTGCAGTTCTGGTGTCCTCAACATAAAAAGGACATGGAACTGTTGGAACAAGTCCAGAGGAGGACCACGAGGATGATCAGGGGACTGGAGCACCTTCCGTATGAAGACAGGCTGAGAAAGTTGGGGCTGTTCAGCCTGGAGAAGACTGCATGGAGACCTCATAGCAGCCTTCCAGTATCTGAAGGGGGCCTATAAGGATGCTGGGGAGGGACTATTCATTAGGGACTGGAGTGACAGGACAAGGGGTAATGGGTTAAAACTTAAAACAGGGGAAGTTTAGATTCGATATAAGGAAGAAATTCTTTCCTGTTAGGGTGGTGAGGCACTGGAATGGGTTGCCCAGGGAGGCTGTGAATGCTCCATCCCTGGCAGTGTTCAAGACCAGGTTGGATTGAGCCTTGGGTGATATGGTTTAGTGTGAGGTGTCCCTGCCCATGGCATGCGGGTTGGAACTGGATGACCTTAAGGTCCTTTCCAACCCTAACTATTCTATGATTCTATTCTGTGATTCTATGGGAGCTTATTTTCAACAAATCATAGCTTCTGCCTACAGCAGATGAGTTTCCCCAGACCTGACTTGTACAATGGTGAGGAACTGAGCAATAGTTTCTGATCGATCAACAGTAAAGCCTTTCCAAAACACCTAAAGAAGCCAGCATCTTCTCAGCTAGTTGGAAAAAATCAAAAGATTCCACATCATAAAAATCACTCTGCAAGTCTTCTTCCGAAAGAGGAAGAAAACAAAATGCTCTGAACTAAGCCTGAAGTGGAGAGGAGGGGCAAGCAAATTGTTCAAGCATTATCTGGCCTATTTCTCAGGATCTCTAAAGGACAGTATTAATATTTCATGAAAAAGGATATGTCTGGCTTATCCGTCCGGTACTCCTGGAGATGAGACCCATAGCCTCAGCATGCCCCCAGAAACTCAGAAGCTATGAGGGAGATAAGTTGAGAGGAATGGGCCTGAAGATCATTGCACAGAATGGTCCACATTCTGTAAAACAGGATAAAGACCTCACGTATAGAACTGGCACTGCAGCTTCCATAAACCACGGAAAACTCAAGAGTGCAAAGGCTTATAATAAGATCTAACCACAACAGGCTGGTAAGCGTCCAACTGAAGGAGGAGGTCTAACAGGGTTTTGACAACAGCATCTGATTAACCATGCTAAAGCTGGAGGGAAATCTTGAAGGGAGGAAACTTCTACAACCATTCCTAAACCCTCCATAACCCCTTCCACTTAATACCTGCAAAACTTCTAACTAGCATGTAAACCAAAACCAAAGAAAAATGTACATTATCTTCCTGCCAGTATATATTAATGTAAATCACCAGCAGTCTTGAATTCTTTGCCGAGCTCTAATTGACAGCCTATGCAGTATTTTGGGAGGGGGAGAAGGCAGAGGACAACAACAAAACAGGTAACTACAAAGATCACAGGACTGCCTCTGGAACTGGCATATTGCCCAAGTAGGTTTTAAGAGTAAGATCAGGTAGAAAAGTAGCAGACCACAGCAGGGATCAAGTTTCATTTTCTTAGACCTACAGTTGCGGAAAAAACTGCCACTACTGTTGGACCAGGCAACTGATATGACACTTCAAATACTGAAAGAGGCAATGCCCCTCAATTCTATATTCTTATACTGTCAAATAGTCCTTACTGTGAAGAACTGAAAAACTTCAGTAAGTTTCTTAAATCCCCAAGCTACCAACAACACAGACTCACTCCTGCATCCAAAAGTACCACTAGAATTTTTCCATGCTTTTCATTGGAGATAGGGGAAAACTAAGCCCATTTGTAGGATTATGCAAGAATGCATAAATCCTCATGGTAAACAAAACTTCCCTAACCAGTTCTGAATGCAAGGTATGCTTCACAGAAGTTTTTTTGCTTTTTGTGCCAAGGGGATACAAACCAAGAATTTAGTTCTGCAGAGATTGTTCTTGCATTTGGGAGGGAATATGAAGAATCTTAATACCTGACCTCCTGTACATGAAGAGGATGACTTACAGTATTTTCTTCTATCCAGTGTTACTGTAGTTAAAGTTTCTAAAAATGTTTTTGACATTTTTATATCATACTGATGTATACATCCTCTCCTGTGCCACCTCAGAATATTTTTGCTTGCCAGCAGTTACTGGTCTGAAGCACTAATATACCCTCTTGTAAGTACACAGTTTTATTAACTTCCATAAAAACACTGCATTGCTGAATAGAAATTGAGCAGTATAACCAGAAAGACAATGCAATGCAGCAAGAGAAACAAAATGCCTAAAGGCTGATTTTTCTGATTATGTCTCAACTGTCAGGCCACAGGTCTTCTAGTTTACAAAATCTGCTCTATTTCACAGTAGAGTAGTAATACAGGATACACACACAGCTACATTCACAATGCTTTTCGATTCATAAACATCTAAAAAATAAACAAGTACCAATATAAATGCATCAGTTTTGAAAATACAGCTTATCAAAACTAGTCAAATGGAAGCCCACCTAATAAAACAAGAGCAGCTGAAACACGGAATATTGGAGAAAAAAAATGTAACCTTACAGCACATGGAAAAAAAAAAAAAATCCATTACCACTGAAGTATTTGCCTGAATAAACCATTTCTGTGTTTGGTAAATCAATACACAAAAGCCAGCTTCACCTTTTTTTGGCCAACTGTTTATTAGGCAAGTAACAACAGACCTGTATCACAGATGCCAGAGAGATACTTGTGCAGCTCTCCTTTCTGGTTACCATAGTTTCAAATGAACTGTAAATTTCTAGAAATAATACTTATGAGGAGGAATTAAAATATCAGTGCTTAAATACAAAAACTGAAAGAAGGAATAGTTTTCACTGGTACAGAACGACACTGAAAGTGAACAGGTAAATGCTTAGGGAAGCAAGTTTTATTTGCAAGACCTGGTCATAGACATGATTGTTAAGCTTGAGCGTGGACAGTAGGAGAAGAATAAGAATTAATTATATTATGAACATCAAAGTCTTCCCTTTCCAACTTTATCTAAATCATATCCTTTACCTTAAATCAAGATACAACAGCCTGTATCAATTCTGTTTCCTGCCTTTCTGCCATACGCACAGCACTGCCATATGGGAACAACCACCAGTGCACAGTCCCAGTTTAAGAAAAGTTTTTATCAAGTTTCTGCAGTTTTCTCCCTTGGAAAAAATCATCCTAGTTAATCACTTCCCTGTTTCTAAGAAGATCAGAGGTGAAATGACAAATACTGCAAGTAGTTCAGGATGTACCACCTTACTACTCAAATTATTTGGCCACTATACCCACACCTATAGAGAATAACTTATTCCAGAGACTCATGTCCTAAAATCCCCTCCGAATTAAAAACTAGACACTTCAAATGCACACTACATGGATTACAAAACTGTGTTCCTGACATTTACTACTTACACTGGTGTTGCAGTAACTTCAGTTATCTATACAGTCAATTGCCTGTAGTAAGATAATAAAGTAACACATAAAAAAAGGAAAATATGCATCTTAAATACTGACACCCCCTACATCATACAAGCTCTCCTCATACGCAACACTCCCTGCTGGAATATTACACTCTGACAAATAAAATCAGCCAATTATGCTACTTGCATATTATCTGCTTACTAAGATTTGCTATGGTCCAGATTTCCAGAGCTGATCTTTCTTAAGGGAAGAACTGGGAGTTTTACCCAAAGGAATAACAGGTAAGAGTAACAAAGAAGACAGGGAAGCCTTATCTTTAACAGCTTATTTTTATTTGCAGACAAAGGGCAATCTTTTTTTTTTCCCAGATGAGATGCTACAAGGAAGATATTATTTACTAAAAAACAAACAAACACAAAAAGAACCACTTAGGCTGAAATCCCACATTAAGTAAAAAAAAAAAAAAAAAAAAATCAATTTCAGCCATAACCAAGAACTGCAACATTACCTCCAAATCAAAAATATTCCGATCTTTCTAGGCAGATCACACGTATTATTAAGCAATGGGAAAATAACTGTATTAAGACCTCTCTGCTGCGTGACTACATGTACATCACCACATCTTCCCAGAAAGCATCAAACTGACAAGCGTGCGTACTAAATGACACTGTCACTAGGTGGGAATGGGGTATTATGGGGAAGGGTGAAGCTGCAGGTACGGTTACTTGTCCTGCGGATCATACAAAGCTCACATGCTGGAGAGAAGTCAAGCAGCATTTCACCAAACCTTGGCAGCAACTTGAAGCCAATTTTGGAATGGGATCCCAACTAAATAAAACACACATTCTTAAGGTTTGTTGCTTCCTTTTTAAGTGGTTCGGAAGTATTTTGTAGTTTCTGAAATATCAGTATATTTGATTTCTTTTCATTATTTTGCTAGTAGAAAACCCTGAAATTTGGACTCCAGCTGTAATTATTGCTGTAGACCACTGCACGGAGACATCTGTATTACATGGCAACATGAAACACTTGAGACCTTTTCCAAAATGTAAGCAAGATGTTACTGGCTTGCCCTATCAACACTATAACAATGGGAAGAGACATAAAAATACTTTCCTCTCCAAGCCACAACACAGAAGCTCTAACAAAAAACTGCTGTAGAAAACAAATATTCTTTCACTGACTTCTAAGTGCCACACATACTCCTTCATGCTAATCCAATGACTAACCTTTACTGAAATAAAAGCATAGTGAAGTAAAGATGTACAAAAGGTTGTGTAAGGGCAGAACTAATATGCCGTCAGATTCAGAACTGTAAGAAAATAAAACAGTCATTTACCTAAAAAAAAAAAAAACAACCCAAAACCCACCAACCAACACAGTCATCTCTAGATACTTTTTTCTAGGTGGGCATTGTGATTAACTTCTCAATCACAGATCACAATCTACCCTCCAATATATGCCAATCTTCTTACTTTTACTTGCTCTTCTAATTTTATTCCTTTATTAAAATAAGCCCTCCAGAGGGGGAGGTTGGAGCTAGTTACACAACCAAAAGATGTACAGAATAGGCAACAGAGTGCATACCTGGACATAAAGGGAGTACGTGGACAAAGCAGCTACAGGTCAGCTAACCTGATTTTCCTCTTAAGTTACAATAAGATAAGATGTAACTGCATACAAATGCAGTTCAATACATCCTTCACTTCTGACTCAAACTAGCATAAAGAAGTTTAAAAACAGCCTGTGCCTGTGCTCCTCCATACTTCCTGAAATGCCACTGTATTTACTGTGGAGCCAATAAAGGCCAGGAAAAACTGACACATGAAAGCCAAGGGGTTATCTTGGGAGATCAAGCTTCCCCATATCGGTATCTCAAAAGTTTGGTGCCAGATCTCTCCTCAGACCTGACTAGTTGCACAAAAATGTTTGTGAGCTGCAAGGAAAGAAATGCCTTACTTTCCCTTTTTCACCCAAGATCTCACAGGTCTGAGATTTTCTTAATAATGCAATACTTAAGAGATACAGATACTAAAAAGCACTAAAGCACTCTGTGAACTATTGTAATGCCATAACCCAAGAAATTTTGGACTCTTCTTTGTGAACCCAGCCATCAACCTGATAGGATCAAACAAAGACAACACAGTTTTTTGTACTGATATGTGAACAGTGAAATATCTTCCTCAAGATAGAAGCCAGTCAGACAATAGCCCCTCAAGCTTCCCAACTCGAACAATTCAGCATTAGCCCTACATTTGTTTGTGGTGATCTAACTAAGGGCCATCTTCACAAGTTTCTCTTACACCATATTCATTCTCCCGCTCTACCCCCTCAAAAAAAATCCAACTTCACCAGATTCTTAAAAACACCAATACGGGAAAACTTGAAAAAAATAATTCTAATTAAAACAACATATGATTAAAAGTACATTTTAATCTCCAACTCTCAAAACAGAAGTTTTCACTGTACCACCCGTAAGTAAATACCTGACCTTGTTAGAAGTCTCATCAGATTTCAAGGCTTACCCTTAAATCACAATGATATAAAACTTCTTGGGAGCACTTTTTTTTTTTTTTACCCTAATATAAAAAGCCAACTGAAGTCACTGGACTAATCTTCAAACATGAAATCTGTTCACAGAATGGTGCAATAGTTTTAAATGGTTTACTCCAGAAAACAGTCTTTTAGAAAACACAAATGCTTCAGTTATGCTGATGTAATACTGCCAAAGTTACCAAAACCTCCTCCCTCACAAATTTCCTTTACCAAAATCAGAAATCCATGTCCTTCTACCTCCATGCACTGGCCTCCAAGTATGGCTCTCCCACAAAGACCCTTTAAATGCCTCCGCAGCGCCCCCTGTGGTGCAGGGGCAAGGGCAAAAGAGAATAATGCCATGACAAACCACAACCAACCCAGACCTGCTCCAGAAGAAGCCCAAACCTGAACAGACCATAACAAGTGACTTGCCACACTATAAATAAGCTCCTTCCTGGCAGGAAGGACTCTGCTATCTTAACCGGGACATTTTTTCTGCTCGTAGCCCCATTTAATTCCACCTCTGTCCACAGCCAACATTACAACAGGGTGGGGAGGCACGAAGAGGACCAGAGCAGACCAAACCACAGGACTACCAGCACCAGAAGAGCTATGGGACCATGAAGAACTCCCATTTTTACTTACCCTTTGACTTTACAAGTGGAGATGATCTAAAACGTTGGATAGTGCTGAACCTAAACCAGTGCAATAACCCTGGGTGCCACCATTTAAGTTTTGTGATGCATACAGGAAAGAGCTTTTCCATCCCTCCAGTCGTTTGTTGTATATAAGCTTCGTATTTTCCAACCTAAAACTCCAATCCCCTGTTCACCCCTGTTCCGCAAGGACTAAGTTACCACTTCTTCTTGTCAATGATTCTTACATAAAAGGAAGGTGAAGCTTTCAGAATGTGAAGTGTTTAAGTGCTACTGAGAAAGTGAGCAGCGCTTATTTAAGAGTATTAAAGTGTTAAGTTGATGGATGCTTTCAATCACTTCTTTCCATTACAAGACAAATACTGAAGCAGATGAAGCTTCTATATGAAATTCTACCATCTACCTGAAAGAGACACAATCTACAACACATTCCTTTTCCAATATGTTTTCTTAATTCTTCACACACATACACAAAAAAAAAAAACACCGTCAAATAAAACCCAAACCCACCACTACTGTATTTTGGAAATTCACACCTACAATATTCTCTTAAATTTTCAAACTAATCAGAGATTAAATGGTCACACTGAAGGCAGAGATCACACTGAGTTCCAAACCTCACATCATTCAACAAAACACAGCATTTCAATAACACAACCGAAAAGCATGACTAATCAACAGAAATATTTCCTTACTTTTGGGGATTCATTTAGTGAAAATAAGCAACCAAAGCGTTTAAGGCTTCTGTAAAACATACAACCTGTTTATGCTGGCAACACAAGTTCCAGAAAACTGAATCTTTCCTGTATTTGCCTGCAGCAAAACAACTGAGACAGTAACACCACAAATGAAAATGACAAATTGAGGATTCTCAAATCATTCTAAATTTGAACCATAAGTGACAGAGAGCAATCTAATTAAAAAAGTTCATCATGTTCTGATGTGCTAACATTATTTCATGATTTGACTAAATCTAACATAGCTGCTCCCACCAACAGGAGCACACACTTTCAAGTGGTTAGTTGCCTGCAGCTATTTTCTACAGGAGACTGTAGTAGCATGTAATATTCAAGAGAAGCTGTCTACATTACTTAAAACGTAAAAAAATAAAAAATCAGTGGCTGTTCATAAGTTATACTGAAACAAAATGAAACTTCAAGAGAGCATTTCACTGACAATTCTATTTACACTCCTTCCAAGCAGAAATTATTTCATTGCGCATATTTATGCCTTTAAAGACTTTAACACGTAAAGCTAGAATGTGACATATTTATGGAATCTGAGTTACATTAACAGCCAGCTAATTGAATACTATTTTAAAGATGGAATGCTCTTCCAAGGAGCACACTCCATTTTTAAACCAAGTATTTTAAATAAGTTATGAACCTACCAATTTTTTGTCATTTCACAGAACCCATTTAAAAAAAAAAATTAAAAAACCCAACAACATTAAAATATCCCAGTAATTTTCAGCTTTTGGTTGCAAAACATCAAAACGTTATGTCTAAAAGATCTGTGTGTAAATTTTAACTGATGTTCTTAAATACAAGTTTAACGAATCCTTACACTGCTTATTGACTTTAATCAGTATTATCTTCCTGAAACTGTAATAAAAAAACTGTAAATGGATGAAAAAAAAGCTCCAAAAATTTAACTCTGGCTTAAGCACATAACTTGGGGAATATCTGAGCACTAGGAAGTTTCACAGGACGACTGAAGAATCTCTCCCATGCCATACTTCCATGCCTTTGTTTGAATTTAAGCCGATACAACATCTAATGTTAAGTGCACAGTTAATACAACTAACAGAAATTTACGAGTTTCCCTCATGGGTTGCATAAAACCCACCTGTAGATGACGCCATTAAATGTCACTGGTTTTGCTAAGCACCACCCACACGAGCCCTCCGCTAGATCAGAGCAAGATCTATCTGTCAGATATCGGAGTTAATGCCAACTTTTCTTCTTTGTATAACTTTGAAGCATTCTTAGCCTTTAATTAACCAGAACGGGATGGGGATTCCCACCCGTTCAGCTCTGCTGCTGAAGGTTTATGCTACCAGAATAGCAGATGCCTTCTCACACTCTGCTTCATTGTGTAATTAAACTGTCATCATGGGTATAAGGGAAAATACAGTGTTACCCAGCAAAAAGCCCCCATACGAGAACTGCGGCATTGTGATTTTGCAACTGATCACCACCAAGATTTAGCCAAAAAATGAAAAGTGGTGTATAATGAGCAAGTAATATCAGGTAGAGAGAGATTAATGTCTGCCAACTGCACAGTCACTCGTGGTGTTTATTTAGTTGCACATAACCAATCCGCCTGCACATAGGTATTATGTAAGTCCCGGACAGCTCAATAATAGACAAACACTCCAGGAATAATAATATGTGGATAAACAAAGCACTTCGGGAAAAAGAATATTAAAAGGAAGTAATTTCAAATGACCAAACATTATAAATGAGAAAGAAATCATCAGTCACAAATCGAGACTGAACTGCCCACAGTTAGCACCGGGACTATGCTTGAAGAACATCTTGCTGCGAGACGTGCCAGGAACTCTAGTTCCATTTAGAACAAGACTCGACAAAACTCCCGGACCGCGTACAGACGGCTGCCCAGGGAAGAGACCCAGGCGGCGTTCTCCTGCCTTGCCCTTCCAAAAAAAACCAGCCGAACAGGGACGGCGCGGCCGCGAGCTGCAGGCGGAGGGTGACCTTCGCCGCCGCTCCCCGCACGTCGCGGGCCGCCCCAGCTCCCCCGCGGTAAACGGAACCCCGTCGGGCCCCGGAGGAAGCCACCGCCTCCCGCGGGGGCGCGGGCCAATAGGCGGCAGGTGGGGCGGCGGCCCGAGGCGGCGGAGCAGGCCCCGTCGGGGCCGCCTGTGACGCACTTCGGTAACCCGACTCCCCTCCCCGGCGAGCCCGCCGCGCTGCCATGGCCCCTCCTCGCCCCACCGACGAACACGGCAGCGCGGGCCCGGCCCCGCGGGTTACCTCCGGGCACGCCGGGAGGCGGGGGAACGCCGGGTCGCAACGGCGGAGAAGACCGGACACGCCAGGGTGTGGCTCCGGGAAGCACACGGGAAGAGCGAGGGGGGCACTGGGGGGAAGGTAGCAGTGGTGCCGGGCTGCCGAAAAGTCATTAAATAAACACCAAACACACGCAGTAACTACAGCACCGGACTCGGTGGACATCGGAACTTTGTGTTAACTCCAGACACCGCATCCCGTGGGAAGACAACAGCGAGAGCCGAGCCGGCCCAGTGCAATAAATCAATAAAAAGCAGCCAAAGAGGGAGCCGAGCGCCTTCGCTCCCCGTGCTCGGGGAGAGAAAAGAAAGGAAAATAATTAATTCTGAAGTCGGTCGGTCCACGATTTCGATGGGACGGGACAGGCTCTACGACACTATCGGCGATGGAGGCAGAGCGGCGGGGCTGGCACCCGGCAGCACCGGCACCCGGGCAGGGAAAGGACACCCGAAACCCGGGGCCGCCCAGCCCGGCCCAGCCATCTGCCGCCGCTCTCCTCCCGTCCACCGCCTCCCTGTCCCTCTAAGTCCCTAACCACGGCAACAACTGTGTATTTTTAATCTGTGTAGAGAAAATAAGCGCCCAGAAAAGGAGTAACACCAGGAAAGCTCTCGCTTCCTACCTGGGCAGGGTTCAGCTCAGTTCAGTGCGTGCCGAGGAGGAGGGGGTAGAGAAGCACTATCTAAAACAAAAGTGGCGCCAAAACCCCCCAGTAAGAAGCATTCTTCTTCTTCCTCCTCCTCCTCCTTTCCCCCCCTCCCCCACCGGGGCCGGCGAGAGCCCAGCGGGGTTCCTGCAACACGCGGCTCCCGGCACCGGGCGTCCCCGGCACAAGTTGGCAAGCGCCCTTTCTTTACCAAAAGAAATAAATAAAACAAGCCGAACAGAAACGGCCACAACTCTTCCTCTCGGCGGGCAGCCGCCCAAGAGCTCGCCCAAAGTCACTCGGAGGGGAGCACTCGCTCCACAAAGGCCTTCCCCGAGGGGCGCCCAGGGTGGGGTGGGGGTCGCCAGCTCTTTCGGAGGAGCCAGCGAATAGCAGCGGGGGAGAAGCGCAGGTCAGTCCCTACGTCCTCACTTGGGCCGAGGAAGCTCGCTCCTTTCGGCCCCGTCACTCGGGAAGGGGCGGCCGGAGCTGCACCAGCTCAGCCGAGACGGGGAAGACGAGGAGAGAGACTCCAGTCCCTCGGCACTTCCCTCCGAGGAGAAGCCGCCAGGCGCGGGCTGGCAGGAAGAGCCGAGCTGCTGGGCAGCGGGAAGGAGGGTCAAGGGAGCCCGAGCGAGCGCTGTCAGGGCTGGGAGCTCCCTCTCCCCGGCCTCCTCCGACACCCGACCCCGGGGCACCGGCAGCCGCCCCACCATTTTCTCCTGCGTGCCGAGCGGCCCAGAGCTCTGCCCCGCCGAGCGCGGCCCGCTCCGTCCGCGGCGGCTCCGATCCCCGTCCCCTCCCTCCGCACCCTCCGGGCGGCCCGGCCCGGCTTGCCCACACACACACACCCCGCACACACAATGCCCGAGTCCTCCATCTTGCCAGCAGCCCCCGCTCGGCTCGGGAGAAGGGGGGAGGAGGAGGAGGAGAAGGTGGTTCTCCATTTTAGCTCTCCGCGCACTGGGCCCAGCCTGCCCGCGGCCGGCTCTGGGCAGGAGGCACGGGACTCGGGACGGGCAGCGGGGGCCGCTTTCGGCGCCCTCTCGCTCTCTCACTCGCGCTCCCGCTCGCTTCCCCCCTCCCCGCCGAGGCGCGCTGGGAAGGGGGGGTGGGGAAGCGGGGGGCTGGAGTGTTTTCGCGGCTCGGCCCCGCCGTCCTCCATCTTGGCTGCGCGGAGTCCCTGTGGCCAGCCGGCCTAGCGCCCCGCGCCGTCCTCGCAGGCCCGGGGACCGCGGGCCCCGTCCCGGCTTCTCTCCACAACCACGCACCGCGATCCCGAGTCCCCCCTCCAAACTTCCAGAAGCTTCGCCGCCATTTTCTAACTTACCTTGCCCAGTGTCGGCGTAGGCAGCGAGGAGGCCCAGGCGCGTAGCTCCGCTCCTATACCCGCGGCCCGGCTGCCGGTTGCGCGCCCGGCCCGGCCCGTCGCGGAAGCTCGGCGGCGGCGGGGGCTGTGCGGGGGGCAGCGCGGGGCGCGGGCAGGTTGTTTAATTTGGCGGCGGCGCTGGGGATTGTTTGGGGTGTTCGCTGCTCGGCGGCTCGCGACCGAATGGAGGCCGCAGGCGCCACCTGGCGGCCACCGAGCGGCGCCCGCTCTCCTGGGCGTGGGGCGACACCTGCCGGCGGGCCGCGGGCAGGGCCGCGCCGAGCGGGGTAAACAAGGTGCCGCGCATGCGCGAGCGTGCGCGCGTCCCGTGCCCACTCCCGCCCGCTCGCGAGTGCGGCCGCCTGAGGGGAGCGGGGCGGGGCGGGGCGGGGCGGGAGCGGCCCCGTCTCCGGACCCAGCCCTGCCCCAGCCCCAGCCCCGGCCCCGGCCCCGGCCCGTGCGCGGCCGCGGGAGGGGGGAGGCGGCCCAGTTGCTGGCTGCGCTCTCGGGGCAGGATCGGGTGACCGAGGCGGGCGGACAGCCTAAAAAGGAGCGAGAGCTGCGGCTCCAGAGGCGGGTTCGGTCTCACACGAGTGGGCCCGGGTGTCCTCTGCCTCGGAGCACAGAAGTAATTAGAAAATGATTGTTAAGCTGAGGCAAAGTTCAGTCTTTATAAAAATAATGCATTAACCGCCTGCAGTGTCTCCTCGCTGTCCTGTCCTGTTAATGGCAGGCCCTCAAAAGGTGGTCGCCGGGGCCCAGCCACCACCGTTCTTCACAGAGCCACCCCAGCTGGTCTGTTCTATCTTCATCAGTTCTGCGCTCAGGAAGCCGAGTTGTACGCAAGGGAGTCTATGGTTTCCAAGATAAATGTACATTTGCCCACATGGCTGCAGGGTGCCTTATCTTGAGGACACCAAGCTTGTGTGGCAGTGCAAACAGAAGCAACGTGGCTGCCACTGGTGGTGTTCCGTGTGGTTCAGAGCGTTCTGAAATGTTCCCTGCTTCTGCCCATCACTGAGCACCTTCCCAGTTCAAATCAGGAGTTGTGCCTAGGCTGTGTGTGGCTCTGTTTTCTTACCTGCATGAACCCAAAGCAATCTCATAGAACCAATATAGAAAACTTAACTAGATATAAAATTTGTGGTTCTTGTTTTTCCAAGCATGGATCTCAGTAGTTTCTGCTAGCTTTTTTTCTCTGTATTGTGTAATGCTGAGCACATTACTCATGCTGAATAGTTGCACACAAGCTTATAGTTAGAACAGTCAGCACAATCACAGAAATCAGCTTGGTTGGAAAAGACACTTAAGATCATCGAGTCCAACTGTGCCGCACCACTGCCAAGGCCACCGCTGACCCATGTTACTGAGGGGCCTCCTCTACACGGTGCGTGAACACAACCAGGGATGGCGACTCCAGCACTGCCCTGGGCAGCCTGTTCCAATGCCTGAGTACGTTCTCCGTGAAGACGTTGTTTCTAATACACAATCTAAACCTCCCTTGGTGCAGCTGCAGGCCGTTTCCTCTTTGTCCTGTCACTTGTTAATTGGGAAGAGAGACCACCCCCGAAAACAGTTTTGTCCTGGTAATTAGACTAATCGTTCTCTTGTGTTTTACCTACTTCTTATTTGGGGGACAGTTAGCATAACTAAGCAGGCACTAAGCTGAGTTACTCTGCTCACCTGCCTAACAAAGGCAGGACACTTAAAGAGTAACTGTGAGGTCAGTTCCAGTCTTCTCAAAGCTGAGGCATTGCAGAACCAGTAACACTTACAATGGAAACTGTCATGAGATAAGTAGTTTAAAATAAAAGAAACCCTACTGTAATACGAGTTGATGTCACTTAGCAATTCTACGTGGAATCTGTGGTACACGAGACAGACCTAAAAAAATAAATTCTATAGTTTGAATTTATGTTTCAGAATGTCTTTTCACCTCCTGACAAGTAAATGAGGAGAAAGATTCCCTCTTAGGGAACACTTTAAAATAGTACCCTGACTAGTCATAAAACTGTGTGTAAGGTTTCAGTTACAGCTACAGGTGCTGCTGATAATGATGATCTTTAGTGTGAATCTGTTAATGTATGTTTGGAGAAGAATTGTGAAGAAAAGATAATCTGTTAAATCCACACACCAAACCTCAAGTTTAAAACTTTATATATAAATGTCTCAAAATATATATATTTACCATGGTGGTTGTTAAATTACACATAAATAGATGCAAAGGAGTTGGATCCATTTGTGCCTTCCCTGTACAGTCAACTTCTGACAGCTGCCAGGTAGACAACTTCTCCATGAAAAACTACCGCTTCCAAAACAAACGTTTTTCCTGCACACGGAATTCCAGTAATGTATTCTCTGCTTGAGATACAATGGGGCTACACGTACTACAACTCACATCCAAAACTTTGTGAGATTATAGTCTACTGTGAAAGCTGGCAGGAGCACAGCATGAGGCAGCTTCAGAGGCAGCTGTGCATAAAATCTGTGTATTAGCTATATCAGATGTTTGGTGTGTTCCAAAACCACTGTACTTCACACTTGACCTCATAGCTGAGATTTTTTTAGGTAAATGCATTCAGCAGAACAAAAGGTGACATAGTTCTTAGGGTGTGTTTCTGAAGGAATGAGTGTGCAAGTGCTGACAGTGCCGTGGCAGATTTTAGCCTGTTTCCAGAGCTGACTCAGACCTTGGAAACCAGATCCAAAACACTTTTGGGTGTCCTGACTCACATGATGAGTTTGCTTTTTTAAAGTTGTGACAACAAAACATGGGAGCACTCTGGAGACCAGACTCCAGGTGCCCTGGTGTACTATGAACTGCTGCTCACAGTGCCTGCCCAAGAGGATTTTGCACTCTCTGGTTCATTTCCTCCCTCCCAGTTGCCCCATTCAGCTGTTTGCCTAGCTGCTCTGTAAGCAAAGCTGTTGCCTCATCAGAGATAGGGAGAGGAGTCGTTTGTTGTCTGAGGGAATGGTTTCATTTTGTTTTTACCCAAACCATATCATTTCTCAGATGCTATCCAGAGTACAATCACATCAGCAGTTCACTCAGCATAACTGAAGGCGTGGTGCACTCCTGTCAAGGTCGGGAATGTTTCTGCTCTGCTCCAGTGACCAGAGGATGGGAATTTCTGAAGCCAGCTGTGCCCTGGGAGGGTTCCCAACACAGCACTGCACTCACCAAATAACCAGTATAAACCAGTTTGTAGAGCACACATCTAAGGAGCAAGCACAGCAGCCTCTTGAATGATGGGTAGGAATATAGGGGGCAGAAAAGCAGAACAAGTTCTGAACTGTTGCATGGGGACAAAAGCAGCCCTGGGAGAGCCTGGCTTCTCTATTTTCCCTAGGAACTGATCATGCTTCTGGGAATGAGCCTTCCAGTTGGTACAACAGGGAAGATGAGTTGAAAAGCAGTTCCTTTGCTAGTGCACCACTTCTTTCTAACCTGACAATTCCAGAGTGGGCTTCTACCATCTGTTCAGACTGTGAGGAAATCAAAGAACATCCTGAAGTTTCTGTATAGTTTCAGCACTTTAGCATCCTTCCCAATATGATGAAAAAATGTAAAATAAAAATGTATTATCCAAGCATGATAAGAAACTAGATCTTAAATTCTGACCTTCGTACAAAGGATTTGTATCTGATAGAAAAGAAGTTCTGTGGAAAACTGTAGGAGAAAGCATTGTACAGGGCTATGTCATCTTTCTCATAAAAGAGAAGAGAAGCTCTCTTTAAGAGCTTCAAAGTCTAGTGTTTCTGATACCGAGCCCGATTCAGAGAGGATTTAACAAAGACTTTACAACAGGGACTTTTACTGTGCTTTGTCCAAAGAGCACTCTTGATCAGTCACCCGGCTAAGAACCTGAGCGAGGAGATGGTAGATACCAAATCCATGCCTGAATTTATGGCCAGAGGTTCACCACTAGCAAAGATCAAAACAAACACAAGCTGCCAGATGGCTGATTCATTCTTCCAGGCAGGAGATTCATATTCGTGCTGCTTCCTTTTCTGTCAAGGCAGCGGAACAGGAACCCCCTCTGAAGTTCCGTTTCCTCTTTTCTGTTAAAAAAAAAGAGCCACAATCCTTCACCATTCCTTTTATTTTTTTTTAACAGAATTTGCTTATGAGAACTGGAAAACAAACCAGGCTTTGTATACTGGGTTTGTTCCAGGGTGAGGTGGGAACTTCAATGGCCTGTATTTAAGTAAGAAACAGTCATATTTTTATCTGCTGAGTTGGGTGCAGAGGGGAGAAGCAGTCTTCCCAGTTGGAGGTTTTTTCCTAGATTTTTGAAACTGGGTTAGTCACTCCAGGGAAATCTGCTCTGAATCCTTTTGGAGATATTACGTAAGAAACAAAAATAAAGACCAGAAAATGGGTTACTTGCCCATAATTTGCAGGAGGGACATTACACATCAGTAGCTCCTCAGGCCTTTCCCTGTTCCATGAATAAATTCTTTGTGATTTACTAAGTCTCTGTTGTGTGTCCCTATTTCTTGCCAGGTCTTTCCAGAACACCTAACTCAAGCCTGAGTTTTCTTTGATTCAGTAAGTTCCTGCTCACCATGCTTGCAGAGCATGAAGGAGCACAGAATCCCAGTTTGCCCCATATTGCTGAAAAGGAAGGAAGTTTTAGCTCACCTTTGTTACCAGCTCTGGAAATGAATAGAGGCCCTGTAAGTCACAAATGCTTTCCTGCTAATTGCATTATCAGCAGCTTTATTCAGCCATCTGTGCCACTGGTTACCCAAAGCCCCTATTTGAGGTGAGGTTCTCCTGCTATGCTTCATTCTTTGAGATAAGATTCCTTTAGCCATGTTTTAAAGTTTCCATCACCAAACTCTGTGGAGGCCACATGAGTTATTGGTAGAATGTAATGAAAAGCTCTTCTCATAGCCTCAGTCAGGAAGAGTTGCTTTCCCTTGAGGCATCACCCTACCTTATGTACAGGAAAGGGTAAGTGTTCCCATCAGGGCCACCTCTCTTGAACCTGGGACGTGGTCTGGTCTGCTTTCCAGAGGTAGGGGGGTTTTGGAAAACAACCAAGACCTACTTGTGTCCTATAGCTAAGCCCAGGCAGACGCATCACGAATCAAGGATCATTTTAGGAGTCAGGCACCATGACAGCATCAGTGACAAAAGTCTGTGGAAGAAGCACAGGAACCAGAGAAACATGTTTCAAATTGGGTAAGCTGTGTAAGTGGCAGGGCACAGCTAGAGGCAGGAAAGAACAGACTGTATGGCAAAAAAAGGGCTGGGGCATGAAGCAGATGAGCTGCAATAAGGTCAGGTGGGTTAAACAGCAGCAACTGGCACAGAGTAGGGGAAGTGGCTTTAGCTGAGCAACCACTAAGAAACAGTGAAACTACATCATGCTCTTGATGTGGAGGGGAACAAACCTGACAGGAGCAGAAAGCAGTTCTCTGCTGGTCAGGTTTCTCAGGGCCTATAGCCCCCTAAGACTCTGACAGAGAGGGTTGATGGAAAAGGGGAGGAAGAAACCTGGCTTGTGATTAGATGAAGTCAGAGTGGGACTGGGACAGAAATGCCGTTATTCAACTCAGCCTCTGAGACCATAAAGAAAAGCAGTTATAAAGTCAAATATGTTTAAGCTTTGAAGAAAATCCTCCATTAAATGAACAGGACAGCTATCTTCTGTATTGGCAGGCAAGCACCATGTTTGGAGGATGACAGTGGTTTGGTTTATCTTGGTCTTTTAGCCACAAACTACTAATGTGAGAACTGAGAGGATTAAAGTGGGAGTATGCAATGGGGTTGTTACATGACAGACAGATAAGGTCACGGAACACATTACTCTTCCAGGTAACAAGCTTGCATAGTTTTCTGGGGCTGACCTACCACATTCCCAAGATCCCACATATGTCCCTAACAAGGTTTCCTTTGGTTTAGATTTCATCATCAACCAACTTGAAGATTTCTTTCAACAGTGCTTCTTGAAAGTGCCCTCTCCTTTCAATCATGTCTGGGGTTCAAGGCTACTCTTGCCGCTTTCTGACACAGTGAGAGGTGAAAGCAAAGCAGAGTGTTATCATTGTTTGCAGTTTAGATGTTGTCTAAGTGGCACGATGCATAACAAGTAGGAAGGAATGCAACAGTTTGTGATGTGTTGGTGGCTTGCACAGATGTTCAAAACTGTTAAGATAAAAATACTTCTTTTACGGTGTGACTTCCTTTAGCACGACTGTACAGAGGCCCTGCAAAGCCTCAACACCAGCAGCTGTGAACAGAGGGTTTCCCCACATGGCAGAGGGCACTCCTGGGATGCTCATTGTAAGCGCCAAGGACAGGGATTTCCAGCCCCATGCCCTGTACCAGTGGTTCCAGCTGTGAGCCCAGCAGAGGTGATGCTTCCAACCTGGAACATGCCTCTTCCTTACAGAAACCTGCAACTTCTGATCAAGCTTTTACAAATCAACTGCTAATGAAGTTATAGACGGGCTAAATTGTGATTCAGAGGTAGGAGTCGAATTCATGTTACTTTTGGTACGTTCTGTTTTGGAGAACACCGAAAGAGACACCTGAAGCAACAGTTACTTTTGTGGTGGCTCCTACCCGACCAACAGTGCTCCCATCCTGACTTCAGCACCGTCACACGGGTTTGTTTTGCAGGAAACGGAGGTAAAGTCAATCTGAGGCTCAGGAACCTCTCGCTGTTACACAAGAGTTGAAAGACTACTGTGGGTTGACATCCACTTTTGAAAAGCTTGTATTCAGATTAACTGTTTGGCTTAAGTGATGGCTCTCATCATTTCACATGCACAAGCTACCTATGAGAAATTGTGTCAAGAGTTTTACAGCAAGATCTAATTTTGTAAGATCAAAAAGACTTAACATTAATAAATTTAAATACTCTTTTAGTAATTTTTGAAGCTATTAATTCTCCAAAACTTGCAGGTGACCATGTGCATTTCTGCTAAACTTGGCTTTTTAGCACTTACTGTAATGATTCTCCTACATGTTTTCACAGGGGAACTCTGCAAAAGTGTTTTTCAGTTTTTGATAGTAAACGCCATTTTTCACTCTAAGAGCAAACCCCTAATTCAAGTATCTCTCCAATACATTTCCAGCCATCATCAACCTACCAAGCATTTTCTCTCAGCCATCAATAGCTGTCCAGAAAAACTACATATAAAACTATAAATTAATAAGTATCCAAAGGAAAGCAAGTTGTCTTCACCTACCTTGAAATATTACATACAATGTAATAATGCCATTTTTACCCCAGATTTCCCTTGGGATTTTGTTTATCCAAGCCATTGACAGCTGAATATATACTGCATTCTTCTCTGTTCTAGGAAAAAGCAAGTTCTTTTGAGAAGTTAGTCACAGAGCCATGTGCTCTGAATTAATGCTTGCAGTTTTACTGTCACGTTGACGTCAGTGTTGCTTAATCGGAATTCCTGGTTAAGAAAAAACATTAAAGATAAAATCTGAATTTCAGCAAAGGTTCTGTATTACCACAGCTCATTTACCTCCTCACAGAAAGCCCCATTATAATTACAGCAGCTAATTGTTGTATGGCAGCATCAGCACATCTCTCAAAGCACTGGAAAAGATGGCAAGATACTGTCGATAACCTGAGTCAGTGCAAAGCCACAGCAGGGGCATGGGGCAGGAAAGGTTTTCTTGATAAATTTCTAAGCTATTCCATAAAACTGGCATGTGTAAAACACACAAAAACAGTGAGAGGGAGAATATTCACTCATACTTCAGTTCCATGAGGAATAAGGTTGATCTCACCAGACTGGCCCTTCCCATTTGACCACATGGAGAAGACAACCTTCAACCACCCTTCACAGAGCAGGCTCAAGAGCTCAGGCCGATCTGGCCATGCTGCACCTGAAAGGCCATGAAGAGCTGAGGGGACAGCAGTGCAAGTGATTCTCCAGCCTGCTCCTCAGCATCTTGCCTTCCTGCTGCCAGGAATCAGTCCTGCACAAAGTGAGGTTAACAAAGAACAGCTCACTGTTCACACCGCCACGGGGAAACGCTGCAAGAGCCAGAAACATCTCCAGCTCCTACTTTGCTGCATGAAGAGCTGACCTTTCCTTCAGGTAGGCCTTACACATCATATGCTGGAAGTGTCTGCATTGACCTCCCACCCAGTTCTAATTCAATTCTAAGAAACCATTGGATTTCATTTTTTGTTAGCTTCAATAAAATCAAACATCAAAGCTAACTTTAAACACCCATGTCTCCAGTTAATAGCAATACCTTGAAAACTTTGACAAACTATTTGTCCTGTAGCTTAAGGCTGCACATACAGCTAATGTAAACATGGGAATGCCACAGTCAAAACTAGCCAGACAATGATAAAAGTAGTGTGCAAATAATTGAAAAAGAATAAATTATCATGAAAATCTTTTACTGTAAGGCAGTGAGAAAAAGCCAAATACATAACAAAAAAAAAATTAATCTATGAGTTTTCCTTATTTTAGCCTCTGACCCTAAATCAGGCATTTTCTAAACAGTTCCAAGAGCGCATTACTAAAACCCCCATAAGCCTCCCACATATCTAGAGCAGCAAATAGTTCTGTTATTGCAAGTCAAATTAGGAGTACAGATTTTACCTTCTAGAAGCTACTAGAAGGAAGTTACTGAATACTGACACCTGAATATAATCCATAGCTCTTCATTCCAAGTAACTCTTTTGTAAAAATGAGCTCCCAAAGCATCTCTGTCCTGCTACAAACCTCCTTTTCGAAGCACTTGTACTTCTACCTCATTTACTTGCATCCTTCGTTTCTGTCTAAGAACTCAGCCCAGTATCAGCATCCATGGAATTTCTTCTGTTTCTTTAAGATACTGAAAATCAAAGTAATTTAAAAAAAAATCTTCTCAATTCAAGCTGTTAAAATTTGACGACTGTGCTAATTATTTTTTTCACATTTAATCTGAATAGAACCCTGATTAGTGGCATTTTAAAAACCTAAACCTGCAGGGCAGTTATTCTGTCATCTAATGGGCTTTTAACCCTTTAATCTTCCCAAGTGATTACAGTTTAAATGGATCTTTTAAAGTATTTATCAAGAAGTTACAGTAAGGGATACAGTATCTTTTTAAAAGGTAACAAGCTCTAACATGAAGCATTTATGCTATTCGCTTGCACATTATTTGGACAGTGTGCTTGCTTCCATTTCAGCTCAGGAAGTACTATTTGTGACCTACTGCTTTTCTTGGACAGTTCCCATACGGTATTTACACCCAGAACCCTCTCCTTACCAGGATTTAGTTTTGTAACTAGGTTTTACTTTTCTGTACTAATTTTACTCTTAGTTCTAAGCACAATTTGGTCAATCTCTTTCCCACACAGGGCTTTGCTGAGCTGCACGCCAAGTCCTGCAGCCTCCGAGTTGGATGCAGCTCATCTAGATTGTCTCTCTCACATGACTTGGGTCAAGGTTAGGTAACAAACCATCTGCTGAGGCAAGCCAGTAAAAAAGTTTGCAGTACAAGCCAGTAAAACGGTTTGCAGCGTTAACTGAACAAGCTATTTCAGGCAAGATACACTGGCTCATAGGCAAATACTCCCAATCCACTCCCCTTTATTCCCTTGAAGAGTACAGAAACCCTCTCTGTGAGTGCACACACGAGCCATAAATAAGCCTGTGGGAATTGTCAGTCCATGTCTGTCCTGAAAAATCCCTATATGCATGAGTTACCTGAATGAATGAACTCTGCAGAAAGGCACAAACAGGAAAACACAACCTTTCTGTGGGGAATTCATGAATTTTGAGTCATCATGTAAACCTAAGAACCAAACTGTAATCTCTTACCAAATAAAAGAGCAAAATTAACATACTTTAATTTTATAATCAATGCATTTATACAATGAATTTATATAAACAATAGATTTTATTCCCTCTCCAATTAAAATATATTTGTTATCCTTAATAACACTCGTGTTAAATTAGTAACAGTTGAGTTACAAAAAGAAAAAAAGCAATAGAAAGCAACCTTCTGTTGCTATTATTTTTCTGCATGCGAGAATCAAATCTGCTGATCAAGGAGAAAGTGGGTTGCACTTTTAACTATTCATAACATTCCACCAGCACATAGCCACAGTACTCATGTAAAAAAATAGAAAAAGTAGACAGTAAATTTCTGTACACATTAAATGTGAAACTTGCATCATCTGAAAAAAATACATTCTGCATAGTCTATATTCTGAATCTGTGTGTGTAGGACTCAAAGATAAAAAACACATACACAGAACATACTAGTAGCTCCACAAAATAAAACAGTCACATAATTAAGCAGAGTGATGGCAAACCAGGTGAAATTAAATACAAAGCTGTGATATTTTGTTAATTAGAAAATTGAGGATCAGTCCAGTAAGAAATAGTTTATTAAATATTTTGAGGTGACTCTCACTAAAATAGTCCCTAAAAAATGAAGCGTTTTTGGGTAAGGGACAGGATTGAGACGGCTCCTTCACGAAGGGCACAATGTAGGTAAAATCTCCTTCGTTTCTCTTGAGTCCTCTTTTAAGGAATGAAACTGATGTACACATATCTAGAAGGGTTTTTGTAAAAACCAGCCAATTTATACATCAAAGCCCCCCCCCCCCCCAAAAAAATGGAGAGACAAACTTACACAGTAGTAGCAGAGAGCAGAAGGTGATACGCTGCAGCAGCAGCTTTACATATATTCTCTGAATTATGTCCCAACCAAAGTTACAGGAATAAAAATTTTCAATCATACAAAACATCTTTGAGAAGTTAAAATCTCAGCTATAATACACATGTATATAATAATATTTTAATTCACTTATTTACAATTGTTACATAGGGCCAGACTCTGTATACAAGTATTTGCATGAGCTTCAGTCATTAACGAGTCCTACCAAAGTGAAGCAAAGGAATGACTACATAAATACAGCTTTGCATGCCTTAGGATTTCCCAAATCAGATTTATGAATTCAAATTACAGAATATATACATTTGTTTTCCAATATTCAAAATTCACTTAAGGAAAACAATTTTTAAACTGTTAAAAGATATGTAAAGTTTGACAGCAGGAAATTCTCAATGCACAGCCATGTGATTACAGGCTGAAATCGTAATGCATTGTTTGCATTACATGACACCTAATTAAAGCAAATAAACCAGGAAACATTAATCCACAGTGCTGTGTTTTTTACTAATACATAAAAATTTCCTGTTTTTTCATTATATTTGCACGACACAGAGGGCATTTATCAAGTGCTTCGGCACACTCCTTACAGGCAATGAGGTGGCCACAGGGAATGAGGACGACTGATATGTCTTTAGCCATACAGATTTTACAGAGCTTTTCTTCCTGCAAGCGTCTTAGCTTCTCTTCCGTGCTGAGATCTATGGAAATTAAAAACATAAAAAGAACATGGCCGAATCTCTCTTTTTTGCTTTACACACAAGGACAAGGTTTTCTTTGTCTGATTTAAAGGTCACACCTTTAAAAAAGAAAAAAAAATAAATTACAAGAGATAGGAAACCAAGCTACAGCATGGAATCCTCTGCTTCTCCTTTCCCCCATCTCATTACGTCTCCCAGGCCAATGCCAGCAGGGAGTTCAGCTATCTGTATTTATTTGCAAGAGCTTGAAATCTCTATTAAATTTAGATACACGTATTTCAATCAGGAACCATTCTTTTCACAGACTTCCCATTGACAGCTTTCCCCAAACTTGAACAGAAGCTGCAGGAAGAGCTCATTAATACTGGTTAAGTAATTTAATTTATTTTTTCAAAAAAAAAGAATTAAAAGAATGAGGATGTTATTTCCCTTCCTGCCTCCATTTTCAAAATGCCCATACTTCAAAAGCTTGTAAAAGTGTAATACAGAAAGAATCAATTTTGCATTTTACATGAGCTCTTTATTATTCCAGTGTGCCCCATTTGAAAGCACAAACTTCAAACGCCTTCCCCTGCCACTTGGGGAAAGATCTGCACAGCCAGCCACAGAAATAACACCCATCTCCATTGTGAGTTTTCTCCCATAATATCCATGAAAAATATTATTAAAAGAGTAGGCTGGTAAGATATCTGTCTTTCATGCCAACCAGATGGTCTTTTCCCTCCCTAGGAGTTCACCCATATGCTCATCTTACACTACAGTCTCCCGAGTTAGAACTCTTGGGTTTGGTCTACTTGCACTGTACCACAGTGGCTTTCAGAGCGTTACTTGCAAGTCCCAGCATTGCTGGAACACAGATAATAGAAAAGAAACACCATCTAGAAGTACACTTTTTCTTATCATCCAAGAAGGCAAATGCTTCTGTCCCACACAAAATTTTATACTGGAAAATAAATAATGCCCTACTAAAATCTTTTTCATTTTGAGTATACTGAATATTTGACAGTATGCTGCTGTGCTGGTTTCATTCTGCCACCACAGTCCCACCATCTAAAGTTATTCCTCCTTTCATTTTTAAATGTCATTTTCACAGTAATTTTGGCTTTTCAGTCAGCATGAATAACCTTTTCCAGAAGCACACCAGACTATTATTTACATCGTATACACTTTGAGGTATTAATACTACTTATTTTATAGATTATATTTATAAATGCTGCTATGCTGAGATATTTTAACACCCTCTTTGTTCAGGTTTGGTTTTTTTTAATGTCCAAAAATAAACCTCTTGAGCAAAATTTTTTACCTAACTTTCACTCTCATAAGTGAGCAGTGTGTGAGAGATTTCTAAACCAGGTTTTGTATGACTGCTGTTATTTGCAACAGCTATCATTCCCTGGGATGAAGCTGCTTGACTGTCTTCCTACCACCCCTTTAACTGTCTTGTCTTTTTATTGCTTGGTATTTGTGAAAAACATTGCAGGAATGCGCAATACCATAAAAGCTACTTAAGCTTTCTCAGCTACCTAGTCCTTGCCATTTAACAGGCCAACTCTTCCTGCCTTGCAAAAAGCAGTGATGATTGTAGCAGTTCAGTATTCTTCACCATTCATTCCCCAGGACTACTGACTCAATACTTGATGCACACTTACTAGCTATAAGAAGACGACTACATCCTATGCATACTACTTTCATGGTTTACAATCTTTATTTATTCAGCTACAATTAGATTTCACCTAAAAGAAGAAAATTCATTCCACAACTGTTCAGAAGCAATGGAAGAGGGTCCTCCAACAATTTGTCTGTCATGCTTTAATTAATTTAAAAATGTTATAAGGGTATTTTTAAAAGTAACCATTTTCTTTACATGCAAATATAGATAGTCCAAAATGGAGTGAGGGGATGTGGGGGGTATCAGATACCTGTAGGAAGTACTGTCCCTTCAGCAGCTTCTGTCTAGAAGTGAAATATAAACAGACAAAATTACAATTCTGAAGAAAGTAGAAAACATACACAGTTACAAGACAGAAAGTAGCTATTTGACCTCAGTTATTTTATTGACTAACATAACTAAATCTGAACAACTGCAATTAATGCTGTTAAGTCTATTTTACATTTTCATTTTAATCCATCCTTGCTATAATTACATGTACATGATTCTTGGTATATGGAAGAACTATAAATGACATCAGTTTCACTTTCTAGTGACTGCATACAAGTTTAACAATGCTCTACCAACAAGGAAAGAAAAAATATCTACTACACTTGAATAAGGAAATTACGCACTGTGCACCTTAGGTACCCAGGCTATCGAACCAATGGCACTTGTCCAGGACTCCATATACTAGGTCCCCTACCTATGACCCACAACCTAGCTAAGAACTGAGAGATCTATAAACTCTGAATAACAAAATCAAAACATATTTTGATGTCTTTTACTTTCTGGTAATGAAAGCAGCAGCAGGAGGATTAAATGATACAGATAGTAACAATAACTTCATATTAAAATTATGTTGTTTTCTCTTTTAACAAAAGGATAAATGATTAATAAGCAAGACACTTACTGTTGAATCCCTACATCCATCTCTTAAGTGAACGTTATTTATAAATTCTATCCCCTTTTCCTTTCTCACAAATCTGCACCTATAAATGAAAAAAAAAATAGTTATAATAAAACTGCATGAAAAGCAAACAAAATCTGACTACATCACTTTGGAAAGCTTTGATACCTTTCCTGTATCATACACAATGGTTGCTTTTGAAATCTAAATGTTTAGTCAACATCAGAAATGTCATTTAATGTTGGTTCTTTTAGTCTTCTGCAATAAAAGAAATGCAGTCACTGGTCAGACAGGTGCCTTATGCACCTTCTTTCACTATTTCCCAACCAGTCCTAGCCACTGGGCAGAGCTGTTCCCTACCAGAAGATTTAGGGGATGCTGTAACTCCTCAACATTAGTTCTCTGCCTTCATCAGTTACTTCATCTTCAGCAGTCCATGGATACAGACAGCATGCTGTGAGACTGATACACTGCCACTGAAGCTGATGTGCAAACAAATGCTCTGTGTAAGACAGTTAATGATCTGAAAGTAACCAAACCTGACATCATTTAAGCAACCTAAAACAAAATCCAGACCATGTAAGAGTGAATCATAGAAGGAAATTGCATCTTATCCATTCACTGCACCAAGCCAAAAGCTTGAACAGCATGTCTTTCAAGTGCTTGAGACTAATAATGAAAAGCTGCCTGTACCACTATTGAAAAAAGGATCAGCTAATGCATAAATACTAACTTCCAGCGAGCCTTTCACCACAGAAGACAAATCTGTCAGTGAATGCGCAAAAGACATGTTTTATCAACGTTATACAAGTAACTAAGTCTTTGTACTTGGACAGCTTTTACCCACCTGTAAGAAACAATGAGTCATGTACTATTCCTCCTTTCCTCAAGACACATTTTAGACAAAATTGGCACTCTTTCTAAAAACAACCTCTGGGCTGGGAATTGTCAACCCTTTAAAATGATGAAGTGTGTTTTGAATTGAACACCACTACTGACTTCTTCAGGTCTGCCTGCACCATGACAGAAGTTCAGTCATTTTTTATCCTAACCTAAGTTACAAACTTTGGCATTTATGAAGCTATTAAATAACAGTTAGAATGTAGTGCTTGGATAATAGAGTGGGGTGGGGGGGAAATCAGATACATGTTAATAAAGCTTCATGATTCTGCAGGCTGAGACATCAGTTAAGTTCAGACACAGAAATCTCTTCCCTTTAGGAATTCCTACAAACAAGCTGACAAGCACACTGACCTAGAAGCTACTCAGAAGGTAGTACTCAAGACAGCCTTTCAGACTGATTACCATTACCTCTAATGAGTTAGTCTGCCCTCAACCTCTCAAGATTTAGTTCTTTCCCACCTGCTTTGAGAACTCTCTCTTACCTTTCAAAGACAGCATTAGGTTAATGTCCTCTTTTGAGGCCCCCAGTATAACATTAAGGCATATGTTCATGTTTATACATGTAATAGCAGGACTACAGAAGGTAGAACAGATGGAACAACAAAAATAAGGACACCATGCAAAAAATGCCTTAAAATCTTTTCTACTTATTGGAAAGGAAAAACATAAACCATGGAAGGTAACTGATAGTCTTTGGTGCCTACATGACAAGAATGAAGGAGAAAGAAGTGGAGGAGGGCAACTAAGAAAATTAAAATTACTTTCCTAACTCTGAACCATGTTTAAGCCACAGTCAACCTTCCAAAGCCTTCATTAGTGTGCTCTGTCATTAGAACATAATATACTGTAAATAAGACTCAGGAACGCAACGAGAAAACAATAAAAATACCTTACCCAGGAAACCATTTGGCATGCTGTTCCCATGGGTCTTCATTCTCCTTCCATTCCTGCAATCCTCCACCACAGTGGAAACACAGAACATGATCACCATTACCTGAGGAAACACCCAAGAATGAAGTTACGTACTTCTAGTAGGCATAACAGCAAGTTTTTAACCAAAATGTTCCTTTATTAAGAAAAAAAGGATACCGATTTTATTGATTAGCAATTGCAACTAAACAGAACTCCACTTTAAAGGGTGACACACAATGTATGGTTTGAAACAAATGTCCAGGAGAGGCTTGAGCCTGTAATATTCCTGAATTTTATTTTAGCAAGTAATTACACAGGTAGAAAGCAAAAGCTAAAAATAATCGATTACGAATATCTCAATCTACTGCTAAACATGCCATGAAGTCTATCACAAAGAATCAAGGATGTTTATGTGCCTTTTTGGTGTCCTCTGTTTCACTACTAAGATTAACAGGCTCCATGCAGAAGTAGCAGAACTGACTGAGGAGGTGTTAGGAGAAACCACACTCTGTTCTAGCACTGTGCCTACTGCAGTCAAAGCCTGTGCCAGAAACTGCACAGATATTGTGCTTATTGAAAAGAGACGAGGTATAGATAGATTTTTCCTACAGAGCTAAATCATTCTTAGGCCACAGGAAGCAGAGTTTTCACAGAAGTCACTTGAACAGCCACTGGATGAGGTAAGCTGGTGCTCATTTAGTATTCCTCCACAATACAGGTATCACTTGGCTGTGAGAAGCAGGCAGTTTTAGGAATCCAAGAAATTTACAAACACAGTTCTATTGGGTATAAATATTGCCCATATTTCAACCATACAAGAATATATCAAAGCTTTTATTTATGGCCACAAGTAAAATAAACTGAATCAGATTGAAACAATTCTTCTGAGAGCTACTGAGAGAGAAGTCAATTAAGATGAGAGCAAGAAATTATCCCAGATAATCTAATAGGAGTAACACTTTGCACTCATACAGTAAAAGCTCTTCTACCGGAGTCACTGTCATCATAAAGCTTTTACAGCAGGTAGTATCGGTACTTGCCAGTTTGGGGTGTCTGAATGCTGTGATAGCTCAAACATGTCAGCTAAATACAATGGCACACAACCTGGACTGTCTTGTTTATAGGCTTCTGTACAGCCCACACACCCACTCTGCAGACCAAAGTTAGACAGCAGACAAGAAAAACATACTTTGCTGTTTTACTGTTGAAGATAAATTTATGACCAAATTTCTACTTTTCTATTAAAACCACAATATAATGTATGTTATTTTAAACAAGAATTTTGAAAAGCAGTTTACAAGGTAAAGAAATTCTAGCAAATCACTGCATATTAGAATAAAAAAAATGCTTATTTTTTCCGTAACAATACACTTGTATAGAATTTCTTTGTAAAAGACATCAGCCACTCTAAGGCTTGGCTTACCTATACTATAGAACCCAGCTTCAGCAAGCTGCTCCTTGTCAATAGGATATACCCAAGTTAAAAACGTTTGTAAACGCTTTCCATATTTTGCCATAGATGGATTCCTTGGATACTGGGCATTGTTCAGACCACTTCTCCCAGTCTCAGCAAGAACAGATTCACCTGGAACATTCCCAACATTCCGGCCCAGGACATAAAGGCATTTGGGGAAATGCCTCTGGTGTTCTGACCATGCTCTGTCACCAGGTTCCCAGTTTGTCAGTTTTCCACCACAACAAAAACATGCCACTTTATCACCAACACCTGTATAATAGAATCCAGCATTAGCCAATTCCTTTGGTGTCAACTGGCCATTGAGGGGCCAGTTGTGGAAAGACTTTAATCGTGTCTCTTCGCTGCACATAGCGGGGATTTTAGGATAGACGTTATCTGACATATCCACAACCTGTCTAGTCCTCAAAAGGTAATCTGCCTCCACATCAGATGTGTCATCCAGAGCACATAGGAGAGCTGAATTGCTGGAACCATTTTCAGTTCTATGCTGGTAGTTCTGCGCGAGAGGATGCACATTAGTTTCCAAAAAAGTAGATTCAGTAATAAATTTGCAATCTGGGGAGAGCTTTTTGTGTCTCTGAACTGCAGAATCCCCAGGCTCCCATCCTTCCACAGTTGTATGGCAACTGAAGCACTTTACTTTGTCACCTTCTCCAGTATAAACAAAGCCAGCTCGTGCCAGTGCTGTTGCTGAAACTGGACAGCCAAGAGGAAATGCAACAAAACTTCCCAGTCGGTAGTGTTCCTGTGCCCATTCCTCATCACTGTCAGTGTCTGGAGCAGCACAAGCTTCCGATTTATCTACGACTTTACATGTCATCTCTTCACAAGTACGGCTCTCCTTCCAGATTTCCTAAACAAAGGATAAACATTTTAATTTCACAGAAGAATGGATCATTCCCATATGCAAGCTTGGAAATCTGCTAGATTAAACTACCCATCCTTTATGTTTAAAAATAATTCCTCTTCCCTCCCATCTCACCCTTGCCCACCTCCTTGGCCACACAGAGGCAAACACCAGAAAATTACAAACAGAAAAATCCATAAAGGGAAGAAGATCATGAAGTTTTACAGGCCAATACAGATTTACCTGGAAAACACAGGTTTATACGTTTATAGCTTTAAAAGCACGTTCTACTTCTTAATAAACAAACACTGCAAGAATGAAATAAAAAAAAAAAATTAACAAAAGCTCTGGGCAAAACCTGCCAGAAGGCTTTTGAAACTGAAATAAGAAGTGACAGAAGTTAAAATACTGATCTAAACCAGACCACACTTGCAGGATTTTACAGCTCAGTTCTGAAACACAACTGCCTTTGCTTTTCTCCATATGAAGGCCATGACCACCATGCCCATTACAGATGGACTGGTAAAACCACCATCAAAAAAGTAGCTACTTTTGGACTTCTGTCATCTTGTACAGCCTTTTAGCAAAATATCTCAAGTAATAAACTTATCAGATGTTTCACTGGGGCATTTTACCAAAGTGCTGTGCTCTCCTTTTAAGATCGGTGTCTTGGACTACCCAGCAAAAGTGATCGTACCCAGCACACTGCTTCCACTTTCCTGCCCGTGCCTATGCTATCAAAAGCTCCTCCACGTCTGCCATCACCTCAGCTGCTCTTCCCTTCCTTCTCTGAAGGAACATCATTCCCCTTATTTCCTGCCCCACATTCCTATTCCTGCCTGTACTTTTCCAGGGTGAAAACCAACTGCAAGTCTTGCCTGCGCCCTTCTGCAACAGAGGGCTGCTAAGAGCACTTGAACAAGCCCCTTCTTTTGCAAGGGTGAAAGCAAACAACAACTTGGTTCCCACAGATCCTGTGCAAGAATCACCGACAGTCATAGCCTTCATCCTAACAGAGCAGTAAAAATTCATCTCTTGTCCTGACAAGTGCAGTGATATTATTGATTTACAAAGTCCTGGGTAAAACACAGGCTACTAGTGACACGCATCTCAAACTTACTCCTTTATTTATTCTGAGACTGCCCAAATGGACTTCTTAGCATAAAGCTGTAATAATTCAGCAATTAGCAAAAAGAAATCCACAGAAGCAAGAACTGAAGATGTGTTTGAACAAGTGTACTTCTCCATTGTCTATACGGATCCTGAAATGTATTTTTCTCCATTCCTCACCTTTACAAGGTAGGCCATCAGGCAAAAATGTAGCTTCCTCAACACATTCCTTCCCCAACTCCTACATTAATAGTGATCATACTTTCTGTGAGGTCAATGCAGATGTTACAATTCTAATAATCGCTTATACAACACCAAATTTAGCTTCTACAGGAAGGACAAAACCTTTTCCAAAGTTCAGAAGGGGGAGGTAAAATTAAAGTGACTGTGCATTGCAGGATTGCTGCATCCTTTGCAAGATGACAAAGATAATTAACCTGTAAACACACTGAGAAAAGATGACGTTAGAGACTCAGCATGCTTACTTCATGTGATCATGGATACCAGGCTAAATTCCCCTGTAAGTCAGTTTGTGACTAATGTAATGACACTAGGAATTATACTGTGGCTTGCTGGTTCAGCCTAGCAGGTTCAGAAATAGCTTCTGAATAAATTACACTGACTGACCTACAAATCTGACCTATATGCTTGTTTTAACTTTGAAGGGCAAAACTCCCCATAATCAGTAATTACATGTAGTAATATGAAAGCTTTCACAATTCATGTATTTTTTAATATATGTAGAGTATACTGAAACCAGTAATTTTTTGTAACAAGTTTCAAAGTTCATCTTTATTTCATTTTAAAACCTTATTTTACATCCTCTATGAGTGTTTCTGTAACGATCTCAAGTGAACTATGGATCTATCACCATTACCCTACACTGCATTCATAAAATCATTTGCATTACTCAAATACTGTTAGCTGCATGCTAATTTTCTTGTCTCATGCCTAAAAGACTTTTACAAGGCATCAAACAAGGCCCACCTCACATCCTTTAGAGACTCCTTATTAAAATGTACCTTGAAAAACAAAAAATGCATATGCTATCAGTGAATAGCTGTATATCTTCACGTCTATTTTCTTTTGGAGTTCAGAAACAGTGAAAAAACAATTCAACCTATTTACATTTTTCTATATTAACTTTTTTTTAGTTTAAAATCAGAACAGATCTTCCACATCCCTCTTTGATCTGTTGCATACAAAATAACCGCGGCAAATAAGAGATTATCTACTCAGTCGCTTTAATTTGCCCTCCCTGTCCTTAGTGAAATTAGGGATAAAGCCTGACAGATCTCAAGAACTTATTACACACACAAAGATCACCCTTGGTTTGTGCTTTTTGGTTCCTTATGCCATATGGGGTGACCACATATCACAGTGATGACTATGATATATGAATTTAAAAAACAGTTAGGAGACAGAATTATGCCCCCACTTCTAATGAACTACCTACCTGCATGTTCTAAGCACCATTTAAGTGCTCAGTTATCAGAACTCATCTTAAAATCTGCCATTCTTAAAAAGAAAAGAAGTCTGATACTGCTGTATCACATGCATAGAGAATAAAAAATAGATTAATACATACCAGGGGCATACACACATAAATAAAAACTTAATTATAACATGAATCCACTACAGTAATGAATGCATTACAGTAATATTCTTTCTCAGTTTCACTGATTACTTCTAATTAACTGTGAATGCCAGGCAAAAATATTCTAACAGAACTACCTAAAATTCAGTGTCTGTACTACCCTCAACTGCAATGAAAATCGTAGGATAATGCCTTTCGGCCAGGTAGGACAGCAGTAGTTGAAGCAGATAAAAACCCAAATATCCCCATGTCCTGCACTGGAAGTTTTAAAAATTGAGGAAAATATAATTGGAAATAAGCATTAGGATAAAACTAAAATTAAAATCTTTAAGGTCCCTTCCAACCCAAGCGGTTCTATGATTCTGTGATAATGCATTCATCACTCACACACAGATTAGCAACTTTATTCCTTCAAACAGTTTTTTCTACAGTGCTGTGAATATTTCGATACTCCTTCTATTAACATGGTGAATGAAAAATAAATTAGGCCCTCAACATAGTGATAATCAAAATATTTGCCACATTTGGATTTTCTGGACGTAAGCAACCTATCTCCATCCTCACAATCAAAACAGCACAAAAAGCACATGCCAGAAGGGCAGTAAGTGCTGACAGAAGGTCCAACTACCACTGATCAATGCTTTAATATGAAGTAACTGCTTAAAACTATCAATCGCATTATTTATTCTTCATATTTTGGAGCAGAAAAATTTAACCATGATGGTAGAAGCCTCTCAAAACCACGTCTAAACACAGCAATGACAGCAGCAGAACAAACCCCTCACTGGTATCCACTAGCTTTAACAAAGCTCCGTCCACATTATGAAGCCCCTTCCTTATGACAGCCCCTCTAAACATAGTTGGTTTACACCTCAGTATCATTTTATCTGAGAGAAAGAGACATTAGCATAGCTATTAAGCATTAAGGGAATTCCTCACCTGTGCAAGTACTGTTTTAAATACGTTAGTACTATAAACGCGACGTCAATTATTTGTATTTCAAGCTGTTAAGATCAACCGTTCAAAGAGTAAAATTAAAACTAACTTAGGAATAGCATTTCCACACAGGTATTTTAACATTTAACAGGCATTTAACTCCGGTTAGTTGGATGAACAACATCCTGCACCATAACAGCACTCAGACAAACACTAACTGCAGGAGAAAATTAACCAAAGGTAAATTTTTGAATGATTTATGGCTGAGAAACATAAACTCGTAAAAAGCAACCAACTACGACACGTACACAAGACTCTACAATACATACCAGCAGCAAACCCAAGTGCAGAGGGTATACTTTATGTATTCAGAAGTTAATTAAGCCTTCCTGCATTGATTTAATTAATCATGTATGAATTAAAAGTAGAAGGTCCAGAAATGTTAAAGTTCATCTTCACTTACAAAACCCAGGAGACTTTTTTTTTTAACCATTACTGAAGCATTAAATACCTTCTTATATATTCAGGGAGTAAACAAAGCCTGTTTTAGCCTGAAAGACTTCCAGAGTCTGAGCTAAGTTTAATCCTGCTTTTAAACATCTGAGGGTATTTCTCACAAGACACCTCCCACAACCAAGCTAAAGTGCAAATTTACTTAGTCTATTGATTGGGTTTCAGAAGAAAAAGACAAGAAATTATAGCAAAAAATGTTAACTCAAAATGCAAAATTGTACACTGTGGTTTTGCAAGCCAAACACGTTCAGTTCAGCTTTAAAATATCTGCAGGTATGATTTTATGCAGAAATATGACATCATCACATTACCTAGATCTGAAATGCTTTAAAGGAAAAGCATAGAACCCGCTTTTCTCTTTCAAAGTATGTTTTATTAGAGATGATTATTTCCATCCTTAACCCTGAAGCAGATTTTAAGGAGTTATTTTTAATTCTTCCACGCAACAGGCACGGCAGTAACCTCCAAATCAAAAATGTACTTGCACAACCTCATATTTCTGACCAAAGAGTACATAATCATGAAGCTTCTACTGCTTGACATGCTGACTACAGAGCAATGTTAGTGTTTATCGTAGGCTGAGTTTTGAAATGTGAGTAGTGCACCAAGTAAGTATCAAACAGGACATACTGTACCAGCTGACACACACATTATGCACATGTCACTTTTGCGCTGGCTCAGCTGCAATTAGATCAAGGGAGGTGTGTGCTGCTAACTGAAAGTGTACTTATAAAGAATAAAACCACAAGAAACACAGAATTTATTTGAACAGCGTTCACAAACCTCAGCATATTTATATCTAATTATCAGTAGCCATTTAAAAAAAATCCTGCTTAGAGGTTCGGGAGTTAGGGGGGAGGTTGTAAAGAAGGTCTATATTTACACAATGACTCCTGATTCAGTGCCAAAGTTTACATAAATTCATCTCGGCTTCATTCACCTGTTTTTCAAACAGGTCCTACTTAGCTTTCCATCAGGGTTTACCATCACAGAAGTCTGCTCAAGGTTACAGTAGGCTATTAGATCCTCCTAAAAGTCACATAGACTTTTACACTTTTCATGTTAGAAATAAATACAACCACGCCAATCAAAATATACCATTTTGAGAACTATTTTCATATTTTATTTTTTTTTCAGGAAGAAGTCATACAGGCATGGAATACAGCAATAAACAAGGAGAAGAGATTAATGGAAGTGTTCTCAGTAGACAAGAGTGGGACAAATCTGGATCTGCCAAGGGCAAAGAAAAAAAATCAGTTTTGTGAACTTGCAAGATAAATGTATTCATTTATCAGAACTTTAGCTGTATGTGTGAGAAAGAAGGAGTAAATACCAGCTGCTATAGCTGGCATGCTGACAGGACCATGTACGTGGTCCTACAGAGATGTCCAAAGTCAATCATAAAACATAATCAATTAGAGCCATTAATGAATATATAGATCAGTGTTAACCAAAGCAATTGAAGAGAAGGGCTAAAGGTCCGGAGAACACCATTTTAGCTGTACCACAGCCTGCCAGGTGTTTAGTACAAAGCAAAGTGTGGAAAGAGATGTTGGCGTTTTTAATTCGGATTCAGGAAAACCTATCTAAAGCAAATGCCTGGTTCTGACAGCTGCTGCCACTGAAATAGACTGCCTACAGATGACAGTACCTAAAAATAAGGTGCTGGGAGGGAACCAACCCCCCAGAAAATACCACCAAAACCTCCTCCAAAACCAACACACAAAAAAAGCTACCAAATCTCAGACACTGAGAACAAGATGGAAAGAGAGACTAAAGGTAAAAGCAGACATTAGGAGAAAAAACACCAAGAGCACAAGACTCCAAATAACCCCCACCAAAACAAAACAAAACAAAACTATAAAAAAGGAAGGAGCAATCCTGGCGGTCTTAAGTTTCTCTGGCAGTTCCAGTAGGACAAATGTTTTATTTATGGCGTAACTGGGAATATAATGAAATATTTGTCATGAAAGACACTGTACTCCTGTAAATCGTTCAGAAGTCTGTGCATGATTTAGCTACCAATTTTTAATTACAAGGTCGCTTGAACTGTGCCATTTAAGCCTATTGAGATTCTCTAAGTATTCTTTCAGGCAAATCAGAAGGAAAGAATAATTTTTGTATTTATGGCTTCCCCCCACCTGTTTAGAAAATCAGGCTATTAGTTTTTCCATACATTTGCCATATCCCCTTCCAATAATTTGCTGAATTATTCTACTGTTACCCTCTTATAACAGGCCTCTTACATAACTCACTGCGGGAATACATTTGAAATTCGGTACTACAACACTACCATGGGGGAGGGCGATCAGTTTCCCAAAAGAGTCTTCATTTTCTCTTATGCACTTACATGTTAAGCATACAATTCAAGTGATACAAAAAAATCAATGCTTTTTTATAATTCTTTAACTTTAGAACATTTAATTCATTAATTGCTGTATTATTAACAGCAATTTGATTTAGCTTCAAGCTCTTCCTCAAGTACCTGAGACTAAACTTCCAGAACTCTTCCCTTTAACTGAAAACAGCTTGAAAGTTACATTTAACACAACCTGAAGCATACTTCTATCCATGAAAGTCTACCAATATGTTTGGGGGCTATGCAATCTATGCAGTTCCTACCCGCCTAAAAGCACAAATTACAAGCTACTTTCATCAACTATGACACAAATGAGCTAAACAAAGTAAGTAAATAAAGTTTAATTCTGTGGTTATAAAATGTCTCACTATAGACATGTAATCCCTAAAAGCTGAGTTATTGTTCTTTTGGTTAAGAAACAAAAAATTATCCGGACAGTGGGGATACATTAAGTAAAATAGCCAGTAGTAAAAAATGCGTAGCAAAACCTGCAGTACTCTGGGATGCATCTCCTTTGCTAAGCATGAACTCTGCTCCAGCTTTTAGTGTTACACCCTTTTACGATTAATTTAAGCCTGTAATTGAAGAAAAAAGTGGGAAAAGAGGGCATCTTTCACCAAGGAGACATGAGTATATGGAATTTTGGGTACAGCAACATAATTAATGTCACAGCAAAACTGCTGAATCTTCAGGATTCTAAAGAAAACCTGTAGAATCACAGAGGTGCAGAGAGCCCATCACCTCCTGCCTCACCCACTGTCAATGGCATTCATTTCCACCCAGCTAAAGCTCCTGACCACGCAGTGCCACTTAGTTTACTATTCACATTCACTTAACTGCAGCTTGATGCACAAGCAGCATCACAATACTTTCCGCTGTCACTAGCAAGAATGTTTTGCCATTAAACAATGAGGTTTGTATATATGTATTTACACATATACACACACAACTCATCTTGTAAACTTGGAAATCTCTTATCTACCTACGTTGTAATTTTCTCAGGAAATCTGAATGACTTGGGCATTTATTCTAATATTGTACCCAAAGTGAAACATGAAAGTTGCACCTATTGAAAACACCCTGCTTGCTTTTCTATTTAACAAGCAGCTTCCCAAAACATAAAAGGGGAAGGACAGCAAACTGCAAGGTAAATGCAGCTTCATTCTGCCTTTTATGTGATAGAGTGCCATTCAATTCAAGCTTTGCAGCATTAAGCCACACCTGCTTCAGCCTTAACATACTTTCAACCTTCACACACATCTACTTGTTTTTCATGTTCAAAAACCTTGTTATTTCTGGGCTTTGACTTCCAAACATCGTGTTCAAAATATTTTGGATTAGACAGACCCCATGGTATGAAAAACAAAAAACAGCAAGGACTGTAAGCTGTTAACTCCTGAAATAAACAAAAAAACAAATGCAACAGGTACTTACAATAGTTTTTCCCTAAGAATTTAGTATCCAATCAGACCAAGTTCAGTAAAGATTAATCAAAGCAGATACTGGTTTCATCTCTATTTCCCACCAATCCTTAGAACAAATCCCAGCATTTACATTCTTGTTGGTAGAAAAAGCAAAGGTTAAAAATCCTCTTTTTCACGTAACTTTCAGCATTGTTTATGAAGGCAGAATGCCAAAATTGGGATTAAAAGAAACATTTAATTCTGACCCTTGGCCAAGAAATCCAAATGAAAATACATTCTAAAGCTGAAGAGCTTAAAGGTCAGGGAATTCCTGAAATTCAGATGTTTTACTGAAACTAGCAAGGGACAGTAAGACTGGGGAAACTCCAGCAGATCCCAAGAGGGCGAAACAAAATCCTGTAGTTAAAAACTAGAGGGCAGCAAAAAGGAGGACTAACTGCAGACAGAATAAGATTCAATGATCCAGGTTTCTCTTCTCTCTCCCAGGAAATTCTGCATCTGGTTATTAATAGGATTTTCTGAAACTCTCCAGCTCCCTGCAGCCGTCTCACCCACCCTGGGAGGATGGCGGCAGACACAGCACAACTATCACAGGTACACAGAGGCCTGAAATGAAATCCATCTTCATACTTCAAAAACTAAGATATGAACACACATATTCTTCCTCTTCTGGTAACAAATGCAAGTCTGCCTCATATCAGTTGGAGCAGCCAAAAAAATTCCACAAGCAAACAACCACCCTCAGCAGAACTCTTTCACTTTTGCTTATGGTTACAAACGGCAAGGTCAGAGGAGGTAGAGAACAATCATTAACTTGTTCCTTTGCCTTCTTGGCCAATGCTGTAGGTACCAAGTTTTCTATGGCAAGAAGTAGCTGGGTGTTTAAAGGGCTGCAAAGAAAACTGTAAAGCCATCAAGTAGATAGAAAAATGAAGCACTTAAGAAAATGAAAAACATCCAAGTAAAAGCTTAAGCAACAAATCCATCACAGAAAACCCTGATTTCTTAGAAGGAATACTTCACTGTCGTCTTCTCTGTTATGCGCCGATATATTTCTTGACAAACAAACAGCAGACTGAGTTAATATATATTCTACTGCCCTCTGTTAAGGTACTAAATTTTCAAGAAGTATTTGACACAAAAGTTGTTTTTCCCCCCAGTTGTTTGCTTTTTCTTCTAAATTGGTCTGTTGTGAGATCTTGCAGTTTCTAACTGTTCTTTTAAGAAACAAACTCTTCCTTAGCTATATGAAGCACTAAAATCACAGTGTTAAGATTGTAGCAATGAAGGGACAATGAAAGCAGTTCTGCAAAAGTACCTGAAAACAGTTCCGAGAACCAATTTATACTTTTTAGCAAACACAGGTCAATGACAATTGAACAGGACAGATGTTATCAAGACTATAAATACTTCTTGCATGCATTTATAGGGCTTCCATCAGGAAAACAAGCATCAGAAAGGGTACTGCAGAAACACCAACTGTTAAAAGAGAAATACATCAGCGTAAGTACATAGCCATTCTGCACAAGAGAACTGCTTGAACTGAACTTTGAATTACAGCTGAAGAAATAAATCTGAGTGAAGTTATTCCTGCAGAATTCTTAATAACTCCTGAATTCTTACCGTAGAAAACCTGAGCAAAACTGCATTTTCATGAACAAGAAGCAGAAAGGGCATTCTAGAAAGCGAAGGATGTAGGCAAGGGAAAAGCAAGCAAGCATGGGCGAGAGGAAACGACAGTACTCAAATACACCAAAAGAAACAAAGACGACCACGAAACCGCGTACGAGCACAGCAAATCAACCTCTGACTTGGGAAAGGGCACACCGCACCCAACGCTGCGCTCGCAGCGACCCGGGCAGGGGGCGCGCCGGCTCCCACGGCAACGCCTCCCCCGCCTGGTGACACCCCGCACCTGGGAGAGGCTAAGGCCTGGGCAGCGGCACGCCGGGGATCCCAGCACCATCAGGGGCAGGACGGCCCCGGGCACCGCGGAGGGACCGAGCCCCCTGCCCAGCGCGGGGAGCCGCACCGAGCTGCGCGGGGCAGCGGGAGCCGCCCGAGCGGACAGCCGGGGAGCCCGTCCCGCCCGCCGTTCCGCGGTACCGACCGCCACGGCCGCGCTCGCCTGACAACTCACCGCGCCACGTCCTGTCCCGTCCCGTCCCGTCCCGTCCCGTCCCGTCCCGTCCTGCCGGCACCGGCCGCGGGAGCCGCTCGGAACCGGCGCACGCCGAGAAGATGGCGGCTCCCGGCAGCCTCCCCGGCCCCGCTAGGCGGCGAGCAGAGAGCAGCGCCCCCTGGCGGTGTGGGGGGCTCCGCGGCGGGTCCCGCTCGCGGGTGGAAAGCGGCGATCGGTGGCAGCAGCCGGGAAGTGCAGGGCGGCAGGGGCCATCCCGCGGTCCGCAGCCTCAGCCCCGGGACCTTGCCTCGAAGGCATCAGCTCGCAACGAGCCCTTCTTCTTCCTCACCATGACCCCCTGTTTCGCACCATCTTCTTCAACCGGGTCTGGTCTGCAGCGTGCCAATCCCAGCGCTCTCCTGACTCTCACCCGTTGTCCCCGCAATTACGGCCTGTAAAGACTTAACAGGTGTTAAAACACGGGGCTGCGCAACGGGAAGGGAGCTCCTGGTGGCCTGGTCATGGGGGGTCTGCGGCTGCGGGGCCCTGCAAAGTCACACAGACACTGCCACTGGCTATGGGACAAGACCATAGAATCATAGAATCCCAGACTGCTTTGGGTTGGACGGGATCTTACAGTTCATCCAGTTCCAACCCCTGCCACGGGCAGGGACACCTTCCACTAGACCAGGTTGCTCCAAGCCCCATCCAACCTGGCCTTGAACACTGCCAGGGATGGGGCAGCCACAGCTTCTCTGGGCACCCTGTGCCAGTGCCTCAGCACCCTCATAGTAAATAATTTCTTATTAATACCTAATCTCAGTCTCCCCTCTGTCGATTTAAAGCCATTCCCCCTTGTCCACACTTGTACGTAATAAAGGTCCATACTAATAAAGTTATAAGTTTGACCTAAATAAGGTGTGGTTCTTAAGAACAGCCATGGCTGAAAGATTGTGTGACAATGCTGGGGTTTATTCTGAAATTTATAGACTTCTCCTAACCAGCTGCATACAGGAATTGAGAAATCATCCACCAGACGTCAGTCTTCTAAGTGCAGAAGATGTGTGATGCCTACCAGCTATGCTTCTCAGTACAGCTTGGGCTGTACTATACTTGTTTCTCAGCCTTTGCTCATAAGTCATAGGGAATTAAAGCAAAGCAGCTAGTGCTTAACAGGTTTGCCAGCACTGGCCTTTTTTGGGTTTTGTTCAGATTGTGTTCTCACTAGCTGTTACAGATCTCATGTATTTGGACTAGGATTTTCCCAATCAGACAGAAACCTTGGCTACTTCCTTTGGTAGTTGTAGCCAAAATCATCTGATCATTTTCAAGACTAAGATGGCTGTTATGCAACATTAAATGATCCATTAACCTTTTGATCTGTTTTTAGAAACTCAGGTGCCCCCATGATTGACCCAACAAATTTTCATGTAGCCATACTTGGCTTTATGCAGGGGACCTGCTTCCTGCTACCCTCTAGAAAAGTCAGCTCCTTGCAGTAATGTTCTGACACTTTGGTGGTTTTCCCATTGTGCATATGATTAGTAATGAAATTTTTCCAATTATACCTCTCTGAAGACTTGTGGCACGTAGTCTGGGACAATTTCAGGAGAATAAGTCTTTATAATGTGCCACAATGTTTGTAGATTCGAGGGCTTAGACTGAAAGCCCTTTCGGATAAGGATTGTTTCTCATTTTCTGTTGTCCAGCATCTACTAAGACCCCCAATTTGATCAAAAGCGTCGAGTTATTTTAAGTAACTATAGTAGCTTCCATTACTACAAGCAATGAAACAGTAACAAAGTCCCTTTGGTCAATTTGAAAAAAATCATACTGAATATTCAGTGATCAACAACAATACTCAATAATTTAAGATGCAAATCCACCTGCTCTTCGTTCAAAATAGAATGACTTACAACCAACAACGTAACATTTACCGATGCAGCCTAATGGTGAGCTGAGCCTGTGAGAAATAAACAAAAGATTTGCCTGAACTAAAGAAAAAATAGCTCAAAAGGTCTCAAACTTTTGCAATACATTGAAACTAACTAAAAACTATCAGAAAAGATATTACTAAAGATAGGTTCTTGTTAATATTTATCATTTGATACTGCAAAGATGTGATTACGCACATTATTAACTTCAGGCAAAGTCACTTACTTAGCTTATAATTCAACTGAAGTTCTAATATTTACACTTGTTCTACAAAATAAATAAAATATATATATTTTACAGTGACTCTTAAAATTAACTGTATCTTTAGACTTGTTTCCATGCTTCTGGCATCTGACGTGGTTATGACAGCCCTCATTCCTTCGTGAGAATAAATAACTTTTCTAGCCCCTCAGTGGCAACACGTGGACCAGTTTCTCAAGGGTTTGGCACTTCTCTAAATTTGGAAATTTCAGGGTATCTGTATAGGGTAGAACCAAGAAATGGAGTAATTTCTGAACAAGAAAACAGCACTGAAAATGCAGACCATTTTTCAGGGAAATGCTAGAAAAATATTACTTAAGTATTTCAGGGATGTTCTTTAATGTGAACAGAGATGGCCTCCAGAAATGTGCCATGGAAACAAATCCCTTTAGGCACACAAACTATCTGAAATTTTACATAAATAGTCTAAATCTCTCTGTCTGTTCTGCAATGCATGCACATACCATTTTTCACTTGTATCCTCTACTTCCTTAAAAGAAAAAAAATGTAAAGCTTGAGTATTACAGACAATATTTGTGCAAACCAGACAGAATTTCGTTGCCTAAAAATGCCAAGATCGTAACTGTACTATCTGAGAAATAGCTCTACTGCAGTAGGGGAAGTCACATCCATCTATACTCATTTCACATCAGTCCAGAATAAGATCATTTACTTAAGGATCTTTGGCAGAATAATATACAGTAAGAGGTTTGTACCTTAACACTGCAATATAATAAATGAATATTTAATCTTCTAAATCCTTGTCATGCCACATTATTAATACATTCATTAGCAATTCTTTTCACAAAGGCTGTTGCTCTGTTGAGGTTTTGATACTTTTCCAAATGAAGAAGATTATTTGTAGAGGTCACAGGGTGTTTTTACAGTGACCCACTTACACATTTTGATGTCCAAATTCAAAACTTTGTTAAAACATTTCCAAACAGCTCTAGCACCAATACCTAGAAAAGCTAGAAGACAGGAAAACAGAAAAGAAAACCATCAGCAATAAGGACAGTAATGCTCAGAAACCCTTTCTTTTCTAAACAAGATAGTTCTTTGGTTTTTATTGAGTTTAACTGACTGAAAGTTCAGTTTGAATAAAGTTCTGAATCAGTCACTGGAACTGTAAGCTAAAGAGTACAGGCAATACCTTTGTGGATGTCTACAGAGTGAATGTAGACAAATGTTTGTATTTGCTGTATTCCCTCTTTCATTTGAAATGGAATGAACAAAATTGTTGAGTAGTCTGTATTAAAGCTGGTTGGAGGCCAAGGGACAAGGTGCACAAATTAAAATAAGAGGTTCTGAGTGGTTATAAGCAAAAGCTTTTCAACCATGAGGACAGTCAAGCAGTTCCCATCCTTGGAGGGCTTCATGACCAGAAACTGGATAAAGCCCCAGGTGACTTGATCAGACGTTATGGCTGACCCTGTGTGAGGCTGGATTATATTATCTCCTAAGATCCTATGAGTCTATGATTCAAAACCATACAAATCATATAAAACTGAAAAAAAAAACAGATCATAAAAAAAATGCAATCTCTTTGAAATGTTCTTTACACAATCCTGTTACAAATTTCAGTCAGTTTCAAGCTGTTTGAGTCAAATAAACATAAACTGGATTTAGCAAACAGTTCTTTGACACAAATGGTTTAGTCAATAATGGGTCATAAGTCACAGAGGTTCATACGGTTCATACAGAAAACTGTTTGTTGATATATTCCCTAAGAAATTAATGTAACTTCTTATTTCCTACTAATCTCATTGACTCATTAATCAGTCCATTACTATCAGGATAATGAACAGAGTGAAAAAAAATCTATGCAATCCAGAGCTGGGATTTCAGAGGTGCAGCAGAAAAAAGAAAATCAAATGCAGAGAAACAACGAAACAGTGCCTAATTAAGGATAATTTAGGTTAACCCTAGTTATGGATAATTTTTTCATGAATATGACGATGGAAAACAGAAACCTATAACTAACAGATACCTGAAAGCTGTGTTTTTCCCTTGAGTAACAGCCAGTGTTCTTGCTACCACTGGAAGAAGAGATGCATTTTGATGGGAATAGGAAAGCCTTGCACTTATAACCTGGTCCACAGAAAATCAAACCTGATTCTGTCTCCCAAAAGAGTATGACACTCATTCCCTTTATCCACTATTACAGCACATTCTTAGTTTCCTTTCATTGCAAGCAGGTGATAAACATCATTCTCATTATATTTTAGTGAAGATAGTGGAAAAGTCTGAAGGGTAGTCAGAGATAATCAGAGGTATCATCATTATACAGAAACAGGAAAAGTTGAAAAAAAACATAATGAGCCTTTTCAATTTCAGCAATGAAATCTTAGGCAGGACAAACTTTCCTATAACTCCTAAACCCATTGCTGCTCAGACAATGCAATAAAATACCTTCTCATTAAAGTTTAAATCATCAAATTATGGTGGCAGTACTGAACACAGTAATATATGGCCTGTGGAAAAGTTAGCATTTAAGCATGTAAAAACCCAGTCTTCTTTTGATGTCTTGTATATTCCTAGCTGAAACTACTGCTAAGTTCATTGAATGTGGTGCCAAATCAGGGACAAACACAGTGTTTACTTTCTTTCACAACTCACTGAGCAGATAAATGTCAAATGAAGAGGAAAATGGTAAACATGCAACTAGTGATTTATTTTCTGTTTGAACTGATTAATGCAAGAAATAATTATCTAGAGCTGGGACTCTGGACTTTGCAAGCATGTGGTATATGACCACATAAAAGGTTTTCTATTTATAATTCCTTCGTGCTGGAATATTAATCCTGGTACACAGGTACTAAGTAAGTCAGTGATATAACAAGTAGAAAAATGCCCAATTCAAGGCAATGCTTGCCTACTCGTTAGGCAGAGGAGTGAAGAGGAATGCTATAATTAACAAACATGTCTCTTTTAAGTGATAACTTTGGTCATACATTTTCCCCACATCCCACTGGGATGTCTGGGAATTATACATGGGGAAACTCAAGATGATCATCCCTATCTAAGCTGGCAAACTTTTCTGTCATTCTTAAATGCTTTATATGGCTGCTTAAGTAGAAGATTAAAAAATATATTCTTCATGTGACAAAGGGCAGGTGTATTTAATCAAGTATATTCTGACTTTGGACTCAGAATCAAAGTACCAGAAGGAGAAGCAGCAGCAGAAGAGAGAACAATGGACGAAGTGCCACCAGACTGCTTTCCAGGTTAGGATCAAGAATGAGGAATCAGGACGCACAGTTTCAGAAACAGCTTCTTTGACTCCTAACAGTCTGCAAACCCCAAGTTTAGGGGGGGTTCAGGTCTTCTCCGACATGATTATCACTAGCCACAGACCCACTTTCATTTAAACATACCTAGTATCTGGGCTACACCACCAAAACAAGGGTGTGGACCATGCTGATACGAGTTTGACTTACCAAATTTCAGTTTTACTTTCAATGTCAGTGCGCTACCACCCTAAGCTCTCACAATAAACCAGCATGAAGTGTCTACAGTGTTCAAGCCTTTTTTCTCACATATGCCACTGGGTAAGTGCCGGGGAACTGGAGTTAACAGCCACACCAATCAGCCCCAGCAACCTGCAGTTAACACACTGCCCACCACTGATCAGTGGTGACTGTTGTTTGGAAACTTTGCCCTTCTATGCTACCTGCATCATCAGCACCCAGCCAACCCTCTGCAGACACTCCAGTTATCTGGAGCTTCTCTGGACACATCCCAGAGGAGAAAAGCAGGAACACAAACCATAAGCACATGCAGAGCTGCTTGAACACCAGTATGTGTTGCCTGGCTCTCCTGACAGAGTTGCTACTTCAGACCCTTTGTATGAGTGACTGCAGGTTAATATGGGCTAAAGTTAGCAAAGGGGTTTTGTCAGCAGAGTGCAGTAAATCAAATCCCATTTTCTGTGGAATGTATGTAATCCAAGAGGTGTAATGATACAGGCCCATCCCAAAGAATACCCAGCTATTAGACAACAGAGTGAGGAGCTGTGAGTTCAGGAATACCTGCTCTACAAAGTTATACTCTGCCTTACTTCATTAGCGGACACAGGTAATGCTGCAAGATTCTGCATTGCATTGCCAGTGATACTGTCACTGCTCAGCTTACAAAACGTGCAAAATTCCTAGTTTTTTCCATATTTGCACACTGTACATAAAGCACAGTGTGTTCTGCCACAGCTACTGATCTTAATTAAATCTGGTACATTTTATAGGTCAAGATGATGACATGACGCTGAGATTAGCTATGAAAAAAACCCAAAAGTTGTAAGATCTTTTTGACAGTCACTATCTGAGAATGTTTTTTCTTCCAGTTGCCCAGCTGAATAGAAACAGCTGGTACTAGCTAATGTTTACTATTCTTACTTGCCTAAACAGCATTTACAAAATGGAAAACATCTGGAAAATATGGAAGCATGCCTTTTGTGTACCCTTTTTCCTCTCCATGAGAGTTTAGGAAATGTCCCAGACAAAGAACAGGAACAGTCACCAATGATTAAAAAGAACCTTAAAAAATCAGGAATTTAGAGTAATTAATTCCTACATGGATGTGATATAGCAGCCAAGTAGTAAAGCACACTTTATTCCAAACAGACATGCTTAAATGTCTATGCAAGAACAGTAAAGCATTCAGCTGCCTACCCCTCAGAGCAGATGACAAAGTTGTGCCTTGTCACACAAATTCATGGAGTGGGTTAATGTAGAGGAAATGAGCTGTTGGACATTTTCTTTCTGTTACCTCTGTACATTTCCAGCTCTTCTGATTGGTGTCTGAAGTATTTATTTAGAAAACCAAGAATAAATATGTTTTTTATAACATGAATTTAACACTGACTTTTTTTTTCCCTAGCTATGTATTTGCTGGATAATATACTACACCCTTGAAAACCTTGTATTTGCCATTAAACTAAATAACTTCCTGCTGTTACCCAGCTGTTACTATAGTGCCTAACACAGGCATTTTCTTTAATGTAGCTGGGACAAAACAGATTGCACCTTTATTCAGGCAGGAAGCACAGCAGGGGTCACAGGACACAGCAGGCAATATTGTGCCTTTGCATTCATCACCATTTTTCCTTCTTTTCAGAATTCTATTCTATCCCAACATTTAGAAAGGTAAATGTCAACCTCTAGAACTAATGGAAGCAAAAAGCCATCCTAGCTTTTAACAAGGGTCTCTTGACTAATTTATAGGAATCTTAGGATGCCCCTGACACTTTTTCTAGCACACAAAGGCCTCATCAAAAAGAAACTATAAAGTTCTATAAAGAACAAACTATAATGGCTGTTTTATAGAACTAAAATACAGATCTTGCTTTTTAACCTAGGCATCACAATTCAGCTAACACCAGGTAGCACTAAGAAAGATGTCCGCCACATAATCAAGACAAAATTAAATACTATTTCATCAGGAGTGAAGAGTACTCTGTGGCAATAATATATTAATCTGAAGATGAATTGGTACATACTTATTTTCAAAATAGTTTGCTTGCCTGTATTAACTTCATAAATGTATGACTATGTTTTAGAGGTTATGTATCATACATCTTTATTAAGTAGAGTATATTTCAATAAATCCTATCACAAAATGTTTTCTATAGTGCTATAGAAATATTGTGGAAACAGACTCTTCTCAGAGTAGACACAGTTTAGGTTGCAGCAAGGAAAATTCCAGTTTGACCCAAAGGAAAAATGCTCCAGTGCTCAAACACTGGGACAGTAAAATCACCTCCTTGAATGTATTCCTGCATCTGTGAGATAAGGTGCTGAGCAACCTGGCTGAATTTTTTAGGCCCTGCCTCAAGCAGAGCTTTGGATCAGATGGTCACCAAAAGTCCCTTCTAGCCTAAAAGTATTCTATGATTCTGTGACTGTAAAAAAGGTAAAAAATACAAATGACTGATGCAAATATATGTAGTTTTATATGTAATAGCTAATAGAAAAAGTGTAATACCTTAATTATCTGCAAGAGAATTTTTTAAACATATCTGAAATGCATTTTGGCCAAGCGCTGAATAACTTAAGTCCTTTATAAAGATTTATATCTCTTTCCCTGCTCTTTATCTCTCTTACACTGAGTCAGTAAAGTTGGAAAAATGACAAGCAAATTGAGTTTAGAACAAATATATCTCTAAAAAATATATCTATATATTTTATTCATAGTTATATTTTTATATATACTTTTTATTCCTTTTTTGATATGCTGTAGTTCTAAATATAAAATTGGAAATATATAGTCCTTCATTTGGTGGTAATTTCTGAGAAAAGGCTTTACTTCATGTGGACTTCCAAGAAAACCGCTTCCCTACCTATGCTTATTTAGTATTCTTAATTATTGTTACTAAAAACCTGAAAAGAATAACATGGAACAAAGAATTGTGGTGTGTTCAAAAGTGTAAATAATCCTGAGCTACAAATCAATATATATAAGTATAAAAAATACAGCATATTAGGACATGACCTTGCAAACTTTACTCATGTCTAGGCTGTGCAAGTCTTGGCAGGTAAAATTACTCACCACATAAATGTTCTTAAGAATAGGCTCTAAATGGATTGTAAATAACTTACAAAGTACCTTCCACACAAAAGAATTGCAGCATATCAGCGCCCACAGCTAATGCCTTGCATTTAATGGAAAAGTTGTAGCATTCATCACAAATTTGCTATACGACTTACTTAGTATAAATGAAATCTATAGACAACAGAATATTTAGTAATGCTGACTTGGTAAAATTGACAATAATTGACTGTACCTTAATTCCAGGCCTAATTGTTTCATAATTATTTAAGTATTTAATAAGCCATTTAATTAATAGCCCAACCCTTACAATAAAAAATACTCTTACTGAGTCACTGTTGAAGGCTCTCTAAAATTCCTTTCAGTGACATTCACTCTGTGAATTTTTAATAAAACTTCGAGTGCGCATATTCTAACATTCAAATACCTAAATATATTTGTAGGTTTAAAGTTGCAGGTGAGAGCCTGTGAGATAAACATACTGAGACTGGGTAGTGTGTCACTAAAATGTGACTATTATGGAATACTACTTCTTTATTAAGGCTACAGGACACCCTACTCGTCACAGACCCAGACCACAGGCATTTGCTACAAAAATCCAGATTTTGAAACAATAAAAATTGGCATTGCACTGTATTGGCATGGTATGAATTCAACATTTGAAAACAAAACATAGAGGATCTTTAAAAAAGATTTCATAGCTCTGTCCAAGAGAGAAGGAAGACAGCATTTTTAGTGAAATTGCTTTCAATGAGGGATCTAAGCATTTGCAGAATCAGTCAGTATTTTGCAAGAAGGTGCAACACTAAACATTTGTCTCTTTTCTACAAGTCATCCGCTTTAAAACCAAATTCAATGATGTAAGCCCATATTTCAGTTTACAATACATTAATTTCTCTCTGTTAGGTTGTCCCATTGTTGAATAACAAATCCAAGTAAAAGAGAAGTTGGGAGGTGCAATTTATAGTTATGACACTGCAGTCATGCTGTTTGCATTCACGTATGAAGACACAGTGTGTTGCAATGGAAAGAAACTTGTTATACTGACCTGAAATGAGTTGTCCTACACTTAAAACTCCTAAGCAGTGGCCTTTGTATTGAAGTGATTAACTTCTAGCAAGAGGCATAGCAAGGAAAAGTACATGTTTCTCACAGACTTGATAGCTATTATTTCATAATTATTTAAGTATTTAATAAGCCATTTAATTAATAGCCCAACCCTATTTTGCTATTTTTAGGCTGTGCTCAATTAGATTTTCAGATTGTTTCTGTCACATATATTTTGACATTGTACATATTAGCTCCCTTTATCTTCAGCTTGTTCCCATCTGTTAGCAATATACTTCATACAAGAAGTGGTTTAGTTTCCTGGAGTAAACGTGGAACTAACCTTCTGGTCCTCCAATGAACTTTAATCTACTGTAGTTCTCCATGAGTGTCTTATCTTCCTAATCATGAAGGCAAAATTTCACACATCCATATTCCCACTTGCCTACATAAATCTTTGATCCTAACATTTTGTTACATTCTTGCTTTTTGTTTATGCACCCCTTGGCTTATCTTCTAAATACACACGTATTGTACTCTCTTGTAATACCTTCTTGTGATATTCCTTAGGCTTGCAGTTCTGTGCTTCTTATCATTCACACGTCTCTTAAATATATTAATTTCATGAAACTTTAAAGAATAACCAATCATAACTATATTAGGCACTTTAAAACTGAGCTTATTTTTTATCACAGTGCGTACTATATGCCTGAAATGTAGTTTGTGTCTCATTTAAAAATCTAAGTATTGGAGACAGAGAATCTACCTCCTTTATTACTTGCTTTACTGCAGAGTTTAGGGGCTGTAATGGGTCCCTCTGTAGTAGGTGCTGTACATACAGATCAAGAACAGCATTCTGTAAAGTACAGGGCTTGCAGAGGGGCTGGCTGTGAGTAATAATTCAAACAACACTACAACACTATTCCCTTTCTCAGCAGCTATATGGATTTGCTGAAATTCTACAAACTTTGTGATGAGGGCTATTTTGAAAGTAGAACAACACTTCTACACAAAGGGCTTGGAAGCTGTATATTTCCATTAAAGGTGGAGAATATGGCATGCTCCAGAGAAACCATAGCAGCATGAACACTGAAACAGGCACAGTGCAATTAAGCCTCATATATTTTTACTTTTTTATTTCAAATTCCTAATTTTCTTCAGTTTCATCCTATTTGTAAAATGATTTACACTTCAATAGAGGAGGAAGCATGTGCATGACTGAGAAGGCAGATGAAATACTTTGGACAGGCAAGAGGAATTTCTGGAAAGACTAGAACATGTGCTGCTTGACCAAATCAAGTATTTCTTAACCCATATATCCTGATTAGCAGCTAAAGGAAATTAAAAGCAGCTAGGAGAGACTCACAGAGATGAATAACATGCAGTAAAACAGGCACATGTATTAGGGATGATAATCAGAAGAAGACATCTATATAGTTGTTTGCCATAAATGTTTATATCCATATTCAAGAGAATTTACCATCTGCAAAAATATCAAGCTTCAAACATCAGTGTATCATTGATACACTGAATTGCTGTTGGAGGCTGCAATACAATAAATAATGTGATATAATCAAAGAAAGGTTTACTTGCAGTTTTAGGTTTCTTATTTAATAAAAAATCACCTCACTGAGATGTTACATTAGTGTGACCATGTTAAAATTGACCAAGAAAGGCTAACATATAATTAGAGACAGTTTAGATTTGTCATAATAATTATCACTAACAACTTTTTTTAGCTAATTTTAGTAAAAAAAGACCTTACTGAATTTACTAAATGTACTAATTTAATGAATTTAGTAGCCAATTTATTAAAATAATACTAGCATGTCTGGTTTACTTTTCAAAGTAGTATGTAAATTTCAATTGAGAAACTAAATTTATTTATTGGTAAAAATGCTGAGATAAAAGATGAAGAAAATCTGATTTTTGTTTTGAAAGATCAAACCACTCTGCCTTGCACAGGGTTCACAACGGGTGCTGAGGTGGTTCATCATCACAGATGGGTCTCAGAATGTTAAAGTACTAGAGTTGTATATTTTGTACGTCCAGTTACTTACAACGGAACATATGTGTGTCACCCCCTCGCCCTGCACCACTTCGCTTAACGCTTTCCAAATATGCAGAACTTGGATAACAAAATAACCCTGAAGGCCTAGTGAGGGCCAGGGGAGTTTCAGGGGCAAGATGTTCTGCAAATCACACCATTGCCTTTACTCCTTTTAAATTCCCATCTTTAAGTTGTGGTTTGGTGTATTAGCTCTGTTGCTCAGTTACTGCAACACTTGTGCTGCTCACACACCCGCATGAAGCTACGTGCTGCTTCCATGCTGCCATGCTTTGGGTCCCTGTGAATTAGAGGACGTTGCTTATGCGGGAAGGCAACATCCGAACGAGTTGGTGTGTTTTCAGCTTTGTGTTATTCAAAGGCAGTGGATGAACAGAGGACACACAGAGATCACAGCTTGTGATCCCGGCCAACTCAGACCTACACAGAGGTTCTTCAGCTGCAGGGTTCATGCAGCTCACATTTTTGGGGTGTTTTTTGGGGAACAGTGATGCAAAGTGGCACATAGTTTTGGAGAAAGCACAGAGCTTTATCCCTATTATAAAATCCGGTTTTAGTTTTTAAAAGCTCTTGCTGCTTTCAAACAACAGCGATGGAATCTGGATCACAAGCTCAGGGGTCAAACAGTAATGGGTTGGTTTTTAACTGTTAACTGTCAATGAACGTCCTTCTAATGGACTGAAATAAAACCCATGCTTCGTGTCACATATGCGTTAAACACATCTAAACACACTCAAGCTCCCTCAGCGTATTTCCTGAACCGTTTTCACAGGTGTAGAAACCTCTGCTCACAGCGTTTTTATCTACCTGAAGGGAGCTGCCTAACGTGACTGGGGAGGTTCCCCCGACCTCAGCAGCTTCACCCGCAGGTCGGGCTGCCCCCATCCGCGGCTCCCGGTGCCCCGAGGGGCTCCGCGGGACGTCGCACGACCAGAGCCGCTATCCGGGTGCCAACCGAGGCGGGCCCGCGCTGCTTAGGCGGGCTGTCCGCACGGCGGGCTTTAGATGGTTCCGAGGCGCATGCGCAGTGGAACGTCGCCCGTCGTCTCCCAGGGTACGGCGCGTTCGCGTCCCGTCGTGCCTCGCGAGCTGTTGCGTCCCCTCTGACCCGGGCTCACGGCTCCACCATCCGGGCTCTCGGCGCCACACGGGGAAGATGGCGGCGCTGCTCCCTGCCGAGTGGATAAAGAACTGGGAGAAAGGGGGCAAGAACGAGTTGTGAGTGTGGGGCTGTAGTGCGGGAGGGGTGATGGGGCTCCGCAGGCCGCTGACCTGCGGGAGCAAGGGGGAGCCTGGGCCTCACTGGCCGAGGGAGGCTGGTGGGGGGGGGGCGGCGAAGAGGTAGGATCGGGCGGGGAGGTCGTTGCTTGGGGCTGCGTCCTTGCTGTCGGGGCTGAGGGTCGAAACCCGGGTCGGGCGGAAGTCTTAGGCCCTCTCTTATGCGGCTCGGCCTTCTTTGTCGGTTGCTAACGACCTCCGCCGAAGCTCGTCCCCCGTAGCTGGGCCTGCTGTCCTGGCGCCCGTTGATTGCGCCCCGATCGTCCCCTTCCCGGCTCTGGGTCAGGTTTATCGGGCGTTGGACTCCTCTTTAGCTACCCACCCGGGGTAACATGAAGCGTGACTTGTTTTTATTTCGCTAGCTCCGCGATTCAGACCTTTCTAGCAGAGGTCCCAGCCCCCGTTCTCACTTTTATACTTATTGTGTGAGTACTAGCACGTTATTCTTTCATTCTGGCAAGGTAGGATCCTAGTCGTTCCTGTTTGCCCTGGAAGGTAATCTTTGTGCACTGAGGGGTCTGGTTATAGCTTCACAAATCAATCCAGGTGTGCTAAAAGCTTTCCCTTTTGGGGCCTTCTGTGTATCTGTTTTAAGCACTTTTAACTTAGCAGGTTCATTAACTGTGGTGTGTTTCAGTAGTCCCTCTGTTTAGGGAGTTGTTCCATTCCATGTTCCTTTGTTGTAGTTAAAAACCCTACAGTTTCAAATATGGGTGGTTGGGGAATCATTTTGAGAAATGCTTCTTGGTGCTCATATTTTGTTATTTTATTTTGTTCACCTGTTTTAAAAGGTTGTGCAGCTGTGGTAGTGATCTTCCCTCTACATGAAGAAAGAAAGAGGTAGTGAGTAGAGAAGAGGCTGTAGAGGCTCCGTGCACAAAACGCAGTTCTTCCCAGAACTTCCATTTTGTAGTGAAGGAGCCCCCCTTTACAGACATGCCCTTTTTGACTTTTCAGTTGTGCTAGAACCATTACAGTAACATGTAAGGTTAACGTGTTTTAATGTGATACAAGGCCGATGAAAATCTCTTTTGTATCTGCGTTTGCAACAATAATAGAAGTGTTCAGGAGCCATCCTCCAAACCATGCTGAGGTTTGCATTGCTTTGTTTTTAATCTCCTATTTAAGATTTTATGACAGTAACTGAATTTGCATCTGGCATGGCAATATTTATTCAATAAAAGACTTTTTATTGAATGTGAGTATTTAGGAATTTCTGTGTCAATAACAAACGAGGAAACATACAGATGTATACAGATACCTTACAGAAGTGCACAAATAACTATAATAAAACAGATTGTCTTATACGTAACTTTATATACACGTAGATGCACGACTAGCTTTTCTGTAATGCCCATTAAGAAATTTTTAACTGAATTAGTCACATATGATTATGGTTTTTGTAACTTGCGCTGTTACGACCACTGAGATTGCATGGTGTATGCACGAGAACAGAAATTTCATAGTTGATCATATAATGGCAGCTGCATAGTTTGCATTGAATTCTTGCGACTTTTAACTGTGTAACAGGCAAGTTACATTGGCTTTTGACCATGCTAGTATTTTACGTTTCTCCCCTCCTCTTAGAGCAGTTCTTAACTGTAATGGGAAGAAAGTTTTAATCTGCTGTGGGACCAATAAAACAAAGCAGTAGGCTAAATTCCTGTGTCTGTGGCATTTATATTTCAATGGGAATACTGCTTAAATGCAGTTCCAAGCATGATTTAAAGTAGCTTGCAAAAGAGGCCATACATTTTAGAAGAAATGTGATTGTGCCTGGATAACAGTTGTTGGATTTTGCAGTGGTAACTTTAGAAGCATCTGGAATATGTACAGACTTCCTTCCTAGATGCAAAGCAGTGTATCTGCAGCCTAAATCTAGAGAACTTTGTGGGAAACTATTTTTTTGGGATAAATCTTCAGTGCATAACTTTGTTTCTTTTTCCAAGATTTTCTATCTCCTGTTTTACTGGTGGAAAGTAAAATCACGGTGCTCTCTTTACAAAAGGAAACTCATGAAATATTTGTAAATGTTACTTAAACTAAGAGTTGTACAATTGTAATGGTATTTTTTATTTTTCTTGAATTATTCATCTAATATAGATAGGCCCAGGATTATAAATTGTCTAGGCCACAACTGCGGTGTTTAGGGCTTGTGGTCCAAAAGTGGGACAATGTGTTAATTGGTAAATAAGTTAGAAAAGTTGTGAGGGAAAGGACACTGCGAAAGGACAAAACTGACATTTCTAGCAAATACAGAATTTACAGAAGTTTTACTCTATGGAAGCCTGGTTTGCTAAAGCCCCTGCATGAAGTCAGAGAACATACGCTCTTGTGTGGAGGGGGTTGTTTTGTTTTTAAACAAAGCGGTGGGCTTCTTCACAGGGAGACAAATACCAACTTTGTTGAAAAGTGAGGATTACAGGAAAAAAAACCCACCCAAACCTCATAATTAGCAGAAAAAAAAGATTAGGTCTTGCAGTGAAAAAAAAGAAAAAGATTTCCTGGAGTATGAAATGGCTTATGTGATCTCACTAGATCAGCCAGAGGTAGTATTTTAGCAGTTTCTAGTCACTTAAAATGCAGTTTCATGTTTTGGGGGAATGTGAAACTGTTTTGAAAGAAGTAAATGGTTTGGTTTTAGTTGGCAGTTCAGTCTCTACTGTGATTAATAATGGATGTTTAAGATGATCCCTGCATGTTGGGTTTTTTTTTGAGTGCTATGGTAGTGGTCTGCTTATGCTTGAAAGCAAACAGGATTTGTAATGTTGCTGTAGTCAGTGGGAGAGGAGAAAAAGTTTGCTAGGATTTTTTAAAAGAAATCCAGTAAGGAAGTTGGTTTTAAATCTTTTACTGTGAAAAATAATGAACTTTATTTTTGCTGATACGGTCCGTTTGTTATGATATAACAGTAATATCCAAAACCCAGAAGGTAAGAATTTTGTACACGTCTTAAGGGTGTCATAATATTAATAAGGCAGCATCATTGAGCTTGGGTAACAGTGAGCATTGACTTAGTAGAAATTGTTCAGAGACCTTGTTAAAATTGTACATGCTGTGATTTTAATTAATTCAGCTACTGATGTGCAGTAATATCTAATACAAATACATAAATGTACATCATGTTGTAGTTTCAAGTGTTCTTAGCTGCCAAAACTATAAATTGGTGGAGATGTGGTCATTTCTCATTTTTTATTTTTTCAGACCCATCTCTGTCTAAACACAATTTATTAAATTATGTGCATTTATTTTGCTACTGCAAAATATTGTGGTACCATGATATCACAGTAAAGATATTGTGTAGAGATTGTTGGAATCTGTGTGACTGCTTATTGTGCTAATCAGTCTAAACTCCTTTTATACCTATTTGCATGTACATATGCTGTCCTCTATTGTGAAATTATGTTGTTATATATAGGGTCTTCCACAATAAGATGCTAGTCTATGACTGCAGCCCATATAGACATTTCTAGTATGCTCACAATGACAAGCACTTACCGTTTGACTGATACCTTGTTCTGTGGTAGATTTAACATTGAGAACTCTTTAGTGGGGAAGTAGGACTAATAATGTTCTTTGCTGGCAGTTGATGTGGTATGTTATGCTTCAAAATAAACTGAAAAAGCTTAATATTCTGTGAATGTGAGTTTTTGGGACTCGATCTTTCAAGCAGTCTCTGCATGCTACTTTACTTGTACAAGGAATGTCACGGTGTTGAGTTAAAGGCCTGAGAGTCAGGAAATCAGAGTTTAGTTGCACTTTTGCCATCCTGGCTGCTAATTGATTTGTACTTCACCTCAAGTAGGGAACTACACACGGTTGAATTATGCATATAGTTAAATGTTTGCAGGCACATGCCCTTTGTGATAATTACTGGCATATGCTATGTGTGTGGGAGTGTAATGGAGGATATAGGATATTGTGTATGAACAAGTAGGGTTAGGTTCAGTTGTTGGCTCTTTCTTGCAAAAACGTTGCTTCAGAATTTGTTGTTGAAGCAAATCTCTCCCATCTTAGTCCAAAAAAAAATAATTTTGAAACTTTGGTTGTCAGAAAGTATTCTCTATTTTTTTAATAATTATTTTTTTCTAGGTTATCATATTTTTTTTAAGTTGTATTTTACATGTATTACACACTTTATCTTTGGATGAAGTGATACAGGTTTTACTAGAGTAGGAGAGGACTCTGTCTGAAGCTTGCAGCAACGAACTCTACAAGATTAATGAAAGTTTCAAATGGGGTGACTGGGTCTGTTGAATTGAAAAGTGGACCTGATAAGTTTCCATTGTTCTGGGTGCCACTTAAGGGGGAAAATATTGGTGTGGCTTTCTTTGTGAATTGATTAATCTTCCTAATACTGACATTTTTATTCTTGTGAACATGCAAGTATTATGACTTTAATTTATGATGTGCTTAATTAAGACTAGATGAAGTAATCTCATAGCTTGTTGGTACTGTAAGGGAGGACTTCTGCCTTGTCTTCATTCACCAGGGTGCTCTCTGCTCTGGTGCTTATCTGGCCTCCTGGTAAGCTTGTTTCAACGTGTGAAGTTGGTAGAACACTTGTTTTTGACCAAGTTTGTCAGTTTAGCTGATTTAATTGACATAAGGGTTAGAACAGGTCAGCCAAGAAGGGAAGAAGTGTTGATGAATGTGTCCCATTTCTGCAGCAAGAAGCCATTAATTAAATCAGCTCAGCTGTGCTGCCTGACAGCACCTTCAGAAAGGGTCATCCTCCTTTGGAGACAGCATACCTGTGTGAAAGAATCTAAGGAGAATTACTAATTTAGATCCAAAGAGTTATACCAGCATCCTCTTTTTTACTACCAATATTTTCCCATGTAGACTTCCACAAAATTAATATTTTGACCTCTCCTGCCCCCCCTTTTAATAATTCGGGGGGGGGGGGGGGGGGGGGGGGGGGGGGGGGGGGCTGTTAATTACAAATGCAAAGCAAGTTGTTTTTAGACTTATCTTAAATAGGGTTTCTTGTTACATTTATCAGTCAAATGTACGTCTTAAAGGTACGTGAAGTTGATAGTATTACTTTAGTATTGCTGGAAAGGGAATTGGAAGAGGTTAAAACTTATTTTGTATTAGGATGTAGTTAAGTGAAGGCTTCAGCTCAAGCAGACAGGGTTGTTGCTCATGTAATCTAGCTAATGATAGCACGTCATGGCACAGGGGTCAAAGCGTGCATCTGAGTAGATAAATTTTTGGAATCAGATATTTCACATGACTGTTATTTGTATACAGACCTTAGAAATAAGTACTTACAGGGTAACATCGTTATAGAGAAGTAATAATTAATATTTAATAAAATCTGACTTGGTTCAAACTGATGTGCTCTTTGGGGACAGTGGGGGGAAAATCAATTGCTTCTTTAAAATACTGTTCATGAAAAAGAAAATAGATTACCTATTTCCCTATTTTGCTGTCTCTTTTCTGGTTATTGCCAAACATGTTGTGTTTTCTTCAATAGCATTTAGAGCATCTTAGCCCTTCAATTGCTTTTTGCTGAGCTTGCACGTTTCTGCTGATTCCACTGTATGTGAAACTGCCCGTTTTCCAGTTGTCATTGTAGGGTGCTTATACCTTGTATTTGCTAATTATAATCCTTTGATTACTGGAACAGTCCTGCTGGAGAGGTAATAATCTCTGGGTAGGATGCAAATAGAATGAGTAATAGATTGCTACAGAATCTTTTCCTACTACTTATTTTTCATGGTAAACCTTACTTGAGAGCATGCTTCAAAATCACTTCCACAGGAAATTGTAGTCTTGCCATCTTATGTAAATACAGTGCAGCTTTGAGAACTGTCTTCAGTTTCTACACAAATCTTTCTTGATGAAAAAGATATGAAACTTTTGGTTGAAGATTTTCAAGTATGAAGAAAATTCTTAAGATATTCTTTGGTATTAGTTATAAATCTAGGTAAATTGCTGCTTTTTTAATATACTGTTGCTTTTAAATGTGAAGCTGCTTTTGAGTCTTCATTGGGGTGACAGTAATGGCAGAGGAGAGGGGAAAATCCTTATAACTTGGAAGCATGTCTTTCTAAGCTGTCAGTGTAGTGGAGAAGCCTCCTCTTTGAGCATTTATTTTATAACATACAGAACTATAATTTCATGAAACAGTCTGTATGGTATTCAGTGAACTAATTTGGTTGGGGGAGCCTCAGGGGTGACTAAAGGCAATGTAACATGGCAGGTCTTTGCTTCCTATATGGGTTACCTTAATGACTTAGTTTATCTTAGCTGTCCCTAGGTTAGATAAAATTCTGCCTTACCGTTGATAAAACATTGCATCAGGAGATCATGCACCTACTTAATGTTAAATGTTTTTACAGGCCAGAGTTTGAAAGTAATCATAGCCATGGTATTTCTGTGAGAAGCATTTCTTCGCTAGTTAGCAACAGTAGGCTAATGCTAGCACATCTGTGCTTCCTTTCATGTACTAGAATTGCCTTTCGTGTACTAGAATGTTCTTGTTTTGCTGTGTATAATATTAGGAAGATTTTTTTTCCTAAGTATATGATATATATGTATGAGATCTGTTGGGAGTCTTGTATTTCTTTGCTCTCACTTCTGTGAATTAGTGTTTACTGTATGAAAATCAAAATGTGGTTGGTCATTTAAGCTGCCCAAATTGAAAGTTATTTTAGCCAGAACAACAAAAAGTGAGCCCCAGACATTTATGTGTGTAGGCTAATATCCAACTTTTAAAGTTTTTTTTCTGTGTTTTTTATTGCAGCGTGCAGTTATGTCGTGCAGTCAGTGAAAACAAAAGCCATGATTCTATGGGTTTCAGAGGTAAGTTGGGTGGGTTTTTTTGGTTGCTTTTGATTAACTAAAAAGCCTGGAAGCGGTTGCTGGTAGTACTATGTGTGTCTGCCTGAAGCATTACTATATGGTGACTATTAGTGTATGCTACAGGTGAATGCTGCAAATTGCAAGGCAGTACAAACATCCACAACTCATTTTGTCTTCAGATGCCCAGGTGAGAGATTTCTTATGTGGTAGTAAGTAATGGTAAGATCCAGTATTTGGTCTGTGCTGTAGAAAATGGAATTCCATTTTGCAAGCTCAACATAAAACTGGATTTTATTCTGAAAGTTAAATATACGAACTCTAATGTATTCAGGTGTGATTATATACTGCAGAAAGTAATTTTGATAACAGCACCTGAGTTACAGACTTTTTCTCCTTTTTTAGTGAAAATCACTGCTGTCATTAAGTTTGAATTTTCACTTTATGAAATCTTTAGTGTTTAAAGAAAAATGTTTGCTTGGCACATTCTGTTGGAAAAATCCTTCCATATGACTGAGACCACAGATGTGCTATGCTGTTTAGATGTTTTTTTGGGTTCTTGCTAAAATAATCATAATGGACAATTATAATAGCAGAAAAGATAAAATGTTTCAATGTAAATTATAAGTAATACTGTTAAGTAGAAAGAATTTATTTTTCAGCAAAGCAAAGTCTTTGTTCCCAAAGTTTGTGAAGAAAGGTCACCAGTTGTTCTCTGTTCTAGAAAGAGATTGATAATTTCTATGTGCTGATTTTTTTCTTTCTTTGTCCTTGCTGTCAGGATCTAAAATATCCCATGGGAATGACTAGATAGATATGTGCAGTGGCTATATTGGAGGAATTAATAGACAGTAGAAATAGAATCATCATAGAATCATTTAGGTTGGAAAAGACCCTTAAGATCATTGAGTAGTTGAAGTGCTTCTGGTGATTGGATAAAAACCTGACAATACGGATAATCTGGAGTGAGGTCCAGAGATACTGACTGGTAAGAATTTCTTTGAGTCCGTGTGACCTGGATCCAGTTCTGAAAACTGTGCTGGCAGTTGCATTTCTGCCCTTTTCCAGAAAAACGTTTACTGAAGTCCAGGGTACCACAAGTTTATGGAGACAGGTCAGATCTGGCCATGTACCTGTGTTAACAACTTCTCCACGATGTGGAGAACCACGTGGAGGTGGCATCTGAGGCTGCACTTACGGCTGGTTTGGATTCTTCATTAATTATTAAATTGGATACTGCACCACTGTCACCAACTCTTGAACTGGCCTTTAAAGCAGTAGAGCTGTGCATAGAATTGATGTCTAAACCAGTCCTGCTCTCGCAATCAGTGTTCTTTTGGCAAAAGTACTGTAAAAAGTAAAATTAACCTGTTTATTTAAAAGAAGCTTTTAATGAAGCTGCAGAGGTCTGCAGTTACCAAGTTATTGAGTACTTGGTTTAGGCCATTAAAATCTGTAACTTGTATACCCATTGTGTATGTTTATTCAGTGAACCACATGGTACATGTGAAAGGTGAAATTATGAGATCTTATTATTTTTCATAAACTAAAAAGGATAGCAGAGCTGTGGTGTATTATTTAAGAACAATTCCTTACAAGTTTACCATAGTTGGTTTTGCAGTCACTACGTTTAACATTGCATGTTTTTTCTCAAATGCAGTACCTCTGTTTCATATTTCAGCTTAATATAAGCTTCTGTAAATCAGCGTTCTTCAGTCATGGGAGACTTTCCTTAAAACAATTAAAATCCTTGTTAAGCATTTTTTCTCCAATTGAATATTACTTTCTCCTAGAGGAATGGTTTTTGAAAGCATATCTGTGATGAGAGATGATTAGGAAAAAATACTGGAATGTTGTCTATGTATTAGATACACACACACAAAAGATGTGTAATATATTAATTTTTTGAATTACAAGGGAAAGGTGTCTGTTAAGCAACTGCTAACACTCAAGTTATATGCAGGGCTAGTTTTTCATCCCATTTTACTGTTCCATAAGCTCTCTAGGGACAGTGGATCATCTCTTACTATCTGCTTGAATGAAACCTTAGATACTGATGCTCAAATTTAATCTATCAGCAGTAAGGAAGTAATCCCCTTCTCACTGGTAAGAAAAGTACATTCTCTCTACTTTCAGGGTGTCTGAAGTCTACAGCATTGTTGTAAACGTTGCGTTAAGTTAGACCAAGGATTACCTAATACGTTCCTTAATCATCTGTTTTCTTTCAACAGATATCCAGCAAGCTCTGTATGAGCTTGCATACCATGTCGTCAGAGGAAACTTAAAGCATGATCAAGCTTCTAATGTTCTTGGTGATGTCATAGTAGGTATCTGTTTGTAATAATTGCTTACTTCCTAAATTTTTAATTTGTTATAAGAGTCTGAATAAAAATCCAGCAGGATAATACTCAACAGACTTGTTTTTCCATGTCTAAAAAGTGGGTTTTGTCCTTTCTTCATTTGTGTGCACTTGAAATAAATGTAATCTGTCAGTTTTTTCCCTCCTTTTTGTGCTGAGGGTTAGATCCATTTTAGCAGAAATTAAAAATTAAGTAATCTTTCCAGGGCAGATAAAGTCTGAAGTCTTTAGCATGCTAAAAATAGATTTCATTTGCTTTTGCGGCATGTCTGTAATGCCACCTACTGGTTTTTTACATCTTGCAGTGTAACAATGCGCATCTGCCATTTTACTGTTGAGATGTCAGAGACCTGTGACTGCCTCTGAAATAATGCATTGCACTTATTTTTTTGTGTTTGAAAAAGTTTTTTCTTACAATGCTTTGAATAAATAGAGAAGGTAAGGAAAAGAATATCTTCCTCTCAACTTCCAGGATTACCAAATGTTGGTGTTCCTAAAAAAAAAAAAAATGGGAAAAGAAATAAGCAAAACACCTTCTAAAAATAATTTATTCTTTGGAAGTTCAGAGATTGCTGTTTTGACGTGTATAGAACATTAAGAATATACATTTTGCAGTAATTGTTCTAAGATAAGCATTTTAGGTTTTTAAACTTCTTCACTGGGTTTGGGAGAAGTGAAGGCTGCAGGGCATGTTAGTGTGGGGGCAGCATTTGATAATGTTTGATCTTTAGTCATGGTAGGAAATCACAGTTTGTTTGGTGCCTGAGAAGATGTAGTTTGCTGTACAGGGAGGTGCTGCTCTTCAGACAGGGAGTTCCCTTGTGCTAGAGAAACAGGAAGTAACTTGAGGAGTTTGTCCCTGGCCACTAGATGCTCTTAGAAATCACATTAAAAGGTTATGTTACTTCATTACATACCAATAATTACTAAAGCACTTATGCTAGATATTACTCAATAATTCAGCCTCTTCATTATTAATTGATCTGAATTATTAATAATTAATATAATTACCAGTGATGTACATTATTAATCTGAACTTCTAGTATGATGAAGTTGTGTTTTATGTAATGAAATAAGAATTGTTTAAAAGTGATATTGGAATTTCTGTACCAATTAAGTGGGATCTTTCTTTTTTCAGGAATTTCGGGAAGACATGCCTTCCATCCTAGCTGATGTATTCTGCATATTAGGTGAGCTGGGTTCCCTTCCTTTCAGCATTGAGACAGATATATGCTTTGTACATTTGCTTGTTAAATTCTTCAGGAGATTTGATTAAATCCATAAAGCACGGCTTCTTTACAAGATATGTGTTGGCTCTTCCTCAGTGTATCTGTATCTTGGTTCTTAATGTTGTCTGTTCCTTCTGTGTTCTGTTACAGTTTCTAGAAGTTTACCTATTAAAGGCAGTGGAAGTTGATCTGCTAAGAATAGTTAAATGAGCTAGCTTGTAAGCATGTTGGATGTTGGTTTAATGGACTCAGTGACTTAGCATTGTTATTATAAGTATTTAAAATGAAAGCTGACTTACTGATAGGTAGATCTTCTATTCTCAGAATGGGTTCTGTAAATATTTTTATCTGTACCGTCACCACTGATGAAACAGAGCTTGCACTAATTATTCAGAAATCTAAAGGCAAATGGTATAATTTGCCAAGTAACTATCTGCCAACTGAGCAGGCTTTAAAGGTGTTTACTTCTTATTCTGGTAATAATTTCTGGATTATGAGAATAATGTTGATCCAAAGCTGTTTTTCTCATGTTTTTAGCAATTTAATCCTGCATTTTTTCCCAGATCAGATTTTCAAATGCTTGCACTTTTTGTCTTGTTCTGTGTGTCTCTAACAAAATACAGCAAATCCTTTTGCCACTGCTCCTCACAGATCCCGGTTTGTTCCCTAGTCAGGAGGAGCGTGGCTGTGCTGTACTGTGCTGTGGCTGCATGTGATATCAAAATTACATTGACTTTGTTTCATAAATGTTCATTCTGTGTACTTGTATCATCTTTTGATAATAATTAGTTTTTGTAATGTGATATTCACTGCATTACACTTGTTTTTTAAGCTGTGTGTGTCTTTTGTGCTTTTTGTTTGTTTTTGTAATGACTGCATTCTTGAGTTCTTCACTCCTTTTGCAGCTCCTCAAGTCCTGTAATGATGTGCTTTTTTTAAACTGCTTTAGCTGGGTGTGCTTCCTTGGCCATTGTTTTATGGGCTAGCGTCCCATAGAAGTGAGTTTATGAATTTCATTCAGTAGCTGATGATGCAAAAGAAAAGAATGGAAATGCAGAATCATATCTAGTAAAAGACTGCAGACCAGGCAGTAAATGGTTGTTACTCTGAAGACACAGCAATTCATCTTTCTCTTCTTTCATGCTTATTATTGGTTCTTAAATGCTTGTCCTTAACTTACTGTAACAGAGAGAAGGGCAGGAAAAATAATTATGGCATTCCTCTGGTTTCTGTTTTACCTTTTCATGAGACTTGTGGATGTGTGAGAATTCTCATCAAAGTATTAATATAGACTTCAAGGTAGATGAGTAGCCAGAAAGTGGCAAGAAGCTAGTATGTTATGAACAAGATGTTTCACACTGTTATCAGTAGTATTTATTGGAATAGTAATAACAAGAATAAACTCTTGCAAGTTCTACAAGTAATGATGTCTTTTTTCCATCTTCTTTTACACTAGATATTGAAACAAGCTGTTTAGAAGAAAAAAGTAAGAGAGATCACTTTACCCAGCTGGTATTAGCCTGTTTGGTAAGTTGCATGTAGAAAGTCTTTTGGTAAAAGTATATGCCAAAATCCAACAAGAAAAAGAAGTTTTGATGTTTGCTCTTTTTTGAGGAAAAGACTGCTAGAAAGTAAATTCCCAACTAATTTAAAAATGCATCTTCAAAGTGTTATGGTAGAGTACTATAGTATAATTGTCTTTTGGATTCTTTGATGAGTTATGAAAGAATTTTTTCCTTGTCAGTTCAACAGAAATTTTGCTTCTGAAGTATGTTTTGAATTTGACTTCTCCTTTATGCAGCCTCCTCTGTCTTTAGAAGTGGTGTTCCTAAGCGTGTGGAGTGAGCTTGATTTTTATCAAAATTCAGCATATGAAAATATTTTCTCCCAGAATATGGGAGAGAGTGGGTACAAGCTTTGTAAATATGCAGCTGTTGGTAATAGATGCTATGCAATATATACTTTGTTACCAGCAGTTAGACCCTAGGGCTTGTTTCTTCAAGGTGCTCTGGTATGTAAAAATCTACCACTGTAACATTCCGATTTCAGTTGAATAGTTTCTCAATTTTGTCTACTTCTGTGTTTGAAGCAAAATGCATGTAGCATGATGGTGTATCATGACATTTGAACTTGGTGGTTGTAGTGAGAATACATATATAGCACGAGTAATAATCATATGGTTTCTAGGTCTTTGTAATTGAGAAACTTGTATGTTTTTGATGTTTTTTAGTATCTTGTATCTGACACTGTCCTAAAGGAACGTTTAGATCCAGAGACACTGGAGTCATTAGGACTTATCAAGCAGTCGCAGCAGTTCAATCAGAAATCAGTTAAAATAAAGACAAAACTATTGTAAGTTACGGGGCGAGGGTTGCTTGGGGAGTGGGTGAGGAGGGTCAAGGGTAATTATAGGAAATGTGTTTTGTTACACTTAAACTCGTCATTGGCAGAAGAACCTTATTAGCCCTCTGCATTTTCAGACTCTTGAGAAATGTAAAATTTTTTTAAATGTCACCTATTGCTATTGTGATTCTGTATGCAGATTAAATATTTAATTTTATTTGTGATAAATGGGAACTTGAAAGTATGAGAAAATTAATCACTGCTGTTCTGTCAGTTAAGCATAGGCATTTGTTTTCATAAGTAAACAAATGTTATGTTGTGGCAACACAGGATACGTTTTTGTGGTGTATGTTAGTTTTCTGTGTGTGACAATGTTTTGATCTAAAGAACACCTCTTAAAACTAGACCAGGTCTTTAAGTGCTACAGAGCAGTTCTCCAGCATAGTGTCTAAGAACAAGCTTTACAAGTATAAGCATGATTTTGCTTTTAAATCGTCTGCATTTGAAATAGAAGAGCTGAATTTGTTTGGAGACTACTGACTACCTCACAGGTATTCTTTGTACTGCATTCTATAATTTTTGCAATAGCTCATGTAAATCACAAGTTCTTAATGTGTTCAAAATTAGCATTTTGTGCAACAAATTTAATGTTAAGATCATAAATAAGCTTCACTAGGCATATGGTACATAATAGTGTTTAATTTCTGTTTATTTGCAGTTACAAGCAACAGAAGTTTAATTTATTGAGAGAGGAGAATGAAGGTTATGCAAAGCTGATTGCAGAACTGGGGCAAGACTTATCTGGAAATATCACTAGTGAGCTAATCCTTGAAAATATCAAATCTTTAATAGGTAAGGAATTTGGGCAGTGGTTTTCTTACATGATCTTATGACTTTTTCTTACGGAAAATGACTTTAGACTACTTTTTGAGATAATCTGTGGATCAAGTAGTATGTCACATGAACATGTAGTATGATAGTAACATGTATTTATAGATCACCTTGGGCAGAATTATGACATTTGAAAGTTCCTGTTTCTGTGGCAAAGTTAATTTTGGGAATGTTGTGTAGTTATTTTAGATACTGATTTTATATGCAGCCTCAAATGTGTATGTTGTGATTTTGGTTCAGTATTTTTTGTGGATGAGTTTGCCATCTCCTAGCAGGCAGATTGCAGTGTAACAAAGTAATGCTTTTTGCTGTTAAAAGTACTTGGCTCAGTGCACGAATATTCTTTCAGTCTTCAAGAAGTTGAATTGAGTTATTCACTATAAAAAGAAATGAGAAGTAGAAATATAGACTAATCACAAACAAAATTAAATAAAGGAAGAACATTTACTAAGTTGAGACTTGGCGAGAATGTAACAAAGTGTGTAATACATTAAAACCAGGAAACACATGTTACGGCCCATGTTTTACCTTTCCTCTTTAAATAAAGAATTTTATACAATATATTGATGTTTTCATGAGATCCTATTTCATGTGGTGCCAGTGCAGTAACATTCAAAGGCGGTGCTACTATTTAATAAAAGATAATTTCTCATCTGTCACAGAACTTTGCCTGAGACTGTAATAATACTATTTATTTTGGAGGAGAGCTAGAGAAGAGGATACTTTTGCTAGTTACTACAGTAAAAAATACTCAGTTTGAGAAATTCTGTAGCAAAGCATTTTTCTGTATTCTGGAATTTTAGGAATTGCAAATATACTTCCCCTAAATTGTCAATTCTTTTAAAGTACTGAGTTGCAGTAGGTCCTGGTGTAGTCGAAATGGCTTTTGGGAAGGAAAGACCGATGCAATTATATATCTGCATAGTGAATATGCCTGGAAAAAACTTCTTATGGCACAATGAAAAAAATAGTCTAGATGTGGATTCTTTTGATCTAAGTAATATTTCTGTCTTGAGGATGTCTCCTGGACTTCTGGTAGAAAAGTTTCTATAGTAAACTACAGGTATAATTACAACGTTGGCTTACCTGATCTGTATCCTTGCCTTTGCTCTCCTCAGAATAAACAAACCATTCTCCCTAACACTAGCAATAACACTGAATTCACAGGACAGTATGACCTGGTGGATCAGGCTCTACCTCAAACTATAACAACTTCTGAGGTGTAAAATAATTTCTAGCTATCTGATGTGTACAACCGCATGAATATGTGTGGCAGCACAAGGTAAGAGGCAGAAACCTGTGCCTTTTGCTGGCACTGTGGTATTACTGAGGTTGAGTTTTTACTTTTTAAGTGTTTGCATTAAGGTGGCAATTTCTATTTCTGTAAACTGAATTGAACATCCTGTTTATTATCTTTGCTTAGCGCAATATTCAGTATAAGTCAAAGTGGTCAATGTTATAGTTACAGATGGTCCAGATTATTTTAATGTGGATAATTCCAGGCTCTGTTTTAACTGAAAAGAATTAACTTTAATATATTTGTGGTTTAGTAACAGAATGAACATGAAATATAGCAATGTTAAGCTTTTATGCTCTGTTTTTCTCCTCTAGGATGTTTTAACCTTGATCCTAACAGAGTTTTGGATATTATCCTAGAGGTTTATGAGTGCAGGCCCGAGTATGATGACTTCTTTGTACCACTGATAGAATCTTACATGTACATGTGTGAACCTCAAACTCTATGCCATATCCTTGGGTTCAAATTCAAATTTTATCAGGTAATGTATCTCTGTTCCCAGTTTTTGGTTTTCATGGTTGGTTATATTCAGTGTTGAACTGCAGTCAGTGATAACATATTTTGGCTGCAGACTTTTTAACATGAAAATTATTTTCTAAGGTGCAAAATTCCAGTATTGAAAGCAATAATTTTATGGTTTGAGTGGAAATCTATAATGTACTTTACAGGAGAATGCTTAGGATTCTCCAAGATAGCTTGTATAGTTATATAAGTACTGGCATTAATGAAGATATTGTACCTTATAAGCAAAAGGCTTGTCCCCAGAAATGAAAAGCGTGTTTGCAAGGGAGTCATGGCTGATCCTTGTTAAAATATTCAAGAGGTTTTTTTATGTATGTTTAGGAATTGCATACAAGCACCATAAGATGTGAAGGTAGTTGAACATCTATTTCTGAACATTCTGATTGTGTATCACAATTAAGTCTAGTGCCTTTGGAGTAATAGCAGCTACATGATAACAAGGAAGACTATGAGTTAATATATTTTTTAACTACACTTTGAGTAGTTTCTTTTCTGTTTCATGACCTGCAGTCATCTGACTGCTGGTTTTTTTCTTAACTTTGCAATCTTGTCCTTTTTAGGATCCAAGTGGTGAGACGCCTTCTTCCTTATACAGAGTTGCTGCTGTCCTCCTGCAACATAATCTCATAGATTTGGAAGACCTTTATGTTCATGTAAGTGACAGTGCTACTCTTTCAAATGTCAAAACTATGAAAACTAAAAAAAACAGATAATTTACCCGATCCCTAAAGCTTCAGATTCAGAGCATACTATGCAATATTTGTATATGTGCATGCTTAATGTCCTTTAAAATTTCCAGCACTTTCTACTGCTGCATATTCATATAAACACACACTGAAATATGAATGCTGATACACTTTCTTTGGATTATCTGTGTAGCAACTTCCATTTTGTTTACCTCCTGCCTGAATAGGAGAGAAATGCGTGAGTAATGTTCCTTAAGAACCAGACTCTTTGGCTGTTTTGCTTTACAAGATCAATTTCTGAAGAAGTGGTAGGATACTCAGCTCCTAACCGTCTTGGTTTAGTTTAATAGTAGGATGTTTTTAAAAAAAAGCCCTCTTATATTCCTGAATAGGCCTGTCACTCCCATTTACAAGAATTTTGGCCATTTGCTAGTTTGGAAGAGGAAAATGGAATTACATGTTCAGACTTAATCAGAGGGAGATACCCTCTCCAGTCTGGCACTTCCCAACCTAAGCAACATATTAATTTGGCAGATGGTAAAGAAAATGCTACAATTGTAAAAATAACTTTACAATACACGTGATTTTTTTAATTTCAGAATATCCATGGATACTTAAAGACTCTTAACTCTTGACTGAAATCAATGAAATGAGCTATGGAAAACTTGGAATGTAGTCATGCCATTAATTGCGTGACAGTAGCATTAGTCACAATAAGACCTGTCAATAACTGTCTCTGGCTTCATAGGAGTACTTTGGCTAAGAACATGTTGGGTGGAGCAGGAGTAGGAGTACATGTCTGAGATAATCGATGTAGAGGGAGGAATGCGTGATGATAATGTTAGTTTGTTAAGGAATGTTCGTAATCTTACAAGACATGCTCAGACTTGGAATTAGAGTGGCCTGTGCAGTCTCAACTCAGACCTGTTATAGGTATGAGCATGTTTTCTGACAGTCTTGGAGCTATAATGGTCCCTGCATAACTTATGCTGTTCACCTTTGTCATGTTGATTTTTGGTCAGTTTTTGTCTCTTTGCATGTTTTCAATGGCATTTTTTATCTCTTCAGTTCAGGCTTAATTTAACTTGCTATGCAAGTTTCAAGAAAATTGTTAGCATGTAGGTGTGAAGTCTTAAATGGTATATATCGTGCAGCTCCTATGCAATAGCAGCTGCCAGCATTACCATTTGTATCAGCAATGTTCTCCCCACCTCTGCCCTGCCCTCCCTTCCCCTTGCAAGCCTGTAAGAATTGTTCTCTGTTTGTGTTTATATGCACACAGCCGCATATAGTACATATTGTGTCCTGTGATTTGCCCCTTGAAATGACATACTAGGTATTTATTGGTGAACATCAGTAGGTTACCTATGTTTTCAAATGAGAAGAGCATAGCTCTTTAAACCTTTTACTTTTCTAAGAGGGATTCCTTCTTCCCTGAATTTCTGTGAAATTGGGGAATTCTACTATCCCTTCTCTGAAGAAGGTAATGCTTAGTCTTTCTACTGTCAGTTCGGGTGGCAAAAAAAAGTAGAAATTTTTCCCTTGTTAAAATCAACGAAGGAGAAGATTACTGTATCAAAGAGGTCATAACTCTACAGTAAGTTTTGATTACTTGCAGTTAAAGTTTGAGCATGACTTTAGGAATCAAATCAATATTTAGTTTTGTCAGCAAAAGAGATTTCCTTCTGTTTCACAACTTGACCTTTTAATTTGTGAGTATAGGGTTATATTGCTCATGCTGATCATTCTCAAGTACAAGACTGCTGAGGTTTTATCATACTAGGTATCTCTTAAAGTAAGAGGGCTTTTAAGAAACAAATGTTACATGTGTGTAACCCACATTGCTGATAAGTAGGAAATTTGGTAAGCTTTAAATAGCATTCCTTTAAAATAAAGGCGTAGTCAAAATGCGTGTTTAAGTAGGTTACCTGGTTTTCTTTGGTGATGATATTTTTTTTTTTCCCTTTAGAAGAGGAAGTGAAAACTTATGTCTTTGAATATTCACTGTTTTAAGACACTGAATTTAGTAAATGTTACCATCACGTATGTGTGCAGTTGTCACTATCTAGCTACAACTGGATGATAAGTTGGAGAGGGGAAGGAGAGCTTACACAGGTAATGGTTGTGAGGAAGTAGAATGGTGTTACTTCTCATGACTCCTTGATTTTTGGAATAGTCTTAATTATATACCACTTTGTTGCGATGATGGTGACAAGGGAAGGAATCTTCCAGGCAGTGAGTTTATTTTACTAGTAACAAGGAAAGCCAAACTTCGGCTTCAAGTGATCCAAAGTAGCAGAACTTAAATTTTCAGATACAATGTTTGGTTTGTTTTTTGCTTTTTTTTTAGCTTCTTCCTGGGGATAATGCCATTGTTGAGGAACACAAGCGAGAGATCATGGAAGCTAAGCAAATTGTCAGGAAGCTTACAATGGTTGTCTTATCCTCGGAAAAAACTGAGGAAAAGGAGAAGGAAAAAGAAAAAGAGGAGGAAAAAACCGAAAAGGTGCGTGTCTGTGAATGTTTCAGATAAATGTAAAAGTGTTTTCATAGCAATTATGTTTAGTTTTAAATAATTTAAAATATTTTTATTGGAAAGGAAACCAGACACGTGTGTATTTTTTGGAAGGCTTGTGCCTGTCCTCTTCCATTATATTGAATATGCAGAAATGCATGGTTTGGGGTTTGTTCTGTATTTCTCTAGGTTTTAATGTTCTTGTTTCAATGGTTAATTATTTCCTCCCTTTTTGTTGTATTAGCTAAACTAAGTATCTCTTGGCACTGATACACTTCACAATCTTTAACAACTGTGTTTTCTAGGAGCCATAATACTATAATCCTAGTTGATTTCTTAAAAATAAGCACATTACTGAGAGTTTATTCCTTATTTCTCCCAGTCAAGAACTGGGACATGAAGAATTGCCAGGCTTAGGAATGCTGGTATGATTATGCTGCATTGTAGAAAAAGGTTTGAACTGAACATTTTAAATTGTAACTGTCAGCTGTGCTTTCCATTTAATCTGTATCTATGTATGTGTAAATATATACCCTTTATTTAAGGTGCTACTGTGTCATGTGTTGTTCATGTTGCTCTAGGTCTGATTTGTTTCTGTGTGTCCAAGTCTTACTTTAAAACCAAAATTATTTAATCTCTTAGCAGCCTTTCTGTTGTCATCTTTTGTCATTTTCATTTGAGAGTCAAAGTACTGCTCAAAACATCTTATTTAGAATTAAGAACTAGGGAATCTTAAGCTGTAGGAGAAACTGCAACATTTTTCTGAAGGATTACAATGACAAGTAACAAAGTCTGGGCCTGTGAGATGGGAAAATGGAGAGCTGTGCTTAACAGAAACAATTTTTGCATGCATTGTGTAAGCGTGTAAAGAGTCTCAGTTTCTTGAAAAACTTGTTTCTGTGTTAGTATTTTTGTATGTGATTCCCTGTGCAATTCATAGCAGTTAGAGTAACTAATGTGAAATCTGTTGACAGTCTTAAATTGAGCACTTTGTGTCCAGTTTTAATGTACAATTTTTGGTACAGTATCATGGAATAAATGCCCAGATAAATAGTGTTTAATGATTATTGACTTTTATAAATTCATAAAGTGCTTATTTTGTGTGGTTAAAATTTATTGTTGTCTCATGACTCCAGTAGTTTAGTACAGGAAAATGCATGATCTACTTTTGCATTTTAAGGTGCATTTGACATAATCAAATAATAGGGAAATACCTGAGAAGTCGCAGAACTCAGCAGCTTGACTAGATTGGTCAGCAGTTCCAGACTGACTCTTGTATGTGCCATACCTGCTTATGCTGTTGGAGAGCATGTTTCAGAAGAGCTTTTTCTTTTTCTTTCTTTCTTTTTTATATCTGGCTTTCCAAGACAAATTTGTGCTTTTAAATCCAGAACAACACAAAACACAAAGGATTCCTAAATGCTTATATTGTCCTTAAAATTCCGTGTGAAGAAATAAACTGCAATAGAATGACCTATGTTCTAATCATGTACTTCTCAAAATGTCACAGGCAACTTTATAAACTTCTGTTTTGAACTTTATTTTTAACTTTTTTCTTTGATCCAGATCTTTGATTTTATGTAGACTGGTTTATTATTGCTTTAGAAGTGTACTTATTGTCTGAATGCCTAGCTGAATTTTATTTTTTATATATATATATTTTACTATGTAGTTAAAATACTAGGGTGTTTTTTCTCTAGCTATGGATTACAGCTGCATAATGCTTAAGGAGAAATATTGAGACTACTATATGAGTATATGAAAAGCTCTTTCATTGTTATCTTTCAGCCTCCTGATAATCAAAAGCTTGGCTTATTGGAAGCTTTATTAAAAATTGGTGACTGGCAGCACGCACAAAGTATTATGGATCAGATGCCCCCGTTTTATGCTACTTCACACAAGCCTATTGCAATTGCCCTTTGTCAGCTTGTACATGTTACAGTTGAACCTCTGTACCGCAGGTAAAGTGAAAAGTAAAGTTCTGTTGCTGTGTAGGGGAAACCTATTTGTTTATAAGCCTGAATTTACTCATAAGCCTAACTATATTGATACATTTCTAAAACTTTCACTTCTGTTTCATGTGACATGCTGCACATCTTATTTTTCAGAGTTGGTGTACCTAAAGGAGCTAAAGGGTCACCAATTTCCTCTTTGCCAAACAAGAGAGCACCAAAACAAGCAGACAGCTTTGAGGACCTGAGAAAGGAAGTGTTCAACATGCTTTGTTACCTTGGTCCTCATCTTTCCCATGATCCCATTTTATTCGCAAAAGTGGTGCGTCTTGGAAAAGCATTTATGAAGGAGGTTGGTATGACAGAACAGCTTGTTAAAACTTGAAAAATACCAATTCATCTGATGTTCAGAAATGCTCGAGTGTATATATTTAAATACTAAACCAGAAAATTTCTTTGACTAAGAACAAATTTGGAGAATCTTACTTTAATTACTGATTGTTTTTATGATCAATAAACATAAACCATTTTAATGAACAAACTAAGGCATTTAAGGTTTAGAACCAAGAATATTTAATAATAATTAATTTTTCATTATGGTCTTTATCTTTCAAAGCATTACCTGTATGTGGATATTTAAAGAAAACCAAACCCCAACCGACATTTGATAGTAATTGCATAGAAGCTTTTGTATCATTAGACTGACAGTGTAGCCAATGGGGGAACAATAACCTAATATGCATCCAGTATTTAAAATAGTACTTGCTATTCCACCTGTTGGGTTACTTGGGAAGCAGGAGATGTTGCATCTCTTTAATTAGTGGGGTGTCACCCTGTTCTGCCAGTTAAAATGCTGCTGTTCTTGCACTTGTGTCAGGGACAAATCCGTGCATGCCAATAAGGATGAGTTCAGTGTGGAGATCTGAAACACCCTGTAAAGCCTCAAGTTGCCAACTTTAGAAATAAAATGGCATTCTGAGATCTGTTGCTGTCTTTTGATAGTATTTTTACTATGCATATGTTGAAGTGTTGATAGCAGGACCTGTTTTCAAAGGCTGAAAGTTCAGTTTATATTCTGAACTCCCTTAGAATATACTCTGCAGCTCAGACTGAGGCTAATGGTTTCTTTTGCTGCTTTTCTGATGCACACATGTGCTCCCCAACTTAAAAATAACTTTGTTACCTAGCTTTTTACTTTAACTTAAAACTGGAAGTCAGGGAGGTTGGTTGATCTAAATGGTACTGTAGGGGGGATTTTCAGTTTTATATCTTTCTTTCTTGAATTTATGTTTTATTTCAGCTACAACTAGCAAATATAGAGGATTCAAAATTTATGTACCACTAGAGGGAAAGCTTTCATGTCCAACTGTATGTGATGTTACAGAGCAAAGAACATAAGTAGTTCTTGGGGTTGAAGATCTTTTTGTTTAACTTCACAGATCTTGGCAAGAGAGTTTGCTCTCATCAGGTTCCAAGATGCCATGATAAGGTGGCAAAAGCTACACTAAGTTTGAGTTCCAAGTAGTCTTTGTAATTAAAACCATGATAACTTAAAGCATTTCCATCTTTCCATACTTCCGTATCTTTGTAGGAGGTGTAGTATCTCGGCATCTTCTCATCCAGAATGATAAGATTTCCCAGTGGGTAATAATCTGGATTTATAGCATGCTTATTTCTTGCTGGCCTGTGAGAAGATAGATATTTGAGTGATATGCTATGTTGCACTGACAGTGCAGCTAATTTGGAAATCATAAGGGAGTAATTGATTTTCTTGCTGTCAGCAGACTATTAAGACTACTTTGTCATTAAGTTCAAATACTGAAGGTTTGTGAGAAAGCCCTTGTTTCTGTGGATACATGCAATTTAGGAGTCTCGTGCAATTTTACTGTATATATATTAATATAATAGTTTAATGTTTTTCTGACAAGAATGAGCAACATTTTAGCTATTTGCTCTAGGTTGGAACTGTGAAGAAATTCGTCAGTGACAGAGTGGTTAAGGTAACACAGGGAAAGTTATTTTTAATGCATTATTGCCATCAGCATGTTCTAGTTATGAAACTACATTTAACACGCAATAGAAATACTTATAACTGGAGATAATTTGACTGTAAGTTAACCTGTGCAGTAGTTTAAAAGTTAGACTACTAACATTGCAGCAGTGCAGCTTTCCTGTGCAAGTGTACCTTTAAAATAATTGTGCACTTATTGGTGTGATAGCTAAATATGCTTTTTATGGAGTGGAACAAGGAGAGAGAAAATAAAGTAATTTAGTAATGAAGGCTAAAAGCTTTAGAGGGTATTATTGTGAAAGAAAGATGGGGAAAATAATCTGTGGCTGTTGATTATTGGGTTGGAAGTCCTGGGGGGTTTGTTTTTAGGTAGAAGGTGAATGCTTAGGGCGCTTTTTTCCTCCCCTTCTCTTCAGCAAGAAAATTCAGTATTTCTTATATAAGTTTCCTTTATTTTGGTTATTACCTTATTTTGAACAAAAGTGTAAAAAGGCCCTATATATGTTCGCAGTGTATTTCATCCCTTATTTAAATTTCTGTTAAAAAAATCAGTGCTGACAGATCTGCTAGATTTTTAGTAGGCACGTAGCCCTTCAGGTTTATGCTTTTGCTGAGGTAGCCTTGTTCTGAAACTATAACTGCTCCATTAATTATGCTTCAATTAACATGATTGTTTTTGTTACAGTTTCAGTCTGATGGAAGCAAGCAAGAAGATAAAGAGAAAATGGTGAGTTTATTTTGGAGGAAGGCGCTTTTATGCGAGATTGTGACCGAGGTTGGTCACACCCAGGGTTTTCTTCTGTTTTGTTTTCCTGTCCTTTTTTCTATTTTTATTTTTTATTCCTGCGTTCCTCAAATCTTTTTTCTCTCAGTCCAGTGCATTCTACTTCTTATTTGCTTAGAATCCACTGGTGTACCTCCAGCTATGTATTCTCTAAATACGCTTTTCATGGTGGCACCTTGTATCTTAAAGAGTTTACTGGGGAAAAGCACAGAGGAAAAGAGAAATGAGAAGTAGGAGAGGTGTTTAATAGTACAATGGCTATTTTTAATTTCTTGGCTAATTTAGCTCTTTCTAAATTTCCTAATTTATTGACTTACCAAGATTGGTCACAATGAAACCCAAGTGTCCAGCTGAGAACGAACTTACAAAAACAAATTGGTATTTTTTTTGTTTGTTTTTTAATCAAGAAGCAAGTTTTCAATGTGAAGTTCATGCAATTTTCATTATTACTTTCATTATTATTTATTACTCCCATTTCTCACTTGTCACGAATCATTCCAGCCTTCCTGAGTCATTGCAGAGAAAATCAGTCTCTTCTGAGTTTTTTTGTTAATGTTCTCCTCTGCCCCCAATGCTAGCATTATTCTAACATAGCTCCATGGGGAAGAAAAATGCTTAAGAAGGGGTGAGAATAGGATATTGAAAACATGGAAGCTGGTGCTGTGTCTTGGGAACATGAATAAAGCCTTCAGGCTTTAATCTCGAATTTTGAAAATGGAAGTAGTGGCAGAAATACCTTAATACATTGAAAGCAGTTGCCAAAATCTATTTTCTCCTGTTGCACTTTGTGCACATCCATGGTACATAGATTTAAAATGATTTAATTGGTTTGAAAATATGAGTGCAACTTACTGGAAACTTCAGCAACTTTGCTTAAGTATCTTATATTGTCAAAATATTGACGGTATATATGGCTCATGAATTATCTAATGAAAGATTTATGATAGGAAATATTTAAGTCCTTTTTAGATTTTTTTTGTTTGTTTGTTCTGCTTTGTTTTTGTTTAGGAAGTCTTAATCTTGTGGCAAACTTGTATTTTATCACTTAACACTTATGTTAAGTTTCTTCATTATCTGCATAGCATTGCTTCTAATGTACTTACTTGATACTTACCTTGAGTTTTTTGTCTTTATCTCAGGAGATACTGTTTAGCTGTCTGCTGAGTATTACTGATCAAGTCTTACTGCCATCTCTTTCTCTGATGGACTGCAATGCATGCATGTCTGAAGAACTATGGGGAATGTTCAAAACTTTTCCGTATCAGTACCGGTGAGTATAGCAATTTGTTTCCATTCTTTGGAAGTGGTCTCCTGAATTGTCAGTCCTAAAGGTTGTTTTTCCTTTATAATCTTTCAAGGTACCGGCTTTATGGACAATGGAAGAATGACACATACAATAGTCACCCACTTCTAGTGAAAGTTAAAGCTCAGACTATAGACCGAGCCAAATATATCATGAAGTAAGTTGACTAAGTACATAAATATTTATCAACCGTGATACAATGTATTGTATGGCACCAATTGAAGAAAAAAATCCTTGACAAATACATTCCCTTTCTAATGATTCGGTAATTTCACCGATAATCCTTGTTCGTGAAGTAGTTAATGTACTACTAATGGATAAAAATGTCAGATAAGTAAGGATACAGACTCAATTTGTCACCAGTAAGGATGCGTAAAACATGTCTCATTAAATTATTAAAAACCTTTTCCGTGGGTATGCTGTTTGAAAAGTTGCTTTGCTTATGGAAGTGTCAGAGTGCAACGTATTTTCTCTAGGTGTGGAGATTCCTAAGTCCAGAAAGTCTCAAAAGTCTTGTTACTTTTATATGTGGTTGAGGTTCCACTGACAACTTCCGAATGCGAAGTGATCAAAGTTGACACTATAATACCATCCATAGTAGTATAGGGACAACTGCAGGATTATAGATTTTAGATTCCCAGGAGAGTAATATTTCTTTACTTAGATCTCTTAAACTCCTGCTAGTGAGTATTTATTCTCTGTGACTAATAAACGGTATTTCTTTACTGGAACTAACTTGTTGTTTTCTTCTTTTAGCTTGTCTGTTCCAATAAAATATGTTCCCTTTCACAGGCGTTTAACTAAGGAAAATGTGAAACCTTCTGGAAGACAAATTGGGAAGCTCAGCCACAGCAATCCTACAATTTTATTTGATTATGTATGTAGTTATATGTATTTGAATACTATTTCATCTTAAGAATTTATATTAAAGTACAGGAAGACACCTGCTGTCTTAGTGAGAGGGCAGTTCTAATTTCATAATTTTTTCATTTTTGATGTAAAATTTAAAACATGCTAATATGCTTAGTAGGGCACAGGCATGAGATGTTTTTTCAAGAGCTATTGTCATATTTAATAATCACTGCACATAAAATTACATTCATTTATAGGAGTATTTAGTCTGAGATAGCTGAGGTGGGTCTCAGAGGTACAGGGGTGTGGTGATCATCAGGTTATGAAGAGCGCAAGTTCAAATTAGGTTGCTCTGGGTGGTTGGAAATACATGTGATGAAGGTACACCAGGGTTAGTTGGAAGGAAACGCAAAGCTTTGAAATCTGAAATACTCCTGTGAAGTTGCAGAGGATTTTTAAGATTGCTTGGTGCTACAGAATGCTGAGAGGTGTGAAAGTATGTTGGTGGATCTCCACCCTATGCACAAATGTGACTTGTGGTTATCAGTCTACCCGTTCTTAGATTTTACTTGAAGAAATTAATGCTGCAGCGCACATGTGCATGCATCTCATGTACCAAAGAGAACATTCTAAAATTAGATTAATAAGGAAGAAGTTCTTTGAGGTACTGAAATGGGTTGCCCAAAGAAGTGGTAAATGCTCCATCCCTGGCAGTGTTCAAGGCCAGGTTGGACAGAATCTTGGGCAGCCTGTTCTAGTGTGAGGCATCCCTGCCTATGGCAGGGAGGTTGGAACTAGATCTTAAGGTCCTTTCCAACTCTAAATACTCTATGATTCTATGACTTAGGTTCTTTTTTATAATAGTCTTCTTACTGTATGTAGCAACGGAAGCATACTGCAAAGATTTAGGAGTCTTAAGAAATCTTAGAAAAAAGTGAGTGAAATGTTTTGCGATTTTATTCTCTGATAATTGAAAAGAAACAATTATATAGAATTGTTTTTACATGTTAGAGACATGTTTCATTGGTATCTCTAAGGCACTAGATAAATTACTGATATTGCCTTTGAAAGTGGTTTAAGACCTTCAGAAAAATCATTTCAAAGCATGTTTTGTGTAGGTTCTGAATATTTAATAAGCACTGTTAAATGGTTTTGATTTGTGTGAATGATAAGGAATACTGCTCCTGTTCAGCTGAATGTCTTTTGTAACTTCCAGATCTTATCGCAAATACAAAAATACGATAACTTAATAACTCCGGTTGTTGATTCACTAAAATACCTCACTTCGCTGAACTATGATGTCTTGGCATGTATCCTTTTATGTAAATTGATACATGTAGTTACTGATAAAGTTGCAGTTGAAGCCAGATGAAATCTATTGTCTGTGAGTAAATATTATCTCCTGTTGTTTTCTATTCTTGTTGCTTTTTTGCTGGAAATTTTAATGACATTTGCAAATACCTGTTTGCTCTTAATGGGTTGCAAAACCCTCTATTCATTCTTTCATACTAAGCAAATTAAACTTTATTTTAAGATTTTTAGGGTTTGTTTTTTTTTTTTTACTACTTCACTCTGTTATTGAAGGCACACTGATCCTGTAAAGAGTGAGGTAAATACTGCTTTCTAAGTTAATTTAATTTTATTTTTTATACCAAAACTGTGTTAGTGGATTCCCTATATCATGCTTGCTATACTTGCACATCATGTTCACATATTGCAAATAGTTGAGCTTGAAAAACAGGTTTGTGTAAGTTTTGTGTTTACGAACTGAAGAAAAACGTTCTCTTTAACTCGACCAAAGACTGTATTATTGAAGCTCTGGCAAACCCTGAGAAGGAGAGAATGAAGCACGATGACACTACAATCTCAAGCTGGCTGCAGAGTTAGTATTTTTGTTTCATTTATTACATTTATGTTTAAAATACTTCACTTGCTCTGTGACCTACCATAGCATTGATCATTATGATCAGTACTTGGATCTGCCAGCTAACTTTCTAAAAAAAGCAGAAAGCTGGCAAGTTTAATCAATAGGAAAAGATTTTTTTCTTTGTGTTACAAAAATCCATGTACTGCAGACATTCTGCATGTAGGTGGTTAATGCCTATGTAGCGATAAGTATCTTGTGAGGTGCAATCACAACTGTTTTTGTTGCTTCAGGTCTGGCAAGTTTTTGTGGTGCAGTTTTCCGGAAATACCCAATTGAACTTGCTGGTCTACTTCAGTATGTAGCCAACCAATTGAAAGCTGGGAAAAGGCAAGTCTGGCACAACTGATATTTATAAACTTACTTTTTATAGTGTTTTGCTTGGATGTTTGCTGATAGATGGGCGCTTGATGTTGCAGTTACTCATGTAGTCATTAAATTCCATAATACTAGGAAGGTTAAAAAATCTAAATGGCAGGAAGAATAATATCCTCTTTAGGGTACATTATATTTCCTCTAATTGCATAGCTGTGACATGTTATTTTTGAAGTACTGATTTTTTTAATCTGCAACTTATAATACAGTTATCTTAACAGCTAACCAGACAGGGGAAAACCCTGCCAGTATGTAATATTTTACAGAAATTATAGTATATTGTTTAAGAAATAAGTAGCCATGGTTATAAAAGGATGTGACCGATTTGGTTTATTCTTTCCTTGTAATGTCTTCTTTGCAGAGATGGCTCTTAACATTTTAACAGTGCTTTAAGTAGTTTGTCCAGTTCATTTAATGGCAGTTGAATTGCTTCTTCATAGGTGAATGTTAATTATAACTAAAATATATATATATAAACAAAGTTTACAATTTGAATTTTCCTTTTGTCCTTCCATTCCCATCATTTAGTATTATTGTTTCATTTATGTACTTAATTTTAATGTGTTGTTTTTATCACATAGGTGAGTATCAACTTTTTTCTGTTGTGAATCTCGATATGCTTACTTGAAAGATATCTCTCCAATGGAGATAATGCAGCATGGTATTTTAGGGTATTTGTTGAGAAATGTAGTTTTTTTTACCTTCCCTGCAATGTAGACAATCAGTCTCATGTGTTCCCCTGTCCCAAATTTGTTTTGTATTTTGATGATGGTACAATTACATTGAGCCACAGAGGAAGGGTAAGTAATGCTTCTTGTCTTTCCCTAGAATTAAGACTTCACATATTTTGGGGGGAAAAAAAACAAACCCCAAACCAAAGGACCCTACTTATTTTAGTATTTGGGATTGTAAAACTAAAATGGATTTGCTGCTGTCACCAGTTTCAGAGGACTGGAGTATTCAGTTATTTGAATTGGCTATTTCTTAGTTCCTAGCCAGAATGCATATTTGTGGTTGGAGCAGCAAAACAAAAAATCAACAGTATAAATTATTTAAATACAGCCCTTTGATTTAGAGGGCACAGGTCTGTACTTCCTGTAAGTAGGTCACACAAATTTCAGAAGTTACTGGAAAATACTGCTTTTGAATATTTTATAAGATCATGATTTGAATGATCATGGTGCAGTTTACTGTGTTCTGTTGAGGAGATGTCATTGCCCTTGTAGAATTCTGGGCTAGCAGTAAAGCCTGGTCTCTGGTCAGGATGGTTATTGAAGCGTTTTGCATATACTGTGTTTTAAGTAAAAAAAAAAAGTCTTCCAAGTTCCAAATAACCTCTCCAGGCTGATTTTTTTTGTCAGTAAATTTCTAAGGCTGTATACTATTCTAGAATTTTTTAATAAAGTTTCAAATATTCCATGTTCATGAAATAACTGGATAGCTACAGTATGAAATGAAATAACTGGATAGATACAATATGAAGCATGTAAAACAGCAAAAGGGAGCAATAAACTTTATGATTAATTTGTTGCTACTTAAAAGTTAATAGCACTACTCTCACTATTATTTTCAAAAACAATGAAATTGTTGTGAAGGGTTTCTGGGATCCAGCTTTTTGAATGCCTGCGTTGCTATTCAGTAGTAACTTTTTAGTTGCAATAAAGAAATCCTGGTGCGCTCTGCATACTAGTTCCGTATTCATAAACTAATTAAATGTTATTTGTTTTCATGCTCATCATAGTATTGCTTTATGCTGTATTGAATGTCATGGGTTCCATTTCTTAAACAAATGTTCTCGGTTTTGCTCCACTTTTCTGTTTTCTGTGCAGCTTTGATTTGCTTATTTTAAAAGAGGTAGTGCAGAAAATGGCAGGGATAGAAATCACGGAAGAAATGACAATGGAGCAATTGGAAGCCATGACTGGTGGAGAACAACTAAAAGCTGAGGTATGTCCCTGGTAAATTTAATTAATTAATAGCTGTTGCTTCTTAATGGTGGTTCTATAGACTCTAATTCATGAACTCTGGCAGCATAGCTGACAAAAGTGTTATTGCTCTCATCAGAGAACCACTCTTTCTGAGGCTTACAAGCATGGCAGACAGACAGCCAAGACATTGTAAACCAGAGCATTTAATTGTTGTGCTTCACAACATATCAACAAAAGCAGCTTTCATTATCCGGTGTTACATGACAGATGCGTGAATTATAGGAGCCAGTGAGCTTGCACATTATGCAGTCTTGCTGTTTCAGCCCTGCTCTGGGTGGTAGCAGCTCCCTGTTGAGTGGATAAATATCTTAAACCATTTCAACAGCTAGAACTGTTGCAGCCTTGGTGTCAAAGAGATAGTTGAATCTGACCTAGACTCAACTCTTTAGGGGGTTGAATAGGCATAAATTTATAGGCATAAAATCTGAAACTCCTGTACTGAACAGAGAAGAGATGTTGAGCAGACCTAGGTTTAAAATGCAGTGTCATGGTGCCTGAGCTGAAATATCACTCTCAGTTTGCTGCGTGAAAGACTAATTAAGAGCATGCAAGACTAGTTAGTTTCTGATTCATATATATATATATATCCCTACACATTGCTGTACAGGACCCAGAGAGAGGGTGTTATTGGTGGACAGGGCACTCCAGTGATGTTAATTCATCAGTATGGTTTCCATTTTGTGATGTAGTGTTTCCAAACTTGAGTAACATTTTCTGTACTGTGCAGGGTGGATACTTTGGCCAGATCAGGAACACGAAAAAATCTTCTCAGAGATTGAAAGATGCATTATTGGACCATGATCTTGCCCTTCCACTGTGCCTGCTTATGGCTCAACAGAGAAATGGTGTGATCTTTCAAGAGGGAGGGGAAAAACATCTGAAGCTGGTGGGAAAACTGTATGATCAGGCAAGTAAAACCACTTGCATTTATGAGAACCCCTTTGGTAACTGCTACTGTTACAAAATACCAATATATAAGAATTTTCAGAATTAGTTGTAGTGATCTCATCTAAAATATATGGGTATATTAAATATATATTGAGAAGCGACTTCTGAGTGAAAGATTAAAATGTCCTTTGTCATTAAAAGTTAAATTCTTATTTCTTAAGGCAGCTATTGTGTTTTTCTGACCTTTCTTTGTTAGAGGAACTTTTTTCTATTAAAAAGAAACAGCCTGAATTCCTTTGCTGCCTTAGGCAATAGGAACTAGTTTAATTTCATTCTGGTAGATTAGAATGCTCTTACAGTTCTGCTGGCTTTTGTAGGGCTTTTTTTTTTTTTTTTTCTCACAGATAGATTTTAGTCAGTGTTGAGCGACAGAAGTATGTGGCATGGGATAATTTTTGCTGTACTGTGTGTTAACTTTTTTAATAAGAAGAAAAGAAAAAGGTCAAGCTCTCCTGATCTTCACTTCTGAACAAAATAAGACTGTTTGCTAACTTTTTCTGTCTTTCCCACGTAGTGCCATGACACCCTGGTACAGTTTGGTGGGTTTTTAGCATCCAATCTAAGCACAGAGGATTACATTAAGCGAGTGCCTTCTATTGATGTTCTCTGTAACGAGTTTCACACACCTCATGATGCTGCATTTTTCCTCTCAAGACCCATGTATGCACATCATATTTCAGTAAGTAGAATGCTTCTGTTTGCCTGTCATTAGCACTGCTATATTACATGCTATCAATATATGTGCTAGACTTCTGCTAATGTTTGCTAAATAAAAATTGCAGGAGCTTTATGAGTAGAAGTAGAAAGAGGAGCTGTGGGCTGGAGCAGGTTATCTTTGTCTTCATAAAAAATATGGCCTGTGTGTCAGCTTTGACACCACTGACAGAGGTTGTAGCTTATGAAGTCATCTCTTCTGATGATTTGGGTGATCAGCAGTTCTCTTCCTCCCCATTCCCTGAAAAGTGCAGATTCTGCAGATGTTTTCGATGTATTTTTGCTGTGGAGGAAAACATTGCAGCTGCCAAAAGGTGCGGTATCTCAGGAAGTGTCAGAAATGGATTTGTCCCTGCATCTAAAATGTTAAATATTGAGAGCAAATCTTACTTGGTGTAGTATGATGTGTTACTATAACACTAGGTAGCAACATCAGAAGAAGGTAAATCCATCCAATATGGATGAATACTTAAAAGTTCTGTAAGATGTTTTCAGTGCTTTGTGTTCATAAATGACTTTTCTTGTGTGTAAATATTTGTTATGTAGGTTTTTGTAATCTCATAAACCAAAATAATTTAACTTCTCAAATTTCTTATTTTTCATTTTTTTTTCTCCACAGTCAAAGTATGATGAACTAAAAAAAGCTGAGAAGGGCAATAAGCAGCAGCACAAAGTTCACAAATACATTACATCGTGTGAGCTGGTGATGGCTCCTGTTCATGATGCTGTGATTTCTCTGCACCTTCCCAAAGTATGGGATGACATCAGTCCTCAGTTTTACGCTACATTCTGGTCTTTGACAATGTATGACCTTGCCGTCCCACATAGTAGCTATGACAGAGAAGTCAATAAACTTAAAGTCCAGATGAAAGCCATAGATGACAATCAGGAAATGGTATGTTTATGTATTTTTATGGTCTAACCTTGAAAGACTCTTTTCTTATTTTTGTGAAATCTTATATTAAGGTCATTTTTATCTGGGAGGTTTTCTCACCTGATCCTGATTTGTTGCATTCACATGATTTGGATTTCCTCTTCCTTATAATTCCTGCATTAAAAATAACCAGTGACTTCACTAAGTGAAAATTACTGGAAAGTCTGTGTTTCACAAAGAGTTTTTTGACACCTGTATTTAGCTGTGGTTTAGCTGTTCATTTTTGTCTTTGACAGTATTCATAAAATCAGTTGATTACGAAAGCAGAAGTTTATTTAGTGAATCTTTTTATAAAGAAAGCGTTTTCAAGTGTTCTTTAGCATTATCAGGAATTTAATTGCTATGTCTATAGCAAGTGTTAGAATAATACTAAGTGAGCTGCATTGACATTTTGTAGCCTCCAAATAAAAAGAAGAAAGAAAAAGAACGTTGCACAGCTCTCCAGGACAAGCTTCTTGAAGAGGAGAAGAAGCAGTTGGAGCATGTGCAGAGGGTCCTACAGAGACTGAAACTAGAGAAGGATAACTGGCTTCTGGCAAGTAAGTGTTTGTAGGGGAAACACTCTGGATGTTTTTATAGTCCTTGGTGTCCCCAGAACTAAAAAGTCAGCTTTTACTAATGCTCCTAATGTTGATTTTTAAAATCTCTTTATATGTTGAGGTCTGTTAGCAGGGCAAACATTTAATTAGAGTGTAATGTGTCTTTGCTGCAAATGTGGAGAAGTTGGTTTTTAGGGTGATGTTTTGTTTGTATCTTGCCATTGCAAGAAACGATATCAAGACCTTTCAAATATTGCATTAATTTAGAAAAGAAATCAAAGATTGACCAATTCAGTGGAAAGTTATAACTGCAAGATAGCTTGTGCTTATTTACTGCAGTTAGAGTGCTGCTAAGTTAGGATAATTGCTACATTGCAAGAAATAGGCATATAAACACTCCATGAACAGTTTAATGGTCAAGTCCTATGATTAGGAGCAATATGCCAGTACCTCAGCAGTTACATAAACCCTGTTCCAATGACAAGATAAGTATTGTGCAAGCCTAACTACACCACAAAATGAAACAGCATGCAAATGTTTCGTGGGGCAGATGTGCAGAAGGCAGAACAAACATTTATTTTTTTTTTTTTTCCTCTGATAAAGCCTCTGTAATGTTTCGTATTGATTGTGAACTCTACTAGTATGGTTAATCTGAAATGTTTTTCTCTGGTCAGTTTTCTTCCTGGAGGAACTTTCAGTTTGTAACTGGAAGTAGTTGTTCATCTGTCCCAAGGAGCCTAGCATAATCCAGTGGAAAAGCGTTTTATTGTCTGACTCATGTAAGATACACCCAACTGATCTAATGAAGAAACATTGACAGTTAAGAAAAGTTATTCCCCTACAAGTATTTAATGCACTGCTATGGACAGCTGATTAGCTACATGAAATAACTGGTTGAAAAAATACTACCAGCCTAGGTCTAGACCTGACCGATAAATTTGTCTGCTCCCAGCAAAAAAACACCAGTTGCCCTCATGAGGATTGTGACTGTTCTTCCTCTGAAGGCATCCATTTTCAGTCTTCAGTTCTGTGCTTTCATCCTTGTGTTTAATTTCTTCTTGCCTGCCTTTTTGTGCTGTGCATCCCTCCCAGCTTGTTTTTATGCTCCTTGTTAACTGGGCAAGAGCTCATGGTACCAGTTTGGGTATGTGGTTGGTTGTTACGTTGGCCAGCCAGTGACTGGTCAGATAGAATGGGGTAACTTGAGCATACAGTACAGTCATTCACTCAGTGGTAGAATGAAGCCTTCACACAATATATCTGTATTGGGATGGTGGTTTAGTGAAGACTGTCTTTAAATTCCTATAATTGTTTGGTTGAAAAAATGGTTGTTGAAGGATTGTATATGCACAGACAACATGTTCTTCCATTTCTAAGGGAGCCAACCTGAAAGTTACCCCATCTAGAAAGGAGAAAACAAATGTTCTAGAGAAATAGCAGATGCTGCTGCTTCTGCTAATTTACAGATTTTGAGCATTTAGAGTTGACCAAAGGTTTTTCTGAGCCTCTTCCCTCCCTCACACCCTATTGTGTAATAGAAGCATTTTCCCAGTAAGAAATGAAGATTTGCTGCAGCCACCCTCCTACCATGCCCCCATCCCCAAACACTTCAGCTTATTTTGACTTTTTCTGAGCAGTGCTAAAGATATGTCTGGAAAACAAGTGGCCTAATATACAAACTCAAGAATACAGATGTGTGACAATGAACTTGGAAAGAGCAGTTGAGTGTTAACCCATTTACTAACTGGTTTTTCTTTCTTGTTTCTCCCAACTTCTCTGTTTTTGAAGAGTCTACGAAAAATGAGACTATCACAAAATTTCTGCAGTTATGTATATTTCCTCGGTGCATTTTTTCGGCAATCGATGCAGTTTATTGTGCTCACTTTGTAGAACTGGTGCATCAGCAGAAAACACCCAACTTCTCCACACTTCTTTGCTATGACAGAGTAAGTACCTAGAACCATGTGTATGTACTTAATTACTATTATGAGCATGCAGAGCTAGTGTCCTGCCTGCCTCCCAAAAGGGTAAACAAAATCTTTTAATTCTAAACTCTGTGACAATCAAAAGTACTTCAGGTTCTACAAACCAAGTTTTCCTAGAGCTTCAGGGGTTTATTTGCAAGAAATTTTGGTTTTGATTTATCTAATGAGACTAGAGTATCAGAGCAAAGGCATTAGCAGTCACAGGACTTGTATTTGGGTTTTGCAGCCTTCCAGTGGTCTGCATTTCTTTGGCCTCATTTCACTCTCCCATTTTCAGTTGTGTATGTATTCCTACTCAAGTAGCCAGTCCACTTGACAAAAACAAGCAATTGCAGGAGCCCTTTTGATGAACCTGCACAGGCCAGGGTGCATCATCTTGGCTAGGTGTCTACTTCCACCTGCTCAAACAAGTTACTGATTTGAAAACAAAACACTTATATGCCAATGAAGACACAGACCAAGAATATTTTGAGATCTCCTTTATATTTAGAAGCCAGCTTAACAGCGGCTTAGATGAGAAATTTGCAATTCTTGTTGGTTCTTGTTCTTTTTGTAATTCAGTGAAGTCATTGTAACCTTTTATTGCTGCTGTTCACAGGTTTTCTCTGATATTATATATACAGTTGCAAGTTGCACTGAAAATGAAGCTAGTAGATATGGCAGGTTTTTGTGCTGTATGCTGGAGACTGTGACTAGGTGGCACAGTGACAGAGTCATATATGAAAAGGTACGTGAAGTTATTGAAACAAACTTACTCATGAGAATGTAATGGCCGCTTGCATAATTCAGCCCAATAAAAATGGATTTAGTGAAATAGATGTAGAAACACCGAATTTTTTATTAGTGTAGTCTTAAAATTGAGTTTCTGTAATTCATGTAATTTTAATAGAATAGTTTTGTGTGGTGTCAGAAAATATATGGCTGAAAAAAAACTAATCTTGCATTTCTGATAGCTTGTCTTGAAGATAATTCAGGGAGCATATGGAAACTCATAATATTCTTTGCAAAAGCTATTTAAATGATGAGTAATCTTTTCTCTTGACCACAACTCGGGTTTCAACATAAATAAGCTTTTAAAAGAAGTCTGTAAGTCTTGTAAAGTGTAGTTGTGTCTTAGTCTTTAACAGAATCAGTGAAAAAGTGCTGTAGCTACCATATTAACTGTTGCAGAATTACTGTTTTCATGCTTCCTGAAAAATAAATATTCTTCCTTTTATGCAATTTAGGAATGTGGCAACTATCCAGGTTTCCTAACTATATTACGGGCAACTGGATTTGATGGTGGAAATAAAGCTGATCAATTGGATTATGAGAATTTTAGACATGTGGTACACAAATGGCACTACAAACTAACTAAGGTAAATAAATATGTCAAAAAACATAGATTTTTGGAAGCTTTAGTAACAATAAAAGCTTCATTAGAATTCATTTGCGTTCCAGGCTTCTGTGCACTGCCTTGAAACGGGGGAATACACACATATCAGAAATATCCTGATTGTGCTGACCAAAATCCTTCCATGGTATCCAAAAGTGCTGAATCTGGGCCAAGCCTTGGAAAGAAGAGTACACAAGATATGTCAGGAAGAGAAAGAGAAGAGACCTGATCTATATGCATTGGCTATGGGGTAACAACACCTTACTTTAAGAAAGTGGTTAAAAGTGGATCATGAAAGGCTTCTAAAGACTCGGAACTGTTACAGTCCTAACATTGATTTTTACCTTATCACAGAAGATTTCGCTATCCTGCATCTCAGTACTGGCAGTGTGAATGAAAACATTCATTTTGTGCTGGATGATCACTAATTTTCTTTACAAGACTCTAGTAAAACACTCACAAGAGCATAGTTTAGTTGTAGAGAAGTAGTATAGCAGCAAGTATATAGGAGGGAGAGTAAAATGAAGAAAGCCAAGGGCCACTGATGCAAGACTGCTTAGATTTTGGAAGTTTATATGATTCTAAAAATGCTTATTTATGCTTCACATCTTTGTGATGAATGCAGAATCATCCACGTATGCTTGAGGGACAATTCAGAGTTATAAGTTTTGACAGTAGGCTGTTTCTTCTGCATGTTTGGCAGGGGAGTGTGTGGTGGTGGTGAAGAGAGTGTGGAGGTAGGGCTGCTTCTGTGTCTAGTAGGTTTTTTGTTTGTTTTTGTTCTGTTTTGTTTGTGTTTCTTTTGAGCTCATCGATAAAGGGGGAAGAAACTGCATATCAGTTGGGAAAACCTGTGAAATAAATAACAGATGAACTGTTAGATTAGATCCTCATTTAAGATTCAACCCATGTTTTGCTTTATGTTTGTGCATATTTAACAATCTGTGCGACTTGCAGCTATTCTGGGCAGTTGAAAAGTAGGAAGCCTTTCATGATACCTGAAAATGAATTCCACCACAAAGACCCACCTGCCAGGAATGCTGTAGCTGCAACAGTACAAAATGGGCCAGGTGGTGCTGGGATGCCTACATCTCTCACAATAAATACAGTTAGACTGGAAGAAGGCACTGCTGAGGAGACTGGTAAACAAACCTATGATTACTGCTTATTTTTATTTTTTTAGTAGAATTCTGTTGACATCGAGGTTTAGCTTATTAAAGTGAAAAAATCTGAATGTGATGTTAAATTGGGTCAGTGTTGTGTTCTTTAGTTTTTAGTTGGTTTTGGGAGTGGGTGTTCTGCATTTAATTACCTATTTTAACTGTTAGCTACATATGATCTTACATGAATATTCTTAGGTACTTGTTTTATTTTAATCTGTAGGATATATATTAACTTACTGAAATAAAACTATTATCTTTTTTAAATAGAGAAACTAAAGGAGAAGTCTCAGGGTGTGGTGAAGGTTGTTAATAAAGCTGTAAATGCTACACCGAAGGTGACTACAAGCAATGGAAACAGTGCTTCTAATAGGTGAGAAAAGCTGCTCTCTGGCATTCTCTGTTTTCTTCCTTCCAAACCATAGAATTATATTTAAAACTGACTTCCTTACTTTCAGGTTCTGAGAAATTCTTTCCCTTTCTTCAAAGTTTATTAAATGAGAATTTCTTCCAAAATATACAGCTGTAATGATCTGGCACTGTTGTTAAATGCATTCCATTTTAGCTAAAGATAAAACAAATGAAAACATTTGCTTCTTGTTGTTCTGATAAAGAGACAGCAAATCTGAAATCTGACAGTGACTGCTTTAGGAGGCTCTGTCAAACCACCAGAAGTAAAATCTGTGCGGTAAAACTGGAGCTGTTTATTTATGCATTCTAATTGGCCTTTTTATTTGTGATGCAGCAAAATTGTTAAGGAGAAAGAGGATAAAGAAAAAAGTGGGAAGGAAAAAGATAAAGAAAAAAAAGACAAGACTCCAGCTGCCACTCCAGAGATGAAGGCACTTGGGAAGGATGGGAAAGATAAACCTAAGGAAGAACGGGCAAATAAAGATGATAAAGCAAGAGAGATCAAGGAGAAAACGCCAAAATCGGACAAGGAGAAGGAAAAGGTCAAGAAAGAAGAAAAAGCTTCAAAAGAAGAAAAATCCAAGACAGTTGTTACCATCGTTGAGTCAAAGTCAACGTCAGAAAAGGAGAGAGAAAAGGAGCCATCCAGAGAAAGAGATGTAGCGAAGGAAATGAAATCCAAGGAAAATGCTAAAGGAGGAGAAAAGGTGCCAGTAGCTGGGTCCTTGAAGTCACCTGTTCCCCGATCAGAAACATCAGAATCTGAAAGGGGTAAGTTTGCATATTTAATTGGTACTCTTGTCTATTAAAATGGGAGGTGTCACTGGGAAATCATTGAATGTCTGAAAATGCTAGAGATGGCAAGAAAGAATTGCTACATGCTAGCTGTCATTTTGGCACTGGCTTTTAAGTACAGTTAGTGCCTAAAGTAGATAGTCGGGGTATCTGCAAAAGGTGAACTATGTGAACATGTGAACTTCACATGTCCTCTGTGAATGCTCGTTTTCTTACAGACTGTAATTTTTTTAGTATAAATCTTGTAGGGTCTTTTAATTAAAATGCATTTGTATAGCTGTGGCCTTGCAGGTTTTGCACAAATTTAACACAATCCCCTCAAAAGCGTAACCAAGAGTTTCTTCATAACCTTTGAATTGAAAGAAAATGGGCTGTGGAAGATGTAGGCTTTTACTGTGTCCTACTTCAGGACACAGTAAGCTTTATCAGTCCCTTCTTACATTAAGGATTAACAAATCCTTAACGTTGATATTTCAAGTTCTTATAATCTGAGGCTGATGTTGAGTTTACTTGCACTGCTTAAGGCAAACTAAGTAAAGGAGGGTTGTGTTGCTTTTCACTGGGCTCACGTTTTCAGGGTCTTCACAGCAATTCTGACACAGATTTTCATAAAATAAAAGTTTAAGCATAATTTGCAGCAGTTGGTTCTCATGATACTTTCCTTGTAAACTTTCACAAAGAGGGTTAATACATGCTGGTAACTCTAGGTAGCTTAAGAATAACAAAATTTACATAGTGATAAACCCTAAATTCTAGCCTAAATTATTTTGGTACTTCAGAAAGCCATATTATTAGATTATCCTCTTTCAGATGTGTTTTAACAGTGCTATTGTTCTTTTCTTTCCTCAGAACAAAAACGCCGCAAAGTTGATACACATTCTTCTCCATCACATTCCTCAACAGTAAAGGTTAGTATAGCCTGAGGAAGGCAGCACCCATGTTAGGCTCACGAGTTTGGGATGCCAATGTTCGACTTCCTTCAAGTTTTGTGCCAAGTATACACTGGAACCACTGGAGGTTTTATGTTGCATTAGAAAATGCATTCCTTTTCTTTATTGGCGGACTATTTTTTTTCTATAAAAATATTTTTAAATAACAAAATAATGCTTCAAGGACCTAGCACAAATTTTGTAAATAGTGTTTGGAAGTGGCAAGAGAATTTTTACACAGAAGTGCCTCATTGTTTTAAGCAGTCAGTTTTTTTGGAGTCAATGGTAGCTACAAGCAAATGAGTCTTTGCATCAGAGTGGAGCATATTTTTCTGCCCTTCTATTGAAGAATCTGTAGCGCTGAAGATTACTGGATGATACGGGATGTACGATACCTCTGAATTCATCAGGCTTCTTGATGAGCATCATACCGATATGTGCCTTCTAAGGAGGAGTCTTGAAAGGAGTTCCATTTTAAAGTCTCCTTGGTGATCAGTTCTCCTGTAGTTGTGTATATTCAGTGCGCATGCAGCTTCTGTTGTACCTTCCCTTCGAGGTTTGTTTATTTCCAATGGGTTCCCACCATGTTGAGCCCTGCGTTACGATAAAACCAGATGTGGCAACCAAGCCTACTACCCAGCAAAGAGAAATCCCAAGCACTCAAGCGCAGCACAAAACCATGGGCGTAGCCTACTTGAAGACTCAGGGTAGCCATTCCTTGCTCCATATCTCTTTTATTTCTAAACCATCTATGTTCATGGAATCTTTGAATTTGCAGTACGTTGAACGTTTAAAACTGTAAGTTAATACTACTTCATCAAGAGCACTGTGATGGATTATGTGGGCCTTTAAACTTCACCATCTTACCAACTTTAGAACAAGCTTTTCTTTTTTTTCCTGTTTTTTTCAGAGCATACATCTTTTTCTGTGTAAGATTTGCTTGAAAAATTTGGGCTAATTTTGGAAAACTCAAATATCTGTTACTAGTTTTGAGGAAGCAGGTGATAGTGATAACTACTCAAAACAATGACATTTTTCTTCCCTGTTTTGGATGGAAACTCATTCTAGAGGAACTTCTACCACATTTAACTGAAAGTGGAGAAGATACAGGTTTAAAAACATTTTAAACCTGTTTCACCTGTGGCTCAGCTAAATTTAGAGTTAAGACTATTTTTTCTTTATATCTTGTTTTGGTGGGAGAGTTTTTTTCACTGTTTTATGAAGAATTAGAGATAAACACAGTTTGTAGTTTACTTAATTGGGTCTAGAGAATAGATATGACTGTCTTTTTTTTCTTTCCTTTTTTTTCTCCTTCTTCCTTTTTAAAAGTTATTTCGGTTCCTAGCTTTGTTCAGTGTACAGTATTAACATGAGATTTATTCCAGAAGGAGTAGCTGCTTTTTGTTTCAAGGGTACGGCCATGCTTCCCAAAGTTCCTCTGGTTTCTGAAAACTATTCCAGCTCACGTGTCATCTCCATTCATTTTCTACAGGACAACCTCAACGAACTCAAGGACTCTTCAGCAAAGGTTTGAATCTTTTAGACACCACCAAAGTTTACTTTCGTGTTTTGTTGTGGAAAGAACTTAACTTTTGGTCTTGTGGCAAACCCCACCAGGGAATGCAAATTCCATTCCTTTATATGCTAGTATAGTAACAGAGGGGAATTTTTTCAATCTGCTATATAGAACCTCTGTACAGGATAGAGGAGTAGTTATGTGGAAGCAACATAACGAAAATCCTCTGAATTTACCATTCTGTCAATATTTTAAAGAGATTTTATGGGTCAATATCTCTTCTGGTCCTCTTATTTCCAACCAGAATCTCCCCAGACGTAACCTGTATGCTTGTCTTTTCCATGTGACTCCTTGTAAAAAGAAGTCTTCATCTTCTGTGTAGCCACCCTTTAAATACTGGAACATGGTGATAAGGTTTTCCCTGAGCCTTCTTTTCTCAAGGCTGAACCCAGTTCTGTCAGCCTGTTTACATCTTTCTATAGCTGGGACCATGAAGACAGTATTCCAGGTGTGGATTGACAAATGCTGAGTAGAGTGGGATGAGACTGAATGACATACTGTGATTTAGAAAGCTATTCTGTTGTGTTTTTTAAAGAATCAACCACTTGCATAGTAACACTCGCAAATACTCTGAAGTTGCTAATATACTAGGCTAATAGGAAATGGCTCAGATCTTCTAAAGTTTCTGTTAACGATTTTTGATGATGCAGTCAGCATCAGTGTGTAACTGAATAGCACAAATGTTTATCACTTGGCAAATGCTGACCCTTTGGACTTCCTGGGATAATTTAGGGTTTATCTAGGATTACTTATATTCCCTTAATTTAAAAACGCATAATGGATTATCACTTCCTATTCTACATTTACACTGCTCTTTTCCTTGTAGCTCTGTTTCTATAAACAAAGTGTTCAGAACACTTTATTTTAGTTCAAAATAGCCCTGATTTTATAGTGGACGCTTGCTGATGGTTGTATTGAATCTTTCCAGTAACAACCATATCTGCTCATAAGGAGAATGTATAGGAAGTAGCCTTTGATTCTTACAGTTGATGAAATTACAGTGTCTCTAGATTGAATCCATACATGTCAAAAAAAGATTTATGAATCGTTGCGATGATACCTTGTATATTTAAGATTTTTTTTGAAATCAGAAAGCTACAGTATTTGCTTTGAGCTCACATCTCTCTGAATTGCGGTATATGGTAGTCTGTATAATCTCACTTTTCCCTCACTTCTTTTATTAGTTAGGGTTCAACTGGTTAATTGAAACTTCACTCAAGTTTTCATTAGCTAAGCTAATTTTTTTATTCCTTCTACATATTAACCCATTGATGTGGTAATGGAGCAGACAGTGGAGCTATTTGTGTTTAAATGATCAACAAACAGCTTCATTTTTCTAGTCAATTAAAAAAAGTTAAACTTTAGAATTGACTATAATGTGTTTCTGTAGACTTAACTGAAAGTGTACTGCAGTTGTGTGACTTCAAGGATTTATTGGTTTAAGTGTTTGGGGGATGGAGAGTGTTCAAAACTTTCCTCTTCTAAGTACTGTTTTCTGTTCTTTCTCACTTAATGAACTAATTTTCATTCTCCAGTGCCATTCTAACAGACTTAAGGCACTGCTTGACAGTGTTCCCTATTCATGATGTAAGACAAGTCAAATGCTCTTTATACTTATTTGGGGAAAGGGTGGGTTATTCAGAAGCTTGGAAGATTTATGGGTTCAGCTTCTACTGAAAGTTAGTAGAAGTCTAGTGCTGTTGTCTGCTTACAACCTTTATTCCTGACTTCATCCATTTTCTGGACCAAGACCATTGAAACATTGGTTTACATTGCAGGTTATAAAATAAATGAAGCCAGACTTGAGTTTAGATTTGTGTTTATTCTTGTTTTGGCCTTTTCCTAAGTTACACAATATATAACAGTGCCCAGAATTTGATGTGGTTTCAGTTAGCAGCATTTCTAGAGCAGGTTGATAAAGCCTGATGAGCTAAACCCAGCCCTTTCCTGTAAAAGGGGATTGGAGAGATGCGGTTTTCCAAAACTGCGTTGGGATAGTAGAAGAGCGGTGGAATCAGTTATGAACAATCATGTGGACTTAAGAAACAGAATAGGAGAAAGCAGAGCTATCTGTTTGCTGTCTCACATGGAAAGCATCTGTGGGAGACAACTGAATGGGGCTGCATAGAAAAAACGTATTTGCAAGTCACTGAAGTTGACACCAAAAGGGGATCAAGGATACATTTACCTGTGGAATGGCAACATAGAAAATGGAACAAGCAAAGAGGAGTGAAGGGAAAATAGTAGAAAGAAAAGTAGTACTGAAGGTTCAGTCTGCTGTGTAAGAGGATAATAAAATCCAGTTCAGTAATAAAAAGAAAGACCTAACATTGCCAGTGTGGTTTTTGACATAGGACCAGTAACATCAAATTTTGGTAAGTTAAACATTTACCGGAACTGGAGAAGGGCAGGATTAATTTTGCTAAAAGAATAAAATAATTTGAAACAATATTTGTTTGCATCAAGTGATTACTAGATTGTTCTAAACTAATCTTCTACTTATCTCTTTCTTTGGTGTCCTTTTAAGTAAAATGTCTCTCCAAAAAGAAATATAGAGAATATTTAATTAAAAGCTACTGTGTTTTCCCCAGAATTAATAGCTTATTTAAGTGGGGAAATATTAAGGTATATTGATCTAAGTTTGTGTGTTACTGTAACTTAAGGATATAAAATACCAAGGAAAGAGGAGTTTAATTTAAATGTGGCCTTATTGGTATTTTATGAAAAATATTTCTTGAATCTAGTTTATAATAGTATTTAAGGAGACAGAATTTAGTTACTGAATACATCAATACTTATACACAGTAGCGCCTGTATTACAGATATACACGCACACACAGAGTAGCGTTTAAACTTTGTCAATGTTATACTTTTACTGTGGCTTTTCTGTTCTTCTCCCCTGTGATCCCAGTTTATATTAAGATATATAAAGCTTTGTGGAACTCGTATGTTTTAGAGTTTATCAAAGTTGTTAGAAGAGAGAGTGGAGTAACAATCTAGGACACATTATAGAGCAAAACCAATTCTTTTCTATGTTCACCTGCTTTATCATTTGAAATTTAGGCTTAAGGTAGAGTTTTGTATTACATTAGATGAAAACCTGTATTATACATAGTATTTGTTTAAATTATTCATGGATTAAGTTTATTCTTTAAAAATTAACTAGAATCTGTTTAAGCAGCTGATTCCATTCACTCGTTCCAGGCAAAACGACAAGTGTTAAGTCAGTCCAGGGATCTGCATACCCTGTTTCGATAGTGCTGCTATCTGATGTGTTTTGATGGATCAGACAATGCTGGTGAACAATGTTGTGTGTATTTAACATAAGTGTTTCAGTTAAGAGAAAGTGTTCTTGAATTTCCAGTGTTGAGAAAACTGTATATTAAATTATAGATAACAAGTTTTAAAGTATCTCAAATCACTTTTGGTTTTGGTAGTAAAGTATTAATGTTTAATTTTGCTTTTGAGCTAGATCTGTTATATTAGAGTAAGACTTTTTATTTATACATCTAGGTATACATATTAATATTTGGTGATACTGCCTTAATTTAACAGCACTACATTAACCACACTACTCCAACACTGTCCAAGAGTAAGGAGAGAGAAGTGGACAAGAAAGATTTGGACAAGTCAAGGGAAAGATCCAGAGAGAGAGAGAAGAAAGATGACAAGGACAGGAAGGATCGAAAAAGGGTTGGTGACATTTTTATGAACTAGTTTAGAAAGTTGGTATATACTTGGGAAGCTTTCTGTTCAAAGTCCTTGCAGTAATAATTGGCTGTACAGTCTAGCCAAGCAAAAGTGATCCATATGAGGGGTGTTTCTCTTTTGTCCTTTTGCTTTTTCTAAGGTCAGTTTACAGTAATGTATTCAAATGCTTTTCCCTTCAAAACTGATCTCAAGAAACACACAGGATGTTTAGACAAGATGTAATAGCTCAAATACATTTGAATACTCAAAAATCAGTTCTCCAAAATAGCATTATAAGCAAGCGCTACTTCGGGAGTATGTTTTAATCTGTTAACATCTGCATAATTGTATTTGGTGCCAGGATCATTCAAACAGTGACCGGGAGGTACCACAGGATTCAACTAAAAGACGCAAAGAGGAAAACGGAACAAGTACGTATTTAACATTTTGTGTATGTATTAGGCTTTTACTTGCTGTGAATTACAGCTGAGTCTTGTGTTTTTAGCTGGTTCTTCAAAACATAGTAAAAGTGAAAGTCCATCAGATTCCCCTCGCTTAAATGAAAAGGAGAAGGAGAAGAACAAATCAAAATCTTCAGGAAAAGAGAAAGGTGATTCAATTAAAGCAGAAAAGATGGAGAAGAGCTCCTCTGGTAGCAAAAAGGTAAAATAAGTATTCTCATTTTGTTGCTTTGATGCTGACATTGACAGAGCGAACTGATTCTTTTCTTCCTGTATTTTATTGCTGGTTTATGGCCTAAACTGAAAAAAGTACACTGTGAATGTGTAAGATGCTGCTTCTGGAAATTCTGGTATCTTGTGGCTCTAAATATTTCAGCACTCACTCCTGGTAGAATAAATGGGAGAAATGGTTCATTTTGGCAGCAGCGAAGAAAGTTCAGAATTTACACTTCAGGGTTTAAATAATCTAGAATATTGCAGACTTGCTTGGTGAGCAAATATGTGAAAGCAGAGTTAACTGACACATAAACTAGTCTGCTTGTATTCAGATTCATGTGCATGTGTCAGCACAGCATTCTTTTGTGGAAGCAGAAGTCATTTCTGTTTGTAGTTATTTGTAATACACCAAACAGTAGTTCCCAGTTTTAACTCATTAGTGATAGTGGTTATCATACAACTGCAAGACAAAGTTAGAATAATCTCAGAAATCATAGAAGCTGATTACTGTCATTCTAACTGATAACTTTTTTAGCTGTGGCCAGTTATAACTTTAAATATTCATAATCCTTCTTATCAGACTATACCTTGTATACTATAATAAATGATTTCCCTTGTATGAATTTTTTAAAGGAATCAAGACATGATAAAGAAAAAACAGAAAAGAAAGAAAAACGAGACAGTACTGGAGGAAAGGAAGAAAAGAAACAATATCCTTTTACACATTAACATTTCAGAACAATACAGAAAATGAGCTTCCTTTTATTATATGTAGGGAAATACATTTTTCCTTAACGCTGAATCTACTCATAAATCTTCAGACAAGCACAGATAATGAAGATTGTTCCAGTCAAGGTAAAAATTTTTATGGTTTGCTCTGACTTGGTGTCCCTCATGGGTCCTTTTGACTGGTAAAAAAATATACAAACAAAACAGCCTGTGTGTAAAAGGGCTGAAATCACCCAGGGTGGGTTTTAGGGTGGTTTTGTTGTTTGGGGGGGGATTTTCTGGAGGTAGTTGTGGTTTTGTTTGCTTGGGGAGGGCAGGTTTTTGTGGTGGTTTTTTATTCTATCCCAGGGAAAAAAAAACCTTCCCCATCATCTGCATAGAGATTGTATAGATGCTCACCTCTTTGGCAAATGTGGTCGTGATAGCCATCAGTCTTGCTAACCTGTTAAGAATATCTTGCCCTAATATGTTAGAAACTCAAGTTTTGTATTCTTTTTTTAATTTAAGGAAAGCACTAGCTTTTAGACCAAATTGCTATATAGTGTAGTAAATCAGTTCATTATCTCTGATTCATCTCTTATCTGATAGATTTAAGGAGGAAGAAACCAAAGGAAAACTTTCACATAGAGGCATTGACTATTTGCAGAAAGAAAAGAGAAACTTCAGAGTATTTTGAGTAGCCCATATTTGGGCTAGAGTTTTTTAGAAAAATAAATTGTTCATTGAAGCTGACTGTTCTGATTTTTTTTTTTTTTTCTTAAGAACTATGCAAAGATGAGGTAACTTACGTTTAGTTTTAGGGGTATGAGGGTGGGGTTTTTTCTGCTGTTTGCAGCTAGCCATTTTGAGACTTGGAACATCTCATTTTCAGTTATTTGGGCAGGAAAAGAAAGTGTCCCAGTGAACTTAAAATAAGTTCACCTGACCTCCCCAGCTCGAGGCACCCGCTGCTACCAATCTTTCTACATAAAGCAGTGGACACTTTACATTTTAAGAAGTGTCTATATGTTGGGTAAACATGAAAATAACTGATAGTGCTTAACAAATAGCAAACAATATGGCTTCTTTCTGAACGTTCACAAATTGTCCAAGTGTTTATCATTCTTGTTTGTTCTCTATTTAGAATTGATGAATTGTTTGTTAAAAATTTGTGTATAGGTTCTGTGAGAGCTCAAAGGAAGCACGAGCAGAAATGAAGTAGAAACAGTTTTTTATTCACTTACACATTTTCATGGTTTGAGATTATTTGCTTTCATAGAGTAGTATATGAACAAAACAAGGCATGCAGAGTTTTTCTTTTTATCAGGCAAACTGACACTGTTAGGGGGAAGACAACATTTTTAAATCAGTAAATCATTCTTTGTTGTGGATTTTGAAGAAGAATTGATGAGCCTCCAAATTTGTCTTGTTTTCACAACTGTCTTGGCTGGTCTGTAAAGTGATGCTACCTTTCATAGATATGATTTGTTGTAAACCCCACTTGAAGATATTGGGGGAGGGCGAAAGTCTTATTACTGAGAGAATGGTCAAAAATTTAACAGTTTGCCCAGGGAGGTGGTGGAGCTGCTATCCTTAGGATATTCAAAACCTAAGTTGGTAATCCACAGTCCTGAGCAACCTGCTCCAGTTAATTCTGCTTTGTGAGCAAGGTGTTGGAGTGGACAGTCTTCAGAGGTCCCTTCCAACCTCACTGGTTTTGAAATTCAGTTATATGTCTGCTGTCATGTTTGAGAATACTTCAGGTGATACTGTATGGCAAAGCTTACAGGAGAGATTTATTGGCTGTGGACTCCTAATTAACATTGCTCGTTGTCGTGGCTGTACTTGCTTTAGACGTATCAGAGAGAGACCATGATGCAGTCCCCTGTTCTTCTGTTTGCCTCTAACTAAAACAGCAGAGACTGAGTCTGAAAGGTGTAAAGGCTTTGCTGGTGGGAACTTCTCTCCAAGAGGCCTAAGCATTATAGGATGGCTTATACAATACTTACAGAGGTGTGTTTTGATGGAGGTCCAACAAAACAAACTAAGAAACCAAAATTTGAGTTATGAAATCTTCCTGATCATCTGGAAATGTCTTCTGAAAAAATTCTCCACGCATGGATTGTGGCCTCAAAGAGGAAAGGGAGGGAGAGTATTAGAAAAAGGGTCTGAAGAGGTTATTGTTGTCTGAACACTGTGGATGGATCCCCAGGTTTTTCCCCCATTTAAATGTTGCTTTGGGGGAGAAAAAGAAACAGTTTTGGTAGATGAAGTTCACAACTTCAGGACTTCCATCTTTCTTTCATAATGTGAAGTTTTATCTTGACTAGCAATTCAGCATAAATTGAGGATTGTAACAACTTAAAGCCCAGCTGTGTTGTTATGACTATATCATGACCTAAGCAACGTGGGTGTAGGTAAATGTCAGTTGCACAGTAAAATTCATATCCAGCTATGTAGTAGGCTAAGATGGGTCATATGGCCTAGAATAGTGACAACACCCCTAGAATAGTGACAACGCCCCATCATTCGCATAGTAAAAGATGAAGAAATGCTCTTTATAGCAACACGGTTGTTGTTGTTGTGCTGTGCTCCAGTTTGTTTTATAACATTATTCCTAGTGTATTTCTTGCTTAATTTAGAGATAGTAATATTCTGAGGGGTTTGTACTTCTGGAAGAGTTTTTACCTCCACAAGTGACTACTTGAGTTTTATTTATATCTTTAAATTAGTGTTTCCCTCCTTCATTAATACAGTTCTTGCTGTGGACTGAATTGGTTATGGAATGAATGACTGATAAAACTAGTTTTATTTCCCCACCCCCGCTCATTCTTTGAATTGTGAATGGAATAAAACGCTAAGTTGTGAGATCAGTATTCATTTGAACAACATCTAATTCTAATTATGTGTGCTGTTGTTGCAGGTGAGATTGAAATGGGAAGATACCCAGCTGTGACCAGAAATGTATTTTCCAGAGTATAGATTGCACAGAAATTTGTGAATGAAGAGGACCCATCTGCATCTCCTTAAATTATTCAGTTCTCTGCTTTATTTCCCCATGCTGAGGATTTAATTGTTGAGTTGTACATTACTGTATTTTTAACTTGTTGCTTAGTTTCTTACACATTTATTTTCAGTACCTGGCTGAAAGTGTTACCTATTCCATATTTTAGCACAATGTGCTGCAAACAAACAGTTGCCATAGTGCAAATGAGGTTTCATGTGTACAGAGTTCCACTTTAGGTTGTCAAAAATACTGCCTGAGTTTAGTAATTCTTTCGATCTGAAATGCGTTCTTTTAGATGTTTGAAAACCGCAAATAAACAGTTATTGAACCTTTTTGGATTTACCTCATTTAAACTCAGTTTTTATTTATTACTTGGCCTGTTTTTAATATGACTAAAAAAAAAAGTCAAGTGGGAGCACTGTTTTCATGCAATGCGTAGGGATTATTTGTATATTGTGTACAACGTTGACTTGTTTAAAGAAAAAAAGAATGAAGCCTGTCCCTTCCATCCTGACCTCAACCTGTGCTCAGTTGTCCCTTGCCACACCTTTTGTTTGTCATGTTTTTAGATCGATTGGAAATGCTCTCTTCAAACCAGAAGTAAATTAAGTTTCAATTACAGCTACAGGAGCTTTGTATTGCCGAACTTTAGTCTGAAAAGTTTCACAATGACATTTTTAAGAAAAAAAAGGAAAAAAAAAAGAATTTTTTTATCTGCTGAATTCTACCAGTGTAACCTTTTTTCTAAATAAACAATAGTTTTCTCAATGGGTCGTAAATCGTTCTGTGTGTGGTCGCTTTATTGCTCTGTGTATTGTTACAAACATTTGATACTATTTGGGATGCTGGGAGGTGTTTTCTGTCTTATGAGCCCTCTGTACTTGCTTACTGATCAGACACAAAGAGTTAATTACATAGTGTGGGGCCAGCTGTAAAATGACCTTGTGTTCCTTCTCCAGTGATTGCAGGAAGCTCAGTGTTCCTGCATTCCCACATTCAGTCAAGTTTATGCCTTTCTCTTGAGGCATTTGTCCCTCCTCCAAGACTCATTAAAGTATCTGGCACTTTTTTCCCACCATTTCCTGATTTAGTCTAATTGGACTGACCCCAGAGTGTCTTGAAAATGTGTTATTTTGACCAGTTTAATTTAATGCCTGACAACAAATGGACTCTACCTGGCTTCTGACGTGGCACAGTAGGTCACTTTGGTGAAGTTGCCATCTCAGATGTTCACCTAGGTAAGAAACCTTGAGGTCTTTGAAGGGGTCATGTTCCTGCCCCCCACCAAAGGTGTGGATTTCCTTCAGTAAAAATGATCACTGGCTTGTTCTAACTAGAAAATGTGAGTTGTGAAGGAATCTGGGGTTGTGTTCTTTGGAGAACGGAGATTCAGTGTCCTGTCTTGAGTCTCCATTTGCTGTTTAGTGATTAAGAAGGAATAAGTGGAAGCTGAGCTTTTTTGGCCTGGGTACAGCAGTTGAAATACCCAATGAGAATATATATTCACCAAGGAGCAGGAGCTGCTGTTACAGCTAGTTTCTTATCTTTTGGAGGTGCTGCATCCCTTGTGCTCTTCAGCCAGTTCTTGCTCCAGGGGCTGCAGGACTGACTGAAACTTTGAATGCATTTGCTCCTCTGCCCAGAGTTCTGCGAGACAGACTAGCTCTCTGTAGACCCCAGCTAAGTCCTTTGTACCTGCAGTCAGCATGTGTGGTAGAAGGAGAAGTGGTGACCTGGAGGGGGAGAGAAAACTTTTACATATCAAAACTGAAATATTAGCAGAACTGTAAAACCTTGGTCTTCATGTAACTTCAGATCATGAGTGGAAGTAGTGAGAGCTGTCATAGCTGCTGTCTGAAGGCTGGAGTGAAGTTTTCCTCTGGTTTTTAACAGCAAATACAAGGCTCTGATCATAGTACCTTTAATTTGAATAATTAAAAGATTAAGTGCAAATTAAGGATGAGTTTCTTGGAAGAGGTGTGGAATCTAAGTTTGAATGATTTAAGTGCTGGGAAGTGGTGATCTTGATAACAGATTTCTCATAGGTGTAACATCTCTCAGGACTGTAATGTAATCAAATCCCTGTAATACTGGAATTATTACATATAGAGCATGTTCTCAATTTTTACAGTCTCTGACAGGAAAGGATGATCATGTTTTTCAAGGTTACACTTTCAGCTTGACAAGCAGAAAATTCATTCTGCCTGTTGGACTGCTGTGGTTTGTGCTACTGCCACCAGTGTGCCATGCTGGTCCCTCATGCCTTGATTCTGCTTACCTCCATTAGCACCACGCTTGTAGCAGCAGTGATGCCTATAAATGCTTTCTGTTGGTTGCGTTCTCCAGAAAGATGTTTATTGATTCTTAGTAATAGATACAAATCAACTTAAGTTTAGATGGTGTAATCAGTCCTTATTGAACAGGCTTGGGAAATGGGGTTTGCTCACAGGGAAGGGTATAAAATACAACTCTAGTCAGAGCAAACTGATTTTTAATGATTGCTGGGAGAAACATGCTTAATAGATTTAAATGTTCAATATTCTGTTTGTGATCTTCTAAAATAAAAGCACGTAAGGAGATAAGGATGACATTAAAAACTTAAATCCTATTTCAAATGGGAAGTTAATTGCTGTGTGCTGGTTTGCTTTATGCAGTGTCACACCTGTATGGCTTTTCCCTGTGCTGCTCGTTCCCTTGTCCAAAAAAATCTTGTATGAGGCACTTGAGTTTCTGAAGGTCATTTCTTTGTCAAGGAATTCTCTTTGGTGACAGGCAGGACTGTATATCGATCACCAGCAGATCAAGCTGAGGCAGGCAGTGTGGGTTTGGCTCAAGAGTCAGTGTTTCTGTGGAGCTTGATTGGTATTTATTTAGGATTTTCTTGTAATGACTATTTTAAAATAGTAAAATGAGTAAGGTACACTCTGTACTAAACTGATACAGTGTTCAACAGGACTGAGGCAAATACTCTTCATGGATTAGTTATTTTAGCTGGTGGTCAAGACAAGCTGCTGGTTCATAAAACGTGACAAACTGGGGAAAACGTTATGCTGACCACCTCTTAAAGAATCCCAATATAGCAGTTTTTTCTCCTTTGAGAATTTTGTTGTCCACACCTGAAGCAATGAGCCTGGGTGTGTTGTGAGATGACAGGGATCTGAGCTATCACTGTGCCTGGGTGCGTGATACTGTTGGCACTGAAGTAGATGATGGACTGATAGGAGGTGGAGTAAGTGCCTGCTTAAAGTCACTGCCTTGCAAGGAGTTGTAACTTGATGGATTTTTGACTGCAGATCATGATCTTGGCCTGCAGGTTCACAAAGTAAATTAATTTATTCTATTCTCAGCAGTGTTTAGCAATAGATTTTTTTGCACTGATTCACTATCAACAAAAGCAAACTTTTTTTAGTTGATGATGGAATATTTGCTGATTACAATGCTAAAACCCAAACCTGTTCACATCAAGTATTAGTACTATTAAATAGACACTCGTCTTTTACATATGTGGCTTTTTAGGTTTTGTTTGTTGTTTTTTTTTCTTGGGGGGGGGGAATTGTTGGTTGTTGTTGGCTTGGTTTGGGGTTGGCTGATTTGTTTAGTATCTGCTTTGTTAAATACAATCCAGAGAAAATGAACTTGAACCAGAAATTGAGCATCCCTCGTGCTCTGTGAATGCTGGTTTGTGTTTTCTGTAACCTGGGGGTTGGGGCAGGGGGGGCTGTCATCCTGGTGGCTGTATTTTAACATACTGAATATTAAGGAATTGCAGTGCTTATAGACTTGATAGGTAAAACTCTTCTGATTAGCTTTGTCCTTGTTAATTAGAGGTTATTTCTGAATAAATCGGAGAAGATTACAAATGCTTGTGCTGCAGTGCAAGAAAGACACAGACAAATTGGGAAGGGAATCAGGTAAGAGTTACCCAGCTAATTAGAGGCGGGAAGAGTTACTGAAACAGAGTAACCAAGCTAAATGCTCAGGCACTTTTAATTAACTCATTAGTTCAGTCTAAAATGAAATGCTTCCATCAAAGTCATCCTGGTCCTTGTGGTTTACTGGAGTGCGATGAGATGAGGCTTTGGCTGGGTGACTGTGTGGGCGTATGAGGCTTCGAGTGGAAATAGGGGGGTCAGTGAGTCCCAGAGGGCTGGGGAAAGCACGGGAAGAAGGGGTCTGTGTTTCCAGAGCTGGTGGGGTTGCATCCACTGGCTCAACCCCATCGACTAAAGTTGAGAGGGTTGTGAAGAGCAGGCAGAGCTGGATGGGTGAGCAGGAGGGCAGCCCAGGCAGTGCACCCTATGCAGTGCAATCTGAATGAATCCCTGTTTCTGGTGTGGCCTGTTCGATGTGATATTCTAATTGTTCTGTGTAATCTGCAGCATCTGTGATAGGTCACAACTTCACCTATTCTGTAATAAGCTATTTTGCCTGAATATGGCAAACTTCCCTTGTTTAAAGGGCAGGGGAATATTAAATAAATACCATTTATATTTATTTGCCTCAGATCAAACTGTGGCTCTTACATTAATTTTGTAGGTTTTTGGTAATTAGGCTGCTCAGGCCATATTTGGAATCCAAATCCAATATTTGTTGAAAAGCTCCGAATGATATTAAAGTCTGCTCCCCGGGCACAGAGCAAACACCTCTCCCTCGCAGAAAAGGCCAGCCCTGCCCCGAAGGCTGTCACGGCAGCACGGGTATGAAGAGCCTGGTCAAAGGGACATGGATGTGCAAAGCCACGGTGCTGTTGGAGGTGGCTGGGCTGGGACCCCCTTCCCTCGTGATGGCGGGGGGGACCCGGGCTGCCTGGGGAGAGCCTCAGGTACCCGCTGGGCCGGCGGGAGCTGGGGCTGGGCAGGGTGCGGCGAGCGGCGCTCCTCGGCCGCTGTATGTCAGTGTTGCTCCGAGCAGCGGCGGCGGGCTGAGGCCCCAGCCTTGCGCTGGGGTTTCTCTGCTTCGAGTACCCAGACGGCATCAAAACGCCTCATGGCGCCTGCCCTCCCGCACAGAACGCAGCTCTGCTTCTATACTCTTTAATCGGTTTCCTGTGTTCAATCAGACATTTCCTCACTCATTACAGCATCTCGAGCATCTCCCATGCGCTTATTAATTGGTCAGTTGTGTTATTTATAAAGTACCAGCATCACGGCTGTGGTTTGTGCTTGTATTTTTATAGGCTTTAGGTGTTTCACCCTGCTTTGCCATCAAGGTGCTTGGTGGACGCTGTTAAACCTTTACAGGTTTTGTCCCTGTGCAGCCCTGTGATGTCTGTGCAGGTCCCCACTGTTGTAGGGCAGCTCTGTAAGCACCCGCTGTGCTTCGCAGCCCTTCCTCAGAGCCAGCTCTCTTTGGCTTTATCTTGTTTTCTGCCTAAAACTAGAATAAAATAAGGAAGACCCGAAACTGTAATAAAATACGCGATGGCAGAATCCCCTGTAACCGTCTGCTGGGCCAGCCCAGGTGCCGCTGCTCATCCTGGTTTCAAACCTCTGCTGCTACAGCTTGGCTCCGAGTTAACCTTTAGGTGTCAGTTCTGCCTGCTTGTGTGGGGATGTCAACAGCCTCTTCATCAGCTGGAAATGAAGCACCGCTGGAAATCCTCTGCTCTTCCTCAGCTCTGTTCTGCAGTGCCCTGTGCTCCGTCACTTCTCAGGCGCCTTCCCTGCCCCTCCTGCTCTGCTGATTACAAGCTGCTGTGGAATGGGATCTTGTCCTCTCGCTCTTCTGTTAGATGTCCTGTCATCCTGAAACGCCACAGCTATCATCAGTAATTCGGGGCTAACACTTCAGTGTTAGAAACTGCAATAAATAAATGTTTGATGTGTGCACAGAGGAGTCATCAGCCTGCCCTCCCTGTCAGCACCACCACCCAGCACATCAGTCTCTCCCAGTGTCCAGCAAAAACAGTGATGCAGGTGCTTCCAGTGGGCTTTATCAACCACTCTAGAGAGCAGATGGGATGGAAAGCCTGGTAGCTGGGAAGGGGCAGAGGTTTTGCTGTTATGCTGGCCATAAGGTGTCTGTGGCAGCTCCTTTGCTCAGACTCCTCTCTGGGTACTGGTGTAGTGTTTGGCTGCTCTTTCATCTCATGTGGTGATTGCTGCTGATGCCTGTGCCCACAGGTAGGGATGCTGGAAAGCACATCTGTTGATGCTGTTGCAGAGCGGCTGCTGTGTTAAAAAACATCTCAGTAACTCTTCTACTGATGGGTGATGAAATCATAGAATCCTGGAGTGGTTTGGGAACAGAACAGGGAGACCTCCCACTAGACCAGGTTGCTCAAATCCCATCCAGCCTGGCCTTGAACACTGCTAGGGATGGGGTGTGAAGACAAAGAAGCCTGAGGACAGAGGCAGAGCACACAGGAGGGAGGGTCCCACAGTAGTGGTGGGGCTCCTGACCCCCTTCGGTGCTAGCCCATGGCACAAGTCCAGCCTGGGCTTTCCTTGCAGCCCCGGTGCTGAGGGGCACTGAGCCCAGCTCCACAGGGTGTCAGGATGAGGGCGCTGCTGCTGCTGTGGGCACTGTCCTCCCTGATCCCAATTTTAGGTGTACTATATTCTGAGTTAATATTACTTTGAAATTTGTAATATCCATGGAAAAATTATCTCTGCACTTAAATTCTCCAGCTTAATTGAATAGAGCTATCATTATCCAGAGCTTGTTTATGTATTGCTGCCTGCAAAATAGTCAATTTTCCAGACTGAGATGTTGAATATGAGCACCAAAGACATTTTGTAATTTAATAACCATGACATATTATTATTTTAATAACCATAAATAATAATTATTAAAAAACAATGGCTCAGTGCTTTGTACAAAACCTTGAAAGGAAAACTATGCCATAATGTACAGTGGGGGTTGCATTACAGCTTATTATTTTGGCGTCAGATGTGTTCATTACTGTGAGGCAGAGCTGCTATGGGTTTGGGATTTTTAGGTGTGAACTTGACCACTGTTGGTGTCCTTTTGCTCCCACTGATGGCTCTGGAAACTGGATGAATTACTCTGAATATTTCCTTATGTTATTTCCCAAATAACAAAGTCAGTTTGGGGTGTGTTAGAGCACTGTGTTCCAGGGCTGTACGCTAGCCCTGCTGCCTTCACTGCAGTGTTACGTTGTGAAATACAGGTTTTGGCTTAACATAGGCTGTCCCAGCCTGACCTGGGGTAGCACACAAGCTCCTGTGCCTCACCCTTGTGGCCATGGCCCTGTGTACGGCTGTCCCGTACCCTACCTTGCCCTGGCTGGCCGGGCTGTCCCAGCTCAGTGATGCAGCTGTGCCACTTCACCCCAGCCCCAATCAGTTCCACCTGATAATATGTATTTATTAGCAGTTCTTAACACCCGTTTTGCTTGGATGTGGTGCTCCGTGTGACCCCAGCAGACGGGTTAGCTATCAGACTGGCACTGCTGTGTTGCTCACACTCTCCCAGCTCAGTGCTGGGGCTCTGCCAGCATTAAGCCATGCTCACAGCAGTGTTTTGGCAGGTATGTGGGGACGGGAGCATCGCTCACTCCTATAGCCAGTGCGGGGCTGCATGCAGCTATAGGAATGAATCAAGACCGTTCTCTAAACACATCCTGCCCACGGTCAGGTGTGAAATGAAGGTGAATGGTAATTTTTTCATGCCTCCCTGCATTTTCTGTGTGGGCACTTTACATGTAAATAGGCTTATGTCAGCGAGAGCCTGGCAGTGCTGAGCACAGTGATCTGCTCGCCCCCAAAGCACCCTAAAACCTTCAGTCTTGTGGGCTGGTTTGGTGTCAAATACTTGCTATTTATTGCTCTTGGATTAGCTCTCATTCCTGAGCTTTGTTTGCTCTTGCTGAAGACTCCTCTGAAGACACGCAGGTGAGCTCAGTGCCTGTGTCCCACCACCGTGCTCACGTACAACAGGTACCACAGCTGATGGCAGCTCTGCAGGGAGCAGGGCCCACAGCCAGGACCCGCTGCTGGGCACCGAGTGCTGCCCTGGGAAAGGCACTGAGATGATTGCCACATGTGTTTTTACCTGCAGCCAGTGATGCTCCATACATCAAGTCTGGTTGGGTTTCAAGGTGTGCTTTGGCCAGGAGGTACCAAGCCGGTCGCTCAGGTCCCATGCTGCTGGCTCTGCAGCGGCACTCCCTGCTTAGGGCCCTCACTGTTGCGCTCTTTGCCAGGAGATGATCTTTCCATCCCCACAGCCCAGTGAAGTCTTGCACTGCTCCAGCTCAGCCCTCAGCAGGCACTGGGCACTCGTCACCCGTGTGGACCCCAGAAAGAGCCCAGTGGGAGCTGGCTTCTGATGGGGACCATGAGGCTGGTTGAGCCGCCCAAAGGGTTGCCCTTGCTGCGATGTGACTTGGGTGCACACCAGCTGTTTAACACCAGGATTACTTCCCATGGCTCATAGTTTGTGGTGAGTAGGAAAAAACAAAGTGTGGATGAGGTAAGCTCCATAAATTAGAGTTGGGATTAGCTGTAATGTGGGGTGAAGTTTATTTTCTTTTCAAAGCATTGCTGAAAATGTGGGAACTGCAGGAAAATACATCTGTAGAGTCAGTGTGAGGAACTGATTTACCTATGCTGCTGGCCACTCCAGGGCAGGGCATAGCATCCCTTGGGCTCTCCCCTGCCCCACAGGGTGCCCTTTGGAACTGGCCAGAGGGATCATCAAGAGTGAAATCAGTTTGTTTGCGGGGTACCAAAACAGGAATATGCATTTCCCAGCAGCATCCTCTGTTCAGTGCTGTGGGTGGCCCCAAACTAAATACCTGTGGACATCCTAAGTAGAAAGGGACAGGTTTCCCTCCTCCTCTGGTGAAAAGATCAGCTGGCTCTTTAACTTTTTTCTTTACAGTTTTATTTACAAAATGTATTAAAACTCTTTGTACAACACCTCATTAAAATGAGGCTCAGTAATTGATGCCCACACATGCAGTTTATGCTTTTACAGCCATTAATTTGCTTGGCAATTTTTTCTGCTCACTGAAGTGCAGTTTCAAAGACCAAAACCAGGAAAGTAAATTACCAAAAAAAAAAAAAAAAAAAAGAAAAACAATGAGGAAGGAAAAGAACCCAAGACAAGAAAAAGGAAAGAATCCCCAAATCCCCCAAAGTAAAACATACTGAAACAAATCATGGTGAGACTACTGCCGAACTTCCGATAGCTTGAAGTTGGTAGCCGGGATTGGTAAGCACTCAACACGTTTTGTTTTAGCTTTACATGCAAGTTTAAAAAATATCAAACCATTTCTCAACCCCCCTTCACTGGTGTGAAGCCACCACTTAAAAATGAATCTGATAAACATACATCTTTTATACAGCGTTTAAGAAAAACGTTTGTTTTAAATACAACTCGTACTGCACAGCTTTAGCTTGCCCAAACTGGGGCCGTGATCGCCTTCAGAAGTTGAAAAGAAATCACAGTTTCATGAAAAGAAAATGAAAACCAACCACCAATTTGTTGTCAATATCTTGTTAAAAACGTGAACAATAAATTATTCTCCTACGAGCTTTTAAAATGGTTTTTATATTACATTTTGTTGGAAATACTTATTTTTAACAAGACTTTCCCCATAGAATCCTTTTTTTTTCTTTTTTTAACTCCTATTAAAAGTTCAAATCTATCATCAGCAAACTAAACGCCTAAGGGTCAGACTGCTTTAAATGAGTTTCCTTTTCATTGTATGTTACTGATGAAATAAAACTCTATAGTAAACTACAGAAAATACATATTGTCGATTAGAGGTAATTAGTATGCAGATATTCCATTGAATATTTCCCATGTGATTGACAATATGTTTAAAGGTTGTTTTTTTTTTTGTCTTTTGCTATTTTTTTAAATTTTATTTTATTTTTAAGATGAAGTTAAGTAGTTTCCAGGCAGAGGTTCAAGGCTGAAACGCTGCTGCTGTCTAAGACGTTGATGTGAGTAATAGTGAGCCCCTACCTGTAGCAGTGTCGGCTGGAGCACGGTGTCCTCTTCCCAGAGGGGCAAGGACAGGAGTATCCTCTCACCAGTAGCCATGAAACAAGAGTTGGCAGGAGCTGATATAATATAACAGTACTAGCAGGAATCATGTTAGATCGCTTAATATTACCCTGGAACTGCAGCTCTACTTTGAGTTACTATCCTCTTTCCTTACTTCTGGTTTAAAATAACCATTCCCGAGAAGCATTAGCTGAGCACAGTGCTAGTTGTGAGAGAACTGGGGGCGGAAGCAGAAGCACGCCTGGGCAAAACTAACCTGTGCTTCTCTTGCTTCATTGCTTGATATTAAACAGTGAATTAGAATGCAAATGCACAGCAAGAAAAGAGATATATGGTCTGAACCTAAACAGCAAGTAGCTTTTCTTCTCTTTATTTTCCTTTTAAAAGCCACCCAATGTCATTTTAATAAAGCACCTGTAGGTATGCCTGATGATAGAAGAAAACCCCAGGAATGCAATATTTTCTGCCTGCACTTTAGCTACCTTGTCAAGAAATTAATTTACTGATCTGGAAGCAAGACATGCAGTTCCACAGATTACTTTCTTTTGGATTTACAGATTCACAGTCATTGACCTTAACTGGTTTTAATGCACAGATTCTTTTCTTCAGGTGTCACAGCTTTTACTGCTATACAGAATTGCTCAGATTAGCTGGAGAGTTAAAGTGGCTCAGACAAAAAATAAATCACACCACTGGTAAGTAAATACAGAAACATCTTGACATCAGCTCGTACAAGCAGTGACAGGCCAGTCCGTGTTCGCACGCAGCAGATTTCTGAGGCTTTGTGTCAGGAGGAGTTTCATAATTTGATACAACTGGGGTGGCTGATGAAACCGGCTGCGGTTTGCTTTCAGGACACAAGTTCATTTACTGTGCAGTGGTATCAAAGAATGGCTTTTGTTGCACTGATTTTTTTACAAGATTTTTTTTCCACATACTAATATCTTGTTACCTGTCCTTTCCTTTTCCCCTTTCCTCATTCTCCTCTTCCCTTTTCTTTCTCTTTTTCTCCTTCCTTATCTTCTCTTCTTTCTCTTCCTTTTCTCTTTTCTTTTTCTCTTTTCCCTCTTTTTTTTCTCTTTCTTTTCTTTTCTCCTTTTCTCTTTTCTTTTCTTTTCTTCTTTTCTTTTCTTTTCTTTTCTTTTCTTTTCTTTTCTTTTCTTTTCTTTTCTTTTCTTTTCTTTTCTTTTCTTTTCTTTCCTTTTATTTTCTTTTTTCTTTTTTTTTCTCTTTTCCTTTCCTTTTCTTTTCTTTTTTCTTTTTTTCTCTTTTCCTTTCCTTTCCTTTTCCTTTTCTTTTCTTTTTTTCTCTTCTTTTGCTTTTTTCTCCTTTTTTCCCCTTTTCTTTTTTTTCTTTTTTTTTCTATTTTCTTTCCTTTTCTCTTTTTCCTTTCCTCCTTTTTTCTTTTTCTTCTTTCAAGCAAAGCAAGAATATTTCAGTGATGGTTTGCATTGTTGTGAGTCTCAGAGTCTTCCATAAGGCACTGAAGGAAAAAAATATCAGTTTTTCCTATTAAAAGTACATTGCACCATCATCAACGCGTGTCATGCCTGACACCTCGGAGAGAGTACAACTGGCTCAGGTGGTCCGAATCCATGAAGTAGCCACATTCTCTGCTGCTTCTCCTCTTGCGTGCTGCCAGGGTGAGGATCTACAATAAAGCCAGAAAGATTTCATCAATTCCTGGTGGCAAGGGGCAGGTGAGCTCAGCCTGGGAGAGGCACAGTCTGTGGCTGATGGGCCAACAGAGTCAGCAATTCAACTGACTTCAGTTTTTCAGCAATTCAACCCTACTTTTGATGCTTTAGAAATTATGGTTTCTAGTGTAGACTTCTTCTGTTCCGTTGTAGATTTTTTTGAGACTTGTTAAAATCACTTACCTGGCCTGATTAGAGCTTAAAAAATAAAAGGGAAGAGGTCACTAGCAAGAAAGTGTGAATTCTGATGACAATATTTTGTAAAGCAACTCTTTTATATGCACTGAACTAGCACCATGCTGGAGAGAGAAGTCACTCACTTCAGCATGGAGAAGAGAAGGTTCAGGGGAGACCTTGTAACAGTCTTCCAATATCTAAATGGGGCCTACAAGAGGGACTTGTTAACAAGGGCGTGTAGTGGTAGGACAAGGGGGGAACGGCTTTAAACTGAAAGAGGGTAGATCTAGATTAGGTATTAGGCAGAAGCTCTTCCCTGGGAGGGTGCTGAGGCCCTGGCACAGAGAAGCTGTGGCTGCGCCATCCCTGGCAGTGTTCAAGGCCAGGTTGGACGGGGCTTGGAACAACCTGCTCTAGTGGAAGGTGTCCCTGCCCGTGGCAGGGAGTTAGAACAAGATAGCTTTAATGTCCCTTCCAACTCCAATCATTCTATGAAGACAGCTGTCCCTGCTAACAATACAGGATGGTACCAAGCTTACTTCTGCTCAGGGAAGGCATTTACATCACTAATACTCTGAGATGGCCACCAGGCAATGTTTCACAAGCCCTTCTGCAGCAGTGGCCAATTCACACAACAAAGATCACACACAGCTGAAAAAAAGCCAGAAAGAAAGAAAACCCAGAGGGTTTTAGGTCCCGGCCCGCAGCCGTACCCCTAGATTTTCACACTTTCTGTGCCGTACACGTTGTAGCCTTCTCTGTAGGTAGCATAATTCTGGGTGTTGGTGGCGGGGGCAGGTTTGAAGTTCTGTGTGTTCTTGGTGAGTTTCATTCGCTTGGACTCGGCCCGAGACTTGTAGCAAAACTCGATCAGTGCCACCATCATGGCCAGCCCGAGGCCTCCAACAAGGATATAGAAAACCCCAGCAACATTGCTCAGGCTCAGAGCGCTCGTCTTGTCCTAAGAGAAATGAGCCGCGATGTTAGTTTAGCTGTGAGGAGCAGACAGACAGACAACAGGCTATTTAACAGTTAACTCTAGCTGGAATAACTACACTCATGGCATTCAGTGCTTTCCCCCCATCCCAGCAGCCCAGTAACTGCTCTGTCTCCCACCCTTTGGTGGGTGAAACCCTGGCTGACTCCAAGGCAATGAGGTTATTGTGGCCACTGATTTCCCCAGGCCTTTGGCATCCCAGAGCAAACCTGCCTACAGCCAAGCATCCCTGGTAGCAAAGACCCCTCTGGAATGCTCTATGGGGAAAGCAGTGGCTGCATAAACCAGCAGGTTTAAAACAGCATAAAACACTTGGTTTTGGTGAATGTACATAAAATTATAGAGACGCTGCTAAACTTATCTACCTTGTTTTCAACAGTTAGGAGAAAAAACCCACCCTAGGAAGATGGTCAGTTACTTTAAGGTCAAGCAGCAGGGCGCTAAGCTAAACTAGCACCTTTGGTAACCAAGGGAGAATGAGCTCCTGAATAAAACCAGTCATTGTAACACAAAAAAGGGCTGGCCAGGGTTTACCTCCCTTTAATACATGTCAGATGGGGGAGAAAGCTTGCATTTTTAAAAACAGGATCCTGTGATCATATTAATATTGTTGCAACCCTTTTGCTGCTGCGCAGGGTGGATGGAGTTGATGCTGGTGGGCAGAAAATGCAAGGGGCTGTGCCCGCGGGATGCCTGCTGACAGAGCTAGGTTTAGAAGTACCTTCAAGGAGGGAGATACTTGCATATAGTCAGAATAAAGTACTATCTACCTTGCAAGTACCTGTTCATTTCATGGCAGTTTGTGTAGAGGTAGCAAATGTCCTGCCATTTAAACTAAAGCTGTTACTCATTTACACCTCCTTTCAATTAGTTTCCTTCTGCAGCTGTTGTGCTTTCAGATGTCCCACAACCCCAGGTTTATCTCAGACACCAGCTACAGGGCTGTGCCCTGAGCAACATCCAGTCCAGCTGAAATCAATGAATTTTTATTATTGGCTTTGATGGAACTTGAAATTGTCCTCCAACACTGAGAGGGTGCTTCCAAATTACAGTTTTCTGTTTGAATGATTATAGAGAGCACTTCCAAAGGCACCAGGGGAGTCAGGCACTCGACTGTGACTGATTTCAGCTGGAGCTGGATATCTCCTCCTCTCGGTGCCTTTCAAAACGTCCTTTACTCCAACAAGCCCAGCACTTCTACAGGACTTTTCTCCTCAATGCCTCAATAAGCATTAAAAACAAAAATCCCCTGTGTTTTCTTTAAGCTGAGTGGTGTAAGTAAATACTTCCTGCAGTTTAAGTGTGCAGCTACTGGGTTATCCACTGCCACCACAGGGGTGGGATCTCCACTGGACTCTAAAGCAGTCCTTCAGTGTGGGACAGGGCAGTGCAGCAGCAAAAGGGTTCAGAGCAGCATAAAAAAGAACATATATTCTTTACATAGTTACCTATAGGATTCCTAGATTTGTTTAAAAATTAAACCAGTTTCAAATTGAATTGGGAAATAGGGCAGGAAGGGCATTTGTTTTTCCTTATTACAGGCCTGTCCTGAAACTGTTCACCTTTAGCAAGCATGCTACTGTTCCCCAAACTGACATGTAGAGAATGTAAGTAAGTCACAAGTTTGAAACAAAAATGTGTTTCCTTCAATAAAACTGAAAATAAGAAAAGGTGCTGGCCTGAATAATACACACTGACTGTGCTGCAACTTGCACACTTAAATGAAGGTACCAGCCTGGGAGGCTTTGGGGGCTTCTCCCTCCATGTTCTTCTAGCAAAATACTCAAGTAGTAAAGCATACTTACAACTACAGCCTGCTACTGCGTACAAGAAAAATGCTGTCACGTTCAGAGACTTAATTATCTTTTCCTATTCTTTTCTTTCAACCTTCAAAATGTAAATATCAACTTTTGAAAGTCATTCTTTGTATAAACAAACAGTGGGTCAAAATGTGATTGCTAATCAGTACAAAAAGACCTTCAGCGACTGACCTTACTTCCGGAGTCCTTGGCTCCACATTCACCCTTATCGTACCACCATTTGTTTTTCAGCTTGTCTAAGATGCCTTGTTCACTGAGTTTCAATACTGCAAGGTTTACAGGAGTTCTTCACGTGGGAAATAACATAAATAACATTATATTATGTTATTTTATGTTATTCAATCTTTAAACTACTTTAAAACTATACAAAGCGATAAAGCAGGGTTCCTGGCCACAAAGTATTTACACTGCAGGCAACTGGATCATCCCCTTAAGTTAATGCTACAGTAATGCTATATTACCAGGTCCTGCCCATATCGCTTTGAGTAATCGGCACTCACTGTTAAATGAAGGTACTAGAAACAAAGCAAGTCCAATTTCCCAGTTTGGTGCAATCACAGGCGTTCACAGTAGCTTTACGGTGGGTTTGATCTAGCAGGACCCCTCGTATTGCACTAACAGACAGCAAAGCTCCACCAACGAGTAATTGTGCGTGTGTGTGTGTACATCTGCAAAGGAAATAACCCCAGGGTAGGGTTTTGCCATTCCTCCTGCCTGTTTCCCTGCTGGGGGTGGTTCCTCCAGCTGCAGTCACTGTTAAGAGGCCGTGCTCAGAGGCACCGCACAGGCGCTGCTCTCCTCTGGAGTTCCTGCATCCTGAACATCACTGGTCCAGGGAACTGCAGCAGGTAATAAGCAAATACAGACGTTTATGAAACAAATGAATGAACATGGAAACACTGGCTGGAAGCGTCAGAGTGGGAAGGATTAGCAGAATGAAGGGAGCTGCTAACTGTGGTTTTGCCAAGAGCCTGCAAGCCCAGGGGGATCGGAGCATACCCGTCCCTTCCCTGTGGGAAAACAGTGCCTGAGAAGTCCTCAGCTGGATTTTGCCATTTCCATTTCCTCCTTGTGTGATGTCTTGGAGTTTTTCCTGCCTGCTTCCAAGACGCAGCCTCCCTCTATCAGGGATGTCTTCAGTTCCTTCTTGAACAGCCTTGATCTCCACTCCATGGCTGTGCTGGTGAGAATGAAAGGAATGGGCCCTTATCCTTAATGATGCTGTGACACTTTGCATGGGATAAAACGTTAGGCAGACACACACGTGGCTGCCCTGCAACGTGCCCTGCTGTGGGTCCATCCATGCCTGCTGTCAGTGGAGATGCAGGAGCTCAGCCACGTCTACCCTGGTGTCAGCCTCACCTCTCGCTTCTGCTGCTCCCTGCCTATCTATCTCCTACCTCTGCCCAGAGTGCATGACTCTGCATAGACAGACCCAGTAGAAAGAGCAGCATGAGCTATACAAACCCACCTAATTACAAGCTTAATTACACAGTGTAACTTAGGGCAATGTCCACAGGCTTGGAGGGCTCACAGCCCTCGAGCAGCACGGGTAGATACTGGAAGAAGCAGCAGGTGAAGAAAAGCCTCGTTCCCTCATCTGCCAAAAAGCTGCCTGCAAGGTGGCCGTGAGCCCTGCTGGTGGCTGATGTGGAAAAGCACTGCCCTCAGAGGAGCTGTGTGTGCTCTGGGAGGAGAGCAGGCGTGGGGCGCAGCCCTGGAGGGCAGCACCCACAGAGCGGGACAGCCTGTGCAAGGCAGGCTGTGGGGTACCATGACATAAATGAAGCAAAAAGCAGGGAAAACCCACCAAGGTGAGGAGAACCGCCGGTCCCTGGTGCCCGAGGCAGCGATGCGGCACCGTCTGTGTGAGCAGAGCTTCCTGGCTGGGCAGGCAGAGGCAGCATCCGTCCCGCCGGTCTGCGCAGGCCTTGCTTTGACACCAGCCAAGATTTTATTTTTATAACCCGGCTATTTTAAGCAGCAGCTGTAATCTAATTAAGCATCAGTCAGGGAAGCTGCATGCACCCAACCAGGCACAGCCGACGGGCGGCAGTGACAAGCTGCACGAGACAGACTGCGTGTGCTGGCTCGGCTCCGGCAGCGCGCACGGAGCCGCTGCACCACCAGCCAGCGGCACCGTAAAAGCCCAGCTGTACCACTGCTATGTCTGCATCACCTATAGGCAGGGCTACAAAAACAGCAACAGGATCAAAGCACGCTCCACAGGCACTGCAAACTCCCTGGGTGCTGCAGGTAATGCACCAGCCCCGTTAGTTTATGCTGCTGGGGACCAGCCAGGTCCTGGCCAAACCACCCCTCTGGACCCTCCTTGGGCAGCTGTGTTGCGATGAGGCTGCTGGTGACACCCAGGCAAAGATGCTACAAGAAGCCGTGCATGATTGCAATGCAAGTCAGTGGAAGCTGAATGCCTTTACCGACCCGTTACAAACCCCAGCAGAAAGTGTGGTGTGGATTATTGCTTAGAGAACAGCGCTCTCAATTTAAATTTCATTTAAAAACTATCCAATTTGGAGAGATTTTTATGCAATACATCTCTCCACTTTGAAAAGCATTGTGCAGCTGAGAATACACAAACAATAGGGAGAAGGTTATAAACACCTTTCCTCCTATCCGCATTTTTTATTGTGCAAATTCTCCCCTCCCCCCAGTCCTATTCCAAACCCTATTTTTAATTTGCATGCCTTTATAAACCCCGTATGGAGTGCAGAGAATTTGCATAGTACCCAATACATTATAGATTAGCTTTCACAACATTATACAGTACTGGGAAATGAGGAGGCTTAATATGCTAATTAGGGTGCTTTATATTTTTTTTTTAGAGGCAAGATTGCAGCTAATTGCACACACGCAATTGCCAAGGAAGAAAAAAGTAGTAGTAAACTAAAATTATCTTAACTAAACAGATGGGAATTTGCCTAAACTGGGGTTTTCACTATAGTTTGTCATGGCCCTGTTAGGTGAGGTACTGCCCAGGTTGAAGTGATTTGCTTTGTCCCTCTATCTTGGTAGGAGAAGCAGAACAAGTGCTGAGGAGCTGCTGCATGCTTCAGACCCACCAACCCTTTGCTGGAGGAGCTGTACCCATGCTGGGCTGCTCCTGTGCCGTAAGAGCTCCATGCTGTAGGCTTGGCATGCGGATGACTGCAGGTGGCTGCCAGAAGACGGACAGGTTGTGTAAGGACCATGTAAGGAGGAATTGCTGGAAGCAAGTCTGACATGAAGCAATAGCTGGTGCCTATCCTCCCCTGCCTGAGCCCATCCCATACCCCCAACACACAGACAACGAGGACTTAGTGCCTGAGCGAGCTCCGGCCTCCCGCAGCTCTGCTGTTTTGCACTGGGATGAACAGCGTGTACCAAGGCAAAGCAGCCCTCTCAATGTGCTAGGCAAGACACAAATTTGTGTAGCACACAATGCAGCTTGTTCAGTCAAAGTCCTAAGGAACAATTTTGTCTGCTTCCAGGAAATTTATCTCAAGAACTCTTGATGCATGATCTGCTCCCAGGTGCAGCACGGTATGAGGGACCTGATGGTGGGAGAACACGTGATGTCTCTTGCAGCCCCTGGTCCAGCGTGTCATCCATGGGGGTACAATGTAAGCTGGTGTGGGATGGACCCGTCAGCTCCTAGATTCCCAAGGTAAGTAAACGCATTGAAAAGTGAGCCTGGCTGCTGGTGCATTTTCTGACTGCTCATCTCTGAGTAGCTGTCTAGGTCTGTTCCATTTAACAGAGTCAGGCATGGCTTTGGCTGAGATCCCCATGGAGGTCTGGATCGTGGCATTTTTACCAGTGCACATTGGATGTGAATCCTTTACACTGTGCCTTGGCTTGCAACATAACCCCTCCCAAAGGAGGTCCTCAGGCAGCACCAGCACCTTGCCCATGCTGGCGGGTTGAAAGCTGCAAAGATGGAAAAGTGTTTTCATTTGCTATTGTAGAGCAAAGTGCAGGGTTCTTCTGGGAGTGAGGGATCTTGGCTGCAGAAGGAGGATTCTTCATAGCTTGCCCTGGCACCGTTTGTTTGAGAAGGGATTTTCTTTTATTGCCTTAGAGGCAGAGGAACATAGACTAAATAAGCCCAGATCCCCTGGGAAGGCTGAGTCCCAGCTGCCTACCTGTCTCCCTGGCCAACTGTGCTGCCCAAAACCAGCTCAGAGGATCATTTCCTCAGTTTCTGGGTCTCTATCTCAATAGACTTCCATTTCCTCAACTTTCTCCGGGGGTAATTTTGTGCTTTCCAGCTGCCTATTTAATTAGGTTGCTGTTGGGCTGTATGGGATATCCTATGAGGTCTTCAGCCCTTTCCCAGGTGGCTTCAGCTGGTTTTTGCTTTAATTCATGGCAGCATTCTTTTTCATCTCCCCCCTGTGTGGTTTGCAGACCAGCTCTATTAGGTTGGTTGCTTTTATCAAAGGAAAATGTTCTTGTTGTTCTCTTGTTGTGCTCCGTATGCCCACTGAGGCAATTAGGATCAGGATGTCAGTGTTCTGGATGTCACCTAAACTTGCAGTTCTTTTCTTCCTCATCATAACTGAATGATATTTTTGTTTGCTTGCTTATGCTTTTCATCCAGATTTAGTAGGTTTGTCTTATCCAGGCTTAACCACACGAGGTTGGGTCTGTTGGGCAGCATTACCAAACCCTGCTAAGATGTTTTTTTGCTGACATCTACAAATTACTGGAGAAATGGTACCAGGAGTTTCATATGGACCAGTATTGGCCCAGATAGCAAATTAAGCCATTTGCTATGGTTGATTTATTTGAGAGGCGTGACTTTAAGAAGATCAGTGCCCATCTGTTCTCACAAGCTTCACTTCATCAGAGCTGGCTGCAAACATCATTTTACACCTGGGACAGAGGTGGGTTTCATTGGTGTTTCAGCAGTTTGGTTTTTCTGCTCCCCTGCTAGGACATGCACTTGGGTGCTGGCTGCATCACCTCCCTCTTCAGCCATCAGTTACTGCTAGAAACTAAGCTGTGCCAGTCTTTTTCCAAACGCAACCAACACCATCTCAAAGGCAATGTCCTCTTCCCTTTGCTGCATCGCTCTGGGGCCTCCTCCCTGCTGCACTTCACCCCCCATGGCTGAGGACACCAGCCTCCCAAATCCTGCTGCACCCCTGTTGGTGGTGGCCCCAGGTGACAGGACGATGCTGATGGATTTTTGACAGATGATGTGCATTCACTCATTGAAATCTCACCCCTGAGCTAGGTCCCCAAAGTTTTGGGTTCAGTTTAAAACTGCTGGCCACCTCTCCCTCCAAATTCAAGAACTGTGACAACACTTTGTCATCAGCGTTGATCTTGCATTAAATACAGCATCGCTGCCAGGCTATGTTCACCATGCTGCCCTGTGAGATCATCCCTCAGAAGAGCAAGCTGCTGTATGCTTTTTTGTTCTATTTCATTATTACTTATTTTCCATAGGTACAGTCCTTTATCAGTCCTAAAGGTGAGAAGGTATAATTTCTGTCCCTCTCAAATAAATTGCAACAGGTCTTTGATTAATGACATTTTAAGATTCTTTTTCATGATTTCTCCTGCACCTACATAAAGTAGATAACCCTAAACCAGATATTTTACCTAGTGCCATCACTCTAGCTTCAACTGGCTTAAGAAAGAGACCCAGCAGGCTGAAGTTCCACATACAAGAGAAAAATCTGGCCAGGCTGCTTTTCAGGCAATCTGATTCCATTTACTGGCCATCATGTTTATGTGCCTGTGCTGCAGATGGGACCCTTTGCTGAATGAACTCACACTGCAGAGAAGAGACTGAGCAGCTTCTGGGAAAAGTGCTGTCAATTTATGAAGGAACATCCTGATCTTGCCAGGAAAGGGCTGTTTTCCAGGAATGTACTGGGATGGGATGGGATGTACCGATGCTAGCAGCTTTGTAGCCAGTATTTAGTTTGGTCCTCACAAGTCACAGCAGGTGATATAGAGAAGAGTTGCTGAGATTTAGGAGCAAAAGTCACCCTGGGACTTGAAAATCTTACCCAATAATCTGTAGAATTTCACTGGCTGTGTGTAACTGGTGTTTTAGTGGTATAAAGTCTCAGCAACACTGTAGTTATGTTTATTACTTGCAATCCATAAAGATTTAAGTGGTGATTGGAACAGCTTTGGATAATTCACATCCCATTCTATGCTCTAATGGATGCAATATAAATGTTATACCCAAAAATGATCATTGCCAAGGAGAGCAGACGAACATGGCAAACAGCACACTGCTCCCTCAAACCACGAACCATTGCTCAGAATTCAGAGCACTTAGACACTACCTTTCAGAAAAGGGAGATGCAGAGCAAAGGTATAACAAGTACAGGCTCTTTGGAGCACTAATTAAAGGGCTTCCTCAGTTGTGCAGGATGGGGTGGGCAGCACAGGGATTCCACCACATCTCCTAGGCAGCAGGGCTGCCTGAGGGCTGCCCTGACCTTTCACCCATCATCAGCTGGTTTATGATGTTCCATAGACTATTTGGTGTACAGGGCACAGTATGGCACTTTCTCAGCACTGTTGCTTGCAGCATCTGCAGTCCAAATGCAGTTTTTTTTCAGGGGTAGAAGTGAAGAAATCACCCACAAGCTTGAAAGAAGACCAGAACAACATCAGCAGTGAGAGCTCCTCTCTGGTCTTGAAAACATCCTTCCTCCACTCATGCCCAGAGCTGAGGATCAGGATAGAAGGGAGCAAGCTGCAGAAGAGCTGATCAGCACTTCAGCCCAGGGAGGGATGCCTGGATGGATGGGTGGCTCAGGAGGATGCCAACCACCAGGCAAGAACTCCAACTGCCACAATTCCACTGCTTCTATGAGTGGTACCCAAGCAGGAGGGCTCACTGGCTTCTGCAGTGCTACACAGGCAGGACATCTGCGTCCCCAGCGGCACCGGGCAGGGGTGTGTGCCATCTCACTCAGGGACAGAGTTCTCTCAGTGACGAAGGCAAGAAATTTAAGGCCAGTGGCACCAGATCCTTCTCACAAGTCAGGTGGGTGCTGGCTCCAAACATCTTGTAGACATGGCCAACAGGAGCATCATCCATTGCTAACATTTTTGGTTAGAAGGCCAGCAGCATGACTGCCCCATGTAGCTAATACACGTTGCCACAATGCAAAATCCTGTGTGGTCACTAGCATGCCCTTTTTCATTTTTTCCTGGCAGTACAACATCAGATGGCAAGTAACTCTGGTTGGAGAAGTGCCATGGAAAAGCAGGCACACATCACTAGGGATGCGGTATTTACAGCAAAGCTGTTTGTGTTATGATGTGCCCTGGCACTGGCTGGTTGGGTACATTAGGGGAGGCAAAATCACATCACCAAAGACATGCCTGGGCTCCAGCTGTGTCACACCACATGGGCACAGAGCAGCTGTAAATCTGGTCCAATATCTGGCTAGGCCAGGTTTATTGCCATCGCGGGATCAGAGCAACAAAAAGCCACAGGAGGTTTCTGGCAGATCTGGTCCTCTGAATAGTGCAATATGAATGAAGTGTGACATCCTCCCCCCAAGTCAGCGTGCAGAACCTTGCTGAGCCGTGCAGCCGGACCAAGAGCTCCATCCCTCCAATCCAAATCCCAGTGATGTGAAGGAGGCAAAAGTCCATTGTGCTACCAGGTATTGGTTAGTACATTTTAAAGTGGTTTCTTGTTTGTGTTTTTTTTTTTAATCCCTGTTATTTTTACCTAACCTGGGAATTTGACATATTTACAGCACTCTCACTTATGCAGCAGCAATTGTTTTTCTCTTGTTTCTTATGACCAAATCTGTCCTTGCTGGCTGAAGCATCCCTGGGATTGCTGATGTCAGCACAAACCAACCAACAATGTTGCAATGACAGTTTAGACATTAAATGCTCAGGTTTCTAAAATCCACCTTGTGTTGTCAGAGGAAAGGCAAGTGGACTAATGCACAAACAAACAAGCGTTTTCTTAATTCAGAATGCTTCCAAAAATCCTCTAGGGGAAAACTACTGAAAACACTGAATTAATTGTTCCTGTCGGTATCACTGGCAAACTCCACTGGCTTCAGGGGAAGCTTGCTGCGGACACATGGGAAGCGTCACCTCTACCATGCTCTGAAAGGTAAATATCTGAAGGGGACAGGGAGAATGACCTCAAATGACTGCACTATTGCTCTGCACCGAGATTTCAGCCCCACACACGCAGCGCCACAGGGAACCCCTCAAAGCCATCGTTCCACATCACCAGCCTTCCCTGCTCAGCTCTGATGGGCGGAAAGGAAGGTGATGTTAATGGGGCCTCCAGTCCTGCTCACGGGACCTGAGTGGGCCAGAAGGCCAGTGGCCCCCCACTGGGTCCCTGAGCCAGTTGCATGGCCCCACAGGGCACTGACAAATGCAGAAGTGAAGTGGGGGTACTCAGCTTAATTTGACAGGATACCATAAAAATCTCACTAACAACCACCTTAGTATCGTTAAAATATGAAGATAGAAACGGCCCAGGAAGTGATTCCAAATCAGTGATACCAGTGATTATTCTCTAGAGGGCATTGCTTGAGGTTAAAGACCCATCTAAATCAAATAAGGCACTTTATTCCCCCAAGCTCTATAAATCCCAGCCTGATCTGTAACTACTGAATGGGCTTTTTGTCAGATCTTGTTACTGAAATAGCTTCTGACTGGATACAAAACCTGCGGGTGAATGCATTGTCCAAGAGCTCCTCTTTCTGAGCTCAAATCTATCTGCCTGTCATAATTTACCAATTTAGCAGTGTCTCTGTGCCACAGTTTCATGTTTTGCTATGCACCCATGCGTGAGGGAGGGGAAAGATTTCAGATGGAAATGGGGATATCATTAAAACCCACTATGTTTGTTTAAAGACTACAGCTATGTCGTACTTTGAGCAGGAGCCCTGAAAATAAAAGCAGAAAACCATACAGTCACCCACTATTCCTATTTGTTGCCTTCTGTCTCAGAAAGTGATCTTCTGTGTTTCGCACTGTACATTTAATATGGAATTCATGGAAAAAGCATTCCTACTTTAAGAAATCAACACCTGGGTGCTTTTTGCTACCACTTCAGACCTGCACCATTTTTTCGCTGCTCAGTGCTACCAGCAGTTGCACATCTACAAGATTTAACATTTGAGGGATTGAAATGCTTTATGGGTTTGCAGAGGAAGGGATCAAAGCGGAAGCCATCTCGTTTGAAAAGACAAAGATCTTTCAAAATTAGAAGATTAAAACTCAGTGCCTCAAGCTCCATATATCCCCAGGCACTAAGAAACACACTGCATGCTGATGGCTGGCGCAGTGCTCGGAGGCATTGGGCACAGTGATAAATCCCGCGGCAGAAGGATGTTGTTTTTCCTCAGCAGCAGAGCCAGAAGAGGTTCCTGCTGCTGATGGTACCGAGGCTGTGGGTGCCAGTGAGCAGCACCCCAGGACTGCAGCTTCCTGCTGCCAGCGCTGGCCATGGGCTCATCTGGGGCCATCCCACAGCTGGGCAAGGACGCTCCTTCAGGAGGTCACTGCACGTTTTGCCTCTTTTGTGCATTCTGGTACTGTCACGGGATGACAAAATCTCCTCTATGAAACAGCACACAAAGCAGTTTTTAGCATTTTTTTACACTGTGGTACTGCCACAACAGAGCCTGCAGCTATGGGAGATGGAGAGAGGCAGTGGCTTCTCCTGCAGCATGACATGGGGTGCCAGACAGTAAAGACTGCTTTTGTTCAGAGGGCCTTAGTGACTCCTGCACAGGCACACTGCTCGCAGTTTGGCTCTGATGGCAAATGCCTGCAAAACCAGAGGCTTTGCAAAGGGTGCTGAACACAGCACAGCCATTTCAGCACTAGGCAAATGATCTGTCGGGATGCTCTTTTAGTTACTGCTGAGTAATTAGTAGCTGCAAGAGTTCTTTGTAACTGAAATTTGTTCTAGTCTTCATGTGTTTTCCATAAACAGTGTTTAAGAAACACTTAACTGGCCAAAAGAACTCTTATTTTTTCAAGGCAGGCTGGAGCAATCACTGTATCCCTGTGGGATCTGTGGGTTTTCTGCTTGTAGTAACTTGGTATGCACTTTAAATTTCCATGTTTTAACTGGAAGACATACACAGATGCACAATGTCACTGTGACACCTACTCACACTCTGAATACACCTGCACAGAGCCAGAGGTGTTCCCAGCTGAAACTGCAAGATCCTGCAGAGAGTTTGCAGCCTGTGTTTGCCAGCAGCAACTGTCTCTAGGAAAGTATATTTATATGTTTCATAAATGTAGCTCAAACAAATTAAACTCTGTACTAACAGTATCGTAATCTAATAGAGATGCCAAGTGCTAATGCAATAATACGTGCCTATTGGATTAGGAAATGCAAGCCGTAACAAGTCACTGTAGTTCATTCACAGCAGTGCCTGAGACTGGAGGTATGATGCGCCGGGGGGGGGGGAGGAAGGACTACCCACACAGGGAGGCAGAATAAGGGAGGGCAGATGCTTAGTATCATGCTCAACCCTACAACATCTGAACTAACAGGGATCTGTCCTGTCATTGCCTGGATCCTTCTAACCTGGATGGATATGAGCAAGAGACTCAACTTACCTTGTGCGTGGGCTATCCCCTCACCTTCTCTTTCTTTTGAGTCTAGACACATCCATTTCCCCCCCCATCTTCTACGATTTATATTCCTCTTGGGATGGCTTCTTCTGCTTCCTGCTCTCAGGCTCCTCAGGCGGGTGCTGCTTACTCCAAAGGCTACACAAGACTTTCAAAGAACAGCTACGTCGCTTGTATAAAGCTAGAGGTGTCCGACCCATGATTAAAGTGCTGGCGAGCACACAGAAATCCACCAGAGAAGCACAAGTGCCTGCGTCCTCCAAAGTGAGCTCAATGCTGAAACAGCAGAATTACTTTGAAGAAGAAGAAGAAAGGCATTTACTTTTCCCTTTGTATGCAAAGTGACAGCAGCTACCATTAAAGAGGAAACAGCCAAGCCCAGACCCCCAGGGAGATGGTCAAAGGAAGTGACCTGCTCCCACTGCTGGAAGCCCCACTTTGAGCTGCTCATTTTCCTTTTTCCTTCTCCAGTCCCAAGGGGCTGTGCCCTGGCTTTTCCCACACTGGTGCTTACAATGCAGGACAAATGACTCACGGAAACAATTTATGGATATTAACCATTCAGCACCACAGTTATTATCCAAATGTGTCCAGGAGTCGTAAGTCTTTCTCTAAGATTCCTTATGGCCATGAAGGCAGGATTAGTACCTCTGCACGAGGCCTGACTCTCCCACAGCTAACACTGCACAAGCACGTTTCCTTGCATACTCAGCTCCACCTTCAACAAGGCAGCAAAGCTAGTTCTCGCAATGCTAAAGGTTATGCAGGCAAAACAAAGCAGTTCCTAATTCTCAGATGCCAGCCCTGACTCTACAAGCCTGGGCAACCTGCTCATCCCAAATTCTCATTCTGAGTCTCCTAGTAACAATCCCAGGAAAATACCCTCAAACAGCACAGATATTTCTGCAAACCAGAGCGGGCTCTCTGCCCTTCTTGGCAATGCTCTGAGATGCTCCAATGAACTCCTAGAGCATTAAGACTTCATTATTGGCACAAAGCATACACAGTATTATTTTCTAATATGCTATAAAATAATAGCTGTCAATTAAACAAATACTCTGATGTCTTCCTTTTAAAGTATTCTTTTGCTTTATCACTAAATTGCACAATACGATAATTTCATATTACTTTCCTAGCTCTGAGCATGAATTAGCTCTGTGCTACTGTCACTGGCTCTGACCAGCCATTTTGTCTTTTTTCCAGCTCATAACCCAGGCCTATAGAATGTGTGGCAAGTAAATTCATGCTGATTAACATAATTTCAAACAAACTGCTCAAATAAATTGAGTTGCATCTTTTTAAGATAGCTATTTCCTTAGGGAAACTTGGGAAATACTTCCTTGGGAAAATGTCCTCTTTAAAGCAGAGCACGTTTGGCAATGGCGCTCTTTAGATGTCAGGTATCATCTAAAGTAATGCAGAACAGATTTCTTCTAAAAATATGCCACTTAAAAAAATTATGCCACAAATGCTGATGGCTGTGCTGAAAATGTATCAAAGCAAAACAGCACAAAGAAATGGAGGAACAAATTCCATCTGCTAATGGCCATATTCCCATTTCGGAAGGGCTTGACAATGTGATGCTTTATGGACCGTGGCTCTGAGGGCAGAACTCAACTGGCACACTGGAAAAGTAACCCTGTGATTAAAAAGAAACAACTGAGAAATGGAGTAGTATTGCATCACGTGTCATTTCAGATGTACTCCAAAAGAGATATCAGCCTAAAAAGGAATATATTAAAGAAAGTAAGTCAAATAATTAGTAAGGAATCTTGGCATGCAAAATTGGCGAGATGGAGCACTCAAACATTCTCCTTCTGTGTTGGTTATCATTAAATGTTACCGGGAAGGTGTAAGAATACAAGAAATGTATCAACAGCAGAACTACAGAAATTTATCTTAGCAGAAAATTGTTCCTATGCAGCTGAATAATTAGTTTCACTTAAGTCACTCAGCCTGCTACCACCGTCTGCATCCCCTTTTGTCTACCGCTTGTTCAATTCCTATTCAGCCAGCACTCAGATAGGATTGTATAATAAACAAAATAATTAGTTTCCAAACTAAATCCAAATACACTGTAACATATTTCCTGGAATATGTTTGGCTTTTTTTTTTAATAACTGCTATTTTGCATTCTCTCACGATTGAGAACTCAGCTCACATGTACCGGAGAATCTGAAGATGGTATAATTTACCATGAATCCAACAGATGAAACTAAAACCATGCTCATTTAGGAGAACTAAGTGAACACATTCTGATGTATGTACCAGAATGTCTGCACCAGCCAAGTCAGCACACATATATTGACAAGCATCACAGACAAATCATGTATGGATGGAGCACATTCCCTTTTGGACTGCTTAAATAAGGACCAAAGGGTAACTCCGTTCACCAGGGCAGTATTGGCAGCAAGACACTGCAGGACAGACTGGCACCCTCTGCTCCACATCAGCGCTGGCATATACTGGTAGCACTGAAAATGAGACGTGTGTCAGCTTGGGCCTTTAAAACAATAAAACAGCACAATCTTTTTAGTCTTAAAGTACACATGGACCTCACAAACATGAGATGCTCCCAGGACTAACCTTGCAGTCTGTGTCACCAAACAGATCCCAAAACTTGTAGGAAGTCAGTATGAATACCTTTTCTTTTTCCTGCTACAAAACTCAAAATCCTTGTGAAATCTGAAGTGACTGTTTAATTCTCCACTGGTGATGAAGGCACAATAACAAGAGGTGAACTCACAACTCGGAAGCATTCATCTCCAAGTACAGGTGAACCACATGCTAACCGCAGGGAGGAGCTTAGGAGGGCATTTCTGGGTCCTGGGTCCTGTGCAGGACAATGCTGGGTACTGGCAGAAGTAAACAGGCTGCACACTTACCTCTGGCTTTCAGCACAAGCTCAAATATCAGACTGCACAGAGGAATTCAGTTTAAGACACTGGCACCATCAGTTTACAATGGCTCACAGCTACACACACCTCTTTGGCAGTAGATAGAAAGCAGCTGATTACAAACTCGGGACAGCTGTTTCCCAAGCCTGGTCTCTACTGGTGAAGCTGAGAGAGGTGTTCTGTCAGCTCAGCCGGTAGAGAAAGCTGCCCCGAGTGAGTAATGGTCCCTGTGCTGCCCTGTGAGATGGGGTGCAAGGTGTACATCTCTACTTGAGGAACCTTCACCACCCCATCCGCTCTGATCCCCCCAACTGCCACCTTCTTTAAGGGGAAAAAAAAGAACAATTTTGACATGACTCCTCTGAAATGCTCTATAAATGAAGCCATGTTCATAGAAACAACCAGAGAATGGGATGAGACGATGAGGGCAACTCAGGGTTCTGATAGGAGGAAGGAGAGGAGAGAGAGGTCAGTGAGTGTTGGGGCTGTTAGAGCCCAGAGGGCAGCACTAGTGCTCACCTTCTCAGGAGGGCAGCAGGGTGCCTGTGGGGCTGGGGACGCCTGAACTGGGCATTAAGTGGGCTGTGTGTGCCCAGGAAGGCATCTCCCCATCTGCTGCAACACCACAGCATTGCAGCCTGTGGCACTCAGTGCCTACAAAACACTACCTGGAAAGAAAGCCACCTTCATAACAAAAAAGCCCTTTGATTTACATCTCTGGAAAGAACAGCTAACCCCTTCTCTGCCTCCCCCAGTCTAGTCTTCGGTGGGAGGGTTTTTCTGACCCACATTCTCCTCCCTGGGGACTTCTGCCGTGCCCCCAAGAGGCAACGTCTGCAGCTCAAACAAACAAGCAGTCCTTCATCACAGCATGTTATGACAAACCGCAGAAAGACAGTGCTTTGTGATTTATGGATTAAACCAGCAAGGCACACACTGTGTTTGCACCCCTTCCCTCTTCCCTGGATACCGAACCATGCTACCACAGCACACCTGAATCCACTCCCTTAACATTACCTGACCAGAGCCAAGGGATGGCATTGCTCTTTGTAAAAGGTCTTCCAGCACAAGGAAAAAATAGGGCCCTGCCCTAATTGTGACCATTTTTAAATCCTGTTACATTTTCTGAGGGCTGAAAGTATTAGTGGGCTGGACTTAATTCAATGAACTCAAAGGAACGGAGTTCATTGAAGCTGCTTTGTACAAAGCGTTTTCTTTCATGGAGGCAGCATGAGACAATGAGGTGCTGGATCCCAGGAGAATGTTAAACATTTAATATACTGGCATGTATAACATTATTTATAAATGTTATGTGAAGGATGAGCAGCAGAGCTAGAAAGCATAAAACGCTCATGCTCATCTTCAGGCTGCTGCTGAGCACTGCAGACCTCCAGTTATTGATCAAACCTGAGTTCGAGAGCTTCTCCTTCCTTTATTATTACACAGTGGCTTGTGCTAACATCAGAGATGAGTAGCTGAGCAACTTGCTACGTAGCCAGCTGTAAGCAACTCTTATTAATAGAATGCAGCAGTAATTTGCAGTAATTGTCCGAAACTGCAGTTTACTGAAAATACTGTTATTATTGATTCTGCACCAAAGCTGGAGCATTTTCATAACAGAGATTAGGAGTTACTGTTCCTAAGGAACTGGTTTTACTAGCTGTAGGAGAGTGTCACTATGAAAATCAATCTCAGTGCTTTTCAGTATAACAGGGTATTTGAAATTAATTTACCTGTAATTCCTGTACCCAAGGTGACCAATTGTACCCAGCCTATTCTAGCTACAGCTTCTCCTCACCAGGCTAAAGACCACGGAAATTACCAGTGTTAAGGCTGGCAACATGAAAGCACACTGGTTTTGTAATACAGGAGCTCAAGAAAGCAACTTTGAAAGTGTCACTACCCTACAGGCTGCCTGGAAGGCTGAGGGAAGCCTTGGCTCAGCACAAGGCAGTGACAGCTTTGCCACTGCTGTCACTGGAGCTGGGAATTTAATTCATGCCTGTATGAAAAGCACAGCAAACACAGATGCAGTGCTCCTGCACAGGTGTGTGCAGAAGACTCGTCAGTGGCCTACCAAAGGTGACATTTGAATAGTCTAAGCAAAACTACCAAAGCCTCTTCCCTTGAGATTCATTTCCAGTTTTGTGCATCAACACACTTCCCTGCAGCAAGCAACATACCTTTCAGTTTCACCTACTGCAAGCTCTAGCTCCTTACGCATTACCATCACTGCTATTATTTTACCATTAACAGGTAACTGCCATCTATCTCTGTGTAACGTCTTTGCTACGATTGTCTTTTCTCTCAACCCCACACTGCAATTAGATGAGCAGCCACTCTTTCCTTTCCTGAGCTACAGACCCATACATGCAGCTCTCCTCCAGAGACAAGGCTTCTTCCCAGGACCCCTGGCGGCACCAGTTCAGCCCAGCAAAGCGGTGTGGGCTGGTACTCGTTTGCTTGAGCCCTCCCTAATGAAGGAGAAGGAAGCCCTCACCTCCATGTCTGTGCTGGCAAAAAAAAAGCCTCTCAAAAACCACTCTGCATCACAGCTAAAGCATGGGGAAGGACTGAAGCCTTCTCCTCAGGGCTTAGTATGGTGGCCAGATGTAAATGCCATACTAAGCCTAAGGTTCCTTGTACAGTTACAAGTACTGATTTGCTCTGTGCAGGTCCCACCAAGACTAGACTTTCTATCTGTTAGTTAAATAAGGTTTCCAAGCTTGACCAAGCCTGCTGATGATATTAAATAAGACCGTTTCTTTGAAAGAGCTACTGGCCGAGCAAATGGTTTTTCTTCCCCACCAGAATGATTCAAATGGTTTTAATGCACATTCTTTTTTGTGATTTTTGATATTTTTTTTTTGTCCTTGAGAAGTGAAATAACAGCCTTGCCGATTACTCTTTGCTAAGGTACCCGATTGTGGTGACATTGAGGCTGACCTTGGAGTCACCTCCCCCGCTGCCGCACTCTCCTTTGTCGTACCACCATTTGTTTTTCAATTTGTCCAAGAGGCCTTGCTCATTCAGTTTTAATACTGCCAGGTTAACAGCATTTCTTGAAACGATAAAACATAGCTTGTAAGAAAAAATGCACAAATGCTTAGGAAATCGTAACGTATAAAAAAAGGAGCACAAGAGGACAAATTGGCTAAAATTTCACAGAACGTGGAGCTATCAAAATGTCTGTACAGCAAATACAGGGTTAAATATTGGAAGGTGGCATGGAGGATAACATCTGCTCAAAACTGAAGTGTGCGGGATGGGGAAATCGTCTTTGAGAAAAAAAGTAACAAGAACACCACATCATGCAGTTAACATTCGTCACATATGGCAGGTTAACTCGGCTTTTACCATTTAAATTGAAAAAGCCATTGAACTGTAAAATTAAAACAGCAACAAACAATCAGAGAGGACAACACGAAGAGAACACTAAAAAAAATGGATGCATTAAATAACCGAAACCATAATTTACCGTCTTATTTAACTCCATGGAATATTGAAGATTTTAAACTTTAAAGTTACCTCAAAATCCACAAGAAAGAAAATGACAACACAATACATCAGGGTAGGTGGAATACTATAACAACATGGATATTGTTATATTATTCCACCCACCTTAATGCTGAGCCTTTGGGGGTTGCTACACCATAGCCCTTGGAATCCAGGTTGCCGCCAACTTTCATGGTGTCGCAGGGCTTGCGCTGCTCAATGTACTCATTCATCGTGGACTCCAGCAGGAAGGCAAACTTCCCCTTGGACTTCCGCACCCTCGCCACCCCGTCCGCCGTCGTCTTGGTGAACACGGAAGGCTCGGCTGACTTCATGTACGACCACATCTTCTCGTAGACGGCTATTTTTGACCTCTGGGAGAGATGAAAGGAGGGAAATGGAAGAACCACGTTGGGACGGGCACAAGGCTGAGCTCCTTGGGCTTAGCTCAGCGGTATAATGAGCACCCTATACCTGATTAACAAATAAAGAAGTCAAGGTAGCTTGGAGAGAGACACATTGCCCCTGAATAACAACCAAGCCATAAAATGGTTGGGGAGGGGAAAACACCTCTCATTTATTTATTTTACTAATTGCCATGTAACTGGCAGTCAGAATGAGAAACAGCGTGTGCCCATCCCAGCGCCTCAGTTCCTGCTCTGCGGTGGGTTTAACCGCCTGCATGCTGCTCTGCTACTGAACCAGAGGGAGCTCATTACATCCTAGCTCATTCATCACGGCCAAGAGATGCAGAAGAAGCCTCTCCTCTCCACAGCAACCCTCAGCACTGGTTTTTGGTGCTAGCCTGCAGCTAGGAAACACCGACATTTGCTTATTACAAGTTCCCACCAAGGCAGGAGTCCTCTTTTCACAGCAGCGATGTTAGGTCTATGATACAGAAATCCAGGACAGCTTTTGTGGCTTCTAAAAGTGGTGCCCATATAAGAGATACACAAATACTAATTACAAAAGCCTTTATGAAGCAATAGTAAAACTTTCAAAATTCAGTTTCACATTTTCCTAAGACAACAAAAACAAATATTAGTAATAAGCTGAAAAAAACTTCCTGTTAACTGCAGGCATGTCATGTAGATATATCTGTTTTCTCCCATTTTCCTCATTTTGAGACTGAGCCAATCCTAACAGCCTCTAGCTCAGCATACAGGTTTTGTAAACCTGGCAATGTTGAGAAATGTGTTACTTCCCCTTCTCCCTCTTCCCAACCAGTAACATTTAAACCGCCCTCAGATCTTAAAGCCACCTCCAGACTCTTAAGCATTCGTATCCTGGACTACCAGTTAAACTTTTCTGCTTGGTCGACAGAAGGCTGTAATGCCAACTGTCTAAAGTCTAGAAATCCAAAGGATTTATATAAGGCTTTTGGTCCAAGCTGTGGGTATCTGGAATTTATGCCTCCTACTCCTTGCTAGTTTCCTGTCCATAGTTTTCCTTGCAGAATGGGAATGAGGCAGGCAGTAGCTAAATCTAGTTTGAATTTAACTAACTTGTGGCAGAAGACTGTTAATGTCCATCAGCTTGACGACTGAGACACGTTTCCTCCTTATTCTGGACAATTTAATGTGTCTTGAGTAATGCAATGCTTAACAACCAGCCTCCAAACATTGTGCCAGGAGTAAGCCCTGCCTTCACCCTTCTTCAGATTAACACGCTCAGCTAGTGTTGCTATGATGGATGGAGAGTAGCACAGAGGGCAAGATTTTATTTTAATTACCCTTCTTGATGAGCTGAAAAACAAGTGAAAATGCAAACCAATTAAAATCAGCCCAATCAACAATAAGAAATCAGAGAGACAACAATACAGCACAGCTTCATTAGGAGCTGGCTGGGTGGTGGGTGTGAAAAACAAGCAACAGGGATTTTGACTGAGAGCACTGTTTGGCCTGATGGGCTGTACGACTGCATTTGTCCAGCATCTGGAGTGAAGAAGTGGTGAGAGAAAGTGGGATATAAATGGGGCCTGAAACGGCCCTTACACTGGTAAAACCCTGTTTTGGTGGGGAGTGTGGTTGCTTGCTGCCTCCACCAGCCTTGGGCCATTGGGTTTGGGCAGAGGCAGCTCTGAGTCCCAAGGTACAAATACAGCTTTACTCTATCTCTCAGCAAGCTAAAGTGGTTAGCATTCAAAAACTGTGCTTCATTACCTATGCTTTTGCTTGTTTTCCTCTGCAGACCATGCCTTTAACTACACAGATAAACCAGAATTTCTTTTCCTTTTCATCTCCTAACTCTTACCGGAATGTCTGTCTTTAGCAAGTTCTTTCATACCCTTTTCCAGCTGGCCAGACTACCTAAAAGCAATTGCCAATACAACTGTGCATTATTAATAATAACAGTTATCTGATGAGTGCCAACAGCATGCTCAGGGCTGCAAATGGTCCAAGCACACTCCCTGCTTCAAGGGCAAAGTGTGAATATCATCATTCATGCTTCAAAAGACCAAATTCCACGACTCAAAACCAGATTTCTTTTCAGCTTTAACAAACAGCCTAAGCTTTATAGTTTGTTCCCTTCACTTAACTCTTTTGGATGATGTAGCTAATAAAACAGTATATTTCTATGTGATCATTGCCCACCTCATATTCTGCCAAATGGGATTTTCATAGTATCTTGTTATTATCAAATTAACTGAATGAGTATAGTGGTCTGATCTAGTAGAAGTAGACAAAAATGCAGGCTGGAAATAAACACAGCAGGTATTGACGGGGAAAGGTCAAAATAAGATGCATGGTGTGCATGTTGGTTTTGGAGCAGCCAGAGCCTGGCTGGGGGAGTCTGGATGAGCATCCGTGGGTGTTCCTGGAGTGGGGACCAGGGAGGTAACGGGCTCTGGCCACTGAGTCCTGCTTGGTCAGTGCTGCTCTCTGCAGCCATTCCCCTAAATCCATGAGGCCAAAATAATGATTTATGATGAAGCATCTTAGAGAAAGAGACAGGGGCACCAGAGGAGCTGTGAAACCTGCAAACCTCCTCAGAAATGCTGCATTTTACGCCTGCAAAATGACATCAAACAGCTTGACTAAAGATGGTCAAAGATGTAAAAAGATGAAAGACAGTATTTTTGGTAAATATTTTCCTTTTTCCAATTTTCCAATTGTCTCCAAAGAAAAAACAGACCAGAAAACTCAGAAGCCCCTAAAAGACTTTCAGAAAAGGAAAATTTATTTTCTTTCTAAGTGTAAAGCTGCAAATCCTGTGCTGAAAGAACATTATCACCCATCTGTCCTCCTCTGCAGACATTCCTGCCTGCGAGTCCCTCCAGGAGTCTGACACCTGCAAGAGGGGCCAGACAGGAGCAACCAGAGAGAAAGGATTTACACTCTGAAGTAAGGTACGGTCTGACAGATCTGCTAGAGTTCAGTGGCAGTAAAACATTTTTCCCTCTCATTAAAGTGTTACTTCTAAAGGGATATTTAGAAAAAAAGCTTAAAAGCAGATATTTAAACCAATTCAAAGCCCATAACTGCAGTAACTCCCTATGCTCTGCAACTCCTATTTCATTTCTTTGATATTGCTCTCAAGAAGTCTGCCACACACATTTCCTCAGGATTTCAAGGGGATATTATTATCACTTTTTTTTTTCTTAAAAGCAACATTTTTAGTGTTTCATCCAGGCCCTGGGACACATTAAAGCGTCTTTTCATTATGGCAGCCTTACTGCGGATATAAATAGAGCTGGCCTTTGCTTTGTCGATAATGCTGGCTTTTTCTTTATGTGGAGATGCTTATGCAGAAGTATGAGCCACACGCACCTCAGCACCTCCTCGTTCTGAGGAGTCACTTCATGTTACTCACTCATGTACCTCAATGCACACTGCTTCTGGGGAGCAGTGCATTCAGTCTAAAAGAAGGTGCTAATTCAATTAGTCCACAATTTTAACACTGTCTGTCATTCCCATTCTCCTAGTTTTGGTGTGTGTTTGGCTCCAGTACTGAAATGAAAAACCAAACAAACCCACGACATGCTGCAGCATCAAGAAGTGCAGCTGGACAGGGTGCGTGTGCAGTAGGCAGCGGGAATGAGGCAGCTTTACCTCTGCAGTTATTTCTTCAATCCATTCAACAATAAAACCCCAGCAACCAGGCTCCAGCTGAGTGGGACCAGACGCCTTAGGTTCACTTTTGCACATCCCAAACTGCCTACAGATATATTGCACATCTTGGATGATTCCTTGACATTGGTTAAATCCATCTCTAAAATATCTCTGTGGCTGAAGCCTTCTCCCACTGACCGAATTACCTTTCCCCCTCTGCAGGCAGTTGTCTCACACTTCTGTGATAAGTGACATTGTGTCACCTCCTCCATTACCAGGTAGCAGAGAAGCTATACTATTTGAAAGAAACAGCATTTTCCCCTCTCTACTTACAGTATGTTACAGGGATGCCCTTTGCCTGTTTTAGAATGTTTTGCCATCTCTGCCACTTTCTCTGCAACCTGCAGGTCTTCTTCAAAATGCCCATCTCATGCACCCTGCTGGGATATTTTATTAAAGTGACCAAAATGCTCTTTTGTTTCTTGCAACAGGCACCAGGAAATTAATTCTCAGCAGTCAAGCTCAAACCGTTTATAGGTGACTGTTGTTGACCAGGCAGTCATGAGCCAAACCCACCCAAACCGATTTTACTTTTAAAATTAATTTATGCATTCTCCCTTTACTCTGTATGTTTAAAATTTCAGACTACACTGATCTTAATTTTCTTACCTCTGTCTTCAAAACTAAGTGATAGATAAGCTTAAATAAAAGTGATAAATAAACTTAAATAAAACAGGGAGGTGAGAAAGAGAGAAAGTCCCCCCAGTAATCCAAGAGGTAGGCTATAAGGAAGAACAGGAGATTGCTTCATGCTGAGCAATATCAGTGTAAGAAATGGAACAGGTGATGGGAGAAGATCCAGAAGGATGCCAGCTACAGCTGCCTGGTCTTAAGGCTGGGCCCAGGCTACGTAAACTTTAACACACTTTGGAGTTGGCCAGCATTCACTGAAATGCAGTAAATCCAACAGGGAAGTGCAGCAAATGGGAGTGAGACAAGTGCAAAGTGGATGAAGCATCCTGACCACAGTATGCACACAAAGGTTGGAAGAGACATCAACAAAGGGCCTAAAGCAGCAAAGGTAACACATTCCTCTGCTACATCAGCCCAGTGACCACTTTACAGCTCTTTAACTAGGGAAATTTATAGCCCTAAGTCAGACAGGTGCTGCTGATACAAAACACAAAGGTCTGCACTAAAAACAGTGCAGGTATTTAATCTGCATAATACATGCTGCCTTTATATACATGCACACCTCACTGATATGAACTTGGGTAGTTAAGTGTGAACCTTAGCTTCATTATCATCACTCAATGCTTTTCTTCCTCATGTGCAATTAGCTTTCCTACAGCAACTAATGAATCCAGTAGCCTATGATCCATTAAAAAGCAAGTTATTAGACAGGAGTGAAAACATGCCAGAAGACTGCCTTGGCATCACTGCTGGTGCCTGGCCTGGAGATCACTTTGCAATCCACTGGTTTTAGGAAGTTGCTTTCTTGGACTTTCAATATGGCAAACTGCAATGCAGTGGCGACCACTGTCTTGCTTTTCTGGGTAAGGCTTTGATCTGATGCCTTTCTGCCCCACCACGTTGGGTCAGCTCTGCCTCCTTGAGAGGAGCTCTGGCACATGCATAATGATGCGACATTAATAATAAGAACATGATTAATAAGGTTCCTCTCTCTGAGATTTCCAAGCTTTTTACTGAGAAGGTAAAAATAGCTCTCACAAAGGCCAGAGGGCACAATTAGTCCCCTTTCCCAAGCACAGACATGAAAGTACAGCTGTCATTTACTGGAGGTTATAGGGCAAAGTGTTAACAGATCAATGTCACAGCTTTTAGCCACAGATAAATTGTGATGTCAGCAATTTACTTACCTATATGGACAGAAAAATCAATCCCATCATTACACAAACCTTTTGTGTTTATTACATTCTTGGCAGAAGAAATTAGGTCAGATGCCATGGGCACGCACAGGGCATCTCTCTTTCAGCACGGCGAACCCCCCCAGATCTACTAAACTCTACCCACGGTTTGTGAATTGGTGGGATGCTATAGGAAAGCAAGGTTCAAGCACGTGTAAGTAAACTGGCCTGTATATTTGCAGAAATACACAGATCTTTGATAACATAGGCATAAATGTAAAAGAAAAGGTGAACTGGTGAATAACAGTATTTCACAGTGAAGTCTGTGATGGGAGACACTGTCAAGTTGGTTTGTTTTTTAAATTAATGATGCCATAACTTCTGCTCTAGAAATGGCATTTTCCTTTCCCAATTGAGGCAGCTTGGAAATTGAAGATCAGAAGAGCTGAAGGATCAGACCCATGAACCCTGGGCTGCCTGCTTTGCCCTAAGATCCCTTGTGTTCCATATCAAGATTCAGACAACTCCTATACGGGGGCTGTGGGGACAGTTGCTGTCTTTTGAAGGCAGCCCTCTGAACCCACAGGCAGTGTTTCTTGCCTGACCAGAGCAGGGATAGGAGTCCAGTAGGAGCTCACGGAGGAGGCAGTGATGGAGAAGGAGGGTCAAGGGCAGCTATGCACACAGTGCAGCCAGAAAGCAGCCTGCAAAGAGCCCCTCCAGGCTTCAGCAACACTACAGTATTTCCACACCTGACATACACACTGGCCTGATTACAAAAGGAACTTTATCCTATAAAAATAACACAGTATTGGAGGAGTTTTCTTTTGGGACTCACTTCCTGTGCATCATGGTCATTTTGAAAACATGAGCTTTGGCAGCAGGCAGGTAATATGCTCTGGCTGCTTTAACAGGCATCTTTTCTGGAGTGAGCTGGGCTCATACTAACTCAGACAAGCAAGGAGTCACTCTGACTGTAACTGGACATCACTGACATGGCAGTAACAGTCTAAGCAGCACAATGTAAATCAAGATTTTAAAATGTCCTTTCATCCACAACACTGAACTTCAGACTATGCTTATATTCATCCCCTCACTTTACTGCTGCCATTCATTCCTCCTTGCTGCAATACTGATCGAGAAATTAAAATGAAAGTCTTCACCAAGAGACAAGCTGCCTTTGTAAACCCCCTGTGATCCATGGCCAGAGCCAGAGCCCTAACCGAGGAAGCGCACTGCACGGCTGCATGGGGAGACAGCAGGGGATGGGTGCAACAGGGATCTGCATGGCTGGGCTGTGACATGTGTCTGTCTGCCTGTCTGCCTGCCCTGGGAGCAGGAGGCAGCATGCACCCAAGCTGGCTGGAGGGAGCGATTATGTCAGCCTCCAGGCTAAGGGGCATCTCCCCAGCAGTGACATACTGAGCAAAGCAGTCCTGTCTGCACAGCTGAGCAGCACACCAGCCCCGCTCTGGATTTGGCCCGTAATAAATTAACAGAGAACGGCGTTTCCAGCACATGGTCTGAACACTGTCAGGTCTAATGAGTCTGCAGCTCCAGACAGAACAGGCCAACATACAGGCAATGATGGAGAAATCCCAGTGGACTGCAAGAGGGGATGTTTCATATTCACATCATCAGAGTTTCTAAACCTTCATGTATTTTCTAATTATGCAAAAGTAACAGTAGCAGTGCTGTGAGTAATTTATCAGCACCCATGTATTTTAAATGAATCCCTAGTAAGGATGTATTAATGTTACAGAGCAGCATTACATAAAGCAGGAGTGACTTGAAAACCCAGGGTCCTGGCTGTCTTGAGCAATGTCATTATCATTATCACAGAGCTGCTCTCCAAAAAGTAGAGCATTCAAACAGCAAGTGATTTCGCCCCGAGGCGCTCTCTGCTTGCCACTGTGGTGCAGACACAGTTACAGGGTTAACCCACTGCTGGCTGCTGTGCCAGGCTCTGCCGTGGGCTGCATTCACACACAGTGCCTGATCCATGCAGAGCGGTCACCTCAGCTGCACAGCCAGAAACCCTGTTCTTACAGAGATCAACTTCTGAGCAGCATCGAGACATTGGTGAGCTGGAAAGCCTAAGCCACAAACACAAGCAGAGCTGACAGCCAAATGCCATCTGTTATTGAAAACAAAGGAGAGATTTATTCAACTATTTGTTATTAAGTGTTAACTGAAAGCTCTGTTAAATCCTAGCTGCCTGCTGAAATTAGTAAAATGGTTCAGCCACCTAAACTCCAGCACCACCCAGCGCTTCCTTTCCAAGGAGCGGATGATGGATGAACTGTTAATTTTAGTTCCTGTAAGGATAACATATTCCTCTCCAATCTATAGGCTTAAAGACATAGATCACTTCATGGGAAACTATTTCTTTTGTAATTATGTCACATTTGATTTCCTGCTGTCTTTAGCCATGTGACAGAAAGGAGATTCAACAGATTAAGGGAAAGAACCCCCACAAGTAGACCATTTACTATTCATGCAATGGAGAGGCTGTGATCTCTCTGCACGTGTACATCCACCTTTTCATATGTGTGCACACCCCCACCAATATCAAACAGGGAAGGGAGAGGCAACATTTTTCACACTTCCTGTGTTGGAAAACAGTTAAAACCCCAGCACTTTTTCTTATTAATTGCTGCCACATTGTCTATCAAAGATCTATACAGCTCGTATTTGAAGCTATCATTTTTCTGTGATGTTCTGATCTTTGAAGTCCCTAAATTCAACCACACTTCAATATTTTTGTCAGGCATTTGTTTTGATGACTGTGTTGTTTTGCTCGATGCCAAGAACACAGAAAGCTTCAAACTGCTAATCACAGTTTTATCCAAAGGCAAAAGCAATGCATTTGTATGAACGCTGTGCTAGAAACAAGTCCTTCATCTTCACTAGCAAAATAAATGTTGAAATTAAAAATCAAAGAGTTTAACTACAGATGAAACCCTTCATGGTGCATGCACGGAATTCACTGTGGTGTTTTTAATAGGCTCTAATGATGCTCTCAATATCATTTGATTGCACAGAATGCATAAAAATCGCATGGCAGCTACTGGTTCATAATTCAGGGCTTTTCCTTCCTGAGACCACTGGCTGGGAGAATTTATTTCCCTTACCTTTTGTCTTCACACAACCCTATCATCAGAGGAAAGCAATGAGCTCTTTATCTTACAACTGGGTGTAACATGCTAGTGCTTCAGAACGCATTACAGTCATTATGTCTGCCTCTGTCCCCAGTGGCTCTGACTGCCCTGCCACATCCTGCTCTTCCCACGGAGGGACCATAACAGTGTCCTCCCTGCCCGCTGCCCGCTGGGTGGGAGGCCAGCAGCACTCTACCCTTGGAGCCAGGAGGGACTCAGTGGGGTCACTGGTGCTGCTCCAGCCCCAGCTCATGCAGCCCATTACAGAACACTGCATGAGCAGGAGGGAAGGTTTTAGTTACCCCAAGTGTTTTTTGTGGAGAGCGTTTCAAAATCCTTAAGCTATAGGTTTTAATTTCTGAGGAATTTGGGGTCAATATGTTCATTTGCTCTTTCACGGTTTTTGTCAGGTAAATGTTGATTTTCTGCTTGGGTACTCACCTGTCTGGTGTTTTTTTCTATTCTTTTGAACAAATCGTTTTCTATATCGGCTTTACTTTTACCAGCTAAACAAGCTGTACTTAAAGATCCTTCCAAGAGGTACATCAACAGTCCCCTTACCATATTTAGATGCTTTTTCTGGTACCCATTTTCACGTCAGAGCACCCTTCCTCAGTATAGGCACCCAGAGCTGCAGACAGAAATGCAAAGCCTATTGCCAGGGCATCTCATGCTTTTCTATCTGCTCTTGCTGAGCTATCCAGACTTGATGAAACCAAGAAGATAGAAAAAGGAGAACATCTTACAGACTGTCCCTAGCATGACTTCCTGCATCCTAACAATTGTAGTTTTAGATCATGTTTTATGTATACACAAAGTCCAGAAAGTCCTCACATCTGAACCTGGCTTGGAAAGAACCAGTTTTTGAGAAAACAGATGAAGAGGAATTTCAAGTACTGAATGTGTCCACAAAGGCATAAAAGAACAGTATCGCCTTCTCACAAAACATTCATTAAGGGCAAAATATTATGGAAGTGTTTGGGTAGGCTATCCAAGTGTTACAAGAAGTGAAGCTTTCACACAGAAGGCACAAGGAAAGCATGTGCAGACTCCTTGGTGTCCCCAAGTTAGCTCTAACTCCCATGTGTCCTAAGACTTTAGCCTTAGCTGTGAATTTCATGCCGTGGTGCAAAAAAATCCTAAAAATAATATCTAAGCTGTGCTTGAAGGCTGTCAGCCTGTTTAACACCTCCAGGCACTGAGCCTAAAGTCTGTATGAACAGCAGAAGCAATGTCAGTGTCAAACTCTCTGTCCAATACCGATGAACAACAGTGCCATGTAGAAGTAATCAACTGTAAGAGCAGGAACCATCACGTCCAAAGGATCTTTGGCCTTTCTACTGAAATTTTTAACTAGCCTGGAAATTAATGCCATTTCCAGGAGAAAAAAAAATAGGAGCTGACTTCAGAGCAGCAAGTCCTTTCATCTGAGGCACGTGGGAGCCGCAGGATAGCAGAGTCATTTTGTCAGGGATATCTTGAAACTACTGCTAACAAAAATACAAAGTTGTACAATACAATAAGACCAGGCCTTTGAGGCCTCCTTTTTCCTTAGTTTCAGCTAACAGTGATTAGCTACATCAGTAATGGTGTGATAAGAGTCGCCTTCAATTTCTCACAAAAGAGAGAAGGACCTAATGCAAAATCTTGCTACGTGTTACCCACCTCAATATTTCAACCTCTAAAGCCTTGTCACATCAGACCAATTTTGAGGACACCTGAAATATCAGGTTTTCAGTAGAGTGTACTAGCCGGTCAGCTGTGTTTGTCAATGATCAAACACACACTTTGAAAGTTACTTTACAGAAGCCTCTTAACACAGATACCTGCTATCAACTGAAAGAGACCATCATAAATTCAAGAGCAATTTATATTTCTATGCGTCTAGAAACATGTTCTGCTTCTACTGAAGTTTTAAATACAGCCAAGTTTACATAAGAATTACTAATTGGTTGTAAAGGTCATGCCTTTTGAATATATGCATATTGGAGGTGTAAAATGTATTAGACTGTGCTATTATACTTAGGCTTAGTGCTGAATTTGGATTAAATGGTGTTATATTGATTTGATGAGCTACTCAGATACGCTGAAGCTTTAATTGAATGTATTAGAAGATGTTAATTCTAACAGATACACCCTCAAAAGTAGTAGCTTAGTGATTTGAAATTGTTTTCTAGTACAGGCCTCTGCCAGTTTTCAAGAAAGAGAAAGGTATTTTTGAGTCCTTAATCTGAGACTATATGCTAATAAATATCTAAGATATCTTTCTTTTCCTTTTCAATATGGATGAGTGCCCTTTGTAAGCCAGAAGGGAACGGATGTAATGTATTGATTGCCATTTAAATGCCTTTATAAGCTCATTAGTGAAAAATGGAAAATGTTTCTGAGCAGAAACAAGCAAGTACCATGAAAATAGAGGAAGGCTCATATGATTCTTAGATATACATTAGACAAATGCCCTGATGCAGAGAGACATCAACAAGTGAGAAGTGTGAATGATGCCTGTTGTGAAACTGCTATAAAGAATAGGCTCTCTTGTTGTGAGAACAATGTCACACTGACAGCGGATGTTGTGCACACTTGAAACTGCAATGGTGTATCTAGATTACCCACATAGCTGGGATAGCCTCTATCTGGGAGACACTGTGATGTTTAGGGAAACATCCAAGAGTATAAAATAGGTCACTAGCTGGAGTCTGCCCAGGTCTGAAGTGGCTGAAAGTCATCACCATCTGTGCATCTGAAATGAGGTGCTGGTATCAGTCCAGTTCCTAGCAGGTAGGTATCCATGCTGTAAAAGAAACCTTCAGAAGCAATCCTGGTTGTAAATGGGTTGGCAGAAAGGAGCCATGGACTGAAGGCTCTCAAGGAGCTCCTTGTAGCACACAGACAAGATGGTGGGTATTTGGAGCTCATTCATGTGTAGTCCCTCTATAATGTCTTAGTGGGCAATTATTCTTTGCTGTTGTCAGTCTAGTTCCTTTCACTGACTAACAGCAGCCATTAAGATCACTATCTGACTAATATCTTTGAGAAACATTTTAGCTTAACAGCTCTAGGAAGAGATATACCCATACAAGGTTCTTTATGGGATCTTGGAGAGGCTGTCCTGGCCTCCTATGTGAAGTCATGGCCCAGCTACAAAGCCTCTACACATGTGCTGACCTCCTGCTCTTGCATCTCTTGGGAAGATTTAGCTACTTCTCACATGCCACAGCCAGTGGCATGGGCTACTGGTAGAAGTAAAGACTGCACTACCTTGCGCAGGTAGCCATCCCCTCAGTTAGAAGCTTCCTTTCTCACTGGGAGATGATCCTGACCCACTCAGCCAACTGTTACTTAAACTGGTTAAATGCTGGTGGGGAATGGATTGAAGAGGATATTCCCTTCACAGAGAGAATAAGCATCACACTGTACCAAGGAGAACTCACAGTTTTGACTCAGACCACTATCACTCCCACTGATGCGCTAGCAGTGAGACAAGAGCTTACAGGGAGAGAAGTATCCCAAACCACAGAGCAGGCATAGTCTGTGCAGCAGGGCCTCAGAAACCAAGTGTCCTCCAAGAGTTATTTCAAGTTTCAGCCGTCATTACCGTCTTATTAAGGAGCTAATAAAGACTGTACAACAAAGTATTTATGTGAACATATGCATTTAATCTAAGGCAAAGCTTTTGCCCTTCTCAAATCAACTGAAGAAGACTCTACTTACAACAGTTTCATGGCTGCATCACTCTATTCAAATTAATTACTCTGCAAAAGTTAATACAACTGAAATGATGTTGTGTGTCTTGAGAATGCTGAGGAGAGAAAACACCACTTAGGGCCCATTCTCCTTCCCACTTGGCTCATCACCCAGAGCAGGCACTACATCCCGCTCCACCACTGCTGGGCTCCACTCTCCTCCTTTCTCATCTGCCTCCTCTCCCTGCCTGATGGAGCTGCCAGCTCCTGACAGATCCTCCTCATTTACAGCCCTGCTTTCTCCAGCACCAAGAGAGAGTCACAGCTCATCTCAAGACTATTAACAGCACAACAAAGTATTCATGCATTTACTAGACTTTGTATCCTTTCACACGAAACACTCATTCCTTTGATCTCTGGGTGAGAAGGGATTTCCTTGTTATGTCAAACCATTAAGGAAATGAAGATACACCCCCACACAATCCCTCTTTCTGTATTAATGGTAACAAGATATTCAAAATAAGATTTTTTACCCCCTAAGAACAGTACAGTGACTGTATACAGCACCAGTGTTTCTAATCAAGCTGTGCTACCTCTTCTGACAGGGCTACTCCACTGTTTTTTGTGGTGCAAATAACACTGCCTCAGATTGATAATTAAACGGAATGCAAATTTTTACACACTTGTCACCCTTACAAGGTCAGTGTTTATCTGGCAGCATTTTAATACAAACAGGAGCCTTTGCAACACACCAGCCACCACAGTTAATTAAGAATTACCGAGCATCTGTTTTTACATGAAGTCAGAGTGCCAAAGCATTATAAAATACCTTTGATTCACTTCTACCTTTACGTCAGACTCATACACACATGTATCTGTATGAATTTCATGAAGTTCATGTACTGAAATTTTAAGTAAATGCAAGGATCTCTCACTCAGTATTTATCCAAGGAGCCCTCAGTACCCCATCAGCCTACAGCAGCAAGGTTTTTTGTGTCCCCCCTCCCTCACACTTGCACCTGGGCAGTATCCGTGACAGGCAATGATTAGTGCTGCAGCGCTGACCACTTTTCTACAAAAAAAAAATGTTGGTTTGAATGGCATCTGATTGGCACTGCTGAGAGAGAACCAAGAGCTCCCTGAAAGTGCTGAGCATCTCAGTTTGCCCTTAGAGAGGCAAGAAATAAGAGCTTTTCAGGTCACAGCATTTTTAGCTAGATAAAAGTGGTCTGAAGTTGTATTTGGAGTTTTTAATGACCCTCACCAAGTGCTCTGCAGTTCAGCTTGTGGCTTGGCAAGTGAAGAAAGGATGACCTCAAATAAAAGTGTGTACTTCCCCCTACTTCCAAATATTGCAAACCCAGCATCTCCCTAACCAAGGTGAACACACACCAGTGTTCTGGGGTACAAAAGTTTCATCCCTGATGCTGGCCCCTGCCATACACTGGCAGACAGTGAAGACAGAGCAACAGCAACTGCAGCAATCCATGCACACACAGAAATGAACAGCAACACGTGCCTCCTGTCCCCCTTCTCATTCTGGCAAGTGAGCATCGACAGCGGATGGTGCTAATGGCTGCCAGCTGGGCAAACAGAGCAAGTAGGTCAAGAGCATCACTCCTGCAAGAGTTTTCCTCGCTCAATATTGTGAAAATGACTGCATTACTGCTCATCAGACAGAGTTTATGAAACTGGTATTTAAAAAACCCGTCCCATGGTAGCAGAGGTCAGGTTTTCCCATCTTGAGATGTTTCATGTTGAGCAGAACCACCCATTTTTGATAAATACCTTTTGATAGTTAAAATCTGCACCCAGGCCTGTCCTGATTGCACAAAGCAGCTTTTATCAGAACAGCTATCACTGTTATGCTGCTTTGTGCAATGTTATCACATTGCACAAAGCAGCTTTTACCAGAACAGCTAAAAAAAACCCACTGAAACCCATACATTAGGCACTTACAGTTTAGAAAAGCTCTAATAGAGATTTAACAGACTTACTCTAAAGAACTCTTTGGTTGAGCCTGAATCCAAAGTGCCATATGCTATTTCAGTTTGTTTAGCCAGGTCCTCTGCGCTCTCTATGGGAGAAACCATCCTTTCCACCGTAAGGAAGGCAGCAAGATTAGCAGTGTAGGAAGAGATAATGATGAGAGTGAAGAACCACCAGACTCCTCCGACAATTCGCCCTGAGAGAGATCTATGGAAAAACACACATCATCAATTGCTGTGAAGACATTCCATTTTTTTTTAATTTACTGAAGAGAAATTCACATGCATGACCCTTTTGTCCAGATCCTCCAGGCATCTGTGACCAGATGGACTGTGAGCTAGCTCTTTGTAGTCTTCCTCAGGAAAGCAAATTTGGTGTGCACCCGGTCCTACTCAGTTAAAGTCTCTCCAGTGTTTTGGTGAAAACAAGGACAGTCAATTAAGAAATAATTCATCTGAGCCAACCCCATCAGAGACGTGGAGAGGAAGAAGCTCTCCTGACTTCCATAGATCTTTGCTGGAGAAGTCTTTTGCCAGAAGACTTTTGTCTTCTGTGCTTGCCCAGCCTTTCCCCAAGGCTGGACCCGGCTGCTGTGATATGCCTCTTTTGGGGCTGCCCAGCTCAGGGGACACGAATGTACCTTTTACATAACTAACTCCCAAAATGTAAACTGCAAAAGGAATGTGAGTAAACACGCAAAGGAACAAACCAAAACCGATCCAGTATCTTTCTCTCACCACAACCTAGCATGAGCTACAGACTGAACACGCATACTGAAGTGAGGAGAGAGGCTGCTGTGCTTTATGTTTTTGTTTTTTTAATTTAATTACAATGTACATGTTGCACTGTTCCAAGTCAAGCGTGGTCCTGCTTTATAACCACCACAAAAACAGAAAAAAGCAGGAAAAATGCTAATTGTGTTGTGGTTTTTGTTTTTTAAGAGGATACCATAAGGACTAAAAAAAAGCCTACTTGTAAACATGCAACTACAAAACGCCTGGTGAGGAGGTCCAGATCCTGTCAGTAAGAGCTCTTGATGCTTTACAGCAACTGAATATCAGGCTGAAAATATCTGTTGAGGGCTGGAGGGTGCCAGTGCCACAGTGCTCAGCTGGGTGGGGAATTTCACTGCTATTTACAGTGCTCATCCTGCAAACGCAGCATGTTGACAGGGATCATTTCAGGAGCCAAGACAAAGCTATTGCCTATTTCCCCTTAAATCTATGATACCATCGCAGGAAGAATCAATCCCAGTACATTAAATCTGTGGAGCCTGTGTGCTGTAGTCCTTGGTTTGTGTGAAGGGAAGAAATAGAAAGCAAGAAAACTCTTACCTGTTCACTTGTTTCCTTCAAGCCCCTCAGTGCCATCCCCAGACAGTGGGTACAAGTTGTCCTATCAACTGATGGAGATAGGAAAAAAGGGAGTCTCCCACATAGGGGATTAGCTGGGAAACTGCCTGGTCTTGGCCAGAGCCTGAGATTGCCTCGGCCATTGAAAAAATACCATTAAATTATGAACGGAGAAACTAAAAACCAAATCCATCTAATGTTAAAGAACACACCAACGAAAAAAAATTGCCAACACAATAAAAGCAGAGTGATCTGAATAGGTGAGAGGAATGTGGAGAAACTACGAGGTGAAGCACTGCTATTCTCCATTCTCCTCTGCCCAAGAAATGGAAGCAACAGCTCCCACTGAGCAGGCAGATGCAGGCTGGTTTCTATTGATAACAGCACCAGAGCAGTCATACCCAGGGACCACTGCATCAAGTCTGTGCCAACGTGCAAGGTGGTTCAAGTGGCTACACAGCTCAGGGAAGCTTGAAGAGTGAAGCATCACCTCTGTGTCCATCAGGAAACAATGGTTTTTGAGGTGTGAACTCTGAAAGACACCACCATCACTCTGGCCTGTGTGCACTTCTCAAGGGCAGGAAGACATCCACCAGATCACCACTGAATGGAGAAGGCTTCCCTGCCTTTCTTGGGGGGCTTCCAAGAGTATAAAAGGCTTCCAAGTTTCAGCCTTGGCTGCACTGTTGCTGTGCTGATCACTAACAGAAGGCTGCTGAATAGCTGCAAAGGTTAAGTTGCAGAAATAGAAATCCAGAATAATTCAGTGAGCCAAAGAATCTCTCTACCTTGCTCTATGTTTTTTGTAGGTATCAAGTGAATTTCTTGGGATGTTAGATGGTTAAAGGTCTTTCTGGGCAGCTCCCTTATCAGCTTGGATAAGCTTCCGCTACTTTGTACAACTCGATATCCTAAACAGTGAACCAGCCTCTTACATAGGCTAATGTAATTTTAGCCAGCTACAAAGCAGTGCCTTCTGAACTCGTCGTGTGAGGCTCCCTTTGGAGTTGGTGGCTAAAAAGAGATTTATCTCACTTGCTGTAATGTGGAATACGTCTCAAGGTGCCCATCTGTCTTAGGACTTTGGAGAGAACTGAGATGCCTAACTAAAACACAGCCTATTGCTTTTAGATGGCAATGTCAGGTGAAATTCACCTCCCTTTTGTTCACTCCTCCACTACATACTTTCTATTTTCATTGAAGACCCAGTGTTGAATTCTTCCTCCCTGCAGGGAGGTGGAAAGTTTCAGAGCCAGACTGAGCAGAAGTCTGGCTAGCAGAACCAGCAGATGAAACATCCACTTGCATATAGCAAGACCAGCTTTATCTGGGGTTTCAAGGTTCCCATGGACCTCTTGCTTTACAATAGGTCTTGAAATAGGAAGATGAAAAGAAGACTTGCCAGGGTGTTTAGATAAATTCAGTGTAACTACTGGGAACAAAATATTGTGTGCTCATTCTCCTTGTAGTTTCTCATAGGAAATGTCTTATTGGCATTGCTAGCTGTCCTTCCTGTTAGCAGGACAGATGGGTTGCTGGGATAAAAATGTGCAGAAGACAACCATCTTCTAAACCACTGGAACCTGAAGCTCACGCTCTGCAACAATACAAAGTCTGTGTTGAGCTGCATCTTAATACAGCCTTATTACACACAGAGGAAGGTAAAAACATCTCGCCCTAGAGATCTTGCAACCTGCATGAATCAAGTCAAGACAGACACAGAACAAAAAATGGAGAACAGCTGAGAGGCAGGGGGAGGTGAGCATGGCTGGATCCCTGGATGAAGGCAGCACTTGCCTGAGAGTCCTACATGCAAGAGAGGGGTCTCGCTAGACGAGGACCAGAGCTGTTCTCAGGAGAGTTGAGGTCACTTGAAAGAAATTGGATGTCACTAGAGAGTTGTTTCTACCAGAGTCTTCCAATGAGCATGAAAAGGAAGATTAAACATCTGCTACTACGAAGCTGTCTGGGCTGATAGCTGTAATTGGTGGAACACAGGATGGGGCAAAAGAAAAACAAAACAAACCACAACGCTGACACTGAAGGAAAGACAGACAGAGAGAGTAGAAGAACAAGAACATGGACGAGCATGGCCTGGCAGCCTCCTTGTCCAAAGGACCCCAGTTTCCCCCCAGTCCATCTGCTGATATGAAGACTCCTTATACCCACTGCAGGGGCTGGTGTAGAGGGATGTGGGAGAAAAAGGGTTAGTACATAAACACCGGGATGGTAATAAGAGAATACTTGTATGGTTTGTGCTGTGAACCACAGAAATATTCGTCTATTACTCAGATAATAATGATAGAAAAATCAATCACAGCTTTTAATAACAGCACCACTTCTTCGGATGAAGACATACCTGTCCAAGTGTTGTAATTTAGAAACAACTAATGCTTTATCCCAACACGTCATTTTCAAATGACCTCAATAAACAGATACTTTGCACAACATTATTTTAAAGTGAACTGGCATATTAACAAATGAGAGGAGCAACAGAGACCTGGAATAACAGAATTATAGCTCAGTTATCAAAATAAAGTCAGATGGTGTTTTCAAAAGCAAGTAAACAGGAAGAGTGCATACCTTGAGAAGAAATTTAAAAGGAAGCATGGAGTCAAATGAGAGCAAATTAGTAACAGGAGAAAAACAAAATAAATATTCAAATTCACATTCATTTTTCAGCAGAATAATACACTTAAATAAAACCTCATTTATTTACCAAAATAGCTTGAATACCGCTTCTACTTATGGCCATAAACCATTCTTGATCTCCTATAGTACACCTAAATAATAAGCTTCTTACACTACTCAATTTCTAATTGGGCTCTTCTGATCGATACAAGATGGCTGCTATATTGACAAATAACCTTCAAGAACTTTGGTGCAAACCCTCCTTGTCTAGAACCTGTCCATATTCTGAGCACAAGTCACCTGATGCCTAAGAAGGTGTGAGCTCAGTCCCTTGTCCCCATGCCCAGCCAGCCCCTGCCTCTCCTGCTGGCCTCATGGGGCCAGGCAGCTACTGAGACAAAACACAAGAAACAACAGCATCTAAAGCACTGCCTTGAGATGCTTCTATCATAGGAACTGGCAGTGGGAGTTTCAGAAATACCTCTTTACCTCTCATTGCTATTTTGAAAGTCCCACAAAGTCATTCCCATGGCCTTTAATAGGAGTCTCTTGAGTCTTCTGCTGTGAAAATAGGGATCTTGAAATACACCTTCCTAAATGACCAACCTCATGAGATAATTTTTAATGAACCCCATCTTTTTCCATCAGCAATTAATTAATCTAGCCTCTTTGTGCCACATGAATAAAGAGCAAAATGAAAATACACGCTCTCTTAGAGATTTCAAAGATACTTTCTCTCAGAACAGTGTTACAAATTTGACTGTGTTTTCTCCTGATTCCATTTGCTGTGCACATTAAAGCAACTTTAATAATCTACTTTTGATCCATCAAAAGTGAATTTTCAATGCTTTAGCTCACTATGCAGAAAACACAGCAGCCTTTGATAGCAGAACAAAACTGCTGAAACAAATGCTGATTCCGTCAAGGGATGCACTAACCCCATCCTTTGGCTGCTATCTGATTCCATTTAGACGACTCCTATTAAATACAGAGAGGAGAGTACAGGGATATTTCCTCTGGAATATCCACACAGCATACTCACCAAGGATAGATCTAACTAGTCATTAGATGTCACAGCTGTTCCACACAAAGGCAGCTGAAAGAGCCTTTATCAGCAAGTACAAAAGTGATCTCTCCAGACTGCTTGTCGGCATCTCTCTACAAGTGCTGTACGCTCTCATATAAGAAATTTATTCAGACAAAACTCACAATGGAAGAATGAAGCCCCTTTTAATGGCAATAAAATAGTATGAAACATTCATAAAGTCAATGTACTGTGGATGGTGTAACCTTACAAAGATACAGATTAAGAATGAAATATTTGGGAATAGTCCCTTCTATGGAAAAGAAATTTGACATTTAATCATCTTAAATCAACATATTGGTCAAAAGAACAGTGTTCAAAAGTATTAATTTTCTCTTTTTTTTCACTAACAATGCATGTAACTGCCTGGAATCTGTTATCATGAAAGATAACTAACTGGACAATGTCTTCAAATGAAGGCTATATACTACTACTGAGCTAATAACTTCTGATGGACAGATAAAATAAATAGGTTTATTGATGCCTCTCTTTTTTAGTAGGTATTTCCAAGGCACTTATTGTGGTAGTACTGGAGAAAAATAAGAGTATGTTCCACTTGTTATATAAGGTAAATCGCTGGACATGTCAAAGAGTCACATGAGAGAGTAACAAAAATCCTATGGACTTCTATTTAACTGTCAATAAACAGACCTAGTGGAAACAGAGCAATGCCTGCAGCTTTCCATGTGATGTCCCAGTGCTTATTTCCCGGTCCTTTATATTGGGCACACACACGGTCAACAGCAATTTAAATGTTAACACTACTCATCACCTTTAAGAGCAAGCAGAGAGGCAAAGTTTCACCACAGAATTTAGGTATAAAGCAGAAGCACGGTGTATAAACAGGAGGAGAAGGCAAACAGCTATAACTATGGTGGGGCAGCACACCCAGACACTGGTAACTGCGTGGTCATACCCAGGCAAAAGTGTGTGCGTTTTATGTAGGATAAATATTCATCTGTCAATAAGTATGAATCTAGTTGCTGCTATCAAGGCTTTTAAAACATATGCATGACTTGCATCAAATACCAATGCCAATATCTCTGGAAGTCCTGGATTTTGCTGCTAGCATTAGGAGATTTGAATGTGCAATGACTGTGAACTTAAAGGATCATTATTACATTATAACAGGTAGGATCATGATCCTTTCCATTAAACTGCATAGAAGTTTTGCACTTCCTTCAGCAAGGCTATTCAAGATCCCTGTCGCTATATGGACAAGGAAAAACTGGTAACATCAATGATTCAGGTGTTGAAAAAGGTACACAAATATAAAGACTGACAAGGTGTATTTTGAATTTAAGTGCTTAGTTAGAAAATATCTGTCTTGCTTTAATTAGCAACCTTGTGAAAGGAAAAAATTGCATCCTGTTTGTACTAAGCAAGTATTTTTAGTAATTAAACTAGTTGTAAACTGGTTATTAAAATATTGTCATACAAAATATAAGTAGTGCTCCATCACTAAGAACCCAGATAATTTTACTGCTTATCATAAGCACATCACCAAAGTATTTTTCCAGTGGAAATGAAGTAATATTATATATATTATTCAAAACCTTTTGTGCTATGCATTGTTCAATTAAGAATGGTTTTCAAAGTGTTTCTTTAAAAACATAATTCTACAAGTTACTACCAGCGCTCTCTGTTCAACTGGAATAATGTCAAACATTTTTATTACAGTCTTATTCAGAAAGACTGTCTTCATGAATAAGAGAAATCTTTATGGAAACTGGCAATGCTTATTAGACCATATTGACTACGAACACAGGGACAACAGATTAGACAGGACTGAAATAACAATACACATACAGGGTATTGTGCAGTAGCTGTTAGAGAGGCACGTACAGAGACCTAAACATACGAAAGATGGTGGTAAGCAAATTAGTAATAGGTGAGAGGATGGTTCAAGAAAAACAGAACTAGACAGACTAGGCACAGCATAAAAAAGACTAGCAGAAGCCATGATGGGAGTGGAGGTGTTTTAAAGTGCTGTTGCATGTGATGTTTTTAAATAAACAAATCTTATTTTACAAAGCAGAATATGTTATATGCACCAAGGAGATGACCGTAAAATGAGATATGCAGCAAAAACACGGTAGCCCTCCAAGCATTGCTGAAAACAGAAAACCCTATGCATTTTACAGCCTCAACATGGTGTATATAAGTTTGGCAGAAATGCATAAATATCATTATAAAGCAATGCCATTCACTCTGGAGGTCAACATTAGCAAGCATGGTGGCTTGATGATGATGCTGAGCATTGAATGGAATGTCAAAACCAAAAATTTTGAATTAAAAAGAAATTTGAAAAAAAGTAACATATATGCACCATGGCATCAGAAAATGACCATAAAATGCAAAAAGGGGATGGAGTGATATGGAACAAACCTTGGAGAAATATCGCATCCTTGCTGCATAAAGGCACCCAGGGAAAACCAAAGGCTGTTAAATATTCCAAACTCATTTGGAGGGTCAGGAGGATTCTGAGGGTCACGTGGCTCTTCACTGCTGTCTTCCAAGTGCCATTCGTAAGGACTGAATCTGCTGACTAGGAAAAGAACTACGCTGACGCCAATGTAAGCAAAGACTATACACATCCAAATTTCATAAGCCAAAGGATCCAGGAAAGAGAATACGCCCGGTTTAGATTTCTGAGGCTTCTTGATCATGATGGAGATGCCCAGGCTCATAAAGGGTTTGGAAAAGTCTATGACTTCTTCTCGCACCAGTGTTATGGTGAGGGGGGCAACAGCTATATCTGCTCTCTGAAAAGGGAAAACAAACCCAAGTTAGTTACAAAACAGTTGCAACATAATCACAATCTAGAGTCTCAGGCTAATGAATCAGATGATAAATTACATGAATTGGTATGAAACATTTTCTTTGCACCCTATTTTGCAGTCACTGAAGGACTACATGATATTGATAGCAAATTGTTAAGAAAAATTACAATCAAACCCATGCAAGGGCCTCACGACAGAGGCAGACAGATACCAACATGTATTTATGTTTCTATTAAGTTAAAACGGATGAATAAACACTATGCAAACTGGAGAGTGAGACAGCAACTAAAACAATGTCATTTTCTAGTAATGGTCTGTATCCATCTACCAGCCTTGAAGACTTTGGGCAAATTATGTGTTTGTTATGTTTTTACTTTCTCTTCCCCATTTTTTCAGCAAGTTCTTTGGCCTTACTGATTAGTTCAGGACCTTTAAAGGGAATCTAAGAGAAGTAATTGGTCACCGAGTTTCAGCTGCATTTGGGTGCTACCACTCGTATACTCATTTGAAACCCCTTTGTAATAAGCTATACAAGATGGCAAAATAGTGGGGTGATAGGAACTAGACAGCACACTTTTTTCTGTGGTCACTGAAGAACAATAATGAGGATTTGTCAATAGCCTGCGTTACCTGAGAAAAATGCAAAGTAGTATTTTTCAGTATAATGGATATCATCATATTTTACAGAACTTAGCTCTATGGATCTTTAACACAGACTATGCTCTGGGGCTGCATCACCTGGAAGCACAATCTCATCGCATTGCATCTGTTATTTACCAGTATGTTGGTATACTCTGAACCAATGCCCTTCCCTTTAATCAATACATCTTTGCTGGATTACATGGGAGGGTAAGAATGTGAAGTAAAAAAATGTACTATTACCTGATCAAACATAGCATTCCAGAATTTATTTTCAACATGCATTTAATTGCACCTGTATTTCTATGCCAGAAAGATTCAAGTCATGCTGTTAGATAACCTAGTCTTGATTCAGGCAAGTACTCAAGCAGGTGTCAGCATTTGCAACAGAAGGGACTAGAATGTTAAAAAAAGGGCCCTTTTAATTTAAAAATTATTTTTATGAGGGTCTGCATACCTACATAGAATGTTTTAAATCTTCTATTTTAAACTACTGAAAAGTTAAACCCTAACTATTCATGTACTGATATTTCTACAGATGGCCTTTCATTGGTAAATTAAGAGTTTCAGAGAGAAAAAATTATTCCTAGGGAAAATTTAACTTCTCAATACCTAAACCACAGTGAACCTTTTAAATCAGATTTTTGTTTTCCACTAGTAACTATGTACCTCTTTCTGACGCAAAAATAAAACCTGATTAAGTAGAAGTCTGAATAGAAGTTATCAGGAAATGTTAATCAGAAGTGATTAAAATCTATGCCGTAAAATAATTGAATACGCCTTTCTGTAAATCTGATGGTGGTGTACATGACTTGCATTAACATCTGATTTGTTCCTCCTCCTAGATAGCTGTTTTGTGGCTTGGTTTTTTTAACATTTAATAATCAGAAATGGTGAAGGTTTCTCACAAGGTTAATCCTGGTATTGCTCTGTGCCAGCTGGTGCCTCAGTGGCACTGTGCAGCCATGCCCAAGGGACTTTCAGTGGTTTGATAATAATCAGATAAACTATTCCTGGGCATAGAAGGAAGCCATTTGGAAACCATGGACCTTGGTGTACCCTTTCACAGCCCTCCTCAGCCCCATTAGACATTGTCTTTTCCCTTAAGTGACCACCTTCCCCAAGGAGAAAACCAAAGTGATTTGGTCATTTACTGCAAAAATCCAGCAGAACGTGGCTTGACTACAAAACCTGAAAATTCTGACTGCCTTTGGATACTTGGGTGTTTATTGGCTTTTCAGATGAATGTGTTCATTACTAAGTAACAGAGAAACTTCGGGGGACACAAGTAGAGTGTGACAAAGGGAGTGGGTGATGCTGGAACATCTTCACTGTTGAATTCCCCCCAAACATATATTCATCTAGCAGCTGCTGCTTATTGAGCTCCTGTTGAATATTACATGCCTGCAGTCAGTACAAGATGCAGAGTATCAGTTTTAAGTGTAGTCAGAGTCCACGGCTGGCTGGAAGACTAAGCACTTTGACCATGGCTACTGTGTTTCGTGTTGAATTAATGAGGTACTTACAAATTAATCCTTAGGAGAGTAAGCTTAATGGATAAGGACCCCTACAGAGACTTAGCAGTGATTGCATATGAAGTGAAGCTTGGGTGGGAGGCAGGTGCCTTACTGCCTGGCACTTCTGGCACATGGAAAGCCAGCCCTGGGACAGCTCGTCAGGCACGAAAAGGCTGGTTCAGCTGGAAGAACATTCAGTTTTTGTAGCGTTCCCCTGGACCTAGAGAAATTTAATTCTCCCAAAGTAATATTTTAATTGCAAAAGTAGACATGGTGGAGCTCTTCCTAAGTGCTGATGCAGCATGCAATAAAGTCTGTATCATCTCCTTCATGAGCAGCTGAGTTCATGTGGGATGCTCCTGTGGGGTCTTTGGGGGGAATGAAGCTGATGCTGTGCTGAAGCACAGATAAATCAGTTTTTAAAGTCCTCATTGCCATGTCCTCATTCATACCATTCAGCATGGATTTCTTTGTAAATGATTTTAAATTATATTTTAATATTAAGAGATAAAATATTAACTTTTTCCAATACATTTCTGTCTTCCTGCTTTCCTACCATTTTCAGTAGGTGTTCAATATAATGGAATCACCAACAAACACCTTCATGCCTTAAATGAAAATGGCAGCAATTGTTTGCTGCAGAGGGAACAAGCGTGGGTTCAGAAACAGGGTCTCAGGAAATCATCAACAACCAGGGCACTGAGAGTGGACCAGCTACAATCCAGCAATTAAGCCTGGTTCCCCACCACTTCTCTGAATATTAGTTGGACTAGAGAGGTTAAAACCCAGACTGCTCTTTGCTTATTTACTTAGAGATACAGTATTTGAAATGGAGAGCTTATGGAGAGCTCTAAGCACCCTACAGGATCATTAATAATTGCAGCACAGTTGTGAATTTCCCCTCCTGTTATGGCTGCAGATAAGCAGAACTCATAAAAATTGAGCTCGATTAAAAAGAACACAACCACAACCATGCCCTTCCCTGTGCAGAACTGGAGGGGGGGTTTAAGAACCTCAACAACTAAGCTCTGCTAATCACTCATGACTAACGGCGTTTCAAGCATCATCTCTGCTGCGTTTGAGCTGGGTGAGAAATGTCATGGATTCCTCTGAGGCTTGTTCTGCCTTTGCCTACTAGTGTGGGAGGGATGGATTTAGAGAGGACATGCAGCACAGAGGCACTACCCACTCTGTTCAAAGCTGACCCCAGGGGGCTGCAATCCTCAAGACTCTTAAGGGGAGGGAGAAAAATACCAAATGGAAATATCCCTCTGCATGGGGAAATAAAAATGATAAGATGTTCCACCTCTGTAATCCAAAAGGAGGAATCAAATTCTTCTGCTTATAGACCTAGAGATGTCTTCCTAACTTCAAAGCTACGCACTAGAGATAGCAAGCGCTACCAGCTATGCTCCTGCCTGTACGGGCAGGTCATTCACGCTTGCAGAACTGAACAATTCCTTTGCTAGTGTGCTGTTTTTCAAGCAGTGGGCCTGGGATACGGTCACTTTACAAACCCTTTGTGTGACAGGAAGCCAGCCAGCACTCAATGTATGTGTGGACTGAAGCAAAGGGACACTGCCTGATTTCCATCAGGAGCCAAGCACCCCAGAAGTGCTGAATGCAGATACACAGAAGAGACTGTGCTGGAATGACAACTGACTGAGCACATTTTAGGCCCTCTCAGTCAGTCTGAGGTTTCCAAGTATCAGAAAAGGGTGTCAGACAGAGCAACACATCATCTGTGGCATCTACTGGTAAACACTACCCTGTGAACAGAGTCCAGTATGCCCCAGGATGTGTTGAGAGGCCAGGTCATGGGGGCAATGTGTTTTTAACACTTTAGCTCACACTTGTTCAAAAACAACAGCTGACACCCAACTAGCAACATGCTCCGTTGAAGTCCGAATGTGTATTAGTTGGGCAGTGTAAAAAGGTATTAAGGTGTTAAACTGCAGTTGGCCTTGTCTGCTGCAGTCTGTCAGTGTTCAGTCCATGCACGCTTTATGTGGATGCCCACAGCTTCTCCTGATACAATATTACTGTATACAGATGGAGAAATTCAGGGTACATCTGCTTTTTGAGCTGTGGAGATAGAGTCTGTCAGTGTGGCTCTGTGCGTGGGGCTGTGCCAGGGCTGTGGTCCTGGTGCCACCACGGCTCAGCGGCTGCTTGGGAAGGGACCCCATGTCTACATGCACAGAGCTGCCTGAGCTGCAGGATATCAGATGCCTTTGGGCACCTGTCCCTGGGCTTCCCTCCTGTGGAAACCAGGGATGCAGGGTGAAGGGCGGGCTTCTCCTGCTCATGGCACAGTCAGGTTCTGCCACAGACTAAGAACACATGGGACATTTTGAGAATTGGTCTTCCACTCTACTACGATTCAAAGGCTGTATATGCCATATGTAGTCTTTCTTCTGCTGCTGGGAGAGCCAGAGAGGCCAGGCGAGGTTGGCTAGCTGTTAAAGGCAGGGAGATGTGTAGGTGGTCCCACTCTGACAGACTGTGGAGGCTGCTTGTGTTCAGGGGACTGTCTGTTCTTTACATCCCTGCTTCATTCCTTTACGCTATTTTACATATTGAAAGGTTTTTATAAAGACCTTTTTTTACCTGAGGAGAGTTTTAAAGGCTGTAAGGTTTGGCTGCTCTTTCCAGTCCCAAAGCATTTGTAGCTACAATTAAAATCTGTGTTGAACCTACTGTCAATTAGCCTCAGCACTGTGAAAAGCATCAGGCCCGGGGAGGGAAAGCTTCCCCTGGCTGCACAGTGAAGGAAGAACAGCAGCCTGCTTCAAAAGGGAAAGAAGAAATAAAAGCCTACAGACAGAGGCTTACCCTGCAGAAGAGAAAAGACGACTGTCTAGTGCTCAGCAGCTGGTGGGTACAAAGCCTGGTGCACCAGGAGGTGCTGCTGCTCCTCAGCCCCACACGTCCTTAGTGGGTGGACAGATCACTGGAGGACAGCACTTGCCTTGATGGCTTGCTTTGCTGCTTAGATTTAAACAGTCATTCAGCCTTCCAGCCTGAGAATGATTTAGCTACTTCCCTCATCTAAAATGTCCATGAAAAAAAGCTTTTACCTCGTTGCTATTTTTATTCTGTCAAAAGTTTCCACTATGTTTTAGAAATTTCTCTTAGTTTGAAAGATAGTAGCACTTGAATTGGTAGAGTTTTTTTTTCTAGTAGGAATAACAGTCTTATTTTGACACTATCAGAATGAAAGAGCAAAATCAACATTTTCTTCAACCTGAACTTACTTTTATTTATGAAAAATCAAATAAATTTCATTTTATGCCATATTTTATTACCATTTATTATTGCTACTACTATTACTACTACCACCAACATTTGAAAAATGCTAACAAACCACAAGGCCCCATTAGCTTCTCTCTAACAAGACTTAGGATTTCTCCTGTCTGAAGCACAGGAGTCTGGGAGCACCAGCTCAACCAAAACTTCTTGCCTCCAGGGCTGCCATCCCTATGCTGCCCTTCTCTGTAACCAGGTTCATTTGTGCAGCCCATTGCAAAGCCACAAGGAACGGTCCAAGAGGGCCAGCTGAGATTGTCCTTGACTTCAGGGGGCCCTATAGCACAGCAGACTTTTACACCCTCCAACCAGCCCTGATGTGATATGGGACAGGGGAGGGGGAATTTCTAATGGGAAGTATTTTAGTGTGTTTATGCCCAGGTAATGTGCACCTCTTGGGACTGTTCCAGTTAACCTAGCTAATGCAGACCTCCAGGCACAAACACTGGAGCCAGGGCTGTGCTGGTCAGCCTCAGGACCTGCAATGCTGTGACACAGCACCCCTGCTGCTTCAGAGACAGCTCGGCACACACCGAGTCCCCTCCATTCCTCCTTGCCATTTGGAGCCCTACAATGCAGTGGTCTGGAGGCTGCGAGGACCTGGATGCACTTTCTCTCCTGACTCTACACTACATCCCACAGGAAGCCAGAGCGACAGTAACAATGAACTGTCAGGAATGAAACATTAACTACAGTTAATGAGGGTTTTGGCATTAAAATGACAAGCCACTCACTTCCTATGACTGCCCAAGAGCAATTTTAGGAATGAGTTGTATGCAAGGGGCTATGCAAAATAGGGCACAGCACAAAAGGCCTGGTAAGGCTTCCCAGCAGTGCCAGGGTGGTGAGAAGGTTGGTGGGTCAGGAGAATGCTGCATTTGCCTCTGTTTATCACTTGAGACAAACGCAATCTAAAAGACTGTGTTTTCTGCCACAACTCAGTTCAGCTTCTGGATAACTGGTACCAAAACCAATCAGGCCCCTTTTATCCCCCTCATGCCTCTCTTCCATACATGCTAATAAAGGCATTTAAAACCTAATCTCCCTCTTGTCTTCCCAAAATGGAATCCAGAGGAGCCAAATATGACAGTCACTTTTTTAAGACAAGGCTCACGGGGGCATCAGGGATAACATACAGTTTTAGCTCCCTAATAGAGTTTTAAGCCCCTGAGAGGTAAAGGAAAGTCAGCACGTAAATGAGGCACTCGCTCCAAATAATTAGCACTTCTAGAGCACTTTTCATCTTCAAAGGGCTTTGTGCACATCCTTGTGAGTGTGGTACAGAGCCCCCTCTCAACAGATAGAGAAAGAGGCCAAGGGTATTTGGTGGTGTTTGCTCACATAGCTGGGAAAGGATCTGGAGGGCTGGTGAGGTTTCTACTTAAGAGTTCAGGGGCTGCTTTCTTGCCTACAGAAAGCCAGGTGGATTTCTGTGCAGCTTGCCAGCTGAGAAGTTCAGCTCTGCAGGATGGGGAGCTAGCTCAGCAGCACTGGGCTGTAAGCATTAACCTGGGTCTACAGTCAAACCTCAAGGGATGCATCTGACCTTTGAATAATTGAGCACTGCAGTGAAGAGCTTCCATAACTGAGCTCACAGCACGAGAAGAGGAGCTGTTGGGGGTCAGAGAAGGAAGCATTCTTCTGTTTTTCATTAATGAGAAAACACAGATGAAAACTGGGCTTCAGAATACAAAGGAACAGACATTTTTTGCAGGAGAAAATTACAGTGGTGGGGTGGGTTAGGGGCTGTTTTAAGGTATGCTCTGTGGTGCCTGCGAGGCTCGTTTTTGCTGGTGGGGAAAGGTCAACCAGCACGGCTGGGTCAAAGGGAAGTAGCTAGGGCTGATTAACGCGAAGGAGGCAGAGCTCTCTGAGCAAGGCTCCTTCCAAGAGGCTGTGGAAAAGGCAGCTGCAACCAACTTGTTTATCATAGAATCACAGAATGGTTTGGTCTGGAAGGGACCTTTAAAGGTCATCTAGTCCAACCCCCTGCAATGAGCAGGGACATCTTCAAACAGACCAGGTTGCTCAAAGCCCCATCTAACCTGACCCTGAACACTTCCAGGGATGAGGCAGCTACCAACTCTCTGGGCAGCCTGCGTTCCAGTGTTTCACCACCCTCAATGTAAAACATTTCTTCCTTAAATCTAGTCTAAATCTACCCTCTCTTAGTTTAAAACCATTATGCCTCGTCCTATCGCAACAGGCACTGCTAAACAGTCTGTCTCCATCTCTCTTATGAGTCCCTTTTAAGTATTGGGAGGCTGCTCTAAGTTCTCCCCAGGGCCTTCTCCAGGCTGAACAACCCCAGTCTCTTAGCCTTTCCTCACAGGAGAAGCGTTCCAGCCCTCTGATCATTTTTGCTGCCTGTTATCCAGATGGATCTTTCATCGTACAGCAACTGCACAGGCTAATCTTACTTGGCCCAAGTCCCAGAGGCAGTGGCCGGTATCACACCTTTCCTATTCTGGTGTAGATGGTCTCTGTGCCCTAGCAGTAATTTCAGATTCTATTTTGTCATGCCTTTTGCATATAGTATGATTACTTTTTTAAGTGAATAAGCTGTTTCATGGCTTGTGACTTGCAAATATATCAAAAGGACTCAATTACAGCTAATACTCTTGGTATTTCTTGAACCACATATAGGTAAACTGAGGGTTTAGGTTTCCACTGCAGTGTAATTTGCTTGGAACTAAACTAAACCTTTGCTTCAGAGGTTATCAATGCTCTTGTAGTCTTTAAAAGAGGTAAAACCAGTTTCCCAAATCACCTAATTAAGGCATGGGAGTTCAGATATCTGCATAATATCAAACCTCAGTGCAACAGGGAAGAGAAGATATAACACAGGGGTCCAGACCCCCGTTCACTTTCTCTATCAGCAGATTTCCCACCCTCCCCTTAATGCAATACTACAAAACCATTGTTGCTTATATAAAATATTTTGGAGTCAAATAGGCTACCAAGTATGTAATAAGGCATCAGGATTTACCAGAATAAAACATCAACTTGTTCTCACTGAGCCAGAATAAGAAAACTTCTGCAAATCTAGCAATTACTTTAAAAAGCCAGATTCATTTGGAAGGAATTATCTCACCAAACATTTTGCAAGAACCGTGACATGTTATCCCAAGGAAATTTTGAGGTGACTTTTAGAAATTACACTCAGCTATGGAACAAAAGGAGGCAACTGAAATATTCGCTCCTGCTCAGATATTTTTAATAAAGCAGAGCTTGTTAAAAATAAACTGTAAAGATTTGGGCGGAATCACAAATCATCTCATCACCATTTGGGGGAAAAAAAAAGAAGATGAAATATCAGCTTGTAAAGTCTTTTCTGCAAAGCCAATTTTCTCCTCCTTCCATCTGGTTTATCTGTATTCCAAAATTCTCATTTTCAAAGAAGTTTCTAAAATGGCAATTCTGGACCGTTTTTGTTCTTACTAAACAAAGCAATGTACACCCAGGGTAGAAATATAAAGATGAATGCAATGAATTAGAGGGCTTTTTTTTTTTTTTTTTTTTTGTCTGACAGTTGTTTTTTAAAGCCAGCATTTAAAGCAAAAAAGAATGTGGGTAATTTCACACCTGCATTGCTTCTTACCCAACCATGGGGCTGAGTCCTTAGTCTCTGGTCAAACACAAACTGACATCAGTGATCCAGCAAGGGCTAGCATCATAGCATCAGAACTTTAATGAGAGGGGCACCCTACCAGCACTTCCAAGACTGACAGAGAAAAGGAAACATGGCAAATGCAAAAGCAGTTTATGAAGGGCAAAATAAAAATTCTGCTGTAGACAAGAATTTGAAATTTGCCCAATGCCATTTCTTAACATTTTATGGACTCTGATTTGGAGAACAGCAGTAAAAAAGTGACACTTTCCTGCAACGAAATGATTAGAAATGTAAACTACAACAGTAGCACTGCAAAGAAATACCTAGAATTTAAAAGGTGGTATTCAAACAAATCATCTTTATTTTGCAGTTTATTAACTTTCAGCATAACTTTTGATAAAGAACATTAAAATGAAGGTTAAGAGAAACTTACCCCATAGACCAGTTCACCCACCATGCCATTCCATATCTTAGTCTCAGGGTCCCTAGCTCCATATTTCCCATCTCCAACAATTGACAGTTTGTATTTTATTCCAACATGTTTTGCTATTTCAGAAGCTAAGTCTACACAATATCCTTCATATCTCTCATTCCCTTCTAGTTGTTCATGGTTTTTCTTATACATTACATATGGCGATTCCTTCGAAACAAAAGATCAAAAGTCTATGAATGTAAAATACAGCTTTAAAACATACAAAATAAGAGCTGTTATTATCCTCTACATTACTGGCAAGTATTTACAGTATTTCCTGCTTTGGTACAGCAATTAGAAAGACAGGCTTTTGCAGTTCAAGAATTCTTGTCTGATCCTACAGCCACACATACCATTGATTTAGTTCCTAGTACAGACCCACTAAAGACAACAGGACTATTCCAGTTTAACAAAGTTACACTTCTGTTTGCAGGATTAGGCCTGATTAGACAGTCAAATAGCACCACTGCAGTAATAACTCAGGTGTTAAAGAACTGACATACCCAACACCTGTACCATCAAAATCATTTCCTAAGGCCCCAGTGGCCTAGAATGGGGCTCTGATGGAGATATTTTCAAAGCAGCCTAAGGGAAGCTAGGAAGCAGCAATTTTTGCAACTAAATTCCCTTAGCCTTCTTGGAAAATTCTAGTTGAAATTCTGATTATATCTCACTAAATCCATAAAAGTGTAAAATACAGTGCTTCAGGAAGTAGCATAAAATTGGTTCATGCTTAGTAGAACTGTAACAGCCATAAAAGTCACAAACAATATTGTACATAACACATCTGCTAGAGGCGTTGGGACAGACACACATGCTGCTGTTTGTGAGACACAGGAAAAGCTTTACTCCTCTGGAATTGCACAGGTATAGGTCACTTTTCACCCAGTGCTAGAGCAGCTCCGGTTCTCTACAGGCTTCTACAGGCCACCCTTACTCAGTCCACAGGTGCTGAGTTTACAGGAGCTGTACCTGAGTGAGGGGTGCAAGATTTGAACCTATAGCAGGAAGGCCAGATCCTGCAGTCAATTACATACATGCATAATAACTTCTGTGAGACATCTGATTGAGTTCAAGTGTCTGAGAAGCAGCAGAGTGTTCAGCTCAGTGAGCTCCTTATGTGAATAAGGTTATCGATACACAGAGAAGTTTGCAGGGTCAAGCCCTCAGTACATCTCTGGAAGATACTGAACTTTTCAGTCACTTGAAGTCACATAGCATTCAACATTTCCCTCCTGGCAAGGTGTCTAACACACCTCAGGAGACACGTGTCTTGTTTCCCAAGCACAAACACACTAAGAACATAAAACTTACCAAGATGGTAGTGACTACTATAGTTCTGTTCTCCACAGATGAACTGTCATTAGAGGGCAGCTGATCTAATGCTGGCACAAATCTTTCATATTCATTCCAATAACCAACCTATAAAAATGAAGATTGTTACCTCACTGTATATGTTTGCAAGGACTCGGGTGCATGAACTTGCAACAGCAAGCTCAAAAGATAGGGCTTCGTAACACTTATGCAACATTCTTGCCATTGAAGGACTACTTTAGCTTTAATCTAATTTCTTTGAAGAAATCATGCTCTCAAGCAGACCCCTAAATAAATACAAGCCATTTCTAAGTGAAAATGCGTATTAAATTCCCTCTATCTAAATTCACATCATCATGGTGCCTGTGGAATAAATTCTCATGCACCTACAGCATAAGAACACACTACAGACAAGAAATTAAACTGCACAGCACTCTGAGTAAAATCCTTTGATTTTATCATTTTTATCCATATCCTGCCATGGTTTGAACAGTGAATACAGTCCCTGCAGACATGCCTGAGCTAGTTTCAGAGTGGATGCCCAGATATCATTAGCAATGCAGGCACATCATTATCTTCAGTATGGGATACAAAACCCTCGGTGAACATGAGCTGGCTATTTGTCAGCTGGCTTGGGCTGATGTTCATGGTGCTGTGGCTACACTGTTACGGGCTTACATCAGTTTCTGCATAACACAGAAGTAACACTGCTGTTGGCACTATAAACCTAGCTGAATGGCTAAGCCATGTCCAGAGATGTTTTCTTGTCAAGTATGTGCAGAAGAGTCTAAGGATTCTCAGTGGTGTCTGAGCAGGTTAGGTATCTTTCACCAGGTGAAATCAGGGGGATTTACATGCCTTGGCTGCATGGACTCTTCTCTCAATTCTCCTGAAACCCTGTTTACATCATTATTTTTGAAAATCTGCTCTAAATTCCTTCCATAACAGGGTGCTAGGCACCTATCCCACTGTCCTGGGTTCCGCAGTAGCAGTCATGTTTTTCCTTTGTGTTAACTGGTACAGTGCTGTGTTTTGACTTCCAGTTTGAGAACAGTGTTGGTGAAGCCGATGTTCTCGGTTGTTGCTAAGTGATGTTTACCCTGACCAAGGACTCTGTGAGGCTCATGCTCTGCCAGGGAGGAGGGGAGGCTGTGAGGAAGCAGAGACGGGGCGCCTGACCCGGGCTAGCCGGGGAGGTATTCCATACCACAGCACGTCATGCCCGGGGTGAGGGGTAACTGGGAGTGACCCGGAAGGACAGGGGTTTCCGGGTGGAGCTCGTTTCTCTTGGCCGGTGGTATCGTATTCTCTTCCCTTGTTATTTTTCCCTTATCATTGTTGTAGCTGATAGTAGCGGTGGTGATTTGTTGCTGGACTGTTTTTGTCTCAACCCGTAGGAGTTGCACTCTCTCGATCCTCCTCCCCGTTCCTCCGGGAGCGGGGAAGGGGAGAGCCCCGGTGCGGGGAGGCAGGGGGGGAAGACGGACACGGACCTCGATTGTTGTCAGCTCGGCACCACTCACTGAGAGTGAGTGAACAAGCTACCTGACTGGGTTTAAACCACGACAGTTCTTTTATCCACCCCTTATTCCATACCATTCACGTCGTGCTCAGATCCCACATTTTTCAATACACCATCGCTCTCCCACATATATACATCCATATACATACAGACCAAGAGGAAAAATCATTTTCTTAGTGCATGGACCAATCCCTATAATGCTGCCGAGTCCATTCGGTCCATGATGTTCAAAGTTCATTCTCTGTTGGGATGATGGCTGGAGGGAAGTCAGGGCCAGTCGCTGGTGACCTGGAGACATCTAGTTGATGGGCTATAAAAGCATTACACAGCAGGCAACAGCATACAATTGAGTTCACTGGCTGTTTTCCCCTAAAATCAAATCCCCTTGAGGTATACATCGGACTTCCCCATCTTCCCGCATTACCCACCAAGTATATCCAGGTCCCTGAGCAAAAGCAATCCCACGAGTGGGTTTGCCTTTACCTGAAGCAGGAATTACCCAGACTGTCTTCCCCAGCAAATTCTTCATATGCACCACGGGAACTTTGTCCCCCTCTACAATATGTAACAGTTCTGACTGGGCTGGGCCAGCCCTGTTGGCAGATCCTCTGGTGTTGACCAACCAGGTGGCCTTTGGTAAGTGTGTATCCCAATGCTTGAAAGTTCCCCCACCCATCGCTCTCAGTGTAGTTTTTAACAGCCCATTGTACCGTTCGATTTTCCCAGAGGCTGGTGCATGGTAGGGGATGTGATATACCCACTCAATGCCATGCTCTTTGGCCCAAATATCTATAAGGTTATTCCGGAAATGAGTCCCATTGTCTGACTCAATTCTCTCTGGGGTGCCGTGTCGCCACAAAATTTGTTTCTCAAGGCCCAGGATGGTGTTCCGGGCAGTGGCATGGGGCACGGCGTATGTTTCCAGCCACCCGGTGGTTGCTTCCACCATGGTAAGCACATGGCGCTTGCCTTGGCGGGTTGGTGGCAGTGTGATATAGTCAATCTGCCAGGCCTCCCCATATTTATACTTCAACCATCGTCCTCCATACCAAAGAGGCTTTAACCGCTTGGCTTGTTTAATTGCAGCACATGTTTCACACTCATGAATAACCTGGGCAATAGTGTCCATTGTTAAGTCCACCCCTCGGTCACGGGCCCATCTATATGTTGCATCTCTGCCCTGATGGCCTGAAGTGTCATGGGCCCACCGGGCCAAAAATAATTCACCTTTACGTTGCCAATCTAAGTCCATCTGAGCCACTTCAATCTTAGCCGCTTTATCCACTTGTTGGTTGTTCTGGTGTTCCTCAGTGGCCCGACTCTTGGGTACATGGGCATCTACATGACGTACCTTCACCACCAGGTTCTGCACCCTGGCAGCAATATCTTTCCACAGTGCAGCAGCCCAGATGGGTTTACCTCTGCGTTGCCAGTTGCTCTGCTTCCACTGCTTCAACCACCCCCACAGGGCATTTGCCACCATCCATGAGTCAGTATAGAGATAAAGTACTGGCCACTTTTCTCGTTCAGCAATGTCCAGGGCCAGCTGGATGGCTTTCACCTCGGCAAACTGACTCGATTCACCCTCTCCGTCAGCAGTTTCTGCAACTTGTCGTCCAGGACTCCATACAGCTGCCTTCCATCTCCGATGCTTTCCCACAATACGGCAAGAGCCATCAGTAAACAAGGCATACTGCTTTTCACTTTCTGACAGTTTATTATATGGTGGGGCCTCTTCAGCGCGCATCACCTCCTCCTCTGGTGACATTCCGAAATCTTTGCCCTCTGGCCAGTCCATGATGACTTCTAGAATGCCTGGACGACTGGGATTTCCTATTCGAGTTCGTTGTGTAATTAGTGCAGCCCATTTACTCCATGTAGCATCGGTTGCATGATGTGTAGAGGAGACCCTGCCTTTGAACATCCAGCCCAGCACGGGCAGCCGGGGTGCCAGAAGGAGCTGTGCTTCAGTGCCAATCACTTCCGAAGCAGCTCGAACCCCTTCATAGGCTGCCAGTATTTCTTTCTCAGTTGGGGTATAGCTGGCCTCAGATCCTTTATATCCCCGACTCCAAAAGCCGAGGGGTCGACCTCGAGTCTCCCCTGGAGCTTTCTGCCAGAGGCTCCAGGTAGGACCGTTCTCCCCAGCTGCAGTGTACAATACATTTTTTACATCTGGTCCGGTCCGGACTGGTCCAAGGGCTACTGCATGAACTATCTCGCGTTTAATTTGCTCAAAGGCTTGTTGCTGCTCAGGGCCCCATTTAAAATCATTCTTCTTCCGGGTCACATGATAGAGAGGGCTTACAATCGAACTGTAATTTGGGATGTGCATTCTCCAGAACCCCACTGCACCCAAGAAAGCTTGCGTTTCTTTCTTATTAGTTGGCGGAGACATTGCTGTTATCTTGTTGATCACATCTGTGGGGATCTGTCTACGTCCATCTTGCCATTTTATTCCCAAAAATTGAATCTCCTGTGCAGGTCCCTTGACCTTACTCCGTTTTATGGCAAAACCGGCTTTCAGCAGGATTTGGATTATTTTCCTCCCTTTCTCAAAGACTTCTTCCGCTGTATCGCCCCACACAATAATGTCATCAATGTATTGCAGGTGTTCTGGAGCTTGCCCCTGTTCCAGTGCAGTCTGGATCAGTCCATGGCAGATGGTAGGGCTGTGTTTCCACCCCTGGGGCAGTCGGTTCCAAGTGAACTGGACACCCCTCCAAGTAAAAGCAAACTGTGGCCTGCACTCTGCTGCCAAAGGGATTGAGAAAAATGCATTGGCAATATCAATCGTGGCATACCACTTGGCTGCCTTTGACTCTAGTTCATACTGAAGTTCTAGCATGTCCGGTACGGCAGCACTCAATGGTGGTGTGACTTCATTCAGGCCACGATAGTCTACTGTTAGTCTCCATTCTCCATTAGACTTTCGCACTGGCCATATGGGGCTATTGAAGGGTGAGCGGGTCCTGCTGATCACCCCCTGACTCTCCAGTCTACGGATCAGCTGATGGATGGGAATCAGGGAGTCTCGGTTGGTGCGATATTGCCGCCGGTGCACTGTTGTGGTCGCAATTGGCACTTGTTGTTCTTCAACTTTCAGCAACCCCACAGCAGAGGGATCTTCTGAGAGACCAGGCAAGGTGGACAGCTGCTCAATTTCCTCAGTCTCCAAAGCAGCAATACCAAAAGCCCACCGGTACCCTTTTGGGTCTTTGAAGTACCCTCTCTTGAGGTAGTCTATGCCGAGAATGCATGGAGCCTCTGGACCAGTCACAATAGGGTGCTTTTGCCATTCCCTCCCAGTCAGGCTGATTTCAGCCTCCAGCACAGTCAACTCTTGGGATCCTCCTGTTACTCCAGAAATATAGATGGGTTCCACCCCTTGACAGCTTGATGGCATCAGGGTACACTGTGCACCGGTATCTACTAGAGCCTTATACTTCTGTGGGACTGATGTGCCAGGCCATCTGATCCACACAGTCCAGTAAATCCGATTGTCCCCTACCTCCACCTGGCTGGAGGCAGGGCCCCTCTAACAGTCGTCACAGCATTGGACACTTAAGTCGTGTTGAAAGGGATTATTCTTCTTTATCACAGGAGCTGGAGTGAAATCAGCTCTTCCACTCCATCTGGGAAACTGATCACCAGAGACTGAAGCCGTAGCTCTCATGGGACGATCAGTCTTGGCCCTTGCTCCCCTCTTCAGTTCACTCACCCGTTCCTCCAAAGCTGAAGTAGGTTTTCCATCCCACTTTGTCATGTCTTCTCCGTGATCCAGCAGGTAAAACCATAGGGTACCCCGTGGCGTATATCTCCTGTATCTCCTCTCTTGAACAATAGGACGCCTTTTGTTAATAGCTGAGACGTGTGTTGGTACACGTGAGGAGCCGGATAAATCAGATAGATTGTCCTTCAATTGTTCGATGTCCTGGGACAGTTTTTTCACAGCTGAGATGATGGAAGGGGTGAGATTGTCTTCGAACTCTCGGAGTTTATGAACCATTTCATCCACTGTTAGTGGTACTATGTCATTCCAGGTTACTGTTGCCAATGAATGGGCATATGATGACGGTGCATTCCGTGTAAGTTTTCGCCACATGGGTCGTGTACATTCAACTTCATCTGGATCTATAGGTGTATCCCCGTTATTCGGCTTGATGTGATAGATCATCTCTACGATGGCCGATTCCCTCAGAGACTGGATGCCTTTGTCTATAGTATTCCACTTGGCCGAACGACTCGTAACATCGTCCTTGTACGGAAACCTTTCTTTCACAGCTGCCAAGAGCCTCCTCCAAAGGCTGAGGGACTTTTTCTCTCTTGCAATTGCTTTGTCAATTCCCCCTTCTCTAGCAAGTGATCCCAGCTGCTTGGCTTCTGTACCTTCTAGTTCGTGACCATCAGCCCCATTGTCCCAGCATCGGAGTAACCAGGTGATGATGTGCTCCCCTGGTTGACGGGTAAAATCTTTTCGCATATTCCGCAGCTCGGTTGAGGTCCGAGGTCGAGAAGTTACCTCTTCTTCTTCTTCTTCGTCATGTGATGATGACTCCTGATCAGATTCTGGACCGGGTGGTGAATTCATTGGTTCTTCATCTCGCTTCACCCTTTTTGCCTCCTTTTTGCTTGTTCTCTTGCGTACAGGGGCAACTGATATTGGTACGAATTGGTCCTCTGGTTTGGCTGCAGTGATTATCACTGTGGTTTGAGTAGCAACTGTACTTGTTACTGGGGGTGGTGTAGCTACTGTGCTTGGAGCTGGGGTAACCGCGCTGTCTGTTGCAGTTGAAGTTTGAGCAGCTGCTGTACTTGCCACTGGGACAGCTGTGCTGTTCATTGCAGCCAAAGTTTGAGTAGCGACTGTTGCTTTGCCCTCAGATCCGCCGACATTCTTTTCCTTTTGAAGGTGCTGGATAGTGTTGAACAAGGCCCTGTAAGCATAGGCCAAGCCCCAGCACGTTGCCATGATTTGTCCATCTCTGGTATGGCCAGAATGACCACACACCTCATTTAAGTGTTTTACTAATTCTTCTGGATTTTGCAGTTGTTCAGTAGTGAAATTCCAAAGTACTGGAGGGGCCCACTGACCTAGATACTTGCCCATACTATCCCACACACCCTGCCACTCATGGCTGTCCAGCCTCAGGGAAAATCTCTCGGTCCTCCTACATCGTCGTTTGACCCCAGACAAGACCCAAACCTGAATCTGCTTAACTCCTGAAATCAGTAGTGGGTAAAACACACTCTGTATGCGTGTTAGCATGGTGATTCCCATCACCATCAGCAAACAAGTCTCAACAGCATTAAAAGGCCATTCAAAAAATTCAAAACTCTCAAATGTAAATGGTCTGGGGGGACGACTAGGAGGGTAAAAGGATGTCTCCTTCCCAGGTTGAGCACCTGAGAAGGAGAAAAAAGATGTGTAATTGCTAAGCACCTCCATCATATACCTCCCAAAGTATAAAGGTGGTGACCACACTGGGAACATAAGCCAGATCAATTTCATGATCAATGATTCTATTGTATTACAAGTCATTACCATAAAGTACAATGGGATAAAAACCTTAGCCCAAGCCCCATACTTGAAAAACACTAATACAGCAAGTACCGGATGGACGTAAGATATCATATACTGAAACTGTGAGATCAAGAGGAACAACCTTGAGAGCCAATAAATCAGCATTGTGACGAGTGACTATCAATCCAGTCAGATCTGTTCTTATCTCAACCCTTCGTGCCCCACGTTGGGCGCCAAAAAGAACTGTCGTGGTTTAAACCCAGTCAGGTAGCTTGTTCACTCACTCTCAGTGAGTGGTGCCGAGCTGACAACAATCGAGGTCCGTGTCCGTCTTCCCCCCCTGCCTCCCCGCACCGGGGCTCTCCCCTTCCCCGCTCCCGGAGGAACGGGGAGGAGGATCGAGAGAGTGCAACTCCTACGGGTTGAGACAAAAACAGTCCAGCAACAAATCACCACCGCTACTATCAGCTACAACAATGATAAGGGAAAAATAACAAGGGAAGAGAATACGATACCACCGGCCAAGAGAAACGAGCTCCACCCGGAAACCCCTGTCCTTCCGGGTCACTCCCAGTTACCCCTCACCCCGGGCATGACGTGCTGTGGTATGGAATACCTCCCCGGCTAGCCCGGGTCAGGCGCCCCGTCTCTGCTTCCTCACAGCCTCCCCTCCTCCCTGGCAGAGCATGAGCCTCACAGAGTCCTTGGTCAGGGTAAACATCACTTAGCAACAACCGAGAACATCGGCTTCACCAACACTGTTCTCAAACTGGAAGTCAAAACACAGCACTGTACCAGTTAACACAAAGGAAAAACATGACTGCTACTGCGGAACCCAGGACACCCACTTAGGGTCTGTACTTTATTTAGGAGACAAGAGAATGAGTAGCAAATTCTAATTGAAACCAAACTTATTTTCTGTTCATTTCAGAAAGTTTCTAAAATCCATAGGCTCCTGTTTTGCTATGCCTCTGAGACCTGCTGTGGAGGGGAAGGGAAAGATGGAATAGAATTTAAGGAGACAAGGCTGAGCACAGGACCATGACAGCAGGTATTGTGCTTGGTAGCAGAAAAGCTCCAGAAGGGTTTTAGGGGAAAAAGTGAAGTCTGAAGTTGACATGGAAACCGATGAAGATACTAACCAGGGTGAGTGGTTTGGCCCAGGAACAGAACAGAACGAGGTTCCTGGGACAAAGACAGCGAGAAGGTGGGGTTTCCTCAGGGCCCTGTTATTACAGGGCCTGTGTAGTACTTTTGAGTTTCATTACTTTGCTGGAATAAATATCTGTGAAGATGTGAAATCAGGATGCATATCTTGAAACTCACCTTCCGTGATCCAGCTGCTTTCATTTCATACACATCAATTGTGTAATTTGTTCTCCGCCCATAGGTGTCAAACTGGATGTTCCCTGTCATTCCTTGAACTTGCACCTTAAGGGAATAAATAGAAAAAAAAACATTTTAATAAAAGATTCACTTTATTTTTCCCTTTGTTACATTTTGCAGGAACCCACTGGCTCTAGCATAAGTTTTACCTAAGAGGCTTGTAGCGTTTTTAACACAGTCAGTTGCATTCTTCATAACAGAAACAATCTAACTCCTCTGTTTGATAGTTAGTACTCAGCTGGTGACTCACAACTGCAGTGAGCTGCATTTAAGTGAAATTAGATCTGCAGGTATGTTAAATATAAGAAAGACTGATTCTTCCATGCTTAATCACACCGGGTTCACAGATACAGAAGGGAGTATCAGTGAGGCACATGCAACAGTTCAGTGCCATTAAACCCCTCACAATGTGGTACTGATTTGTGATATGTACCAGAATCCTGTAGCATTGCTCATTCCGGGAAGTGCTTTATTTTAAGATCAGTCCCAGCGTAGGAGAAAGGCATGAATGTCTTCTCTGAATGAGCACAGACAATTGTCTCTACTGCTTATGGAGTTTTGGTCTCAATCTGGATGGATGGGTGTACAGACGGTAAGTCATTATCATTACCTACTCACATGAATCATCTTAACAGGAAGTATGAAGTACTTTGTTTCAAAGAAAAAAAATCTTCCTTGGTTCCCTGTATGAAAGGGTGAGATATTTCCATTTATCACTTATCAACACTGACAAGCTGTCATCTCAGGCAGAAGGGGTAACAGTCTGAAACTTCAGGAGGGGTAAATTAGCTTTAATATTTAGCAAAATGCTGTAGAAATTACAGGAAGAGGTGATGGAAGTCTAGTCAAAGGAAGCTCTTCAGGACTGGTGACTGATCTGCTATTTATGGTTTAGAAGTGGTGCAATCAAACTCGTTACGGTAGACAAGGCTACATAAAACCAGCCAAAATTCCTTGGACCCCATATTATCCAGTGAGCCAAAGTCAGACTGACACATAAGAAGCATGATTTTTTTAATCAGTAAGTGGGTTTGAACCTTTCTTAAGATAGTTTTATATCATTTCAGGGGTCTGGAAGAACATGTCAGTTATTCCTGTCTCCAGGAAGCTAGAGAGGTGAATGGGACTTTGAAAGCCAAATTTGCCCGAGAGGTTTCATTAGCTGTGGACAGAGTAAATGAATTTGCAGCCAGATGTGAGTTGCTGTGCCTGCTTTTTGGCACCTGCTGGAAGCTGCCTGGCTACCTCAGCACAGCAGTCTCAGCACAGCTTGTTAGGCTGGCTTCACCCCGACGTGTACTGAGACACAAGCATTGTGCACTTGACACCTTTTGACTTCAAATATAATTTATTTCTATTTTTGGTGGGGAAACTCAGCACTTTCCAAAACGTGGCTGCACCAAGGCAGGAAAGCTCACCAGGACTCAGAATGCTCCTGGCAGGAGCCTGTGGAGGCAAGCACAAATGGAGTGACAATTTATAACTGCCCAGATCTGCTCAGGTAAATGGTCTGCTGCCGTTCTGATGTCTTAGAATCAGCTTTAGAAATACAGACAGGCAGAGTGTTCAAGGCTGGAGGGAAGCAGACTCAGGTAATGCCCATTTCCCTTTTGCCAGCGGGATGACTAGAGTGTGGCACTGAACCTTCTGCTGGCACAGGGTATTCCAAGGATGTCTTGGAAAAAATACTCTCATCTGAGTTGTAGCTACAGAGTGGAGAGGAAGTGCTGTTAAATAAAAGAATTTTTCTCCAGCAAAGATTCAAGATCATTACCTGAATCCAGGGAGAGTGTGATGGACAGGAGGAGGTCTGGAAGGCAGTGTGGAATGATTGATCTGAGGTAGCGCTTGTAGAGGTGTTGGTTTTCTTTGTTGACAAGAACACCTCATGTCTCATTTGGAGGAGTTCTATGTTTTGCTTGTAATTAAATTCAAATGGACAGTACAAATTCTTTAACTATTGTGAAGGTTGAATTTAATTAGCATTAGGGAATGTGTAGTTAAGGCATTTGTTAGGAAGTGACATAACTGCATAAAAAGAGCTTTGGCAATGTGAGACCGAACTATCTCAGTCTTACGAGTGATATAATCTGACTATAACCTTCTATAACGCATTATAGCCTTCTGATATAATCCTTCCAATTTGGTAATTGAGAAGAAGCAGTAATTAAGCTAAGTGTTTGAAGGCTGACCTAGGATTTGTTTATACCTAACACGGCCTTAATTCTGATGTAACTCACTGCAGTTCTATGCGTGCATTAATATAATCTATTCTAACAGGTTTCTTTTAGAGTTATTTGAGCCAGATCAAAAGCAGGACATATTCTCATCTCTTATATCTACAGAAATGTTATCCAATTTTTCCTGTTGCTTTAACACACATAGCAGTCTAAGAAGAGTTAAAAACCAACAAAATCAGAGACATAAGTGAGGTAGAATCCCATGCAATAACTCGTGTTAGGGATAAAAATAGGTCATGCAGAAGGTAATCAGGCTGAGTGCAAAGTTATGCCAGGAAACAGAACTGGTTTGAGGCTAAACTGTGTCAAGGTTCAGCCTGGTGCTGAAAGCCAGCAGTATTGCTATGACCAACAACATTTTTTCCACTGCTTTAAACCAATCTGAGTTGGCTTTCCACTAGCTAATTATCAACACCTCATACATGCGCTTAAGTCCATAAATACAGGTATCCCAGTCTAGTTCTGTTAGTCAGATTTGCAGGCTCAGCCTGACTTTAAGAAACCCTTAATACATGTTTGTTTGCAAAATGGCTCGTGCTCACTCTGATGGGAAGCTTGGGTTTTACAGGGGAGTCACACTGTAGGTGCCCTGGTGGAGACAATCAGGCAGATGCTGCACTGGTGCCAGAGGGATGTGATTTTGGCCAGTTTTGAGATCTAACTTGGTTTTTGAGTGTATCTTATACATCCTTTGTCATTAAGATTTTTCTTTCTGTCTTCTTTTTCCTTAGGAGCTGCAGCTGTTTGTGTGAGTACATGGAGAAGGATGCAGTTCGGTCCCAGCAGAATTGCTGCTGTTGTGGAATATAAACATTCATTAGCCAGTGTGTTTGCCCTTACCATTTTCAGTGCTCTTTCTATGTCAATTCCTTGGCTCCACGGTACTGCAGGGTTAGCCAGGCAGTCTCCAGCGCTACCTCTCCTGGAGACATCCACACGCTGTCTTCGGAGATAACGGAAAGCCTCTGCTATGACTAGGACTGCATCATGGGTCAGTGCAGATGTATACTAAAATTGATGCAAATAAAATATGGTCACAAACTGCAACCTTAGTACTGCCCAGGTTTATCAGGCCTAGCCCTTCTCTTTGTTAAAATACTCTTAGAGGAATCATGCTTGCAAGCCCTTTTTCTTGCTCTCTGTCCTGCCACAGATATTTTATGTAGCTTATCGACTCCATCTATTTCAATTAACACAGTAAAAATACTTTCATTTTGGATAGCATCTAGCAGCAAAATAACAAAGCCAGTTTATAGTTGCATAAAGTTTAAATTTAATTGGAAGCAAGTTTATCTAAGTGATGTCACTACCAAAGTCTGCAATTCCATGCTGGCCCATACTGCTACCAATACCAAAGAAGAGCTCATACTGGTTTTTGTTTGGAGCGTTTTTTTTTAACAAGACTGCCAAGAGAGTTTTGAATTGAAATTAACATAAATCATTTCTGTTTGGACCACAGTCCTGATCAGGTAGCATCTGTGGTAAAGAATAGATCAGATTACTTTTCACAGAAGACAGCTATACAAGCAAGTACTCACAAAACACACTTTAGGCATTACATCCCCTTGGGAATTCCCCATCTGCCTTCTCTGAGGAGGGCAGTAAGATTTGTGTAGCAGCAACTCTTCAACAGAACCCCTCAGACTCCTTAACTACTTGTCCATGTTACTGTCAACTTCAGCCATTGCTTGTTGTATGTGTCTAGCGACACCTCCCAATTGCAAAAATTTACCTATGAAGCGACATGGAGGTGGGTTTTTCTCCACATTTATGTGTTTGCTGAAAGTTCTTCCCTCCTACAGTGGACCAGGCTCTGCATATGACATCTTTGGTTTTCACCGGCATTACAGCACACCAGGATACCGTTTCAACACGTGCATACTGAGAGCAATTGAACATGCTCAGTTTGTAAGACCAGGTTTCAAACCCCCTCTTACAAACAGCGTTTGTAAGGGAATGCAGAGAAGAAAAAAAGAATATAAGGGGTATCTGCATGTGTTGGTGCAGCTGCCCTTCCCTTGGCTGTCTCTTTGATACCATAATGCTCCTGGCTCCTGATGAACCTTATGCTGGAGTTAATGCCAGAAGATACTGCGTGAATTAGAAAGGCGGAAATCCAAGTTTCAACTGCATGTTCCGCTATTCTCTTTGTGGATAAGACTTATCAAATTCAGCAGAAGTTAATGCTATCCTGTAGAGCAGAGTAGTACAATTGGTGTTCTGTATTTCTTTAAAATGTGTATTATCTTATTGCAAACTCTTGCCTTAGGAAATCTGCACAGAACAAGGTGTGTCTGCATGCACACATCAAGAGAACCACATCTGATAAAAAAAAAGTGCAAAGGTAGGACTGTGAAGAAGGTTTTACAGCAGACATTCTTACATAGTTTTAAATGACAGCAGTTACTGAGTGTGGATCCTGCTCTGACTGTATCACCCTGCTCTGACTGTACTTAAGCACAAGCACTTTTTTGATCCTGCCCATCTTTACCTCTTTCTGTGATGCTTTGCAATGATCATCCTCTCCTCTTCTAGTAAGTTAACAAAGGTTATATGTCAGATTCCACACAATATAGAATCAGGCCATAATTTTAAGGTATTTGTTCTTGTATTAGAAAAATCTTGTAATAGCTGTCCAATCTAGCACTACATAAAACTTACACGCTGATAATTTTTTCAGTAGACTGCGTCAATTGTCAGTAACCTTAATGCAGTCTCTTCCAAGTCATGCCAAGAGAGCTATCTAATTTTGTACTTTATTTGAATTCTACTTATAAATGCATGAACATGCAAAGAGAAGAAAGAGAGAGAGAAGGAAAAGGCTGATAAAATAAGGAATAAATTAAACATCAGGGCTTTAATCTCTAGGCAATTTTATTTCCTAATCAAAAATATTGTACATCAATTTTTAAATATGCTTTTTGTCTGATTGACAAATACTCTGCACGTTTCTGTAATGAGTGGTACATTCGTGGAAACATAATGTAATCTTTGTGTTTGTACCATATACTTAAAATTGTTTTCTAAGGGTAGAAAATAATTTTTCCCTCAAGGTAAATTGCTTTTAAGTGGAATAAAATCTTCCTAGGTTACCTTTATATATTTCAGAGCTTTTAAGATCAGTATGATACTTATCTTCACTTCTGCATCACTGCTAGAAAGGTTTAGAAAGCAGGCTTAGGTCCTAATCAACAGGGAACAATACACTAATCCGAGCATTGTGGGCCTCTGTTTGCCTTTCTCTGCTTCCTCTGAAATGCCAGCAAGGCTGTGGGCTGGTGTGGGATTAAGATAATTCTCCTCCCCCACAGAAATTACTTGCTCTCAGGGAATGGAAACGTATGCCTCTGAATGGCATCGGCCTCTGGCAGCAGAACCTCATAACCAGGTCCTATTCTGTCTGTAGTCCAACACAGTGCTACCACCTACCCCTGGTATGCCCCCCACCATGCATCAGACTGGACTAGACTTTTCCTTCCTAGCTAGCATTTTATTCTTCCCTGACCTTTGTCTCACTAAAATCAAGACATTACTCCAGTTTGTCAGAGTAATTTTGAATTCCAAATCCAGTCATCAATTTGCACAAGTCCTTCCCAAATCAAGAAGGAAAGAAATGAACTGTCTCATCATAGCCATGGTTCTTCAACAGGTTTGGCTTCCCTGAGACAGTTAGTATATATGATGTGGAGAACTGGACTTCTAAGAGTGACAGAATTCAAGGTCCTCTCATCCACCACCAGCCCCAGGTTCTATTCACCTATGCATATTGATGAAAAAGAACAGGCCTCATCAAAAGAGGAAGAAAGAATGTAATAGAAATATTAATAATATGCGGTGGTCCTAGAAGATTTAATGATTTCCATCACTGGAAGAGTACCCTTGATTCATGTCTCTATATGACAGTGAATAGTGTCCCCCTCTACTATAGAGATGCTTAGGCAGAAAAATACCTGGGAGAGATATTAACAGGTCTCCCAATAACAGGAGCCTTCACTTCACCCCGACTATAACAGTTTTTGTGAACTTGTGACTTTCATTCAAAAAAAATCAGGACAATTTTATTGGTTTGAGATAAAATATCCAGAGTGTTTAAGTAACGGACAGTAGTGTAAAATATGGGGTTAGATTATGAAGGCAACTGTCAGCAGTGCCTAGGAGGTGGCAGCAGCTTCTCAGTGAATCCAAAGCTACTTCATTTTGCACATGAAATTCTCTATTAGTGTTAAAATGGCCTAGTAACCCACAGTTTGCGTCCAGAAGCTAACTTAGCTAGCCGCCACCCCCCAAGACTAACTTAAGAAGTCCAAGTTAGAAGTTTTTACATCCACTACACAACAACAGAATTTGCAAGACCAAGCCTTTGCCCCTGAGGAAACCCCACCACACTGGGCACTCCTGTCCAACTAACAGCCTCTGCCTCTTTCTCTCTTCTGGAAGTACAGTGAATTTTGCAATGTATTCTAATGAAGTGTCTGTACCATACACATGCACGCATCTGGGGTTAAAAAACTTCAAATAATTGTTAAAAGCAACTTGTACAATCATCATCATCACTGTCACGGTAAAATAAATACCTTTAATGGTGAGTTTTTGGCTTCAGGGAATTCCCTTTCGTCCAGCCTCACCCAGCGTTGTAGAAACTGTTGAACTATCGGGTTTTCATTATTAACAATCTGGAATCCAGTAACATTGGCACCTCCATGCATTACTCTCTCCAGAACAATGTCTGTGAAACCCTGGGAGGACACATGTAGAAAACAAGAATCATTGTCATCAGAATCCCCTTTTCCTAGGCTCAATTTTACCTGCTACAAGTGTAGCACAAAAGAAACATTAATTTCCCTCTTGCTAGCTGAAAATATTCTACCTAGAAGACAATTATTATCATAATTGGGAGTGTGACAGTGGCATAGAATAGAATTTAAAATGTCAACCTGTTCAGACCTTTGTAATAGAAAACTGCCCTGTTGTGTGGTGGCAATGCTGTACGTAATATCCACTGGTCAGAAAGAAGAAAGTGGAGAAACTTGAAGTACTATTTCCACTCTTCTCTTCATCATGGTGAAAGGTCCAAGACCTCAATCCCTTTTATACAGCAAAGTGCACATGAAGATTCAGTGCTTGGAGCAGAATACCACTCAACACCCATACTGTTCTGTGGAGGCAAAGCACATGCCTCTTGTGAGGCAGCTCTCCATCACAGCATTCCTTAGCGTTTTACTTGCAAATATAAGGGATGATTCTCTGCCACTCTGTTGTTATTTATACCTGAAGCAGTAAATTGGTGTCTTTTTGATTAGTGTGACTTGATTGCAGTCATGTTTCTCTGAACGTCAATGGTTACACATGCTAAAAGGCAACCTAGAATAAGAACCCCTGTATTTCTATGCATACACTCATCAGTAAGATCATGATGGGTTCTTATAATGCAAAATGACTCATCTTAAAGTCATACAGTCAAAATGATACATCTTAAAGTCACATAAATAAGGCTATTTTAAAAATTGTCTTTTCTGCTTTAATCACACCAAAACATGGATACAGAGAATCTGCTAGCAAATGGGATTGCTAACTTGAAAGTGAGAATTTTGGAGGAACATTTTTCCACTCACACAGAACCCAAGAACTAGACTTGCTCCAGGATCAATTTCAATACAACCCTTTATCTAAGGAACTCTAGCAGATGGAGTTTCAAAGGCATCATAAACATCTCTAAAAGTCAATTCCAGAATCCAGAAGAAGCTCTAATACAGACAAAAATGTACTGTCTTGTGCTGGTAGGTCAACACATGCACAGGCGCAACCCTACACTTTGAAATACAAAAGAACAGCTAAACAACCTGCCTGGTTTACTTGATGGAACTGTTCTAATTTGCAGCCTTTAATCACTTATTTTATACACAAATATGCTACAGTTATTTTTTGTGGGGTGCTTATATTTCAAATACGTTACGTAGATGATTTGATTTATCAAGCGTTGGTTATGAGGATACAGATCAGTGGAAAACATAATTAAATTATTATTTTAAAATTAGTAGACGATATGAGATTCTTAGACAAAAGAAAGGCCATAATGGGGTACAAATTACTATAACCTACCAGTTCTAGTATTTACTGAAGTAATTTCTCAAAAACCAAGAACTCACCCATGCATTTCCTCTTTTGCTGATTAAAGTTGCCACAACCTGAACAGAATATGTTACCCTTTAAAATTTAGCTATGCTTGTAATGAAGACAATTTCTTACCAGATTAGCTAACATGTAGTGATAGCCTCTAGAATGTTTGCCGAGGATTACAACCTGTGTGAAGAAAAAAAATTACAAATTATTCAGTTGTAAGAAGCAGATTCTTAAGTAGTGAAAAAACAGCCAGAGAATACACATTTTGATAATCCTCTATGCCCAATCCACGGGCTGCACGAGAGTAACAGATCTGTGTCTTTACAGACACGATGTCTTTAAAACACATGGGCAGAGTACAAAGAAGAATAACCCACAGTGCCGAGAAGACTCTGCTTGTGGAGATGACCTTACCTGGCAAACTCACCCTTGCAATGGCAGTGTCTCCCCTGCCGACTAGGTTACTTTTAGTTATCAGTTCAAGTATTTCTGCTCTGAAATAAGTCGTGAATGCTCCATCCCTGGCAGTGTTCAAGGCCAGGCTGGACAGAGCCTTGGGTGACATGGTTTAGTGTGAGGTGTCCCTGCCCATGGCAGGGCGTTGGAACTGGATGATCTTAAGGTCCTTTCCAACCCTAACTAGTCTTTGATTCTGTAACACTATACCTACCAGCCCAGTAAACCCATTTACTTTGCTCCTTGTTTGTGGAGTGTATGAGAGGAGAGGTGGATGACAGCCCAGACACTCACTGTGTTTATGAAAGTGCACCAGTACAGTGGGGCTTGGTAGGCTCCAGGTCATACAGAGGGTTTCCTGCCATGAGAACCCTGGTCAAGCCTTGTCATACATGAATGCTTGAAGTTAAATTCCTAAAATTATAAGCAGTGACCTTTACTGCCTTTTGACAGCTTTCAAAAGGCCTGAAAATGTGTTGCTTCCAGAACATCTAAACAGACACATCTGACCTTACAGGTTTCATCAAAATTTTTACCAAGTGTGTGTTGCACATTCTCCTAAATCAACGTCTCCTGCCCTCCCTGCCCTCATGTGGGCACTTCCGTGAAAATGGAGTGATTAAATGGAATCTTTAAGACACAACAAAGCAGCAGGATGAACTGAGCAGCTGGATTCTGTGGGGGGAACAGGGAAGAGTGGAGGCAGAACCACCTGGCAAACCTGAATTCTGCCATCCTGTGTGTTTGCCCCCATTCCAGTAATGGTGTGCTTTATCAGAAAGCAGGAAAAAACCCACACCTCCCATGCCTATGCAGCTGGCTGCTGGCTCACCAGCAATACCCCTTGTGCAAAATCATGCTACTGCATTTAGCACTATTCCCTTGCCTTCAGACAATAACGTCAGTAACATTCATCCAGTCCCACAGCCATCAGCTCGAAAGATGTCCAGCAGTAAGACTTTAAATTAATAATTGTGGTGATTACGCATGTGTCAAGACAGAATCAAACCTACTTAGACTTACTGGGCTAAACTAGCAGTCAAAAATAGCAAACATAATGCTGGTGATACAAGCGCATCACTGACTATATCCTAGGAGCAGTTCAACTGAACAGATGACGCTTTTTGATGGAGAATCATCTGAAAAAAAAACCCCACACCATACTAATGTCCTTCTTCACAGTCACAGATAAACACTCCAAATGCCATACTCTTCAGAGACAGCTTTTCAACATGACCACTTACGTTTTTGCTAAAGACAGGTGACACTTGAGTCATTGACTTTATACATACTGCTGAGCCTGTTAAAGATCTTGATTATATTATTTAGTTCCCAACTGCCTCTTTGGGTTGTCTTGTCCTTAACAGATGCCATTTCTTTTAAATTCACATTTAATTCTGCAGAAATTTGCATACTTCCAGCAGTCTGGAAAGAAATTGCTGTTCAGGTCCTCTTGAGAACTGTATGTACACTCTGTTGGTAGAAAGCATCTGCTTTCCTACACTCACATTTGTTTTCTATGGAAATGTGCAGGCTCCCTTCAGATCATCTGGTACACATGCTATTTGCATACTGAATTCTCTATACCTTCTAATTTCACCTTAAAGGCAGTGATCTACTTTTAAAAGGTTAGAGACAAAGAATATAAAAACAATACTCTTTGTCCTTTTAACCTTATAGAAATGTATTTGTTTAAGAGGAAGAATACCATGACAGATGAAGTCAGAGCCTGTAAGAAAAACATAGATGGAGCTGCTACAGCCATCAGGAGCAATACTGCAAACAGGAAGTGCAGGACTCATTAGTATAGATCAGACCCAACTTGCATCTCATCTGTTGTCATGTCTCCAGAATGACCAGAAATAATTCTGTTTAGCCCCTTACAGAGGTCCAATGTACTATAGTCAAGCTTTAATTCATAAAGCATCTTTCAGAAGTGACCTGCCAGTATATTTCTACTCACAAAATCAACCACGTTAGTTCATAAGTATTTAACTGGATCTTAACGTTATTAAAATTCACTACACATGCTGTCCTAAATTTTAACAAGTACAGCTTTCCTCCTCCCTCACTGTCCACCCTCTACCAACTGTCCAATATCCTGAATGGAGCTGCTGAATTAGCGAGCCCAGCAGACACAATCACAAACATCAGTGTTACTCCTAGAGAAGTGAAGGGATGGATAAAGTTTTTTTCATGAAGAAGAAAAACAGGAGTATAACAAATAAATCTCATCAACTGCTGATACATCATGAAGCTTACACAGAAAGTGGGATATTGAATAGTGACGGTGAATAGAAAGCCAGGATTACAGGACAAGGATTTCACAGAGCTACATGTCTTTGGTACGTTTCTTTTCCAAGACTTAATATTGCTTTCACCTTGACTGAAAGAAAAGCTTATAAGATTCTACACTGAATAAAGGAGGAGGGAAAAAATGGCTGGAAACTATCATGAATAATTCAGACTTCTGATCCCACATAATTCTTGCCTTGTAGATAAAAAGATCATAATGTCAGGTTTGATATAGAATCAAATAAGGTTTGTATTTTTAATTAACTCTTCCGATATTTCCAATTAATTAAGAGAAAATCTAGGGAGAACATAATTACAATGTATGTGGTTTTAAAATAGAAGTAAAATCTGCTGGCTAGCACCAGGTTTACTGGAAGTACAGACCTATACGCCAGATTTGAGAGATTAAGTCAGCATTGCCAATTTTAGTGTTTCATTTGCCTGAGGAAGTTATTTTTTGAATGAAAGCATAAAGACATCTTGGTTTCCACTGCATCAGTCATCATGATAATAAACAGGCAGCTACAATTTTTTGCCTTAGCTTTTGCGTTTTTCTTACAGTTTCCGAAGATAGCATTATAGAGATTAACTGGCTAATATTAAATTGGCATAGAGCATTGTGAGATTTCTAAAGCAATTCTCTCATGATGTAGTTCAAAGGCTACATAACACCTAAGCAGAAGGACGGTGAAGAGGAAGCAAAATAACTTTAATACTAACCTCACCGTTACTCCATTATCTTTTGACTTACTCCCTATTCAGATTACAACTACAGCAAGTAGCAACTACGTGGATCTGGGTGTTTTTGCCATACAAATTCAATGTTGGAGTTAAGGGTGAAGGGGACATTACAAGGAGACTGGTGAACTCTTAGATGAAAGTCAAGGCAAGGAAGCTGTTTTAAATGGTAGCAATGGAGACAGACCTGAGGATTTTACTGGAATGTTCTTCCAAGGACTTGATAAGGAACTAGAATGGTAAGAACAGAGTGTGTAGGTGACCAGTAGCAACACATCAGAGGCAAGGAAAGAATGGGTTAATGAAAGACAAGACTCCGTGAGCTCAAAAGAAATCAAGCAATGGAAAAACAGTGCAAGTTTGTCAGGTGTGACAGAGTAGTCATATTTTGCCTTAAAAATCTCAATGGTTTGTCTCTGAGTCATAAAAGGGAAAGATAATTTTTCTTTCATGGATGGAGAAGATCACAGAACAGGGGAGGTTGGCAGGGGACTCTAGAGATTGTCTACTCCAATTCCCTAGCTCAAAGCACGGACAGCTAAAGCAGGCTGCTCAGGACTGTGTCCACTCAGGTTTTGAATATTCTCAAAGAAAGAGATTCCACAAGCTCTCTATGGAGCCTGTTTCAGTGTCTGACCACACTCACAGCAAAAATGATGTTCCTTACATGTAAACAGGATTTCCTGCATTTCAGTCTGTGCTCTCACCTCGTCTTGTCACCGGCCACCACTGAGACTGACAGTGAGACTCTGAGAGGAGTCTGGCCCCATCTTTTTCATTCCTTCCCATCAGATATATGCAGACATTACTGATACCCCCCATGAGCTTTCTCTGTTCCAGGCTATTTAACCCAAGTTCTTTCAGCCTTTCCTTGTATGTCAGATGCTCCAGTCCCTTAATTGTCATGGGGGCCCTTGCTCCAGGATGCCTAGTCTTTCCGGTATCAGTGAGCCCAGAATTTTACACAGCACTTCAGATGCAGCCTCACCAGTGCTGAGTAGAGGGGAAGAATCACCTCTATTGACCTGCTGACCACGTTAATCTCTGCAGCTCAGGATGCTGTTGGCCTTCTTGCTGTGAGAGTGCAGTACTGGCTTGTGCTCAATTTGTATGCCAGGACCCCAAGATCCTGCTCTGCAGAGCTGTTTTACAGCCAGGAAGCCTCTATCCACTCCATACTGGTTATTCTAAAGTACAGGGCTTTGCATTTCCCTTTGCTGAACTTCATGAGGTTCCTCTCTGTTCACTTCACCAACCTGCAAAAGTATTACAGCACAAGCTCCTGGTGTATGAAACGCTCCGCCTAATTTGGTATCTGCAAACTTGCTGAGAGTGCATTCCATCCCACAACCTTCAGATCATTAATAGAGAGGTTAAACAGTATTAGCCCAGCACCCTTAGGGTACTCCAAATAGTAACTAGCCTCCAGCTGGCCTTTGTGCTGCTGATCACAACCCTCTAAGCCCAGCAGTTCAGTCAGTTTTAAATCCACCTTACTGCCTGTGTGGGCTTTGATTTTAAAGAGTCATTGGAAAACACAAGCTAAGGGGATATGCTTGCACTCTCACCTAGGGAAGTAGCTGTCATGATTTTGGCAGCAGTGAAAAGAAAAATACCATGTCCATTTAATACTTGTGAAGCTTATCTTCCCTTCATTTGAATCCATTGCCATCTGGTCTGTTTAGTCCATTTAGTCAGTTATTTATCATCCTTTATTTACAAATGAAGAAAGAAGGAAAAAGAGATCATGAAAGTACAGATTACCTCCTCTGCAGCTCAAAACCCTGACATTTTATGAGTCCATTAGATCTTTCCATAACATAAAATACTGATGCTGACAGACAGTATTGCCACAAGGAAGGGCTAAAGATTTTTACTGATTTTTTCATACCTGACAAGCGGCAGAAGTATGCCACTTAAATGAAATGACAGGCAAAGATCTGACCTGCTATAATGTGTCTTTCCATTTCAACCATACCTGGGAACAATAAGGCAGTTTAACTCTAGAACTCTTCTTTCCCACATTTTAAAAGACAGCAAGAAAAAAAGATTTCCTGTAAAGTCAGAGTAAAAAAGGATTTTGTTGTATTTGTCGAGGTTATTCATGCATTAATTTGGGTTCCACTTTTGGAAAAAGCCCACATTAACTTCAAGAATTTCTACTGATTTTTAAGTATACACGTATATTTCTGAGCAGCGTCTTTATGACTTGCTATACAAATACAGCTATGACACTGTTACCTTCAGTGTCATAAGTGTGCAAGTGCCAGAAGTGATGGCATGATTTTTTTCTTTCAGGAGCAAACAAGTAGAATAGACAACTGGACTCAGGTCTAAAGAAATTTCAACAGCATTGTCAGGATGAGCTGTCAGTGTGGGTTGCACATCAAGGACAGCCACTGTCTGGCAAACTTGAACTGTTGTGGAGCACACTGTCTTCTCTCCTGGGTATCACGTCAGGTATTTCATAGATTCTACCCCTATTGATATCCTTTCTGTTCTAAGAATGGAGTTACTTAAAGCTTATCTCAGATCTGAGCAGCTCCTACCTGATATTGGGTTGAATGATTGAAAAGTTGTGCCCTGTGATGCAACATGCTATTGGACCAGTGTTACCAGCTAATTTGGTCTTCAGGGCCCACTTAAGAAGGCAGAGGAACAGAGTATTAGGGTGAGAATCCTACCAGTTCAGGAAAACAAAAAGTCAAGGCCCAAAAAGTTGTTGGCAGTATGCCAGCAAGGATGTCTAGCTTATCTTGAGTGGCATCTGCAATGCACTACATCTCAGCTCTGTTTCTACCACTCAAGAGAAGGAGAAACTGAAGCAGCTCTTCAGTTGGAAAGCAGCATCCTCTCCCTGGCCTCCCTCCTATTCCTGTAGACGTTTGCTGCAGTGGGGGAGCTCCCCATGGGGCTTGCAGCCACCGCACTTCAGTTCTCTGGGATCAGTGCGCTGTCAACGGCAATGCAGTTACCTTCCACAGTGTTACCATGTGAGCAAAGGTGTAATGGCATTTTGACAGCCATACACAATCATTCCTCCCTAGGTTTACTTTGCACAGGTCACCCCCTTGTCATGTAAATTTTCCAGATAGGGAGGATAAACAGGGGGAGAACAGTAAATAAAAGCTCTCCTGAAATGCGAATAGGATTTTCCTCATCTAACCAGATGCCATAGTAAGATACCTTGTAACTACAGCAGATCCATTTTACAGTGAGTCTGCAGAGCCCACTCCCCTGTTTTCCAACTCAGACACATGCTCCTCCAGAAAGAGAGTTCCCTGTCAGGATTATAAACACAAGACAAGGCTCAATCTTTCCTCAGTGAAATTTATAAAGTGTAGCTTTTTTGGTGTCATGATTTTATCTCTATCTATCACACCAACAACACCAGCACCAACATAGGTGGTTCCCAAAGAACTGAAATCCTGTGGTGGCAAAAGACATTCCACAGCTAGTAGTGGTCTGCCACAGCCAAATATGTGACACTTTTCCTGCCTTTAATTCCATGGAAATAAAGCCATTTCCACATTCAGCAGAAGCAGCTTCCCTCATTCAAAGGGTAAAACCCTCATGATTGTAATTGTAGTGCAAACCCAGGGAAGGCGATTTATTTCTTCACTTAGTATTAATGGGATGGGAATCTGGTCACCAGAGATTGTGATGCGGTAAAATATGCAGTAAACAATGATTTCATTTATATGAAGGATGAGTAGTATATTACATTTGAGTTAAATGAAGAATGTATTAAATACTAAGATGAAGATTCCACACACGTACTATTCGTTGTTGGTAAAAATAACTGCGTACATAGATGAGATTAATTCACCCACCATTTCAGAGGTCTCATGTCCTTTAGGGAATGTCAGGAATCCATACATACAGTTTCAATTGCTGCATTTGTTATTTTTGTGCATTATATGTACCGAAGAACTCTACTTCTATGCCACCTTATATATTTATGACTACACCTCATAACTAGAATCCTACTTTCCTCTACAGCACAGTATCAAGATCATTTGTTTAGAATTATAAAACATTCTTCAGACAGCTTTTGACTTTTCCTCAATGTATCCCTCATGGGAGATAATCTCTTAGAGAACAGGAGTCTCCTTGAAGGAGACAAAAAAACGCATGGTGGAAGCAGGGACCTGAGATGCCTCTGGAGTATATTATTAAAGCTCTTTCCTCTCTGTCCCCTCTTGTACCCTTCTCTCCTTTGCCTCTCTCCTTTATGACAGTCACATCAATAGTGAAATTTTACTTTTAGGCCATCTCCAGACAGATGATGGTTATGCAGGTTAGTCCTTGGAGGGTAATCAAATGCAACGTCTGAAAGCTGTATTGTACTTCATTCTCCCTCCATATGGCTAAACTTTCTTTTCCCATAACTAATGTGACATTTGCAGATTGAAGACTGCGAAGTGGAATACACATTTAATGTGTGCATGAAAGGTTACTCTAGAAATTACTTAAAAAAAAATTACAAGCTGCAACATAGGTTCTGAGGGCATGACACTTCCTCCCAATTTCCTTCAGAGTGATGACAAAGTTTTTCTGTGCCCTGAAACTATTTTGCTAAATTGTTTTCCCTTGCTGTGATTTAGCAATATTGTCAGATTACCTAATCTGTTGGCACAGTTATTGTTAAAGGACATATTCTGCTGCAAAACATCAGACCCTAGAGAACACTGAGATGAAGAGCTTTATGATCCCTTTTAACTGACATTCATAATCACAATTATTTACTCTTTAAGCCAAACACAGTTCACTAAATGAACTTTATATCAAAATCTCTTCTTTGTTTAGACAGATGAGAACAGAGTTATATGACTCAGGACTGCGCCTCTCTTCACAAGTCATGTCCTTCAATACAAAGACCTTCATGTGAAAATCAATCAAATCTTATGCTGCCCTTAATCACTTGAAGCTATTTCACGAAAACCACAATCAGATATGGGGGGTTTTATAATCACAGCAAATTCTTTGTAGCATATGAAAGGGATACTCAAAATCGCCAAGACTTTGCCCCTTATTTTGCCAAGATACTCTCAAGAAAAAATACCTGTTCCCATAGAGCTTCCTTGAAGAGATGTGTTGTAGATACTTTTAACTAGTGAATATTTCAGCTTCTTGAGTGAGATTAATAAAGTAATAATCCAGTGGTGTTATGGAGGAATTTTTGCAGTTGTATTTACAGGAAGTAAATGATTTCATTAAATGTGTTACTATGTAGCGGTGATTTCACACATAGGGCATTTTAGGCAGAAGATTATATTTTAATTGTCTACACAGCTCTAGTATATTCTTTGAGAACTTCCTCCCTTGAAAAATATTCACAACGGAGTGATTTTACATCCAGGGCTATTTCAAGAGGTTTCAGTACTTTCTCAAGCCCCTGTGAAATCTTTTAAGTTCAAAACTCACCTGAAATTTCATACAGAGACTTCAGATCTCACAGAAACAACCAAAAACCCAAATGTGTACAGGAAATTTTGAATCACAGTAAACTGTGTGTGTTGAGTACCAGAACTGCTTTAATTCAACACTGACAAACCACACTACAGTACTCTCTTCACTGGTTTCATCTTCTAAGTCTACTGGTTCAGTGTTCTGTCTTCCTCCCTCTTTCTTGACTATAACACTTTCAGGTCAGACACTACCAGAAGGCCAGCAACCACGACATCAAGGGATTTGGGTTATGTTCTCCGATCTGACACAAATTGTTGGTACGGTGTTCAAAAATTACTTGGGTCTGAAGCTTTTTGATGCACTGCTGCCATTAAAGCTTGAATAACTTCTTTGAAGAGAACTGATTTGGTAATTTGGGACTTTGCAACTTTAGTTTCTCCACATGGATCTTCCAAAGAGTACAGGGAAACTGAAATTTGTATTAGCTGATAGAAAAGGTACACAGAGAAAGATCTTTGCTGTATTCTGTCTTGCAATGGCTTCTGATAGTCTATAATATTCACCTATTTTGCATTTGATCCCACCAAGGTCCACTCTTGCTCATTTGTCAAGGCCCTCTGGAAATATATCTTCTGCTACGTAAGCCTCAATTCACCACCTTTGAGCAGAGATATGAGGTATTGCTAACCCGAGAGCAAATAGGCACCACTGCTATCTCTGCTCTGATACTCTAGAGAGCCCAAGAGAACAGGAATTTATGTTAACTGCTCAGGTGGCTAAGCTTCTTGGTAACTATTGCATGTGTTTTCACTGACATGGAAACACCTTTTCAAAAGACACCAGTATTTCTTAGTCAATTCTTCTTAGCTCAGAAACTTGCATCTTGTTAGAGTTGACTGCCTTTCCCTAGCAACATTCATTGTTAAATTTCCTTCAATCTACAATGCCTCCAGCTCCTATCCCATGTAACACGGTCTTATCACAGTAACATCCTCATTTCCAACTTCACATATGCTCTCTTTACTTATGCTGCCTCCTTGCTTCTTGGCAGCTGTGGATCCTCCCATTGTAGACCTACAAGTCTACATCAGGTATAGCAAAAACAGCACGATCAATACCATCTTCCAAATTAGCATCCTTCACTAAGTTTCACAACAGTTAAAGTCACTTTCACAAAAACTATTAATAATAGTAATCTTACATTTATTCTTGGTTTTCCAAACCTTCTACAGCAAGCACATATGCTTCAGCACTGTCATGCAGCTTGAAGTTATATCCACATCACTAACAAGCAGTTCCTTAGTGACCTTTGCATCATTTGCCTAATCCTTGTGGCACAGGAGATGACATATAACTGTCCCTTTTGGTTTTCAATACCATGAAACTGTATATTGCACATTCCTAAGAGTATACTCTAGGAATCACAGGCAAACATAAAACATACTCATTTCTTCTTTTCATACCTCACAGGGTAAATTAAACTCTTTCAGTCTTACCTGCTCAAAATAAAAAAGCATGCATATCCAGTAGGGGAGGAGAGAAAGAAATTAGGTAAACTGAGGCACAGGGTTTTCATTTTAAAAATACACACATTTTCCATTTTCTCCATATCTCCCATCAGCAGGTCAGAGTAAAATCCCACTGTTATTCCCTGGAATTGAACAAGAGTCCTTGGAAACAGAATTCTGCTTATATAAACCATTACAGCATGTCAGGATCACTTCAAACTATTATTTGGATATAACCCAGAAGTGTCGCAGTAATTCAGTCCCAATGCTCACATGAGAATCTTTTGGAAGGGGTTTTGTACTGCAGAGCACTGCCTTCAAGCAGACCAAAAAATACTGAATAGGGGCCATTCTTTTTTTTTTCCCCCTTTTGAGCGTTTCCTTTCCTTTTTAAGTGCTCTATGAAATTAAGGGGGGAAAAAAAAAAAAATCAGTGCAAACGCCTCTAGAAAAATTGAGGTTACTTTTTCTTATTTTTTTTTTATTAGAAATGAAATTTTACTGTGCCTAGAATTGCATTCAATTTGCTCTTTTCAATGCTTTGAAGGAGTTTGAAAGGTTTATTCTGCTTCACTATAAACAGCACTCTGCAATATTCCCTGTATAACTTGGTGCATAAACCATGAACTGAAAAAGATTACAAATAGCTAATTTATTTTTACTAGACTTAGTCTATGCAGCAGGGGAGGCCATTTTACTCATATGAGGTAATAAAGTTACAGCAATATTTTTCTTTTCTGATGCTTTACATGCGTTCTCCCAGGACAGAAGATACTCAGGGTATTTTTAAGGGTCTATGTGTATTGTCAATAATTTTATTCACTACACGTTTTGGAAGAACGAGCTTCCAGTGGTACATACACCATTATACCTACACACACATATCCATGGTGTGACACAAATTAATTTAGTAACATGGGCTGTTTTAAAGCCTGGAAGCATTAACTTCCTTTAAAAGTGTTATGCTGGTTTCCATCTTACTGGTTCAATACTGTGGGCAGAGTTTGTGTTGAGGTTTAGTTGATAACTTACAGGACCTAATTCTTTATAAATTTAGCCCAAGCTGTCCCTGGTACCTTTAATCTGCTCTACAGAGGCCAGCAGAATTGCAACGGAATGCAGGCAAGCGGGTTGGAACAAGATGATCTTGAAGGTCCCTTACAACCTAAATCCTTCTATGATTCTACAATTGTATGAAGGTGGGATAAGAGATTGGCATAATGTATAAATGTGTAATTACAAACAGAGTGTGATTTGGACTGGGGTGGTATTTTGCCATATTATGGCCTGCTCCAAAACCATCTGTAGCCAGAACAAATGCACTGTACCTCTGGATCACATCTAGGGACCTCATATGTAGGTACTTCCCCCTGCAAGGCTGTAGCTGTCAGCTGCTAATGTCTTACTACTGCCCTGCCACATCTGGGCTAGAAAAGCCCAGTGGGGTGGTCCCCTCTCCAAAAATCTTGCTATTTGAACTGCAGTGCAACAGTGCTCTATGAAATGCACTTGGGAACACCTTGGCTTATGAGGGGTCCTGAAAAGCATCAGTGGTTCTCTTCCTTCCCCAGACCTGTGATTCGTACCGCACCAAAGCCATTAATCCTGGTTTAGTCATCTGTGAAAAAAGACATACGCTCTTGTGTGGCTTTTCTTTTACTGAGTTAGGAATTCTTCCCTTGTAAGTGAACTTATGAGATAGCAGAACTATCATGCTGTCTCTGGTGATGTACAACGCCTGTTTGCACAGTGGTATTGTGCTATTACTATTCATTTTGATAGTGTGTTTCCTTCCTCTCCCTGCAGTTGGTTCATCTGAATTGTTGCCAAGATGGTTGCCTTGGAAACTAATTAAGGAAAGCCTTTGGTTAGAAGCAGAGTTTCAAGCATTAAACTATTTGAGAGACAGATGCAGAAATTAAGGTAATGTCTGCTAGGATGAAAGGGTTTATCTTTTATATAGAGAAGAAAGAACCACATTAACTGCTAGGACTGTAACAAAGCAACTTCTATACAACACTGATTTTTAAAACCTGGAAGAGATGTGTGTGAGTGAGGGAGTTTAAAATCAGCCACAGGCTTAGAAGAGGTGACAAAGATTCCCAGAGCTGATAGGGATGGGGAAACAGACAAATACAGTGGGACAAAAGCCTCAAGAGATCACACATTGAGCAAATTCTAGCCAGCTCGCCCTTTCCCTCAAATACTCTGTGCCTTTTAAAAGACTTCTGAATGTTGTCTTTGAAAAACACCAGTACAGCTAATGAAGGACCAAATCCTCTCCCACGGTCCAGGTACGGCATGAGAAGCATCAGTGTGTATATTTGCTTCCAAAGTACATCAAATGCAGGAGCAAGAGGCTATCACAAATGGTGGCCCTCAGGCTCAACTTTTGTCCTGACACTGTCAGTAAGGACAATTAGTGCCAGCTGCAGAAGCAGCTCATATGACTTGGACACAGGGTAAATAATGAGTGGGACCCTCACAGGGCTTTCTAAGGGCAAAGACACACACAAAACTTCAGCTCACTGAAAAGATGCAAAGAAGGGCCAACTCCACAGCAAATTGTACTTTTGCAGCTACCCAGTAACTGAAGTTCAAGGCAAATACAATCTCTCTGTGAGCACAGGGGCGTCAATTTAAATACTGTCCCCAGGATAATGGTCGACTATATACTTGCAACAGTTTAGAGAAAAGATTTTGGCTCTTTTTGCATTTAATGGCAATGCAGAGGTTGCCATATAAATACGCCTGTAACTGTATAAAAAGCGTACTACAAATGTGATAAAAACTCGAAAAATACTAAAAGCAGATGCATGTGTGTGCATTGGTGTGTGCATTATAGCTCAGGAATTACCACAGAACATAAAATGAGTAATTACTACTATCACAGAAAAATAAAACCTCTAACGGTGACTTCAGATTCATGCACCTCTAGCACAGGAAACCAGAGTTGCTTGGCAGCAGCCTACTACATACACTGTAGAACTGCTGAAATGCTCTGGATGTGAAGGGAACAAGTGACCTTTCATTCTGCTTTAGATCCTGGTTTCAATAATACTCATGGGCACCTAATGAAGAAGTGTCCTAAATTTTAAGTTTCTAGTTCACTGGAAATGTACAAATGAACTGTACCAGTTTCTGAGTGACATTACACAACATTTATATACCCAATACTCTTTTAGAGCTTCGACTCTGCACAGCTCCACACACAGGATAAAATAAGCGTGTGATATGGCAGTGTCCCTGAGCCCTAGAAAACACAGTAAGGGCACACTGCCCTGGAGGCTGTGCCCATGCAGGGCAGTACCTTCAGAGGACATGGCATCACTGGAGTTCATAAGCAAAGCAGAAGATGAAGCTACACATAAGCTCTGCTCCTCCTTCAAGTGTCCCACTGCGTTTATAGGCAGCTGCTATATTTTTAATTGCGACAAAGAACACAGGCAAACCCACTCCAGACTGTTCATAATGGAACACATAAGCCAGGAAGCTTACAGGAAAGCAGTGTTGATTTTTTCACTTACATTTTTCCTTCTTGTTGCTTTTAATGACTACTAGTCAACCAAATACTGCAGTTTTGCATTTATTCTTATGGCACTCCAAATGTGAAAGTTGTTGAGCTGTGAGCTCACTCCCCTGAGATCTGAACAGTTCTGCAGAGGGATGTAGCTGCAGCTGCACTGAAAACCTGCAGACCAGCTTCCTAATCTCAACATTTCAGACTCAAGGGTCAGTGCTCACACTGGACAGAGTTTGAACAATCAGATTACCCTTCTTAATCCTATGGATGCTTTACCTGAAGTCTCTGACAATTTGACTCACTGTAAAACTTTAGGGACTGCATTCTTGACTGTAATGCTGCTTCTGCTTTGTGAGATGCCTCCGCTCAAAACAGATATTGCCTTGGAGCCTAACCTTTATGACTATGTTTGGAGATACTGTCCTTTTGACAAAAACATACAGACTGGGGAAAAACAGGTCTTTTGTTAAGTTTCACCATTTTGATCCTGAATGGAGTTTCTTCCTCCTTATTTTCTCTCAGGAGATTTTCTTCTAAATGGACATAAAGCCACTCTAGTCTGAAATACAACTTGTTATCTTGGGAATAAGAAAAACATATTTCTTAAATCAAGGACATGTCTCTAAATACATGGTTGAACAAGCTAAAGCCTACTGTTAGCTCTCAGTAGAAAATGTTCTGTTTATAAGAACAAAATTTTATATCTATCTGTGAAGAAATACTGGAATATTTTAGCATCAAGGGAAAAGAAGTGTGGGGAACTTATGAATTTTGCATGACATAAGTGTTGCTATCTGTATGCTTGAAAGGCCACTAGATGATTAAATCGGCCATAGTTTTGTTGCGCAAGGAGGGATAAGGATCCACATGCTCAGTGGTTATAGAACTATAGGGCAAATGAATAAACAGATGGTAACTTACAGAATGGATATTAATCTCTCTGCTTCCCCATACTCTGCAGCTGAAGAGACAGGGCCAGAGGTAATTTGGGCAGGGTATCCACCTCTAGGACACAATGTGTAGGGCTCATCACAAGATTCTCTGGAAGCGAAATGAAACCAGATGTGCTGCCGACTGAAACCTGGCACAAAACAGGCAACCCACACAGAGTAGGAGCTGAGGTGTCCTCTCTCCCCTTCCTTACATCTACATACCGGGGGAGACAGCTGGGAGGGAACCCTTCCTGGGTATCAGCCAGCCCTGAGAAGAAAAATACTTCATATGACAAGTTTCAGATCCTGGAAACATAGGGACATACAGATGTGCCAGATGCTAAAGGCATATGGAATACTCAAGGTCACTGACTTGCATATCTGTATGTAGCTGGAGGAAGGTACAGAATATTCCAGCAGGATCTGGAGGCTCTGAAAAAAATCCTCAGATGTGTAACTGTCTTTAGATAAGCCTACACTTTTGGAAGAGAGGTACACCCTGACTTGAACTGGTTGAAAAACGCATCAAAGGAAGAGACCTGCACATACTGGCCAGCCTGACACAGGAGAAGAGGTCACTCGTATTTAATCCAAGCACTAACACAAAGCCACAATAAGCAGTTTTTGGAGTAAAGAACTGACAAGCTTGCTGAACAGCCTGGCCAAGAGCCCAAAAGTCTGATAGCAAACTCAGCACGTGGGTAGACTGTTTAGTGGTTTACAGTCTGTTTATTTCTGCTATGACTTTTGTTCTTGAATAAGTCCTATTCAAGATTCTGCAATACAGAGTCACTGGCAAATGCTGCTGTTGTCCCTGAGAAAATAAAATGGCAGGGGCCACTCATCCCTACAATAAAACCCCCTCTCTGGATGTAGGCATAATTCCCACAAGGTGATGGGAGGGTTGAACATTTGAAGATATTCTCCTGAGGAAGCCAAAAAAGAGAAAAGAAAGGAAGGGCAGCTGGGCTGAGGCAGCCTATGCCAACCCTCTGTGGGACAGAGTCTGTCTGTCAGTACCCTGCCATAACAGGTAGAGTGTCTTGGCTTCCCTTTGCTCACTGTGGAAAAGCTCTTCAAAGACACCTGCAGTCGTGCAGGCAGCACGCTGTTAAGATACTCAGATGTTACCGCCTCCTAGCTGAGCAGATTTTCTAGACTCCACACAAAGCACTCATTTGACTTTCTAAACTGCAATAAAACTGCAATAAAACGCTAGATTTGAAATATGCAAATCCAGAGTTATCTTGCCCCTCAATGGTACGCTATCAGCAAACACAGTTGGCTAGAGAGAAGACAACTCGCCATTCCCTGGAGCAAACTGGCTGGATGGATTTAAGTACCACACATATTTGTGAGGGGTTTTTTACCTACTTTATGAGAAGATAACAAGGTAAGCAGAGGAAACAGAAGGAAAAGCTGAAAACCAGTTAATTGTTCAGCTGTCAACATGGGGTCCACAATTACTGACTTTCCCTGTAGAAACTTCAGTCATACCAAAGATTACGGACATTCCCCTGGGGCAAAGCAAACATTTTGAAGGTCACGCAATAGCAGAACAGTCACCCAAACTTACATCTTCCCCAGTAAAAGTATTTAGACTCTATCATCCACAATTTAAGCCTATCAACAGCACTGGCTGTGCAGAGGGAAGGGCTTTATGTACCAAAAAGTGCTAATGAGTCATTTAGACTAGCACCTGATTTTTTCATTACAAATATTTCCATTTGGGAATTCTCTAAGATGATTCAAAACTACTTCACTGGCTTTTTATTTCTTGTTTCATGTTCCACTTAACAAACTGCACCTGTCTTGCAATTCTGACAAGTAGCCCTGATGTCAGTAACGTTATTCTGGCAGATGAGGCTTTAGGTTCTTAACCTACTTAAAAATAATTCATTATTAACATTTAGGAAGAAATATCACAGAGGCATTTCCTGGTAGGCTACATGTAAGTGCTGCCATCAACCATGAGCATCACCGAGGCATTTTAATTTCATTAGGTAACCGACCAGTTGTTGGGACTCACATATCAATGGATATTTAATTAATCTTTAGAAATAGACAGTTCTGGAAACATTAATGGTATCTGTCACAGAGAGATCACAATTTCTAAAAGGCATATACCTGTTCCAAAATGGTGTTGATTCTGTCTACTTCACAGTCAATTAAGTATCTTTTTTCTTGCCGTCTGTCCATCTCCTCTATAATTCTTCTGAACTCTTGAACATCTTTTATGCTTCCTACAGATCTGGCTGTCACTTGCCAGTTGTTTTGTACTGCTGCTTCCATAATGGCCTGAAGAATGGAAAACCCTGCAGGAGGAAGAGACAGTGCAACTGTTTAAAAACAGAACAAAACCAAGTTTGAATGCTCGACAAAGGGTTCACAAAAACTTGCATCATCCAAAGGGACACAGACTAGCTAACAGCCTGCAAATGCTTCACTACTTCAGAAAGCAACAGTGGAGGGACCAGTTTCTTCTTTCAGCTACGCCACTGTCAAAGTCACTGACTTCAGCAGAATTGCTTGGCGGTATATTGCTGCGAGGCGTATCAGAATCTGTCCAATATATCATATTATGATCCTCTTAGGGATGTTTATAGTCATGCTGGGGATCATGCCAGCTGAGAATAGGAGCCTGCAGCCATTATTTGGCCAAAAAACCATCATCTTGAAGGGCTGGACAGAAGGGGTAATTTGCCTGTGCAGACTGCAGCAATGGGTCATTAACTGGCAGAGATCCAAGCACTGCTCAAGAATGCCAATTAAGTCACTGCACTGGCTATTGAGCCACAGACCACATAATATTTTACTGATATCTTGATTTCAAAAAATGATTTTAAATATGGAGTCTAGCAGCATTAAGCACGCTTTGAATGCTTTTGTTAAAGTAATACCAACTCATTTAGCAGCCTCAACAGAGGAGAGAAGCCGCACAGAATAACCAAAGACTGCACAGTGAGAAATCATAAAGCAAACAGCTTTTCATCTCTTGTGAACAGCCATGCAGACAGGACCCAAGTCCCTAAGTGAAAGGTGGTGGAACTGAGAATGGTGATCTTCAAGTCATGCTATCTAGGAGTCATCAGACATTGATGTGCATCCCTTTATTAGCTGGGAATTTGGTGAATTACCTATTTTGATTCAGGAAATTAAAATTTTTTCATAGTTCTAATTGTTTCATGTCTGGATTGATGTCAATCAAAGACAGAGGTCATCTACTTCAAGCACACACAGTGGTCTCCAGAGGAGTTTCTTTCATCAGAAGCGTCAATGTGCACTGTGCTTCTGTCCAGATAATTTATTTGTAAAACTTTCAATCCAATCATTTAGTCATACTGTGGATTTCTTATCCATAGCCAGATTTTAAAAGTGCACAAACACATAAACATACAGGATCAACAATCAATTGTGCTTTTTGATAACTAGACCCTATGCTTCTGAAACTGAAATGAGTTTGAGCTACAGAGGAACAGCATGTTCACTGCTTCAAATTATACCTATAGCTACTCTGAACTTGGATATCATTGTAGGTAACTGAGGACTGTGCCGCAGTGTGATCTTCTGTAGCCTGCTGTAAATCCGTAGTGGCTTTCTGAAGCCAGAGGAGCTGCATCATTACCTCATTACAGACACAAACAAGGAACGAATGTGATTTTCTAGACTGCAATTAGATTATTACAATTTACCATGTGACTTCCTTAAGTTTTACTCAAATGCCCTCACTTTACCCATGCAGCCGCCTTGGTTCTTAACGCTTGTCTTTGTATGAATGCACTTTACTATCCCATGAAAGGTGGTGACAATTAATACATACGCTGGTTGGGAATTCTTTCTGGCATCTTCTTTCCCCTGAGACTATTGAAAGAGAGGCATTTACATATGAACTCAGTCTTCCTTAACATCATATTTTACAAAAATGGCTGTGATGCCTGTGACAGCACTGTGATCCCATTACATGTAGGAGGAAGATCTAAGCCTAAGATACTTGTTTCACTGCAAACAAGGAATTCTGATGTGGGAACATAAACACCACTAATGGGGACTTAGAAATGCTTTGTGTACAAAGATGTGCTTTTAAAAAAATATGATTTCACCAAGTAATGAATATTTACCACTTTGTTTCATCATTCATATATTGTCTAAGCATGAACCTTGAGCTTGCTGTAAACAACAGAAAACAGTCCATGAGTCTATTTTTTTCACTTCAAATTGAACAAAATGGTGCAACATAATTTAAAAAATGACACTTCAAAAAAAAAATCTGTAGCTCTACTTTATGCTAATATCACATACAAAACTTCTGAATTGCCTTGGGGAAAGAGTGAAAAGACACATGCTGGAGAGCAGATGCCATCAGTTGACTGCCATGCACCCAGCTTCAGTTAACTGTTTGAGTCAGAGCTCACTTTGTCAAACCTTGAATATCTCAGAAGAAAGCTTTTCCTAATTCTGTGCAATTGCATGTTCGTGTGGGTGTGAGCGTGTATGTTTTTGCATGTGTGTGCATTAGCAGTTGCCATTTCAAGAAAGAGAAGGGCAAAGTTACTCAGCAGCCTTTCTCCTAGACATGAAAATACAATTACAGTTATCTTACTGTGAAGTTCCAGAGCTTCAGCATCTCTGTCTTCTCTACCTCATGTTTCTCCTTGTCACACCAAGTCTTTACAGTCACAGTCCCCTCTCCCTTTGCCAGGTCTTGGAATCCTCTCTATGGTCACTGTGCCATGCCAGCTCACCTCTCTTGGGCTCGCTCCCTCCCATCCTCACTTTGAGAGGTAGCATTTGCCCCTCCTGCTTGTTAGGCCAGCCCTCTGACAACATTTACAAAGCCCACTCCCCCTGCTTTACAAAAGCATGGTTCAATCCTCCTGCTCACAGGAAAGCAGGATCCTCTCATTTTTGCAAACACGTGTTCCTTGTTCCCAACCTCCGATCCCTCTCCATGCCTATTGCCTTCAGCCCATTTACCACCTTTTACATTGCTACCCATTATGTGGTATTTCTGTAAACAACATGTTCCAGGCTCCAGATGTACTCTGCCATTAAGAGAGCTGTTATATAAGTAGTGTGATTGTTTAAATAAAAGGACCATTTTATCTTCAAATGTGCATTTTTCTTTCTCCTTAGCATAACAATGCAAGCTGTGATAGTTCGGGGGCACTGCCTACGTAAGGAATGAGGGCATTATTTTCTCTATTCGATGCATGTCAATGACCAGACCTTCACATGGAGCTTTTCCATTCCCTATCCTACAGTAAACACTCTGTGCAAAAGCTCTACAGGAGATGCTTGCCCCAGAGCAGCCCAGAGGTGCTGAATTCTCCTGGGTGCCTCTCATCCCATTCACCCTAAAGGAAACCAGCCAGCCATGGAAACTATCTCTACCTTGTAGTCTTTCTATGGTCTGTATCAGTCCTAAAGACTAAAAGACTGGTAATTCACCACAGGTCTGTGAAAAATCATAGGATCAGAATAGTTAGGGTTGGAAAGGACCTTAAGATCATCTAGTTCCAACCCCCCTGTCATGGGCAGAGACACCTCACACTAAACGATGCCACCCAAGGCCTCGTCCAACCTGGCCTTGAGCACTGCCAGCGACAGAGCATTCACAACCCCCCTGGGCAACCCATTCCAGTGCCTCACCACCCTAACAGGAAAGAATTTCCTCCTTATATCCAATCTAAACTTCCCCTGTTTAAGTTTTAACCCGTTACCCCTTGTCCTATTGCTACAGTCCCTAATGAAGAGTCCCTCCCCAGCATCCCTATAGGCCCCCTTCAGATATTGGAAGGCTGCTATGAGGTCTCCACGCAGCCTTCTCTTCTCCAGGCTGAACAGCCCCAACTTTCTCAGCCTAAGCCCCAATTTTCTCAGCCTATTAATGAAATGCTTTCATTAATACTGCTGCCAGTTTATACTACTCGATAAAGCCAAAAAATATTAGATATGGCAAGAAAAACTGACATCCTCCCAGAAGATGACAGCAGTGTGATTGTCCAAAACCAGGTTCATAACACCACTACTAAAATTCAAAGGTTGTTCATTCTATTGTCAGTAATGCAAATACAGACCACAGGAAAAATTCATTCAGACCCCAATTTGATCTTTTTACCTCTTTTGTTTTAGTCATACCTTGGATGTGAAAAAGCAGCAGGATGGAAGGCATGCATTTTCCTGGGAGCACTGCTTTTGAGGCTAGCTCATCTGATGGCATCACATCCCTTCACTGCACTGTTATTAACATGTTGGCGTAACTGATTTACAGATATGTCTGGTCACATGATGGTGATGTCCATACTTGTCAGGTCATGCCACAGACCCATATTACGATATGGTCCCTTTTAGCCAACTACTGGGGAGGGGTTGCTCCTGTGATCTCTGAATGCAATCTCACAAGACAATCTGATCTGCACAGACTAAAAGCAGAGACAATCCCAGCCTTTACATTCAAATGTGTCATTGTCTGGCTTATTCTTGAGATATTGATGATTTAAAAGACCTAACCCTCATTCTGAACAGTCTGCAAAATTACTGGGCTGGAGGCAGATATAGTAATAAAACTAGAACAAAACAAGTGCCCAGGTCACCTCTCAGTGAGCTGAAGCAAGTATTTTGAGATCTGCTGACTGAAGCTTGCAAAGAAGGCAAATACTCAGTGAAAATTTCCCTCAAAGCAGGGAAATGTAATTTGTTGCCATGCTATCTTTGTAGTTCAAACAACCCAGACAGAATTACATTCTAGGCAGCCCTTGCTGCAGCTAGACAAAGACACGAATTCACAGTTATCTTCATACTTCTGCCAGGGAAGCAAAGCCTGTACCTCAGTCTTTCAGATCATCCCTTTGATACAAGCATCTCTCAACTGACCCTACTAACACAGGTGAAGAGGATATTGCAGTCTTTTGCATCTATGAAAGCCCATGAAACCTTTCCCACACCCATGTAAGCAAAATGTGTCCGAGCAGTGTTCTCAGCTGTATGAAATTCTATGTACTATATCATTGAACTTACTCTCGTTTAAGTAACAGCAATCATTAATGTGTCATGAATAAATGACCACACTGGAACATCTGAGCCCTTAGAACTCGCACCAAAGTACTTACTGACAAAAAATTACCGCCTATGTAAATCTCTCTTTCCCTGAGTGTTCCTGATAAGATTTTGAACTGCAGCCTCCTATTAGAAAAGAAATAGCATTTCCTTGAATTCCCTCTTTCTTTTGCCTTGCTGAGTGCCAAAGATCATTGAGGGGTATATTTTCTTGGAACGCAGCATGCTTGTGCAAGCTGAATGAACATCAGCTCTAATCTGAATACTTGTGTTTTGAGCTATGCTTCTGGGACACGACATGAAGAACTAAGCTTCTGGCCTATAAATGAACTTCTGGGATTTAAGTGAGGAGCTGTGTTTGACAAGGGTACAATGAACTCACCAAAAGGAGGCCATCACAGCAAGTGTTTTCCCAAGACAAATACAAATTCTACAATGCCAGCTTACATTTCAAGAGCACCAGAGGTCTCAAGTTGAGAAATTCTTGGATATTCTGTGTGTTTGGCACTGAGCCTAGCAAACAGATCAACATGTCAGCATGAGTAAAAAACAACTAGCCAACCCAAAACACTCCCCATCACTCAAAATCCAAACCTGTCAGGCAAGTATGCTTTACATCACTTACGTCTACTTAACGATTTTATAGTAAGGGAAGAAGCAAGGAACAAGCTACCACATTAGTCACCAGTAAGAGATGCAGCAGATGCCTCGTGCACTGGAGTGCTCTATGAGTCTAACACCTGTAAATTCAAATTATTAAATTAAAATGTAATAACTGCATTCTATCTGTTCCTGACCTGATCACATCTATGTGGTAACCAGCACGTAAAGTGTTACACTCCACTGTTCTGGTAATGGACAACCTTCTATTCCATGTAGTAAACACACTCTAATGTTATTTTCTGCTTTCTCTATTTAGTAAAGCTCTAGTTTCCCCTGCACATATATTACATTATTGCAACCTGTCTCCATAAACAGAGAAACCTACACAAATAGGTATGGCAGCTTTGTTGAGTAAATGTGAGCTTGCCTGGCTCTGAGGGAGCATTCACAGGAACTGTATAGTCCACATTTGCTTAGGATGGGACACAGCTAAATACACACGAATTCAGATCTGATTAATACAAGTAAAAGACTTTTTTCCTCTTTTTTTACATGGCTCTTTCTGTATGCATTTCACCTTGATCTGGTCTTTCATAACAACCTTGCATCTAACTCACCCCTCATTTTACTCAAGTTTTAGGTCAGTGCAACTCCAGTGTTTCTGAATGAAGCTGTGCTAGTGTAAAATGAGTAACGTAGTAAGAGATCAAAGAGTACAATAATCAAGGGCAGACATAAAGATGCTGTAAGCAATGCTGTCACTTCCGTAAAGGGACTTACTCATATGACTTTCACAATGATGTGGGCAAGTGTAGGACAGATAGGTACACCTCAATGCAACAATATGATCCAAAGTTTATCAAAAGAGCTGTGTTCTAGTTTCAGCTTTGCTATGCAAATATTTATTTAAATAATTTCCAAGGGAATAACAATTGTCTGATTATAGCTTCTGGATGCAGACAGGTAACAAAACAGATGAGATGAGAACACTTTAAAACCAGAGTATGTTCTGCTTGAGGAAAATAAAACATGTAAACAATTGTGCAGAGAAGGCAGAAGAATTAGCACAGAAAATCAGAGAACGGAATAATGTATTCTGAGAAGTGACAGAAGGTGAAGAGCACTTTGTTGTGCAGTGGGCGTAGGCTGTAGGGTATCCTCTGTGTACTTATTAAGAACTCTTGATACTGATGCTATCAGAAAGCTGACAGAGGTAGTAGTCTGGTAGTAGGGCATTCTGTCACCAGGGAATGCTGAGATCTGGGAGATATGGGCCTAGGAGTAGTGGAGAGCCCTCCCAAGGGGAAACCTTTGTTACATGCAAATGACAAAACTATAAAACTACATTAATATTAAAAATAACCAACTTCCAGCCTTTAGGAGATCTGAATTAAAAAAAAAATAAAGTTAAACTGCTTAAGTATAGAGAGATTTCATCTGTGAAGCTCTACATTATGTCCAGTCTGCCCAGCACAGCTGAAAATCTAAAACTATGCAGTAAGAATATGTGGTTGCACATACAGTGGGATGCAAATCCAAGGAGTTCAATTCCAATGATATTCCTGCCCAACACCCTGAGTGCCCTAAATTCTCCAGCAAGGACATGCTCCAATTGACATCAGCAAAATTAAAATAAACCATTTGCTGAGTACAGCTCTGCATCCTCTTGGTATTGGGAAAGTAACACCGTAACTGTAGTATGATATCATAGCCTTGCTAGATGCAGCCTTTTATAGCAGCCTTTTTCCATTCTATTCACTTCTGAGCACTTCTATCCCATGACCACACTATTTTGCAGCCTCACATTCTGCCTCATGTATGGAGCAAGCTAGAAGGAGTCCATACCAAGCCCTCCTTCTTGCAAGAGTCCAGCCTACTGCTGAAGAGCATCTGAATGGTATAATCTGAATAGTAATTTCTTTTGGTAAAAAAGAACAAACCAAGATACACAGGTATTACCAACCACTTCCTTCAGACCATTAGAGGTAGGTTTCCTAATTAACTACTCCTGTTCACTGGTTACTGAAGAAATTAGAGCCAGCCATAATCCTCCTAATGTCACATGCCATGAAACTGACCATAGTGAGATCCTTTGGACTTAGGCTGTCCTAAATTCAGGCGTATTTGAAAGACTCACAGTTTCTCTTCATAATTTAAAGATGCCATGTCATTTCTCCATTTGCAATATGTGTGGAAATCACTGGAAGAAAATACATAAAAGAATGAAGTTCTGCAAGGCGTCATGATGCACGTACTACTCACAATCTTTACCTGCAATTGAAAAACTAAAAGAACAAAAATCCCAATGTGTTGACTAGCACTCAACTGATGAGGCTAATTACTGCGTGTTAAAAATACATATCTAATTGTGTTTACGTATTTATCTCAGCAAAAAGATTCTAATTAGGAATCACAAAGTTAGCAATTATCAGGCTGAAAAAGAAAACCTAACTTGTCTGCAAAACAACTGTAGAACATTTCATGTGAAGCCAGTTCTAGAAGGGAAAGCTTATAATAACCAAAATCAGAGCATGTGCAGATCCTACAGGACATGGAAAATTTAACTCATCTTTTGGTGACAATACTGACTTTGAGGAGATATATTTGGCTTATCAGATGACTTGGAGAAAAACAGGAAATAAAAAGCCACCTGATAAATAACGGAGCAGTGCGCTGCTTCTCAGGGATGAGCCAAGCTGTTGAACCACCTTTCTCGAGGCTTGACTGTGGCTGGTCTGAGTGAGGTGGTGTAATGAACACAGGCATCATTTCAGAAACAAAAGGTCTGGTCCTGTGTATAACATTAACGCTTACCTTCCTGGTGGCACTGATACGGATTTTCTTCCTCTCTTCCACAGGCCTGCAAAACTCCTGGTGTACCTCTGCCTTAATGACACATTGGAGCCTAGCTTAATTGTTTCAGAAGTACATCCTACCTGTGTCTGTAGCTCCCCCAGAGCCATCTACACTTAATACAAAGCAGGGCACATCACACAAAATGTTTTAGTGTGATTCAGCTTTCAGAAAATCCTTTCAAAGACGTTAATCATGTTAACAACTCTAAATGCTCAAAGCACAGAAAATTAACAGATTTATTATCAACATTCCCATATGAAATAGGCAAATAATAAATTTGCCATAGAATAAAAAGTTATCTGGCCTATCCTAGACAGAGAATGAGTAATACAGCCAATTTTCAAATTCAGGTTCTCCTGATTCCTATCTAGATTTATTTTTATTTCAAACAGTCACATAGTTGAGCATATACTTTTAAAGATTTCTATACTGCCGACAAACAGCTAGCCGCTGAAATGATATAGTAAAAACATCAGTATGGTATCTCAGAATACATTTTCTTCCTATCTTATTTTCCAGACTAAGCTGGATAGTTACTTAGCTGCCAGTGAACTGGGATACTGATGGAGAGCATTATTTATTATTCCAGGTAAATTTGCACAATACGATTACAAATAGAATTAAAAAGGAAAGTATTGTGTGGAATTATCTCAGAAAGGCAATAAAAATGAAATCTTTTTTAAGCTTAAATAACTTTTTTCTTTTTCTTTTTTCCTTTTTTCTTTTTTTTTTTAGCCAAAAGAGAGTATTAGTGGATTATTCTGTTGTAGGCAGGAAATGCTCTGGGAAAAGGAAATCTAGACTCTTATCAACAGCACAGGATTTTGAAAATAGCTAAAACTTGGCCTCACATATCACTGCATTCATCTCAAGAGCTAAAAATGCAATTTTAATGTGTGCTGCAACCTTAAAATTATTGATAACACAAGTTAATTCTTTGCCATGATATGTATAGGGTTTTTAGCTTGAGCATGCGAGAGTATTGCTGACTGCCTTCTCATGAGAACATGTCTGGAACTGCTGAGTCTAAAAAAATGTTAAATATTATTCCTTTGAAGAAACAATCACAGGAGATTATGGTAATCGGAGCATGAATTGATATACATATTCATCACAAAAAGACCCTGAATTCACCTCAGATAAATGTCTTGTAAAAAAGAATATGCTGGTTGAATGCCCTCAAACATAGTAAAATTATTCTTTCTATCTGACCTTCAGTCAATCATGTTAGAAAAAGATTTATTCCTCTCCTTAACCTTTATCTACACTTTTTGTTTCTCAAACTACCTGACCAAACAAATCTTTTGCCTCTGAGAATTTTCATTAACAGATGCTATCAGCCTTTCAAAGTCTCTCTTCATCAACATCTCACCCTTTGGTATCCAGCATTTTAATTGCCCTTGCAGCTGGAATGTGTCTCATGTTTCAACCTATAAGTTAATTTCCTTTTATTTATTCAGAATACTAAAAAAAATATAGCAATCAAAGGGTGAGTACCCTTTAAAAAATATTTTGAAATTTAAATGAGTTTTTATGATAATATAAATGATAATTTATGGATCTATACTCAAGAGTCTGCATGTGTGTTTCTTTTTAGTCACTCAGTTGGCTATTTCTGCCTTTTTCTTCTGCCAATGGCTAGTAACAAGGAGCTTTTATATAGCACTATTACCTATATACCTATACCACAGTGTATATACGGTGGTGCGGTCAATAAACTGGAGGGGAAGGATGCCATTGGAGAGATGGGCCCATGCAAGCCTCATGAATGTCAACAAGGTCAAGTGCATGGTCCTATACCTGGGTTGGACAAGGGGGAATGAGGGTAGATTTAGATTAAATATTAGGAAGAAAGTATTTACTGTGAGGGTGTTGAAGCTCTGGCACAGGTTGCCCAGAGAAGCTGTGGCTGTCCCATCCCTGGCAGTGTTCAATGCCAGGTTGAAAGCAGCTTTGAGCAACCTGGGTCTTTACCTGCTATTGAAGAAGGAGACTAAAGTGGAAACAATGTCTTGCTTTTATTATTCAACCTTATAATCCTATTTGAATATTAGAGGTCTCGTCCATTGCATCAAAAAGCATTACAAGTTTTAGCATTAGCTACCCCTTCTCTGTTAACAGACAGGATATTTTTTGGCTGCTGCTTTCTATTTCACAACTTCTATATACAGGGGTTGGAGCTAGTACCATTAGATGGGAAAAAAAAAAAAAACCAAACAAAACCAACCAGATTTAAGCATCTGTGGTCAGTTACTGAATATGCTATTCCTGATTTAGCTCAGGAAGGCAGCTCAAATGAAATACTAGTCTGGATTATATAGTACTGTGCAGACATTTCAGCATAAATATGTACTAAGTAGAGACAGGAATGTGATTCAGAAGCTTAGCTCTGGCTTCACCTCCAAGTTTCATTGTGCTCAGTTGGGGAAGGGCAGGAGAGCTTTCCTGGAGTTGGCTCCATACACCAGCAAGGGTTGGGCTTCAAATCCACACTTTTCTACAGCATCCAAGTGGGTTTGTGACTACAAAAGTCCCTCTTCCAGGACATTTTTCCCATGGATCTTGTTCCCCCTCCCTCTTCCCATGATGCAAACCGATTCATTTTTTGCACAGGAAGACACAGAGCAATTTTGTTCAAAAAAACCAAACCAACCAACCAACCAAAAACCCACCTGAAAAAAGTATCATTTCCTAAGCATCAGCAGAGTTTGTCTAATTTACTGCTTTGGTAATTGATGGTTTAGAAATACAAGCATGAGAAACCAGAGTGAAGGAGTAACCTATATGACTTCAAAGGCAATTTCAGCAGAAGCTCAACGTTACCATATTTGAACACCTTGGGCAAAAACTGGTCCTGCACATAAAGGACCTGCTGATAGACAGGCATATACCCTCAAAATTTGTCCCAGATTAGCATAACGGAAGCATGTACTTCTGGATTACCATGAACACAGAACGGTATCAATATAAGGTTATGCAGCCTTCAAGAGCTAATGGCCACTGGATCTTCATTAACTGCTGCTGGACTATACACCCATACATGTCCATGAACACACAGCAAAATCATGGAACACAAAATCATGTTTCTTAGCTTTATATTATCAATAAACATTAACAACAACAACAACAAAATCTTGTTCTTGCATGTGCACATGATAATGATTCTGTTAAATGATCTAGATGTGGTAGTAACTGGAGCATTTAAAATGACTAACACTTTTGTGTATGATCCTCTCAGAAATGGGCTCACTTCACAGTAAAATAGGTAAAATCTTTTCATAGATAAAATTTTCAGAGGTATGCGTCTTTCATTTTCAAAAGTGACGGGGTAGGAGGATAGGAATAGACTTTCAAAGGCAATTAAGATGCAGACGCTGAAGAACCTCAGCAGGTGGGGTACCTGCACTCCACTGACTTAAATGGCAGCCAGGCACAGATCCCATTGAGTTGCTTTTCCCAATGTGACCATGTGTATGTTGAAACCCAAAATACTGCTGAAAGACCTGTCCTGTGTGCCTTTGGAAATCACTTATGAAAATAGGTGATTCTCAGAATATGTACTCTGTGGCCTGCTTAAAAAGTGGCACAGAATTCTCTACAGAATACACTGCTAATTAGTTATTTCATTGCAACATGCTCAACAAGTGCACAGATAAGGACTGCCTGACTAAATGGGATGTACACATATCTGAGACTGACTATCAAGTATTCACTTGAAGAAGAAAAGGGAGATACAAAATTCCCCTCCAAGGCTGCAAAGTGGTAGAGTACCTGTTACAAAAGGAAGGGGTTGCATGTAAACTGCAAACTCCTTGTTTTCATAGTTTCAAACTAAATCATTAATGTTTTCTCAGAGCTGTTTTGTAAAATTAGGAAGCTGTAACAAACACATCCCGGAGATCAGTCAGCCTCAGTAGTCAAATTATGTTGAGGCTTGTACCCAATTATGCTGCCATTTTAAATACTATTATTTAAAATGTTTATATGCTATTTGAATATTCAATCTAATATTTAATGAAACAAAGGAACTCTTCTATCCCATTTGTTTTGATATTATACTGATGCATGGCTACTCTTCCATGACTCCAAAGCCTCCCAAATCTGATTGCATGGTTAGCAAACTACAATGATAAAATATGCATAAAGTTCAGTATTAGCCAATCTGAAGGAGAAACTATAGAGTGGATGGTACACAGAGCTAGGAGCACAAGCACTGGTAGTTCTCATCACTCAGCTTGCCGTTACTGTAGTCGTTCAGGCAGAGAAAGATTTCATAAAACAAGGGAGGTCCCTGGTATATAGAGTTGAAAGGTTTCAAGTGTTCTGTGGAAATCAATACTTCAAAATACGAGGGTCTCACTCCACTACTGCCCTCCTTCAGTAGGGTGGCACTTGTTTAGTCTTAATTTTTGTCCCCACAAGTAACCTAAGGAAGATTTCTTTATTTTAGCACCTTCTGCAGTGTAACTATCACTGTGCAGGTATGGAAAGCAAGGGAAAACCAGGCCGGTCACGCCTGTGAGGAACTGGAATTGACTTCAATAAAAAATTTCCATCTAATCTTACTATTAATGTACAGATGTTCTAGGCTCAAAATATAATGCCTGTGCTTACTCCAGGGAGCTGGTCTCCTCTGATTATACTCAATAAAAACTAACCCTCCCCCTGCAGTGAAATAACACACTAACATCTTTCTTTTTAGAGCAGTAAGCTCTATTATTGCTGTTTCTGGTGGAAAAAAAAGAACAAAAAAGAAAAACAAAACCAAAACCAAGTGCATTTATAAAATGTATAAATACTGCGTTATTATGACCATGCAATATACTACAGCACATCAAGAGATCAAGAATCACAATCTAACTGTACTGCCACACTTAATAGCTTTCGCTGAGGTTTAGCTCTCAATGCCAGATTTTCTTGCTCGCTGTTTGGAGCATGTCCCATCACTTCACTGATTCCTCTTTTAATGCAGCACAAGTTTTGTCCCTGTTTTCAAAGGTCTACACTGTGCACCTATGGCCAAAGAAGAAAGGGTAAATTTGAATCCAAATTATAATCTCTTAGGAGTCACAGAGATCAGTTCATGGCAAACAGACATGAGATTCCAGCAACATGGGAAATTCTAATACCCTAGACAGATGTCACATTGATTTCTCTAGGGATTTTGAATGGAGCTGAATATCTCATATGGCACAGGAAAGACTTTCCTCACTACCAGACATTTGTGTTTTCTTACTTGATTTTTCTCTGAAATAAACATTCATTACTGGCAATGTGAGAAAGTTTTCACTCCCTACTGAAGCTTCATTTCCTGCATCCTTCACATAGTTTCTTAGAACAATATTGAGCATGATCTTCACACACACACCTTTTCCACACACACCTTTAACACCGTGGTGCCATGGGATTGCCTTGTAACTCCCAGTGAGCTTCTGCACCAGCAGCTGTCTTTCAAAGACTAACTTAAATTTTCATCTTGGCCTCTGAAGACAAAAACTGGGGCTTCTCTCTCTGAATTCCAGAATACCATTAACGGAACAAAGAAAGGTGGGAGATGAAGCCTCTGATGTGGCAGCACTCAGACTGCATTGAAGCAGTTGCTCCAAACTCAGGTGGAATGTGGTAGAAGCCATCTTTCCTTTACTTTGCTGGCTATACAGGCTGCATCCCTCTACACTGAAGAGCAAATAACAACTGCACCACCTATACCTGACATACACATACTGACCTCAACGATGTACTGCTGAAAAGCTATCACAAATGTTCTTTCTCCCAATAGTCACATGGTTAATACACTTCATTTCTTTGGAAAGAATCCCGAGGAAAAAAAAGGGACACATCTGAAAAGACAAAATACTGCTATGGTGCCTTTTTTTTCCCTTTTGGCCAGAGGCCATGCAATTCTTTTCTGGCTGGCTTGTTCTGTCACAAACAGAATGACCTTTATTGAATGGTCAGCAAATGTGACGGTTTTAACAGAGCAACTGTTGCAGTGAAACTGAGGCACCATGATTGTAACCTTGCCCACAGAAGGTAGAGGCTCCATTGTCAAGGTAGAGGGTATTGTCAAAGCAACTAAAAGTAGCTGAATGCAACAACCCAATTAACAAAACAAGTACAACTCATGCCTAAAGTCTCTTCGAGGCATCATTACTAAACAAGACCCCAATGTATCAAGGCTTGCCTTTTCAACTACGCATTTATATTAACTGCAGAAGAAAAAGGTTAAAATTACCTTGCAATCTGACTTCATCAAAAAGACCAGACTTCTGGAAGAAGTCCCTTCTCCTTGTAACACTGTGGCAGAGCTGGTTGCTAGAACCCAATAGTATGCAGTGGTCCTTTATTGTCTGGGCCACAACTGATAGAAGAGACACCAACTTCTTAATCCTCTACAAGGAGTACAAAAAGGTTTGCTTTCCTGGCAGGGGAATTTTTTGTTATTTAGCTTAATGGATTTTGGAGCCTTTATCCTGTTGGTTATGTTTTTTTGCTTTGAAAACGGAATACAACAAAGGAAAAAGGTCTCATCAGCTTTAACGGGATTGCTAGCCTAGTATTGCAAGGACTAGCATAAGAATGAACAATATATGCCATCAGGGCTAAGAGATAAGACAGCCTCAACACTAGATATTGTCTAGGTTCATCTACTCTATCTGCAAAAACACTCTCGCCACTAGAAGATGTAACTGTACCGTGGCCTCATTTGACTCCTGTGGTGCCACAGCACTATCCATCTTCGGTATGAGACAAGACAAAAAGAGATTAGGCTGACTGTCTGGTAAGTACCATGCAAGAAATATGACAGCAAGCAAACCTGACTGCTTCTTGTCTGATGGTTCTTGTGGCTGGGTAGAACCTATTCTCAGAGCCTCAGCTCTTTACTAGCTCCTCACAATAGACATGGTTCAGACATCTCTTTCCGATTATCATTCCTGATATGAATACAAACTAACACCTGGGGCAAAGGAAAAGCATCTCTCATTTACATGAATAAAATGTTATCATTCATTTTGCTAACTTGTTGCTTAAGTGACCAGTGTTTAAGAAGTCTACAAAAATAACACAATGAACAACATATTACAGTAGGCAAAAGTCACAGGGACAAGACTACACTGAACAGAAAATAAAACAAACATCACAAAGTTTTCTCTGCACCTGAACAATTTTAATCAAAACCTGCTATGTTTGTCCTAGCAAGATGTGTTAATGATAATTTCATGCTTTTTATTCAGGTTATGTTTATAAATATCTACAAATGATCAATGGAAGCCAAATAATTTTATACAATGCAGAAGGGCAATTATTCTGTAATGCAATGACTTTTAAAAATCATTGCTAAATATCCATTTTGCTTTTGCCCAAATTTAACAGGAACATATATTATCAATATGTTTACAATCTCTAAACTATGATCTATTATCATTTAAAGTTATTAAAACAAGCATGGATGATAACAATTGAAGGCAGGTATAGAAATAATTCTAGTCTCAGTAGAATGATACCTTTGTACAGAATAACATGATATAATATTAACTGAGATGTGAAGGTTGCCAAAATAATGTCCCGATACATTTACTGACAGCAAAAAGCAGCGTTGTTTATCTCTGGCTGGTTTTTCTTGTGAAGTGTGGCCATCGGCCACTCTCAAATAAATTAAAAATGTATCGATGCCCTGAATGAGTCACATATGGACAACTAACCTCATTTATATTAGTGTCCCATTAGCAATTACAGCTTCATTAATTCAGTAATAGAGCTGGTGAAGTTTTTTCAATTAACGTTACATTTACTGGAAGAACAGACCTTTAGGAGAGGAGGGGCCCATGGCTACAAGTTAATTTAGGCCAAGTGGAATTTGCATGTCCAGCTGAGAAGAATGAAGTAAAATACTTTTCAAAATGAGAGTTAATGACTTTTACTTTCAAAATCTAACCGAAGATCCAAGTAAAGGTTAGTCTTGAACTAGAATGGCCCAGAAGTTTTGCAGATAAGTGAACTTTTTTTTGCTTTGTCTAAAATGAATTTTGTAATTTCTATTTCACTCAACATTTACCAGTCCTTCTCAGGTTCTACTTGACTTTAACTTCAACAAGACTTTCTTTCTAAGCTTGAATTCTGTCAGCCAGGAGAGAAAATCAACATTTGTACTTATGTTGAAGAATCTAGTGCTATGTTATCACACAGTAAAGCAGAAAGCACTAGAAAGGAAAACAGAAAAGTCTGTGAACATTAACTTCAGAAGGTACCACACCAAGGAATATTCTGTAAAGTACAGTCATTAAAAGACTAAAACAAGCTTTCAGCTTTTCTTTAATAAATATGTCTCTAAAAAACCCTGGAGGATACACAGAAATCATCAGAACATCATTTTTATTAGTTTATGGAAAACTAGTTTCCCTTGTGACACAGCGATTCCTGGTTTTATTGCCTCTAGACTCCTGTCCCTGTATGACAATTGAGGCTACTATTCATCATGATGTAACTCATATAAATATACCTCGAGTAATGAAACTGAAGTTAATTCTCAATTTTCAAACAAAATGTCCACTGAAGCCTCTCCATTTCCCTTCATTCTAGTGTAAGAATCAGCAATTACTTGTTTAAAGGAGTCCTCAAGAACCCCCATTGTGGTAGATGCTGTAGAAACAGAAAGCAAAGATGTATTCCCTTCCCACCTTCAGTAACGAGTGCAGGTTAAATACAATAATTAAGTGGATTTCTACCATCTGACCTCAAGAGTGGTATAAAATATGACAGTCAAAATATTATAAAGTGGCCCACAATAAACCTTCTCATTATTGATATAATGAACTCATTGTTCTTAAGCAAACATTTTAAATAGCATCCATTATTTACGTGAAATCCTAAAAATTACCTATTTGGAATTTGGAAAAAAGATCACATTTGAATATCAAAATCTGGAAGAATTTTTCATCTTCCTTTATAATGATGATTTGGCACAAGATTTCATCTCTGTGTTACAGTTCTGTTGTTTCAAATGGACCTATCAGGAAATTATTTTTAATCACATAAGGTCAAATCTTCACCTGTGCAAATCTGCACTGCTTCACTTCAAAGAAATACAATGAATGGCTTTTGATACACTCTGAGGCATATTCTGATTTTTACACAACTGAACCAACTTGGTTACGTTCAGAAGCAGACTGAATTCCCTGCAGTAAGTTTTTACAGGCAGAGGGAGGTCATGAAGTCACAAAACGACTATTTGCAGAAAAATGCAAATGAATATCCCATAAACCAAGACTGGGACTATGCAAAATGAGTAACACTTAAAACATAAGAACAAATAACATAATTGTTTCTATTATCTTTTTATCCTTAATTTTCATAGGAGACCAAATAAAGTCTTATAAGGATGCAGCTGGCATCTAAAATTCATTAGAAGTTAGACGACGATATGTTTATATTGCCTAATGTGGCCAGTTTTTGAAAAAGGTCAATCCAGAATTTACTTAAATTAAATGTAAATCGTAATGGTATGCAGCTGTGTGCACTCAATATGTTTGGTTTCCTACATATTATTAACGAAAACTCAGTGGAATTCTATACACTTCAAAATTTTGAAGCCACTGCTGTTCTTATTTATGCTTCCAGATGCGTACTTTCAGAATAATAGTTAAACTAATGGAAATGACTGCTATATAAATGGGAATTAATAATCAAACAGCCAAGCTGAATACTTCCTTCTAAGGAAACAGTGCTTTAATGCATAAATATTATTATATGGTTCATGTCAAAAGGGAAGCATTGTTTGGTCTTTCACATTCTGGATGCTGTGTGCAGCTAGACTTTTCTCTGATTTGTAGCATAAGGAAACCATGCAAATCAAAATAGTCATTATTCAAACATATGTCATTCACATCCATTTTGTTGCTTTCTTTGAGAAGTGTAACTAAATGGTTCCAGAGGACAACTACATAATACAATATACATGCATCAACTAAAGCCACAATTTTCACTTTCATCAATGTATCTAAAACCAGACAAATAAGCAATGAAACAACCCTGAAAAATCCTTCAGGGCACCAAATTCGTGTTAAAATGTGGAAAATAACTATCCCTTTTATATTATTAGGTTTTTTCTTACTGAAACAGGACAACTGCCACACTGATGAACGTGTTTCAAATGTTTGGGTTCAAGCTGTCTCCTTGATGTGGAATATCTCCAAAACCAACACATACATTAATGTAACAAAGGCAATTCTTTGTAAGGCTTTTTTAAAATAGCATAGCATGAAACTCAAACTGTCAGTGCATAAATTACTGCTGCCTTGAGGCTGCAATAACTTATGCATCCTTGTATTCACCCCTCATATACTTCTCTTGTCAAAGGGAAGCTCAGACCTCCCCTCCCACCTCCATCTCTTCACCTCTTTGTGGCAACTATTACAATGCCATTAAAAATAGGTTGGCTTGCCCATTACTTGTGTAGGTGAGGGAGCCAAGAACTGCATAATTAATGGCAGAAAAAACAAACAGGAGGGTTTGGGGTTTTACTTTAATGAAATCTCTGCAAAAATATTATTACAGTAATTATGTGTTCCTATAACTCATTATTTGTTTACAGATAGGCATAATTTGATTTTACTTCTTTAATAAAAACTTGATCAAATTTGAGGTTATCATTGACAGTTCATGGACAAAAGCAACTGATCAATAATGTTAGTAATACTAAGCAATAGGCAATTTTATCTCCAGAGCAATTACTGACCCTGATGTAGTCAGCTGAAAGGTTTGATCTTGCTGAGCCAAACAATGTCAGAAGACTGGCTTCTTTATTTTTCATTACCCTCTTTTTTGTCCCTTTATTTTTTTCCTTTAAAGAATAAGGCCTTATCTTGCTAATAAAAGATGTGCCAAACTACACAAACTGAAAACTAGTATTTGCTCCTAAATAATAATTTCCCCTTTTTTAAGCAGAGGAAAAGAAAAGCCACTAAGAAATGAGATCGTAGCAAACAGCACTCTCTGATCTGCAAAAACATTTACAATATCTTTAGTCCTAGGAGCAGATCATGACACAATCCAGTCTAGACTATGATGGTGTTAAGTATATATAATGCTGGCAAAAATAATTAAACTGTACTGAAAGGATTTTTTACTGCAGTTCTGACTTAAACTCATCAAATTAAATTCTTCATGAATTAATGCACATAGATTGAGGTCAATGTAGTATATGACTTTGACATTTCATAAAGAGGAGTGTCAATTATGGATTCTTTCATATATTTTAGATGGCTCAGCAAGACATAAAGGTAACTGAAAATTACATCCAATATTGTTTATACCTTAACTTTATCCAACATTTTAGTTTATGTTATGACTTCACCCATTAGAACCACCCATACTTGGGTATTAACTACACTACTCATGCTAAATTGAAGGCACCCAAGAGTTTTAATAAATGCTTTCCCATGTTAATTCTGAGACTACCTCATTATTTTTATATCACCAGGAGGATCACAGCATAAATTTACAAGGCCATATATAGCCTTTGCTACAAAAATGGCAATATTGTGCCCTTTGAGTGATAAGCATGAAACACCTTGCTCAAAAAGACATCTTAAAGAGTCTGCATTATTTGCCAGGCTTACCTGATGGTTTCAGAGTATTTAAAATATTCTGAAGTACCCAGAGGAAAAGCTTTAATGACCAGAGTCATGCATTTCTTCTCTGGAAGTCCTCTTAACTATGACTCTGAGATGCAGACAGGTTAAGAACAGCTCAGAGCCACTGTCTTTGAAAGTGCTTTGTACACCACATCACAAGGTGAACATGAAAGGAGCAAAAAGGCTTTTCAGTGATCAGCAGCCACTTCATTAGGCTATACTGGAATAGCCAGAAGTGGATTTTACTTTACAAAGAGGAAAAGATCCTCAATTAAATGCTCACAACTCCCAAGTGCTGATTAAAAAACCACCACAACCAAACAAAGCGATTTGGATATCTTCAGCCTTGGGTAATATGGATCAATGCAGTGTATGGAGTGGTCATGCTCCTTCATAAACTCATTCCAAGTATAATTGGGCAGATTATCAAAACTGAATTATTGCTCTCCTGAACAGGAACAGAGAGTGGAGAAATAACTCAAAACTTCATAAGCAACAGAATAAATGCTATAAAGATATTAGCACTTTATGCAAATAACATAGTCCTCCTACACCTGGTATGTGCACAGCCCAGGCAATTCACTGCATATTATCAGCATTGACAAAAATATCCCCAAAGCAAACAACACCTCAGGAGCGCCTAAGAAACCTTAACAACCACTGCCTGGTATCTGTTAACCTTTCCAGATTGATGCTGTTTTATCATGTCAGCATGGAACTGCCAGACTCGCAGCTTACCAAGCATTCAGCTGTAGCACAGATCACTGCACTAGGGCACAGAACAGAACTGAAATTGTGTTTACAGTAGTCACAGTTCTGGCTGATGAAATTCTTCAGTTTCTGACATGATGTATTAGCCCACACTGCTCACTAAAGTACTACTACCTTGGCAAAAGCACCTCACCTTACTTAGGCTTCCTCTCGTTCACTTGGAGGGAGCACAGATGTACTTCACATGCAGTCCAGACTTGGCACACCTGCTTCACAGAGCAGTGCCTGAGGAATCTGGCCCTAAAAACCTGAAGGAGAACACTTCAGCAATAAAGGGGATACTCTGCTGTTGCAAGAGGTGACAACTCTGTGCTTAATCACTTTAACAAATTGAAGAGAGTCCCTGACTAAATGCTGCTGTGCGGTGCAAAGCACTGACTGGTGATTTGCTTCTCTGGGCTGCTGAAACCAAGGTAAATCCTTCTAAGAGTAAAGCAACAGGCTGTGAACACGACGAGCTCAGGATCAGGAGGAATAAAACCTCAGGTCACCTTGCTCTTCCGATCATTCTTTGCACCATGAATCAAAGCAAAAGAGGTGGTCAGGAAAAGCTACGCATGTAGAACTGAAGAAATGAATAATTACCTGTTACTGAGTATAAAATTCATGCCAAGAATTTTTCCCTTATTTTCTTTAGAGATTAAAACCAAATCACTTTATGGAGCTATTTTTCATTCCAGTGTACTAGAGTAGTACACTGTCTTATATACCTTCTGAAATGGATGCTCGCAGTGCTGTCCTACTGTGAATTGCAAGAACAAGAGTTTAAAAAAAGAAGAAAAAAGAAACAAGGTGTGATTTAAAATGTCTCATGAGGAACCAGAGAAAAATCTATCTCTGCAAGAGAAAAATCCTTTATAAAGTCCTTAACCTAAATACAATATGAGGTCATTTTACCTGCCAGCTGAGTGGGTTTGTCATAAATGGATTCACATTTATTTTTCTTCTATAAAGCATTTGTGTCATCTTTATGCTTACTGAGACAGCTGATATTTTCTGGGAAGAAAAAAGCATATGGTCAAACTAGTTTGGTAAATTCTCTGAAGCCTGAAAGAAGAAATTACATTTAAAAGGGCCAAGTGTCCTAGATGAAGGAAAGTATTGAAGCTCTAACCAGTGGATTTCTTCATATAAACTTCATTGCAAACACCATTTCAATAACTACCTTAAATGCAGAGCTTCTTAGTAATCAATTATGCACCTCTTCAAAGGCTCAATTTATTTTCCAGGTAAAGAAATTCACAGTAAAATTTAAGGTAATTCCTATTTCAAATATGAAAACCTGTTTTTCAATTGTATCTATGGCCACTAACTTCCAGTATGACAATCTGCACATCTTGCAAGTCAAAGCTGTCTGTGCTTTCAACTCAAGAAAGGTATTTCCATATACTTAAGTCGAAGAAGACCAGGTCCTTTGCATATAGGCATTCTTTTCTACAGCCTTCCCTTCTAGTCTGAGAAGTTTCATCTCTTACCTGAGATCAACAAATTCCACCTCATCTACTCTGGTTCCAAGCAAAGACTTTCCATCATCTCTAAGGTTTGGCTTTGTGTCAAGTCCTTCAGAGCAAAAGGGCCAACAACCCCTCTCATGTACCTTTTCAGTCCTTCTCCTCTCCACCTGCCCTTGGAAACTGTCTAGAACTTTGTTTCAAGAAATCTGGAAATTTGAGATTCTGACCATTTAAGCCTTGCTGATGCACAAATAAAATCAACCGAGAACAAAAGCTTCTGCCACTTACATTACCTCTGTGTACAATAAAAAAAAAATAAATGCTATGGCTATGCCAAAAGTTGATAAACCATTCATATTTATGAAAAACTAAATATTTAAATGCATGCATTTACAGAAGTCAGGTTATAAACACAACAATTTGCAGACGTTTCCAAGGCATGGGTGAGCACCAATGCTGCTAGTTCTTGTGTTTACTAAAGAAGATATTCAGCGTCTCAGCTTATGTTCCTAGAAGTTCTAGCTGCTTTTACTAGGACTGTGAGGGTAGCACACATCCTACTTTAGCCTTCCAGAAATTATTTATACAGGACTTTCCTGTTCATATTCTGTACCCTAAATGTTCTGACTTGGTTTTACAAGCTCATTTCACCTGAACTGAGGTCAGATTCTGATGCTGTCTCAGCTGCAACCAGATTCACACTCAGTGGATCACCACAGTCTTGCTGTGGTGTTCCTCTCCATGGGTGGGCTGACACACTTCCTTATTCTCAGGGGGTCCATGGAATAAGACATAAATTTGTTCATGTGCAGTTACTCTACTTGTTGGAAAATACTGCTGACAGTAGTGTGTGCTTCAACAGCTTCAAGGGATGCTCAGGCATTTTGCCTAGGCATCTCAGCAACAAACTGAACCCATTGTGCATACTCAAAACTTGTAAAGAGGCACAAAGCTGAAGTACAGAAGCCTGCCATGAACTCTGTGCTGCTGGTCTTTAGCTGTCTTAGTCTTGACAGTATGATACATCCCATGCTGGATGACTTTCAAAGGTGATTCACCCCTCTTGTTCATAAGCTAGAAAAACGGTTTAAGTGATTACCAGGGGAAAGCTAAACAAATAGCAGCTAATGTGAAAGATCAGGAGAAAAATGCTTAAGGCTCTCAGTCCACCCAAACCGCAGCCAACATCCCTTCTCCCACACAGGGTCTCAATGTTTGTTTGGGGAAGAATCAGTAAAAGGGCTTTCTTCTGTATCTCTGTACCACAGAGACCAAGATAAAAGGAGTCCATGAGACCGCAGAGATTTCAGAAGAAGTAAATGGAGAGTGATTATAAAAAGCTAGATTTAACTGTCCAGGCTCAGATTATTCCTGAACATATCTAGGCAGCAAAATCAAACTGCAAAGCAATCCTGGAATATTTCAGTAAAGGTTCTGGCATGTTTTCTGAATAGAGCCTTAGTTCATACATTATACTGCTGGGAGCAATGAAGCAATGCGCCCTAAATAAAAATGTCAAGATTTGCCTCTTTGTCAGGGTAAATTACTTATATTTCACACAAACATTGCTAAGTATCTACAACTTTCCATTCTATATAAATACAAATTCTAGGCATTATAAGATGGCAAAAATCACTCATTCCCAAAAGGCTGACAGTGAAACAAATGTGTAATTTTCCTATTGAGCATAACTACACAAAGTATGATTGTTCTTTTAATCGAAATAATGGATGTTCTACCAAGAGGGTCTTTACACTGTGTGTGCTCTCCGTTGTACCAGAGCTTGAAAACTTGACCTGACATCACATCCTTTTAAGCAAAGCCATGCAAAAGATGCAATGCAATGCTTTGTGGCCATGCTGCAAGTTGCCTTTTGCAGAAATCATGACTGAGAAGAAAATTTCTGGATGGCAGCTACTGGGGCACGAGTCTTAAATGTACAGCCCTGTGAAGCCTGTTCCTGTGATGTGGAGGCTGAGCTTCAGCTTGGGAGTTCTTGCCAAGATTTTATTCTCTGCTGTGCATTTCCCAGTACATAAAGAAGTGGGAAATGGGACAGCTCATCTACATAGCTACCTAAAGGCTAGCAATTGAGACTGTCTACACGTCATCCCCATGGGCTGCTGTCCAAACCACTCCTGGGAAGAGCCAAAAAACTCAGAAGAATCAAGGTTTGCAGTAACTCTTCCTGTTTTGTCATCTTTAGTTAGGCTTCCAAACATGTTTTTTGTATGTTGCATTATTCTTCATCACAGACTGATATTTACAGAAAATAATGTCAAGATTTTAAATCCTGTCATACTTTCGAAAGTGTAAGCAAGATAAATCACATCAACCTTACAGGGGCAACTGAGAAGAATTAAACAGGTATAAACACACTAGGAAACAAGAATTATAATTTCAAAACGGAACAAGCCCATGGTTAATCCTGAGAAAACTATGAGCCAGCTTTAAATCCTCTTTCCTTCATGCAATGGATTCAGACCAGTTCTTCAGTTGGTGGACTAACTCCCCTGCTGTCCTGGGTTCAGCAGTAGCAGTCATGTTTCTCCTTCTTGGTAGCTGGTGCAGTGCAGTGTTTTGACTTTCAGCTTGGGAACAGAGCTGATAACAAGGATGTTTTGGTTTGGCCAAGGACTTTGTGAGCCTCATGCTCTGCCAGGGAGGAGGGGAAGCCGGGAGGAAGCAGAGACAGGACACCTGACCCAAACTGACCAAAGAGGTATTCCATACCACAGCACGTCATGCCCAGGATGTAACTGGGAGTTAGCCGGAAGGGCTGGGAGACTGCAGGGTTGGAGGAGGTATCGGTCGGTGCTTGGTCAGGCTGGGGGGGGCAAGTTATCGGTCGGCTGGTGCTGAGGTGTTGTATTCTCTTCCCTTGTTATCTCCTTTATCATTATTATCATTGGTGGTAGCAGTAGTGATTTGTGTTATACCTTAGTTACTAAACTGTTCTTATCTCAACCCATGGGGGTTGCATTCTTTTCGATTCTCCTCTCCGTCCCTCTGGCAGTAGGGGGAGGGAAAGAAAGGGGGGAGTGAGTGAACGAGTTACCTGACTGGGTTTAAACCACGACACCTGCTCTGAAGAATAAACATGTTAATGAACAGCTCAGCTACTGATTTTTTGACATTTGACTGTTCGGCAGGTGCTGAATGAGGGGTTTACTAATGCTGGTGTAGCTGCTACCATCAGTTTCATTTTTCCTTTTACTGAGGAATGATCTTTATAAATTATGATAAAACTTCCTGACATGCAGAAAGGCAACACAGAGTTTAACAAATGAGCTATGTGGAAGGAGGAGTTCTAGTTCTGGTGCACCTGTCTGCTCATGGAAGATGCTTATAAGCAGGAGTCATTCTGTGTCACATTACATTTTTCAGTTGCTGCTTTCAGCATCAGTCCACCCCAACCTGATATTCCGAAATCCCTAGGAATCCACCAGATACTAAAGCAGTCTTATTACACTCCACAAAAATTCATCTCACCCAGATGTTTTGCAAAAAATGTTATGTTCTACATATCAGTAATTTTCAGTGCAACTCTTAATTTCCTAAAAGAAAAAAGAAAATCCATCCATTTAATTTTGTGGAAGATATGACAAGCCTGGTTCTACATACCACTTCTTTTATCAGCTCCAATCTTTCATTCCCCAGGGAAAGCAGTACAGAAGTGTCTTGTCCTTTGACAGCAATAGATAACTAACCTCATTTTGTAAAAGCAGAACTAAACAGAAGAGTTATTCTTTGTCTTCAGCAGAAGCAGTGAATCAGACCTCATTGCCTTGTACTAAACCTAATTTAAAGCAATTTGATGCCTTATGCCTAATCATCAAGAAGCTTAGTTGTAACTCTTGGGTTTTTTTGGCTCTTTACCTGGCATTTCTTTATGCAACACAGCACCAGAAGGTTTTATATCTAAAACGAATAGGACAGGTCATATTTTCTGAAGCTGTACTTTCAGCCCTTCTGCATCCTTACCCATCCATTATGATTCAGGTCAAATTTTTGTGTTTTTTTGGCAGTAAGGATTAAAGATGCAATTGCTTTTAAAGCAGATATTTTCAACTCAGCCACATAACCTGGGGCTTTATAAGAACACTTCCGTGCCTCAGCCTTCATCTAGCCAGTGTTAACCAATTAAAAAAATTAATATGCAATCAGACAATAACCCTATTTACTAAAGCTTCCTTCTCCTCCCCCGCCCCAATTTTAGGTCTCACAAAATCCTTACTGACAGACTAAATCAAAACCAACTAACAGAAGAATTTCAGATTCAGAGAGGTATTTGGTTACAATACCATAAAAACAGTAATCTATCTGCACCTCTGTCTAGACTGAGCTCCCTTTGTGTAGGTAGGCATTACACAGTGTCAGTCACTTCCCTGTCCTGTGATGATCTGAAGAAAGTGGATGGTGACTTGATGCACATCACAGAAACCACTTGGTGTGATTTTGTTTAAAAGTCTGTGCGCAGTAGGTATGACAACTCAAAGCAACTCAGGACAAAATGCCTGTTGTACTGAGCTAGAAAGTGAAAAATCTGTAAAAAACAGTGTTTCTGAGGCAAAAATAAAGTGAAACATTACTTGAGAAATGTTATGGTAATTTAAATAAACAAAAGCTTCAGTGTTACAATCTGCCATACCATTTTTGTAATTAAATGAGGAGTACTTCACACTTTCATGCAACATTAAGATGACTATGAAAACCACAAGCTTACCTCTCCACACATTCGTACTAGTGTTACTCTGGTTCACTGACTCAGTGGAATAACATATGATTTACAGTAAAGGAAAGCAAGAAAAGAAACAGACCTGGCAAATGGAAATAAACCTGAGGTTTCTGAAGAAACACAGCCCTCACCATGAGATGCAAAAAGTGACTTTCCTGACAAGTGCTACCCAAATTCTTAATAGCTTTTTGTATGTAACCCCATCTCATTTCATCCTGACATAATCTTAATTAGTCTTCGTTCTACTGCAGAGAAACCTACTGAGGCAGTTAGCACCATGTAATTAATCAGATATTTTGCACGCATCACAGCAACCAACAGTGTCAACTTCCTGATATGAGTTAATACAAATAGAAATCAACCTTGCCTTTCCCTTTCACATGAACTAAAAGCATGTGGCATGGAATGAACATGTGACTATTTCCTCTATACACTGCTTATGTGCATCCTTCCCTCAGCAGCCATTTCCTAATGCATCATTATTGTCTGCAAAGTATAATTTATTTTTTCTGCTGGTACTAGGAGAAGAACAAGCAATTTGGTATTTCCCTTAAATTTCAGGTTCTTCAGAGAAAAATAAGTCCAGCAACTGAAATAAAAAATGATAAGACATAATTCTTGCTGCTGGAATTCATAAACTTCCCATTTTATCTTTCTTTCTGTGTGCTTTAGCAGTTTTTAAGAAACTGAATTTTGCACCTGCATATAAATATACATTTGAGAGCACAATCTGCAACAGCCATCTCATAGCAACAGAAAATAAAGTACTTAAAAATATAAACTTATACAACATACACACTAACTCACTAGATCAAAAGCTTCACCACCTATCTACGTAATTGTAGATCTTAACTTTAGTCTATTGTTTAAGACTTAGCTTTTGTCTTCATTGCAGGAGCCAAGCATCACAGCATTGTGCCTGATGTCACTGAGTGGGAAACCATATGATTATATGATTTGATGGCAAAGAAGAAAAGAGCCACTGCTTAAGGAAAACAATTTTATAAAGCTGATTCTCCAGTCTCCTAAGCTTAAACTGAAATAATTCAATAAGCATTAAAAAACCACCATAAGGTTTATTCAGTTCTGTATGGCATCTGTAATATGCTGCAGTTTTTATTAATTGTGAATACACATCAGTGTTTTGCTTCAGCAGAACACTTTAAAACTGCAAGTATAATTTAGCTCATAACTCATATTCAACATAAAAAGGAGTAGTCTAATGTTTTGTGATTTCTCAGGTTCTTAGAACAAACCAGTGAGACAATAACATTCACAGAAAGGCAGTATTTAAATGATAGTTTATCCCAGGAACTGACAGCAAACTGCTTAACACCTTCTCTCTACAGTGTTTGTGCCCCAAAGCATTTAAGTATCTAAGATAGAAATTATTAAAAACTGTGACATCGAATGGTTTCATTTCCAGTGGCATCTGAGCACAGGAACATGCACACCCTATTCAGTACCTGACACAAGGAGATATTCACTATTATTACTGTTCAAATTCTGGGGATATTTTTTGTATTTGAAGGCCTAACTTCAGAAACAAGGCAGCCTACCGGAACTGGCAAATGTTTCAGGTGCTGTCATCCACGACTACTGCTCATCAAAGATATCTAATGTCTGTTTCTCAGGAGCCAATTGCCCTGCGTCTCCCTCCTGTCTGAATCTTCTCAATTTATTTTAATGCTGGAAGCATGCAACAATTATAACTATGATAAGACTGCTAACAAAGTTTGCTTTAACCTAAGTAAATCAGCAGTAACTGAAGATAATTAACTGTTCCTCTGTGTTCCTGTTTTAGCGGATGGCAAATACATTACCAAACAACAGCAATGCGGATGTATATATAGGAAGGACAGCTAAGATGTGGTAAGTTTATTCCAAACAACTTCATCAAGCTACCTATATGCACTGATACCTCTTCCATCCTAAAGATGCTGCTGTCCTTTATCTTTTAATCCTGAGCTATATTTTATAATCCCACAGTCACCTGTGCCATCACGTAATTCAGATTTCACTCTCTGACACTTAGGCTGAATGTTTGACCTAATATACAGCTATCATAACACACATGTGAGCCACAGTAAGTTCACAACATGACTTTGAATAGTAACTCTAAGATTATGAGCAGGATGCGAGTAGGCAGTCATGACAAGGGGCAGAAGGCAACAGAGGTAAAGTCAGACTCTTGGGGCAAATTTTGACAAGAAGAGCTATGTTTTAACCTGGAATTAAAATCTTAGCATGAACAAGGCAAAATGAAGCCTAAGCACAACCTAAACTGTTCCAAAGGGATTATTCATCATAATAAGCTCATGATTAGACTGTGCCTACCTGAAGATTGTACACACTAAGAACTGTAGAAAATGCAAGTATGAGACCGCAATTCTTCCCTCATGACTTCTGTTACTATCTCAGTTAGTCTGATAGTTGTATCATGTAGAAAAGTTCTAGAGAAACTCCCACTGTTCTGGATGATTCTTCCAGTTCAAAGTGCCAAACTTCTTATTAGGCATGATACTGAATAACTGATGCATTGCTACCCAAAGCAAACTTTATTAGCCTTGACCATGTTAAGTATCATCAGTCCTGGAACATATGACATTTTACTTTATCGCATGCTGTAAGTTTATTACATTTGGCCCCATCAAACAATTCTTACACAGATAAACAACATATTCACAGGAGCTTTCATTTAAAAGCAGACTAAACCAGAAATACAGATGTTTGGCTAGTGATTTTAAAAGATTTAGAACTAATGACATTCTTTACTTCTCCATACTTTCCTACTTGATGTCACAGCTAGTGTTTTTCAACTCTAGAAATACTTAACGCCTTGAAATCACTCTAAGGTCTTGTCACGCACGATCAGATTGAAAATTCCTAACTTTAACATAGGGTAAGTCCTTAGTTGGGTGAAAGGTACAGCCACTGAAGACTTGATCTTTATCAATATGCAGTAGCCTAGGGTATCAGAACTTTGTAATGGAATAGAATATAAGCTTCTTTGGCTCTATCCACATCCCCTAGATCTGAAGAAAGTCTTCGAGTTGTTAATCATAAAGCTGGTGAGAAGGGCAGTGGCACACCTATCTGATGCAAAAAATGCTACCCGGGTGAAACCTGTAACCAAGCAAATTCTGTACACTGAGAGCAGGCAGTGACAGATGCTCCACAGAAATATGCAAGATTCCTCACAAAAAAATGCTTTCCGATGCTTAGATCTCTTTTTGACGCAATTTGCTACCTTTGGGGCTTCTTCATTGTTAAGTATTGGCTTAAATGTGAAAACACTGGGCTTAATATATTTTCATTTAGTAAAAGATATCTCTGGTAATTCTCGTCATGTAATAAATTCACCTCTGGACATCCATGTAACATATCTAGAGCATCTTTTCTCCAGCAGAACCCTGAAGCATCTTATGCATTATATTCTTAGACCAGTATTGATGCCTAGACACCTCCAGAGTATATATTAGCATGGAGTGTCTTTGTCCAATGACAGCAGAAACGTTCATTTATGTAAAGTGGCGTGGGATTTGCAATGTCACGCACAGCAGAAGGTCTTGCTTAACAGCCTACTTCATAGTGCCAACTTTATTTATTGTGCAAGAACTCAAAAACCCTGGCAAGTGTTGAATCTGCGGCTCCATGGAAACCAGGTATTCCGAATTGAATGTTTATACTGGTAACACTATCCTCCAGACAATCTCTTTACAAATTATCAGTAATATGAAGATGCCTTATTTTCATTTATCCATTCATTTTAGTTTCTTCAGAATAATATTGCTTTCTAGGACCATCAGAATATGCTACCTCCATCCAAAAGAAACTTGGGTTGGCTTGCACATACTGTTTCTAGTAATACTTATAGGAGGTAATGAAATAAAAAAAAAAAATCAGTTTAAATGATGGTACTTACCCCGTTCTGTATCATAGAGGTACACAAACTTTTCCCACTTATAATGAGTCAAGAGACTCAAAATGGCTCCTTTTAATGCTGGCCGCATCTGGATGACAAACTGCACATCTGCATCTGTTGGGAAGCTGGGTGTGATGAAGGATGTGTGAAGCGCCCCACAAAATGACGTCAGTGTGTTCATTGACATCTGGTCATAGAATCCAAAGATGGCATAAACTCCTCGGGAAAACTGTGAACAGACTAACAAAGACAGACAGGACTGTTAAAATCTGACATATAATGAACACAAAAAACCCTTTTGAAGTATATTTGAAGTAAGATGTCTAAGAACTGATCTTTTTCTGTATCATGCAGCAGATGGAATGAATTCATGAGATAACCTATACTAATTTCATTGTACTGTGAGTTTTACCAACTTTGTCACAATTAAGCTGGTCTGAGCACATTTTTGATTGCAATTTGTCCTGCTAGTGTTATAATCCACTAATCTATCCACATTGTTTAGAACACAGGGTTACATTGCTTGTCCGTAAAATACCTTCCCTCCCTTGAGCAGCATCTTGAGAACTCTTTTCACAGCTATGTAACAAATGCTGGGTCTGCCTAAAAGTCAAGATGTTAAGATGTACTTTTCCCTGCTATCCCAACTTGATTCAGAACGTACTCAAAGAAATCTGTATTGTTAATTCCTTTATAGTTGACAGCTCTGAAATGTCTGTATGAAACCTCTGTATGGTCTTTTTGAGTGAGAAATTACGGTGGTTTCTTAACTGAGTGTTAAAATCTTTCAGAAGCTATTTGGAAAATGCATGGCTCATTAATGAGCACTAAACACAAACGAGGAACACGTATTGTGGCTTCATGGGACAAAAATTGAAATCCCTTAACATGGAGGTTTTTAGTCATTAACCATTCTGGTGTTCTGAGGAACTCATCCAGTACCAGAAAATCATAAAATGCTGTGAAGCTATTTTGTTTCACATGCACTTATCTGGGGAAACATTTCATTTTCAATACTTTATAGAGATTGAACAATGACCATTTTGGACAAAAATGTAAGTATTTCAATTTATAAACATGGTCAAATTCATGGAAGTTGCCAGGAAAAGATTTTCTTTGTCGTTTAATTCTGCAGAAGCAGAGCAAATTTCTTAAGATCATGGGTTCTTTCCATGGAGGGAGACTGTATCAGGGATAGTGAGGGAGCCTGATATGTGAGATGCTGGGGCTCTGCTCTAGTTGTACAATAGAGATTGTACAACTGATATATACTACAGCATAGCAGCACTTCCGAATCAAAACATTTCTGGAATGAGATGAGCAAGCCCCCTTTGTAATGAAAATAAGTTTCCCAGAAAATTGTCCATTCAGCATTAACAATTTCACTTGTCAAGAACCAGACTGAACAATTTTCAACCAGCCCCATTAACCACTTTTGCCAAAACACTGCATATTTAACTTTGCAAAAAGCAAGGGGAAGTAATCACCAGTAAAGAAGACATGACTTTTACGCAGAAATATACAGCATCATTACTTCTGAAAGTACCATCATGAAACATTTCCTACTATAAATGCTACCATTCAGAATCACTAAAGCCTATTAAAGTAATTTTAAATAGGATTCTCCACAATATCAGCTCATTGACAACATCATAGTTAACATCTCAAATAGGAAGTCAGGTGTGAAAATGCGATTTCTTCCTGGAGATCCAGGTGCAAAAACCAGAAATGGTATTAAGGAATTTCTTTAAGTGTTTAAGCCACTGTAAGTGGACACGACAAGTCGTGGATACTAGCAGCAAATAACAGCTGGTGTAGACAGAAGAGATGCACATGAGGCACAGAGAGGGAATAAGAAGTAGTGATTTCTAAAAGAAAAGTTTGTGGAAGTTCTCAACCACAGCAGAGAAAAGATACAAAAAAAATCATAATGCACCAAGAATTTATTCCCAGCGGTATGACTGAGGAATTAAATACATCATTTCAAAAGGTATTTTGTTAAACTACATACCAGCAGGATACAAAGCAGAAAAAGCTATCATAAAAATTATCTGCTGAAGTAACAAATAAAAGGCATTAACTTACAGGTGAAAAAAAGCAAAAAAAAAAAAAGACTACATTAGAAAACCTGGCAGCCTCCAAATCATTTCGAAGGCATGTAAACTCCCTAATTCCACGGGAATATTCACTGAAGTGCAGAGCTGGGTGTCCTCACATGCACTTAGTACCTCACAAATCAGGCTTCTTTTACATATTTATTATTGGCCTAGCTCACTAGGTTTTTGTGTAGATTCTGTACTGCAGAGAAGAAGAGAAAGCATTCCAGGAAACAGCCCTTCTTGCAATGCAAACAAAACATACTCTCAAATGCCTCCTGACCCTAAAAACCCAGAGTATTTCAAATGATCCTGAGTTTGCCCATTATTTCTTATTGGTATAAGGCTCAGGGATACTTTTGAACTGTGACTCCACTGAAATCTCCCAGATTTAGAGGGACACATTATCTGAACAAAAGCCAGAAGGGGGCTCACAAAGTCTACCATGCTATGTATGTGTAGGACGATAACAAAGAACAGAAATTAGGTCTTATTAGGACTGCTAGTTCCTACGTCCCATAGAGAGAACAGGAGCAGTACTAAAGGTAACCGACAGTGGCTGGCTACAGCATGGACCTGCTCCTCTGCACTGTGCTGACAACCCGCTGAGAACCGTTTCAGTTTGTGCTCTTCCTTGTTCTCAAGAGATATGGAACCCAAGCACCGTGGGCAAGTTTGAAAATGCTGCAAGGTCTCTGTCCTTTGGACAAAATTCTGTCTTGCTTGGCTATTTCAAAACACTGAATTAAGCTGTAACTCTTTTCATTGCAGATTGTGCTCTTTTATGCAAAGAGTCCATTCTCAATTTGTGAATCCCCCCCTTCCCCCCCAAAAAACAAACCCAAACAAACCAAACAGTCAGAGTCTGTGAACAACCTAACCAGAAGCAGGACCTTCACCAGACAATACCTAACAGACAACACAGAGCTGCTGCTCACATGGAGCATCCTAGTGCAGATGAGAGTGTCTGATTTGGCCTTTCTGATATTTGCAACCTTTTTTTCCTAAAAATCCTGAAGGATTACCAACAATATCTTCCACCAAGTGCACCTCCCTGCCCAGTCTGATTTCCCCTTGCTCACATTTGTATACACTGTGGATCTTGAAGATTTAACTCTTTTCCAGACTGTCTTCTATTAGTTTTGAAAACTCCTAATCCCTTAAACTCCTCTGCTTATTTCTTCTTGATTATCTATTCTGCATGCACTGTTGGGTGCCAATTCTATTTTACTGGCCCTTTTTAAAGACAAATAAACTTTTGTTTTGATAAGGAGAAACTAAAAGGGCAATTATTTTGGTTCTCGATGTTCATTTGCATTTTTGATCTCACAGTTTCGTAGTGTTAGGTCTTTTGTTTAGTTTGTGACCTAATCTCCTGTGTGACCAGATGAACTTAATGAACATCTATGAACGCATGGCCATATTGTTACCTGTTTTCCAAAAACCAAACATGTAATTACACTCATTTTAATGGCATTATTGTTCTAACACCACTAAGCCATAATTAAAATTTAAAACATGCTAACTAAACCCCACCTTCAAGCTCTTTTTTACAAACTGGTTTCTATTGACAATGACAACAATCCTCATGTTTGATTAAGAATTTTGGTATTTTTCCTTAATTAATCACAGTTGATTTGTGTTTGTTTTTCCTTATTTGAACAATGCAGATGGTCCAACACACTCTTTGGCTGCTAAAGAAGTGATTTGGACAAATCTTGATGCAACTCATTCCTCAAAAAAAAAACAAAAAAAAAACAAAAAAAAAAGGAGGTTTTTTTTGCCTTTATGAAACTGCTCTTAATTATAGATATTAATACCATGGATGCGCATCTGTTTCCAAGGACAGCACACAGGCAGGTTGCTTTATAACCTGATGTGTAAAAGTTGCAACCTCCACAAACAAGGTACAGAGCAGCAGTAACCTAACAGGGGATCATGATAAGCTGTTATTTTAACATTAGGTGCAAGGTGAGTATTTATTAATGGAGACTGAACACGGCTTGTTCTCAGAGTGAGTCAGCTGCCACACACCATCATTTTCAGGAGAGGAAGGGATGGTATGACAGAAGCCTGTGAATTCTCAAGCATGTCAAGAGAAGACAAGGAACTTTCAGGTCATGACAGACTGGTGTTTCATGTCAAGGAAGGAAATGATGTTCAGAGTCAGTGATCACAGTGGGGAGCAGAAGTTACTTCAGAAAGAAGAAAAGATCTTGGTTTCTGAGCCATCCTAAACACCAGTGTAACTCAATGAACACAGCCTCCTGTTTTGCTAGCAGTTCCATCCTCTCCCCAGTCAAATCAGGCCCACCACAGAAACATCTTAACATCTGCTGAGGTTAGCCAGATGTGATTTTTTTTTCACTCAGGCTCCAGGCCAGAATCTCAAAAGAAGCCCCATTTCACACAAGTTATTGTGTCTTTGTAAAAATTAAGTTTTACTTTCTAATGGTATTTAGTTCTTCTACCCTTTAGTGACTGTGAGTATTCCTGACACAGTAAGGTTGTATAGGCTCTGACATTTTTAGTGTCTATTGCCTGGAAGCTAAAGTTAAAACTTCCCTGACACCCTCTTTCTTTTCCTTTTTTCTTTTTACTTCCAGTTTTTAGCATAAACAACTGGAGCATTACTAGGAACATTTACAAGTAGTTTTGGATTTTTCTTGTTTAAAGAAAAGATGTATAAAGCCAACAAAAGAAATTTGGTAATGGGTGGATCTTAATACACTATTTCCACCAGATGATATCATAAAAAGTGACTTGTAAAAGTTGGCAGGATGCTCCCAAGTGCGCCACACAGTGCACTTCTGCCCAGGGGTGTAACAGCCTTGCAGGTTTGGCATCAGGGGTTGGAGGTTGCAATACCTCAAACACTATTCCTTCTTCATTACTGTTTGTATAGACAAGTAATTTCCCCTTTGTTCATATCAATTTCTCATAAGGTAGGCCTGACAAAATTAACCCATGTCAAAGGGGCACTGTGAGGCCTGACTTACTGATAACCACATGGCTCTTTGGAATGAAAGGCACCTTAGGAGCACAATCACAGCTGGCATTATTGCTCATTGCTCATACCAGTTCCTCACTTTCATGTTCTGTGTTTCCCTCAGCTGTGAAATTTTATTCCCTCCACTTTCTTCTGCCAATTATCTTGGATTCCAGACAATTCTCACTCCAGCCTTTGCCAACAGACTAATGGGAGTACTTTATAATGGAATAATCTGCAGCATATCTCAGAGCAATTGCTATTTTCTATCTAAGGCTCCATGCTATGACTTCCTTGCTGTAATAATGCAAGAGTTATCATTACTGTGACTTTTTATAGGAAACATACAGGTTCTCAGAGAGACTGCTGTTTCTTTTCTCTTCCGTTTTAATCCCCTGAATGAAAAGACATACTCTCTCTACCTTGAGCTCTGAGGAGATCAGCACAGCAGTGCCCCTGAAGACAGAATAAGCTACTTTTGGGGGGCTCCAAGCAATCAGACTTGAGAGCTTCCTTTAAAGACAAACCCATCATACTAAAAACTAAAAAAGAAGTAACTGCATTTACCTATAAAACTAGCTTTTTCATTTAAACTTTTAAGACACTGAATTCTGCCAAGAAGAAAATACTCCACTGAGTTGTTTAAAATTCAGCTGAGAAAACAACAAAGCATTTCTGAAAACGTCCATTTCTGAAATAGTTAATAGCAAATATTGTTGGGGATGGGAAGGAACCAAGGAAGCTACAAATTGAAGCAAGATACAAATCCTCCTGAGATATTTGCTATCAGATCATTTCTCATTCTACCTAAAAAAAAAGACATGCTCTTACAGACATAAAAAATCCCCCAAACCAAACCAAAAAACGCAACCCAAAACCTCACAGGAGAGCGCAGAACAAAATGCTGGTTTACTCTTGTTTATTTATGGCAACAGTATTCTCAGTGAAATAACTGAAGTATGTTTTATCTAGTTCTCTTTATTAACAACTATGCTTGCTTTGTTCTATCTAGTGTCTTCTTCAAACATGCACACTTCCTTCAGTATGCATTTCTTTTTAGAAGAGTCAATAAAATAAAACCAGTAAATTCAGGCATTGGGAAGGTATATTACTAAGTTGCAAATTAAATGCATAAGGATTAATCTACTCATATTTTACAACCCATTTACTGGAAAGCAATCCAAAACAACAAGAAGCATCCCCAAACATTCTCTGGTCAAGATCCCATTCAAGATGAATTTTGTCACCTCATCACAACTCCATTATTAAAGGAGTCTTTACTTCTTACCCATTTTTCGGAACAACTTTTGAACCCCGATCACAACTACAGCTCCTGGGTGCTGGGTGCTGTACAAATGCATTACTACAGCCTTGGTTTCCTCAGTATGCTGAATTATTTATGACATGCATGACTCAACTCATTAAACTTTACACATTTTGGCCTTTATATATACTACTACAGTTCAATAAAACCCTAACAATGTACATGAATTTGCTGCATGCTGGATCTTCTCTTCACACTGAAACATTTGTGTGATTTTTATGAGCGTGAAAAATGCCAGCTTGCAACAATAAAGCCAGGCCATGCAGGTTGTAACGGTGCTAGTAGGGACACCAGCAGCACCAAGTCTCATGCACACCATAATACCAATAGATGCCTGTCTGCTCACAAGAAAGAAGTGCGTATCTGAAGTCAGATCCTTCCGGCAGAAAGGCTGACCAAGGCCCAGTTTCAGAAAGTACTCACAGAGAGGTCGCTGAAGTTCATTCAGGCTGGATGTGCATTAGCCATTAGCATACACTCAGATAAAAGGCAAACCAGGATCAAAACCTCTCTGTCCCCAAACTGCCAATTTGATCCATAGGCAAAGAAAACCTTTGGTATTTAAAAAAACCCTAGCTAATACATTTAAAATGTCAATCACAAGGACATCCCTGAGCACCAAACTGTAAGACAGACAGAAAATCAGGCTGAACACAGCCTTGATTGTCCCAGGAAAGCTGTGCTTAGCTTTCTGAAAGGTCAGAGAACATATTGCAGGTGGCCTGAGTAGCTTGGAATAGGCTATGCTACTTGTGCTACTATGATCTCCTCGCTTATCGTTTAGTTCCCAAGCTGCTTCCATACCTAAGATTAGGTAGTCTGAGCTACTGCTGCCTTAGGTCTATTGGCCACAAAGTTAGAAAAATAAAAAACTGTAGAACCTTGATGAAACTTAAGCACAAGTGGAGTATCTGGTCCTGCAAACTTGCCAAATTATGATGTAATGCTTTACTTTTCATTAATTAAATAAATAATCACTTGTCATTCAGAATCTCTGTATGTACAACTCATTTCTGATAACGGAAGAAACCAGGAGTCGATCCATTCAGTTTCCAGGAAAAGTGACTGCCTCCTATCAGTAGTCCAAATTATAAACAGATTTTGTTTAACTGGGATTACTATTACACACTGATTTTATAAAATACCATGGATTTATTTCTTTTGGAAGGCTATGTATCAGGTTATCATGGCTCAATTTGAAGAATAATCCATTGGAGTTTGAGGGAAGCAAAATAGCAGTTTAAAGCTTAAAATGGATTAAAGGCAAGAGGAGGCATTGTATGTGCTATAAAAATTATTTTTTTTGAGGATGATTTAAGAAATATGATATTTGAGGACTATACTTAACTATGTCCTGATCAGAACGCTATATTATCTCGCTTGTGTCTTTACAAGATGGAGCTCAAGTGCTCAGATCGGGCACTACAAATTACAGCCAAGTTTTCTATTTTAAACCCATCCTGGCAAGCCATGATTTTCTACTGGTAAGAGACCATTTTCCATCCTGATCCCACCACCCCCACCAACAGCTCACAAGGGAGAACTGCTTTTAAAGGGAAGGTATCAAATACATACCACACAGTTTAAAACAAAAAGCTTTTAGAAAGAAGTATGTAGCACTGCTGCAGAACTCAGATTTAAATGCTGTGGATTTGTGTTACTTTTGAGCTCTTCCGCTTACTGCCTACGCTGATCCTGACACCAAAGGATCATGTAGGAGGTACAGCAAGAGGCTTCTCTTCATAGACAGTTAAACTCGCTGCTGGAGAGAAATGGAAAGGCATCAGTCTCTGCCTCTGTGCTTTGATGAAGAGATGCTTTTGCTCAGTTTCTCCAGGATAATCAATGCCTTGCCAGCAATAGCAGTGTGCAAAGCCAATGCTCTGCTCCTGATGGGCAGCTCTGTGATCCTGGATGGTTAAAGGTTCAAGCACTGGCCTCAAGTTTAGGGAGCAGTAGAGATTAAACATGTGGAGGTGAGGCTTTTGCCCTTTGAGAAAAGGCTTAGTCTATCCTATACACATAACACTCTGTTCTTGAAGCATGGAAGATGAGCTAACAGCTGTGTGAGGGAGCCAGAGGACCCGGCAAAGTTCTCCCCAGGAGAGTCTAAATATATTCACAGAAAACAATGATCATTTGTGTTCACATCTGAGACTCCAACTCCTGTTTCATGACTTTCCTGTTTCATTTCTCTGCAGAAACATGGAGAGCGTGCATGTAATTCAAATATGTAACACACGCTTGAGTTAAATAACTTGTTTCCATCTGTTGTACCATTTGAAATGCTTCTCATTTTAATCTGCTATGTTATGGCAACATGCTGTGATCACTTTGGATTGTAACTGTATCTTATTTTCTGAAGCACTTTTCTAAACATGTTGGCCAGAGGAAAAATATGAAAACCCCTATTCTTTCAAAAGTTACTCACTTATAACACACAATGAAATTTAGCAGCCATTTACTTACAGGCAGCCAATATACTCTACTATAATACTATAATATTCATATTATAATAAACACATAGCAACATTTAACAGTTTAACATAAAATCATGAATGTTTCTATAATTCTACTCTAATAAACTAGTAAGAGTTCCACAAGCCACTAAGTACTCTGCCTTGGAACAAAAAGACATGGTTGAAAAAGTTTTTAATGTGAATTCAACAAGATATGGTAGAGCAGGGAGTATCCAAGTAGCTATTGTTACCACCTTCAGAGACATCCCATCTCATGTATTTCATCAATAGTTTAAACAATGGGCTAAAAGAAAAGCAAGCGCTTTGTGGTATGAAGTAAATAAGTCACACCCATGAGGAAACAGCAGCATTCTACAGATGACGATGCTGGGCAGAACGCAGGGCTGAATCAAAGCGCAGCAGTTAAAGGCAATGCTGAGCCTCAGAGCTGCAAATCAGCAGCAGCTGTTTCCAGCACGCCCATACTCTGATGGGCTTTCTTATTTCATTGGAACATCCCAGTATGGTGGAAGTAAAAAAGGCAGAGGCATATTATTAAATGTGTGCTTGTTCAGCAGATCCTTCCCTAAGTGATTTCAGAAGTTGACTTCATTCTGGGCTACTGTGGTGAAAGGCAATAAATCAAAACAAGGCGCTGGCAGTGTGATGAAAGATGAGCTGAGTCTGCGGAGGTGGTGCCATTTATAGGCCTGTGGGGATATATTACAGAGGATGAGAAAGAAGAGACAAAACAACAAACACACCTGGAATCACTGAACTGGGTAAAATTCACCATGAAGTAAAGGCCAAGATTAAGGTTGTCCAAGGAGAAAGGGTATGCAATCGCCAAAACAGCAGCTGTACAAGCAGCCTCCAGCTCTGGAGGCTTTCCAGTTGGCTCTATGCATGCAGAGCATGGTGCTGGTTAACAGACAGCTCAGTTTACCCAAAGCAACAGTCCCCAACACTTTCCTGAAGGCTCTGCAATAGCATTGCAGCAAGTACTGTCATTGCGAGTACATCTCAGACCAGTGGACTGGATTTCACATTTCTGTATCTCCTCTCCCTGTTTACTCAAGGTTCATGGGACTATGCAATTCTCACCCAGTCCTCATGTCCCCCTGCTGTTACCTTATCAGTCTGAGAGACTTCAGGTCAGTTCACACAGGAGAGGAAACAGAACGGTTGTGGAAACCTGGCTTCAGCAGCCAAGGAAATCATTTGAAGATGTCCCTTAGGGGTCCAATAAAGCACCCACCAATGTCACTGGAGAAGCTCTCATTGGCTTCAGTGGCAGCTGGACTGGAACCAAGAGGTCTATTCAGTACAAGTCCAAACTGCAGAACCACAAAACCAAAATCCCACCTCCCTCCTCAAAAATAAAGCATCCTCCCATTTAGTTTTATTCTTGGTGTCATTTTTATCTGTTTTACAGTCCAAAGAATCCTTCTTGCTACCAGCCTCCTGGACCTTCATGATGACATCTGACAGTAATTCACAGACCAGTACCCTCAGCTAAGTCAGTGCCTTATTTACAGGGAACAACAAGAATATTTTTCTGTATAAATGATGCATAATCACTATTTATCAAGCTGGGTTAATTGGCACATAACAAAAGAATTGTCTGGTGCACAGCTGAATAATGTAGAAGCCAAAACTGATGGAAATGGTACAGCAAGAGCCTGATTGTGAAAGAAAAGTCATATTACTACATGTTAATTCTTAACTGACTGCTGCCCTTTCAGAGGAGGGGGCAGCCAAATGAGACAGGCCTAAATTTGAAACTATTCGTTAATCTCAAAGGGTTTGGACAGATTGTTACAGCTTTAAACACTGGTTCAAAGTCTGCTCTCAGCCAGCTGTATAGTAGAATGCTAACCTGGTGCAAATCCGTTGCTTTTCTGTGCTTCAGAGACCCTGCTACGTTCATAATCAGAGAACAATCTCATTAATCATCAGCAACAGCATGATACTGTGGCCTGCAGGGGTACATGTGATGGTGACAGAGCGGTGGGACTCTTCCCACATCTTGTCCTCACAGAGAAAAAGCTAAATGCCTCATACAAGAACCAACAACCCTTTGGTTCTACACAAGATGTCCATGAAGTCCTCCTCAGAAACCTAGTGTATTATGAGACAGTGGCAGTGTGGGGCAGCACGTGAATTTCTCTAGAACAGCACACACCTGGGGAACTACAGCTTGGTCAACCTTATTCTGCACTCACAGAATTGCTTCACTGACACCAGCAAGGTTTTACTGAATGCCCTCCATACCAAACCAGCACGCACAAATTTTAGCACACACTTACGTGTTTTCATGAACAGACTGAAGTATGTGCTCAAGACACCAAATCAGAGCTGAGGGTCACAATACCAAGAGTCTCCCTCTAGAAGGAAAGGAGGCATTAATATCTAGTTGTACTAGGGGCATCCGGCTGACTTATTTAGACCATGGCACTTCCACACTTCCCTGTCTCTTCTCTACTAACGTCTACTAAATTCTCCCCAAGAGGGAAATCACCTGCAAATCAATGACTTCAAAGAACAGCCCTTTCTCTCTCAAACTTGCTAGTACAGTTAACAGAGAATGAGAAGAGTCCCATAACTTCCACCCCTATGAGTTAGAAATTTTTATTCATAATCACTATCCATGCCAGGGAATACTGCTGTGATCTCACCATGTTTGTGGCTTCATCAGCATAAACGCGATGAATGTAGAACCATTGAGTTTTTTAACAAATTCTGCATTATGTTATCTCCATTACAGCTCCTCTGTATTGGAAACATGGTTAACAAACATTAGCTTTCCTCTGATAATATTCTGAGATTTGCCAAAGTTACCAAGCTACACACAGTATTCACACCATAGTTTATAATCAGTGAGCTACAATCCCTGCTTTGCATCCACATCCTTCTACCCAAGAGTCTCCTAAGCCTTCATTCTTGGTGCTCCTTGAAAAGCCTAAAGTGACTCAAGGAAATGAAGTTTTATGTGCAAAAGCAGGTTCGTTGCTTCCTCCTCCTCCCCCCCCCCCCCCCCCCCCCCCCCTTTTTTTATCTTTACTGCCAAAACCATCTGAAGTCACTGGCATTTCTTTTGATCGAAAAAGGGGAATTTGACACATCAGACTGAACGTGATGGGTACCAAATACTCACAAAGATTAATATCAGTGATGTCATGAACTTCTCTTGTTTCATATGTACAGTTAACCAGTCTGCTCACTGCAAACTTTGCAGTATTTTCACATTCTGAATTTCTAGATTGGATTTAATAATTTGTACTGTATTTCAAACATAGGCCTGTTTTTACATAATGGCTCTCTGCCTGTAAATACACTTACTTAAAATAGCAACATTGCTGGCACTAAAATAGCTACTTTTTCAACCTACTCTTTAACCATCTATACCAAGGCTAGCTTCCTACCCGTTCCTTATCCTCTTGGTTCATGGGCATGCTCCATTCTCAGAGATGCATTAGCATCCTTAATCCAAATCTCACTGTAGTAGTAGCGTTTATTACAAGCATCTAAACAATCCTCCTCTCCAGCTTTTCACAAGAATCACTAAAGCTGCTAACACCTTGCTTGTATACAACAAATTCCAAGCATCCTGCAAAAATACTCTGTAAACTCAGGTGGCAGAAGAAAGTCAGGGCAGGGGTAAGTCCGAAAGAACAGAAGCTGCACAACACAAGTCTTTTCTGGTCTTGGGAACAAAACTTCTAATCCTTACAGCATAAAATAGGTATGAATTTCTAAAGAGCAATTGTCATGGTTTAAGCCCAGCCAGTAACTCAGAACCACGTAGCCACTCTCTCACTCCCCCACTTTCTCCCCCCCTGCTCCCGGAGGGATGGGGAGGAGAATCGAAAGAATGTAACTTCCATGGGCTGAGATAAGAACAGTCCAGAAACTAAGGTGTAACACAAACCGATAGCACTACCATCAATAACAATGATGATATGGGAAATAACAAGGGAAGAGAATACAACTGCTCACCACCCGCCAACCGATACCCAGCCCGACTCGAGCAGTGATCTAGCCCTTCCGGGTAACTGCCCCCAGTTTATATAGTAGGCATGATGTGCTGTGGTATGGAATACCTCTTTGGCTAGTTTGGGTCAGGTGTCCTGTTTCTGCTTCCTCCCTGCTTCCCCTCCTCCCTGGCAGAGCATGAGACTCAGAAAGTCCTTGGTCAGAGTAAACATTACTAAGCAGCAACTAAAAACATTGGTGTTATCAGCGCTGTTCCCAAGCTGAAAGTAAAAAACACAGCACTGCACCAGCTACTAAGAAGGTGAAAAATGACTGCTACTGCTGAACCCAGGACAGCAATGCAGTGTGGGTCCTTCTTTCAGTAAGTCACTTCAGTGAATCTTCCAGAGCTCTCAACCAGTCCTTGACATATCATACTGAATTAGCCTATTTAGGGCGTATTGTTCACCCAAGGAACAAGCAGATGAATCTCACAACTTTGCAGTACCCAGATCAGTATGAAGCTAGGGAAAACAGCCTTAAAATGGCATTGTGCATCCCTATGACAGTAGTCCCTATAGCAAATCTACCAGCACTGAACAGCTTAACTGTAGCAGTTTAGACAACAGGAGGCAATAAATTTCTCTGTCTTAAGGAATGTTCTCACATGGCCATACCATTGCACTAGCTCTGTAGTAAGCTGCAAGATGAACTCTTTCTAGAAGAGCAACATCACCCTGAATTCCTGTCCCAACTGCTGGTTATCCCTTGTTTGCAGCACTGCCAGAGGTCAACCACTGAACAAAACTGGACTAAGGTTAGGAAGGATCTTACCGAGAGCTGACAAACTGGAAAGAAACACTGACAGTTCAGGACAACACAACTAGGCTCTGTAGGTAGACAGGGAAGCCTTTATTCACAGCAGGCACAGGCGTAACCATCGGAGGAACTGTTTCATGACCTCAATGAACTTGATTAATTTTTCAGCTCTCTTTCAGGTAAGCTTAAAATAAAAAAAATCAGCTTACTATGCACAACTGAATAGAAACTGGTATGTGACTCCAGTCAGCGACTAACACTTTGCTTTAAATGTAGCCTTGTCCTACCAAATACAAGGTTATTAAGTTTCTGCTTTACTAATTTCTTTTAAATTAATTCACAAAATATTTCAGGTTTATAGATCAATTACTCTGTTTTTTTTAACTTGCAAATATCATTGCCAATTTCAGTTTAAATTTAAAATAAATATTTTTCTTTTGTGAAAACCAGCGTTAACAGTTATCAAGAGACACATCACGTCACTGGACGAAAAGCAGTTCATCACCAACTTAAGTTCCAAACCAGGAACTCTCTCTCTCACTACACACACATATATATCTTACATAATTCTATACTGCCCATCAAAACAGCAGACAAAAGGACTATGATAATGTCTCTTAGTGTTTGTTTAAGCTAATACATCCTACAGAGCTAATCCTAGGCTATTGTTACTGAATTTTCCTACTCTGATATTCAAACGGACTCCCTGACAGTGTCAAACTTTTCAAAATGGCCCATCAACAGATTATATTTTTGGTACTTGAAAATTTTGTAGGTCTTGGAATAGATTTATTTGGTGAACTCAGGTAGTAAAGCTTTTCAGAAAGATTAATGGACTAAGTGAAGTGTCTCTCCAGACTATAACAGAAGGTATAAGAGATCTCATTTTCCAAGAAATGTCAGTTATAGGCACAGAAGACTTCCTTGTACCCTGATTTTCTCTGTATATTTTCCATTTACACAAGCCAGTTCGAGCCCTCCTTCCCCAGCAATGTTATCAGTAAGACAATACTTTGCTATAACAAAAATAGCAGAGAAACTTGCATAAGAAAAATGAATTTGATAACAATAGAATGACTTTCTCATAATAATTTAATCAGTTGAAGACATGAAGATTTAAAACCTCCAGTAGAACTGCATAAAAAGGACTGATAAATTTATCAGCTCTTTCAAGCTTTGCAAAGAAGCCCAGCCAGATATTTCTTACCTCCTGTCTACAGAGATCACCTATAAAACAAAAACAGGCATTCAAGTCCTTCTGTTATGCCATTCTTTGCCTCTGGGGCTAAACACACTGTTGAATCTGCAGTAAGTAAATGTGAAACACATAATGATATTCCAGTTTGTTTCTGATCTTTCTCATTAGTTTAACATACTTGTAACACCCTTTCTGGTTAGGAGCGTAACCATGAGCCCTGAAGTTACTGTATGGACATACGGCAAGCTACTGTCCTTTACAGTTTTCCACTAAACCAAGAAAAGTCTGTAAAAACATGCTTGAAACACAAATGCAATTTGGCTGTCACTAGATTTAGTTAAGAATGGTAAGTCCAGATTTTCAAGAAGTCTTGAGACTTACAGAAACCGCATCAAACAAAATCAAACTACAAACTCCATGAACTGAAAGTGCCCGGATTATTTTGTAACCATTAAAATAATTTAAAAACAAATGAAACAACCCTTTCCTGGTTCCTCATTTTTCCATAACTTAGTGAAACTAGTCTGAAATTAGAATCTATTGAAGCCATCCTATTAAAGAAAGCGATCAGGATTTGAGTTACTACATTGAAGAGTTTTTTTCCTTTGTTCAAGTAGTAAATTTGTGTTATCCCAGTTTCTTTTTATTATTTTCTTCAATGTATTGCTCCATCCTTAGCTGGATACAAAGTCAGTTTCAAAAGATGATTCTCAAGGCAGTTTCAGGTGCTGTACTCAGCTCAGCCTTCTTAAATTTTTTAATGGATTTAACAGCATACTTTTATATACAGTTCTTTTTACTGTATTAAAAAATGAAGAAGAAAGTGATGGGCCTAACAAACACAGATATGTGATAGTGCAGCAAGTCCGAATTTGCTGCTACTTGCAAAAATAAAAGAAAAAAAGAAGAAATGTTTTTTTTCGCCTCTGGTTCATTTCAATGACAGTCATGTTGGTGCTATGAGTAAGGACAGCAGGAAAGACAAATTTACATGCTGTATATGTAATCCAAAAATCCAGGGTCTCTTTAAGCACAGAACCTTTGGGATTTTATTCTGGTTTAATCTATGTTTGATGAAAATTTTTCACCCCATCAAAGTTCTCAGGTTATACATAAATTCATACGGTGGCCAGCTGACAGGAGCCTCCTTTTTACTCTGGAGGAAACAAAAATACTCTGAATCTGTCCTCTTGTTTTGTTGAGGGGCTACAGGAACGGGATAGATTGACAGAAGCAGAATAATTCAGCAGCCATGAATATATGGATACACATTACACATTAGTTCCAAAAGAAGCAAGTATGATTTAATTTCTGTTCTTCAGAAAGAACACTTCCCTTCCATAAAATGTGCTCATGATACAGTAATTGAAAATCTTTCAAAACAGCACCAGCAAACACACCAAGGTTGTGCCCTAGAAGCAATTTCACATCTTAGAAAGAAGTGTAATTTAACTCTCTTGGCTCTGAATCCTTTTCTAAGGTGTGGCTTCTTTTTACTTACTCGGTCCTTTCCTTCCTCCCTCCCAGCCCCCAAAACTATTCTCAAACAAAAAATAGCCTGCTATCACACAACTGACTTTGAATAAAAATATAACATGGAATACGGTATTAGGGAATATAAAGAAATCAAACTGCCCCAATATTTTCTTTTACCAAATGGACAATTCAAACAATTGCAAATAAGTATCTGGGATTTCCATGACTTCAGCTAAGCACACTAAATGAACTGGGTCAAGCCAATAAGAGAAACTAATCACATTCTACAGAGCTGTAGTCTTCTGAAAAGCCGCATTCTGAAGTCTCTTTCTAAAACCGTTGGAGATACAGAATCCATTCAAACTTCCCAAATGAGGGAGAGAATCCAAAGGACAGCCAGTTAATTAGAGCCAAAGACATGGGAAACGCAAGATAATTAAATTCTCCTCCTAAAAGATTTATTTCTGAATATCAGTTTTGGGAGACTCAGGGAGCAAGTGAAAAATTCAGCTCACCCCATAAAATCTCACTCACCTTTGTGAGACTCTTCTCAGGAACTGAGCAATGGCATTGATATGTAGCTTATTAAAAAATATTACTGATTACAGTACTATTACACAATGATGCTGCTGTACATATAATTTTTACATTTTTGTCCTTGATGTAAGCAGATGTTGTCTGCACAAACAGGAGATGTGCATTTTATCAATGATGGAATTGTAGTGGAAAAGAATAAAAACAAGTTTGCTATGAAAGGAAATAAAAATAAAATCAAGACTTCTTAAAAATAATGAAAATCAACCATATGAGGAAACAGGATTTAGAAGGCAAGGTTTTTTCCTCTAGATCAGGGTTTCTGTTATATTTATATTGTTGCCTAAGATTAGAAAAAGCTTTCCAGGGTCATCTATTCAAGTAGATTGTTCAGGTGAAGAACTCGGGTTTATGATCAACTAAACCTGAAAAATAACCAGTTATTTAAGCTAAGCAAGCCCACATGTTGTCACTCTCTAGAAAGACAAACCAATAAATAAATCTAGAAGCAGAGATTTGACTGACTTGTAATGGAAGATCGCGGTGGCGACCACACAGTCACACTGGCTCTTGCAATGGACAAGCTGTTAATGCTTTTATGGAGAAATGTACATAATATTGAAGAAGATCACATGTAAAGATTTTAGCTACAAGCCCTATATAAGCTCAAATGACAATATTGCCCTTCCCTGTTTCCACCTTTGCTATTGTTTTCTTAAGAATTCAGATAATCACCACATGTAATCCTTATTGCCATAATTGATCTCACATCTTTAAAAGACAAGCAGGACAGAATCAGTCATAGAGCAGCTCCAGAGAAGAACAAGAAAATAATGCTTAGGGAAAGCCACCTTTCCTTAGAATTCCCAGAAAATTCTCCTCATTACTCTGAGATAAACAGTAGAAAATATCACACTTTTCCATATCTTTTCTTTCCACTTCTCCATCTGGCAAAGGATGCCAGAAAAGCAAAGGTACTGAGAATATGTACCAAGCAAAAATATCCACTTTTCACCTCCCAAGTTAGCTTCTGAGTAACTTGATACTGCAGCTGAATGGCCAAATTTGCATCCATGCTTTAATTAGAGATAAGGGGAGTGCCTATTGTTTGCATTTACAGTATACCTGGTTCATGAGCAGCAGGAGCAAGTTCAGACATCACCAACTGCTCAGCCTGTGCTGCTCTGATGTATCATTTCAGCAGGGGATCCTTCAAGAACAATTAAGCACAGCCATTCACAGCTGAAGAGACCCTAAATTTTGCCAAGTGTGACAGCTAATGTTTTATTCTTGCTACTGTATCTTGTCAACCACTGCACCACACAAATTGCCAACAGAATCCACCTCTACACTGACAGCATGGGGGTGAGGTGTCTATTCTCCCATAAATGTGTAGGATATTTATTCTGCTCACTCATCCACTTTTATTAAGGATGAGCATGTAAATATGTAAATAGCCCATCTCCTAACAGGAAATTCAATTTTTAGAGAAAGAATCCAAAAATAAACCACCATGAAGTTAATGTGGTTGTATTACAACAGCTTCATTGCAGAGGCTGATACAAAGGAACAGAAAGCAGAAGTGTTGAGCAGAAGGAAACAGGAAAAGCAACTTGCTAAGCTGAGAAGCCAACGTCAAGAGATGCTCAAATGAAGCTTTTTCATGGTTACAAATGTAGTATTTATTGGTAAAGAAAAATCTCACACTGTGAAGAAAAAGGAAGAAAGAACAAGAGAAAAACATATTTTCCTATTCAGGAAATTGAGTTTATGACATGGAAAAACAAAATTATGATAAAAAAAAATACTCCATTTGAAAGCTATCATAGGTTAACACAAACTGAAGAGAACGTGAACCTTTGGCAACTGAACCACACAAATTTGTAAAGATTTCTACCCACTCTACTGCCCAAAAGAACTGTTAGGCAACATTTTGAGAATCACAGTGATATAAATCTGCTCCGATCTACTTACATCAAGCATGGTAAGTCAATCTACTCCAGGTGTGATCTGGAATTACATGTTTTATGAAACCTTAAGTGCAGTTACTTAATAAATTTGCTATAATTGCAAATATATGTTAAAGCACACCCAAGCATTCTACGGTTACATCTGTCACCACTGTGTGCTGCTGAAGTTCAATGTACCTATTGGTTCAGGTAAATAGGGGGAAAGTCTGCTCCCAGAGCAGCTACGGGAGACAGTGGTGCTATTTCAGATATAATCAAGTAAGCATTTGTAATACTTAAAAAAAAAAAAATAAAATATATGTTTTGACCATTTTAATCTATTTTTGATCACTTGTGACTACAGAGCAAGATAATGGAAATTTTCAAGCACAGTACTTAAAATCTCTCCAATCTTTATTTAACAATCACAGTTTTTCAGCATACAAATCCTTCAAACATACAGCAATGCACAAATGGAAGGTCACATCCTCTAAAACACAAGAGGGGTTTTATTTCAACTTTGGGGCTTGTTCTAACCCATTTTGAGTTAGAACAACAGATTGCTCCACTGAAGGGACAGAAGCTGCAGCCAAAGGGCCATCTGCTGAGCTTCCCTCCAGTGAGTCCCACAGCAAAAACTGATGTGGTGGAGCAACCCAGGCAATTGGGATACACACCATTAAGTAACGACAGAATGAAGGATGGAAAACTTTTCAGGGTAAGCGTAGACCAACACGATTCCTGCATCACCACATCTTTTTAAATACAAAAGTCAAAGATGAAGGTATCTGCTAAGAAGTCAGAAGACTACCACCATATGTACTGCAAACAGGGCTTGCCTCAAGGTTTTCTTTGATTTTTAAAGCAAGACCGTGGTAACAGAGTAGACTTAAATGGTCTCTTTTGTATCTGCACCTTCTAAGAAATCCTTTACTCATTTAATAAAATAAAGTTTTCTCCACCATCACAGCAGAAGATAATTTAGACCAGTTAGCACCTACTGGGGTTTCATTGTGTCAGCTGATTTCAACATAAATGTTAACTGGTTGTTTCTAACGAAGGTACTGTAATACTCCTCAGAGTCCGATACTCCATTCTGTATTAGGATTGAGAAACGTCTATGTATACACTGCCTATAAGGACATATAATTCAGTGTATCATTTCATAACCCAGCTGTCAACAGAGACAACATTTTTATAATACATGTATTGTATGCGTGCCAGTATGAGATGAATAGTCCTGTAACTGTAATCAATACCGTTCATTCAAACAACTGGCAGTAGCATTTCAGACAACAGGCAATTTCATCAGTTTCACTGGGCTGCCCAAAAACAAACAGCTTGAGAGGAATGAATGATCTCTGTGGTTATCTATAAATAATACTAACCTCAGCCATTTGTTTTAGGGGGTTCATCAACGGGAGCTGCAAAGTCTCATATCAGTGCAAAAGGCATGGCAGGCTACAAGAACCTAATGCTGAAGAATTACACTGCTGGCTTTTTATTCACCCAGTTACTGTATTTACATACAGGCTCCTCCGAAATCACCGGAATCCCTCCAGTGTCACAGCAGTTCCAGCTCTGCAGGGAACTCACATGACCCCAAGGATCTGTAATCATTTCAAAGTCAAACTGGATTCAAACAAAGCTCCAGTGATCTGAGTAAACCTACCCTGGGAATAACTAATGCCACTTCTGAGAAACGTGAGCAACTTTGGGATTTTTAACCACTTCAGCGTGAAAGTTGCCCACTCTCAAAGGAGTTTTTGAGAGTGAAACAAACCTAGCAGCGCAACAGGAATGAGACTAGTGCTGTGGCTCATGGCTGCGAGGTGAACCCAGGCAGACGGGGAACAGAAGGCGCCATTCACAGGCCTGTTCGCTGTCTCTGGGAAGTGAAAGAGCTCTTTTTTTTTTTTAAATTCCTTTTTTTTTCTTTTTTTTTTAATTGTTGTCTAGCTGCACCTATCTGTCAAAGCAAGGCAAGAGCAGAGAACAGTGAAAAACAAATATTCAGCTGACTAAAGGGAAAAATGCACCTCTGTGAAGTACAGATCCAAAAGAAAAGTTCCAAAGCCCTGAAGTGAAAAGATCTAATTGCTGTGGTTGGAGTGACTTTCTTCCTGGCAGCCTTGCTGGGCTTTGGGCGGGCACAGCAGCACCACTGCTACCAGCCTGCACATCTGTGGGTCGCTGGCCCTGAGGCTCTGAACACATCATCTGATCCTGAAAATTACTAGGTATTCTACCCTATTTTGCTGAATCACAGGGTGCCTGGTGTGTGCTCTGGGGAAAACAGAGGAATGAGCAGTTTTCCCAAGGACCTAGAGGTTGGCACTCATCTGCTTTCAGGCAGGATTTGTGCTGCCATAAGACATCACTGAAGAGAGCTTAATACACCACCAACTGCAGCAGTTTCTTTCTTGCAGATGCCATGAACTGAAGCCAAACCCATCACCTCAGCTCCTTCACGCACAGCGTAATGCTCCAAAGAAACTCCATCTTATGAGCTCTAGGCAAGTGCCCAAGCCCTCTGGACAGACTACTGAGCAGGTAGCAACAGTGTGTACATAGGTCCAGGTAACTAAACCGCTGGGCCAAGTTTAAAAAGTCACATTGTTCCATCTATAGCCATAAACAACCACTTTTCAGTCTTAAAGCCTGTTGCTCAGAAAATTTATACCCTGGCAATTAATCTTGAAGTTGTAGCATTACCCAGTTTACAAGCTTATTGCTGGTATGATGTGAAGGTCGATCAGCACACCCAGCCCCACCGGGGAAGCATGTCAGTGGGATGTTTCTAGCATAATGGCCAACAGCAAAACGATTAATGGCACCAACTTCTTCAGAAAGAGAAAACTCACTTTCCAGTGGACAAACAGTGGAGCTCACAACTCAGCTGGCGCCTTTACACCTCTGGGAAATGAGACAGGCTGTGCTGTGGAAGTTGCCTTTGCAAACAGGAAGTCATCGGCTGGTTTAAAATGAATTATAGTGTTAAACTGCCTGTAGGACATTCATAGGGAAAAATCAGCTTTTAAGAATGGCTGAATTTATCAAGCTGCAGATCTTTAAAATATTGATGATCAAAGCAATAAAGTAGCTACTTTTTATTCTATACTGTCAATAAATCTCTACATACTTGAACTGTAATCATCACAGCACAACATAAGAGACTTCTTCCAGAGATTTAACGTTGGACTTAGTCAGAAAAAACACCCCAAACAAACTGGGTAGGAGGAGAGCTAAACTGGTAAAATAAAACCTCTCACTTTCAGGTAAATGATTAGGTAGCAACAAACCCTGCTATTAACCTGAAGTCTATAATGAGAGCTTAAATGAACAGTTCAAAGTGGACGCAGGCCTTTGTAAGGGAGCCACATTCCTGCAGTTGGCACTAATTGACCCTTTTGCTGGCAGGCTCAGCGGTGAAGGCAGGCAGCAGCGGCTCAACTTCAGGGCCCTCTCTGTCATGCAGAACAAAGTCACAGTCCTGATTACCCAGGAGGTTTGATCTTAATGTTTTACACTTCTATAGCACCTTTCATCCAGGAATGAGGCAGGCAGGATAGCAGCGGAGAATCTTAAACTGCTACAGCCCTTCCCACATCCATTTTGCAAGAGAAGGTCTCCTGTCTTTGGAGCTTTCCGATGCTTTTTGCAAGACTACTCCACATACACTGAATTACACAGCTGAATCTCTGAGAAACTGAAATGATAGATTCATATTTCACACATAGCTTCACCCAAGCTTCTTGAAAACACAATTAATAATCGATTCTGATTAAGTTATTTCCAACAAGATTTTAATCCCCTTACAGCGAATGTTGCAACAGACTGAATTGAAGCCAGCATACACAGGGCTGATGGAAGCATTTTTAGAGACCACGTAGTAGAAAGGAGGAATCATATTAATCCTGCTTGCAATTTTGTCCAGAAAGATGGCATTCTTAAATTCATGTGGAGATCCTGATTAAGGCAGACTATTCCAGAGCAGCAGATTCTGGAATCAGCTAACAAAATTCTTATTAACACAGGGAATCTCCAGACATTACCAAGGAAGCATAGTATCTTTTCAGAAAAGCCCGCAAGGAAAATGTACTTTAATATCAAACTGTATCCTCCTGCATATGCAGACTGCCTCAAATCTCAAATGCATCTGAAGTGAAACAGGGGCTAGCACTGCAGAACACCACAATAAGAATTTAAGACAGGAAGTGCAGATAATTTATCTGAATAAAGCTTCCAGAAGATTAACTGATTTAGGTTGATACTCATCCAAGCTGGAACCTGACCAGGCTGCAGGAGTTAGCAGCATCACAACCCATGATAGGTTGCCTATTCATTAAAAATAGCAGGGTGTTTTTGCAGATGAAAACAGGTTAAAATGTTAGCTTTATGCTTCAGCCAAAAGACCCTGTTTTGCCATATATCTGTTCTTGAATTACCTCTAGAGCGACTCAGAAAAAGGTGTTGTGTTTTATAATCAGTCGCCATGCAAGCACATAAGAGACACAATGAGTTAAATGTCATGAATGAGTCTATGGTCTTTAATGCCACACAGCCTCTCTTCATACAAGAACTGCAAAATCCATAAACTGATGCAGAGAGAGAAAAGTAGTGAAAGGTTCACAGCTACTAAAATACATATATGAGGGAAAGGAAAAAGAGAGATGAAAATCTGAAAGTAGGGAAGGTATAGGTGACTCCTGCTAAAAGCAAGGTCAGCACTTTCCGCTTGAGACTGCTTGATTTACACCATTTTGTTTCAATTGAAAAACAAAATCTTTCTTTGGCAGATTCTGCACTACAGTCTATTACAGATACTTTTGAGATACCCAGTATCATTTATAAAGGGACACTTATTACTGCTGAACATGAATATCTTGTTAAATTTCCCAAAGTTCCAAGAGGAAATATGTGCAATGCTACACAAGGGTGTATTCTGTTAGCTATTGAAGTCAAGAGCCTGGACAACCTGGGCAGTCCTGGAGGAGAGGTATGCTACTGATTAAAATGCTCCGAGTCTCCCTCAAAGAATTCATTGGCTGTCCTGGACCCACATCCCCCACTTATCAGGAGGCTTAGAGCCAGGAATACCCCATGAGGGACCACTCTTTTTTTACCCTTTACTGGGTTCACCCCTTCACCTCCCTCCAGAGCTACTCCAAATTTACCCTGGTGTAAATCAGATTACAACAAGACTCCATTATGTATCTTGACTGCCCCTATTTATCTAATGGGATACAAAGAGACTGCTTTTTTTGCTTTCTGTTAGGGTAGAATAATGAAGCACTAAAACATTTAGGTCCCAGTGGTCACTGCAGATATGCATAAGTATCACTGCATGAAATTTCTTTTTCTGTTACACAGAACAAAACAAGTGGCAGTAAAGTACATCTGGTGCATATGAATGCACACCTCTGAAACAGGACGTTGTGGCTGTAGAAACCATCACTACATTTACTACGCTCTGCATGCAGTAAAGCTACACTGATTCATGCTTTAAACAAGGCAATTTCTGCACCTGGAGCGCCAAACTGCAGAGTGGAAAACTTCAGGAGGGTTAACTGGTATCATTTTGATCAATTCTGGGCTTATCTCCCTGCCTCTCCAGGTAATAAAGTAAGTTGCCTGTAGATGGTGTGGAAAGACATGCTATACATACTTCAACTGACAAAAATTGTCTATCCATAAAATCCATCACAAGCAGCTTGAACTCTATCCCCTGCAAAAACCTAGACAGCTTCTTCCAAGCATACACTTCTTTTTTCCACATCCATCATCTATATGTCATTATAAAAATAGGACAGAACAGGTCTTTTTACACTGAAAAAGACAGATTCTTGTTTGCAGAAACATCCTGCTAACTAGGATAAGCTGCACCAAATTGTTTCAGTCAAGAACAAAAATGTACAAAACCCAAACCTCATCATTTCCAAAACAAAACACTTGGCTTCAACTGAATCTGAGTCAACAGTCTGAAGTCTGAAACTATTTTGAAAGCTTTTATTTTTAATTCTCCAACTTTTTGGTTGATCCCAATCTAACCTTTAAAACCTTTTTGGAACTACATCTTAATTTAAAAAATTAGCAAGTTGCACAGCTCCCATCCTTTTCAATCACATGTTTTTGAAGTCATGCAGGATGATGTTCTGGGATGAACAATGGTTCTATGGAGGAACTTGGTCTGAGTTGGCCAAGGAATATAAATACTACCACTGGTCATGAGGATCACTCTGCTGATGTGGCCAAAACAGGAAAGAAATAGGATTAGCTGGCACAGGACAGCTGTGTAATTTTCTTCTCTTCAGTATTATTTTATATTCATCAAGAAATGATAAGGAAATAGGCACAAAAAGCAATGTTTTAAAAAGGAAATTCAAAGTAGGACAGCAAGTATTATGCTGACTGCTTACTCATTCAGCATTTCATTAGGTCCAACTCCTTTTGACATTCTCCACAATGGTAGTAAAGCACTCTAGAGATGCTCCCTGGCTGCATAAAAATTTTGGAGAAAGATGGCCGAGTAAATTAAACTTGCTAGACAATTTAGAATTCCCCTAACAGTTTTGATTCAATTCAGGGTTAGACCCTGGGTCAGTCCTTTGCAGATCAATGGATTCTAATTAGCTCTCATCTAACTGCTGGAAAAAAAGAAGGCACATGAACTTGAGTTTTCCAACCATCAGACTTCATTAGAATCCAAACTTGGTGACACAAGTGGTAAAGCCTCTGAAGACAAAACCCCTGCAGTCAGTAAAAACCATTATCTCGCCATGTTTTCTTCTAGAGAGGCCTTGGACAGTTCATCACCTGAAAAAACTTATCAATTACCAATTCTCCCCAAGCCATCTCTCCCCCTGCACTTCCCCTCAGAAGAAAAACACAAACAGCAACAACCAGCAAAAAGTTTTAAGGACTTGAGCATACACAGCAGGGTACAGAAACCAATTGGGATGTGTGTCATGATGCAGCAACTCTGTAATTCCTAAGACCCAATCCATAGTCCCTAAGTGGGCTGCAGCACCTATTTCAGACTAAGATCTCTGAAATGCGTATCAGACATGGAAATCCTGGAAGGCACCAGCCCTGAAATGCAGCGCTGTACATCTGGAAAAGCTGGCAGCTGTGAGATACTGATTACATGACAGCATGCTCTGCAGACCTCACTGGGAGAAATGAACAGGCACCACCACATCTAGTCAAGACAGCTTTTTCTCCTACGGCTCAAATGAGCAGTCCAAGCATGGGTCAGGTGGGCAAGTTGAGCATATCCTGTGCTGTAGAAGTAAGGACCATACTTCCAATAGAGATCCAGGATGTGTAGGAGATAAAGAACTTTTGAATAATGAACTTACTTCCTTTCCCACAGCTTTGCTTATTCAGGTAAAGAGCGGAAAATTTCTCCTTTGTCAAGTGATAAATGGGGTTGCTGTACAGCTGTGACACATGTTCTCCCAGGTCCATCAGTGGGAATGTACATCTTCTTCTGACAAGGACAGCTAATTAGCAAGTGCTAATTTCAATTTATTTTTCAGAAGCATGAAGAGTAAGCTGGGTTTTGGTGGGGGGTTGTTTAGCTTTTGGGTTTGGTTTTGGCTTTTTTTTGTTGTTGTTGTTTTAGGAAGGGAAGTGGAAGAAGTGATCAGTAAAATGAAAAAGATGATGTTAGCCAAAGTCTCCAAGTTTTTCACTGCAAACAGCCCCGCAATACTGTCTGATAAGGGTAAATTTGTATTACCCTTGTACGAGAGATAACAAAATGGCACTACCAAAAGTACAAACTGACTTACTCCAAATCATGCCAAGAGCCACCAGAAAACTCTACAATTGCCCAGGTTCAACCCCTTTACCACATGGGCTGGGCCCAAATGCTTGTTTGCATATAAATAAAACTACTGATGGTGAAACCAGCAAGCACCGTTTCATACTTAAGTCCAGGAGAAAGAGCTGGGAAAATAATGAAGTATACATGGAATGAAGTAAGTACACATGGACTGTGTACCATCAGAGCGTATGTACTTCTCCCAGATACCTGCATATCTTAGTAAAGACAGGTTTTTTATTGGAGAGGATTCAAGACAGTGAAGTAACCATGCAGCCCTGCATTTGTATTCTAATTCTTTATCAAAATTTCAAACACCACCTTTGAATAAACTCCAGCAAATACAATCCCAACACAAGGGCAGGACCAAACATCCAAAGGCAATCATGTAACTTACAAGTGGTCTCAACGGGAATACTTTGTAAATTGTGTTTGAAAAAAAAACAAACAAACCAAAACCAGCAAACAAACAGAAAACTTTCAGCATATCTGAAACATCCAGTCTAGCAAAGTAATTACATACTAGTGATCAGATAGGCCACTCCATTACAGCAGAAAAGTCCTCACCTGAGCTATCATCCACCTCTAGGAAAGCAATTCACCCTTTCTGCAAGTGTCTGGGCAAGTTATCCGCAGCACAGCATCCCTGCAGGTTGATCCTCATGCATAAGGGTTTCTGTGCCTCCTGCGCAGTGTATGTGTACAGGCTGCACGGTGCACTCACTATTTTAGAAGTGGTTAAGATGATAAAAGAGATCCAGTGCCTCAGACACCACAAGGAGGATATGCATGAACAACTGCTAGGTGGATTCATTCACATAATTGGTTTCTCCATTCACTTTTCCTCTTTACACAGAAACCTAATCTCCTGTTTCTCTCTTGATGTGTACATATGATAGTTTTAGCCCTAATAATTACATTATTACTGCATTATTACAATATATTATAATTATTATAATAATTACATTGTTAAGATCAACTAAAAGGCATGCACCTCTAGACGTTTCACATATAACTACAAACTGATAAATGAACTCTGCATTTCTGGTACTACACAAATATCGGCAAACTCCTCGATACGGTCAGGCCAGAGCACACACTGTGAAGCTATGTGATAATACTAGTACGCACACTACAATGACTACAAACAGCCAAATGTGAGCGTCTACTTTGGAGCCTTCCATCAGGTGACTGCACATGAAAAGCTTCAAGTTTGTTTCAAGTTTGAGGTTTCTAGGGCATCTGATATTCTGGAGATCAACAATAACATAAAGCAGGTGATATAACATACGGAAGCACGTCTCTGCCTCTGACAGGAAACGTAACACACACATTTAGAAGAAAAAGAATCCCCGCAGATGAAATCTGGAAACAGTTTCACTGGTGATCATCACAGTTTCACAGACACCGGTTAGATCTAGATCAATCATTTTTATATTTCTATTTTTAGACTGCCATATTATTCCAGTGGAGGTAAAAGACCCTGGATAGCAGAACTCATGACAATAGGCACAGAGATTTTGGCTGCCTTTTGAGTTCTCTTAAAAATGGAGCCATGGTCTTCCAGTGATTTGTACTTCACAGCAGCATAGAAAGTACTGATCTTAGGCTGTAACTTAAATGCCAAATACAAATTCAACATAAACATCTTAATCACAATAAAGGAACACAACTTTTTCATTATATGGTTTGGCTTGGTTTGCAACTGAACTACGAAACCAAACTGTTACTGCTTTAAAAATAACATATTCTAAAGCATTTTAAGGACACCTGACTAAATCAAAATTAGCATTCCAAAATCAGTAATGACAAAATATGTACTTTAAATGGAAAAATGTTAAATCGCTGGATTGCAAAAATAAAGAATCTATTAAAGATGTATCAGCTCCCTCATTTCACACCTTCTTGCGTAACAGTCCTACACTTGCAGTAGGAAGGCCTCCCACCTCCCAGACACTGAACACCACGAACCCAGAGGAAAGAAACCCACTGTTCTCTGTGGCTCTTGGACAAGATCCCAAGTCAGCCTTCAACAAAACTGTGGGGTTTTGTTGTTGTTAAAAGCTACTGTAACAGGCTTGTTTCCCATCATGGTATCTCCATTTCCTCCCAGAGATAAACTACAGCTGCTACACATTTTATTGGAACGTGTAGTTAATCAGTAGCTCTCCAACTCATGCCAATAGTCTCATGGATCCCCAGGCCCCGTGTTCTATTGGAAAAATGAACAATTTCACCTATACATCTGCACAAAATTTCCCTGAAACTGAACAAGTGAATGGCGCTCTTCATCATGCCTAATTCTTCATTCATTTGGTGAATTCAAAGTTTCTCACAGAAGTGTCCAAGATTTTTTTTCCTCTACAATGTGAGTTAAATGGAACCCTAACATCTAAGTGGTATGTAAATGCTATGCATACAGCAAAGGTGGAGAGCAAGAAGAGCCAGCTTATTTTAACATTAAGAAATAATAAAACATTCTTGAAAGCTGTATGGGGCTTTCTGCTAACAGAAAGATCACATTCAGTTTAATGATAAATCATCTCCTCTACCATGAAGTGCAAAGAAACTTAAGTTGAAACACACCCTTCACTTTTCGAACTAGCCCAATACTGCAAAAGCTTTGACTCCTAAACTGAAGCCTGCTGATTCTCTTTGTCATACAGGAGTAACACACAATACTTGAGCACGTTCTGCAACATAAAAGGCATTTTCAGGGATCTGTAATGGTTTGTGCAGAAAGCACATTTCCAGGTGTTCTACCACGGATGCTTGGAGAAACCACAGTGCATTCCTTATCATGAGAGTGAGGCATCTACCCTACGGTCTCTACCCACACAAAACCACCGGTACATGGCCAAAACTTGGCAAGACTCTAGCGAGACATGCTTATGCTTTTGGCAGAAGGGAGCTGACCACTTTCAGCATCTGTGTCCTTTGCCAGCTGGCCAAAGAGCATACAGATGCAAGGGAAACAAGTATCTGCCCACTAGCAAAAATAAATGCTGAGTAAAGAAAAAGTGTGTGTGTGTGTGTGTGTGTGTGCACATGTGCGAGTAAGTATTCATACGTATATATTTATTTATATATGCACACCTGTGCTTTGGAAAAGGGAGTAATATAGTTAAACTGGAAAAAAATTGCCTGCTACTAGCCCTGCGGTATCATTCTCTGCAATGCTCTCAAACAACAAACAGGCACTTTTTCTACTAAAACCTTCTAAGTTGTATTTCAAAGATTAAACACAAGGACTGCAAGGATGCTAAAGAAAAATTTCCTAACAAAGTCTGAAGTCAGACCTCTTTAAAAAGCATGCACTTACAAGATTCTAGCAACTTAAAGTAAGCGCATCATTCTATCTTCTCTTTTTGTTTCTTAAAGAACGAGTGCCTGTGGAAAAAAACACTACATATCATCATTTGGTAAAACACAAAAAGCCTTCTGGGTTCAGAAGATACATGAGAAATGACTCAGAAAAATTGCCAGGACAAGAATTTGCAGCTGATAGGTTAGCTGAGAGAGGGAATCTGCCTGTAGATTAATTAGATTCTGCAATCACAGCCCCTTTTCACCCATACACATCCCACCACTATCATTACATGATCAACAGATTTTAATGAAAACTAACGCTTTATTTTGAGAAATTCCAGCTGGACTGCATAGAAGGTTGACTTTCCTACATATTTCTTGAAAACTGTACATATCACAAGTGCACGTTTGTTGGCTGTAAAGGTGTACAACAGCAATTTTTTGCAATGACAGTGCAGAGAGGGAATATGAGATCTGTGTGCTAATGAGCTGACACTGCAGAGGCTAGAGCAGTGTTAGTACAGTGCACTACAAGTGCAGAGCAGAAAGACATACGTGGGTTATTTCGAGGGAATTTGATCTGCAGAACTGCATGCATAAGTCAACATTAATAATAACATCCTTTATCAGAGGTTATAAGAACAACATAAGAGGTGCTCCAGTGATGAATTTATACATTTGAGTTGTTATAGTCATATTATTTCGAAAAAGCCATCTCCCTCCCTACACGAGCTTTCTTGAAGAAAAAATAACATCCACGTTTTACTTGATTTTATTCATTCACAAGTCAAGCTAACTTTTTTCCTTTCCGTTTTTCTTCCCTTGTGGCAAAAAGCTTTATATTTTCAAAGATGTAATAAATCCCCTCCCTCCCTGAGCCCACTGATAAACTTCAATTCACATTTAAATACATCGGAATTTCCATCTGTGCTTGTATTTTCTCTCTGTTAAGATATTGTACAGCTAAATAAATAGGTAGGAAGATAAATACAGAGTGGATGAATACTGTGGGCATGTTTGTAAATGAAATACACAGAGAGAGGCTCCATGTAGCAGTGAAGCAGGGAATACGTGTACATAAATCAAATTATGCATAATTTAACTGAAAAAGGAATGAGAGGGAGGGGCTTAGGGCAGGAATTTTCTTTTGCTTCTAAACAAGTTTGTTCCCATGCTGGGATATTGCCAAATCAGACCTGCCTAAGGTGGGCTTTTTATCTCTGGCTCATGAGGATACTTCACAAGAGACTTTTTTTTTTCCTCCTGCCTCCGGAATGCACCAGATTGCACCAACAGGGATATGCAGCTGTATGGTAAGAACATAAGTCTCTCCTGAGCAGAGACACCCCCCCCCCCCAATTCCTGCACACATGAACACTTACTACAGTCAACTATCACATAGATCAAAGCAAAGAATAAAAAGTATTATTTTATGGATACTGATCAGTACAGGCCCTAGGCTCAAGCTACACATGCTACAATTTCTCCAGTTTTCCTTCAGCTCCACAAAGTCAGTCACAGCCTCCCTTCTCCAGCGAAGGCAGTCAAGAGTCACTGCAGGTTCCTCTCCTATGGATCTCTGCCAATTGCAAATATTGATCAAACGGCTGTGTGACAGCTCTGGAGAAAATATATGCTTATCTCTAAGAGAAGTAAAAATGTTGTGGGAATAATTCCTTCATGGCTATGGCAGCACCCTGAAATTATCTGCCACTCCACTGGGAAGTGAGGATGTGATTAAGGGTACTTAGGCCGCAATGTTCTACATGTTAGCCAGGTAGTGTGAGGAGCTATTAGCTCACTATAATGCATTGATATGTAGGAGCGTTCTGACTTTCAAAGATAATTGTTTCAGGTCCAAAAAGAGCAACTGTTCTATTTTTCTTTTTATATTATTTATATTGAGCTACTGAGACCTAGATGACTGGTGACTTGGACTCACCGCATTCTTTCCCTACCACCAGTATTACCAGATGGTTGACACAGCTATAGAGAAGGTCACCTTTTTATTTTCTTCCGTTTCTTTTTTCAAGTCTTCTATTTTTAAATAGGTTACTGTAGGTTGGTGTTCTCTGGTCTATGGTTTCTCCAGAGATTTAAGTTTTCCCAATTTTACTACACTGGTAACGTGTATTGGAACGTACAGGCCTATGCTACAGAAAACCAGCTCATCTGACTAAAATTGCCACAGCTTTTACTAAGCAATGAAAAAAATTATTAGGCGTCAGATGAGACGCATGATGACCAAATAATACATCGCTTCTGAAGGAGTATGTGGTTCACTTGTCTGGGGGGATCTGAGAAGCAGTGCTGCTAGAACTTTTAAAAAGCAATTAATAATTAATCGCCCAAGCAGTTTAATGTATTTAGTTTAAATCCATATAATTGATACTTAGAAAACTATGTTTGAGATACAGCCTCTTGAAGGGATTATACTGATAACGGATTAATAGTCTGATATTTGTTGTAAGAGCTGTTGGGGCCGGATAGGATTAGTAAAATAAGATGCAAAGTACAGACACGCTTTTATTTATCATTTTTCCACTTTACCAAATATTTTTATTGGGTATTATATAATTAACCCCCCTGCAAAAGTTTTAAAGGTCCTAATTCAAAGCCCTTTAAAAAGTGTAACGCTGCACTAGCAAGAACCAGTCACATGGGGGATATGTTAGAATACCAATCCAAAATTTTCCAAGTTATTCCCTTGTTGAATATTTTGTAACCATCAACTTTCTCAGAAAATACCTGAAATCCTAGAATGATAGAGTGTCTACTTGTGTAGCCTTCCAATTATGCAGCATGGGACAGGAATATAAGAAATATGCTGCCCCAAAGAAACAAATAAAATGAAGAAATAGCAGATATTCAAAACATTAAATTGTTTTAAAGCAAGTTTTCTGTACTCCAATACTTATTTTAGCACACTGCTTCCTCTTAGAACATTTTATACTGTGAGTATATAAACAGGGCTCCTGTTCATAACACAAAGTTAGCACATCGCATTCAGAGTCCCTTTAGATGATGTACAGGCACATCTCTGTATACCGCAAAGGGCATGCAACTACTTCACATGAAGACTCCATTCATTTTCAAAGGCTTACCATAAAACAGGTATAAAAGTGAACTTGGACACATCAGTACACCAAATGCTCAAAAATTACTATTGCTAAAGGAATGCTTTTTTAAATGCAGGACATGTACCAGTCTTTCAGAAAGCGATTTCACATTTTAACACCACATTAACACTACTCAAAGTTCTATTTTGCTTCTTCTGTTAATAAAGGCTGAAATTATATGTACGTACTGCTTGTGCAGAGCTATTTCTCATAACGCTAAACATTCTGGTTCCATTTTCTCTCTCCTCAGCTCTAACAGTATTTGTCAGTTTATAACTGTCTCAGCTTTTAATAGGACTCTCAGTGTAAGAAAACAACCCAGTATTTCAGGGTAGAGGAGGCAAGTAAGCCCCTCTACCATGTCCCCTCAAGGTCACTTCTAAACAGCTGGTTTTATTTGAAATCATGCTGTTTCACACAGCTAGGTTGTAGCCTCAACAGAAAAGGGATGTTAATTCAGCAGCAATTCATCACAGCTAAACAGCGCTACTATATAAATAAGATGGTTGTTTCTCTGGAAAACAAAACTAAAAGGGTGAAAAGAAGTGGTGAGAGAACTTTCTCTAAGGTATTATTCAACCATATAACGCTGCGAGTCCACTAAACATCATGCCAGTACACACATTTGTTGCATTATTTTGGATGAACAAGAAAGCCAGGCTATCAGGGAGAAAATGTATGCAAGTAACAAATAAATATATATATATTTTTAAAGCGTGTATTTACTTACAAGCATTTGTCACTGAAAAACTGTTGGAAGAGTCCAAGTGATCTACATGATAGTTCAAATGGAAGGGCTTTTCTGTGGTATTTTGGTTTGTGTTGTATAACTGCACAGCAAACCGAAATGCACTGTGCTCCTGAACAGTGTTCCTCATGAAAAGTCCACCTAGGATTGAAAACAAACCAAAACAAAACAAAACGGTATTTCAGAACCAATTTTGAGGAGAAACAGTGGCAATAGGTCTCATTTGCATACCGCACATCTCATGAAAGAACGAGCAGGAGCAGGCTGAGCCCGAGCACATAATTCTGACAGAGCACGTATATGAAATACGTACTCCGAGTCCAAAGTTAAGCTTTTAAAGCCATACACCACATCCAGGTGCCCCCGGAGCGATCCGGAGTCACCAGGAGCTGCAGGCACATCTTTAACACCCGACCACTGCCACAGGATGTCCGCACGCTGATTTAAGAGTCCAACTCGGGGAACTGTGCTCCTAAATTATCCCCAGACTACCCAAATAACGTCTCTGTAGAGTTATGGGCTAAGGACACGGGTGGCGTGGCAAACGTGCGGCTTTAAGCGGTCTGGCGGAGATCAGGCAGAGCTGAGCGCTGCTCCGGTGGAGAGGCAGGGGAAAGTCCCCCGTTCCACCCGGGTGCCCCCAGCCTCACAGCTCCACCGGCCCCGGGTTCAGGGCACGCCGTTGCAGACTGGCGCCGTGATTCCCTCACGTTGTTTGCTACACGGGATGCGCTGCTTCAGGGCGCGATTCCGCATGAGCACGGACCGCATCCTCCGCCGCTCTGAAGGGAGCGGACAGCGCGGCCGCCCGCTGCCGCAGCCCGGGCATCGCTCCTGCTTCTCGCTCGCAACGACGGGCAGGAGCCGGAGCGGGGCTGGCCCCGGAGCTGCACCCCCGCTCCCCTCCACACAACTTCCCCTCCTCGGCTGCAGGGGGGGGGGGGGAAAGCCTCGGGTCGCGGTGCCGCGGCGGGCGCTTACCGATACTGATGGTGTTGGGGAACCCTGCCAGAGCCTTCCCCAGCAGCCCCGCCAGCAGCAGCAGGAGGGTCCGGGGCACGCTCTGCCCCATTTTCTTCAGCCCCTGCGGTTCAGCCCCTAAAACGAAATTGGCGGCACAGACATGGGCGCAACTGGAGACTCGGAGTAGTGTCAATGGTGGTGGCGATGTTGGCGGAGGTAGTGGGAGGGTGGTCCCCCTCCTTCCTTCCTTTCTTTTATTTTTTTTTTCCTTCCCCAAATCCCTCTCCTGTTGTCTTCACCCCAGCCGGGGAGGGCTCATTGGCTGCGAGATTGCTTCCCCCCCCAGCGCAAGGACTTCCCCCAAAGATGGTGGGTAGCGGAGCCGGCGAGGGTGCTCCGCCCGGGCCGGGCGGGGGTTATCGATCAAACTTGGCGTGAGGCGGGCTGGCAGCCGCTCCGCTCCGCTCGGCCCGGCCCGCCCAGCGCTGGCGTCTCCTGGCCGCGGCGGAGCTCGGGGCTGCGGTCGGCGGGAGCTCACCGGGCTCACGTGGGCCGGCCCCCGGGCTGCAGCTGGCCCCTTTAAAGCTGCATCGCCCCGGTGGTGTGTGTGTGTGTGTGAGAGCGCGGTGCGTGCGCCTGGCTGCCGCCGGGGGAGGGGCGGCAACTGAGCCGGAGGCAGGCGGCCGTGCGAGGGGATGCGGTCGGGGTCCTGCCCGGGGCCGGGCAAGGCGGGCGGTGCGGGAGCCTCGGGGCAGGGATCCGAAAGGCGGCAGAGGCGCCTCGGTCAGGGGCGAGAGGCCGGGTGAGGGGTCGGGCGGCTCGGTGGCACCGGGCCTGCCGCTGGGCTGATAGAGGACGGCGGCCGCGGTGCGGGGCAGACGGGGGAGAGGGCCCCCGGGAGGGGAGAGGGCTGGCGGGGAAGCGGGAGCGCGGGGCTGCCGGAGGGAGGGCTGGAAGGGGCACAGGGCAGCGAGAAGAGGCGATGCGCTTTCCCAGAGGGGCTGCCTGGGCTCTCCCCATCCCTCTGTCAGTGCCAACACCTGAGGGAAGAGGTTCCCGCATTCATCCGCCTACAGTGCCATGAAGTGGAGAAAGACAAGGAAGAGTTCATCCCACGCAAGGGGGATATTAGGTTCCTTCCCTATCTCCTCTAAAGGAAGGAAATCCGACAAAGTCTCCCTGTCTGGGAGACATCCCTGCCAGATGCTGTGCTGTCCCAGCCCAGAGCACGAAGCATGGCTCACCCGGAGTAGGCTGGTGGTGGGTGCTGGACACTTAATTCTTTGCTATCCACTTGGCTCAGCACCAACCTTTATGTGCCTCTGGCCCGCACATCCTTAGGGAGCTATTGTGCTGCTTGAAGCTGAGCTCTCTGAGGCTTGATCCTGCACCTGTCTCCTTGACACCCCACTAATGGATCCTGTAGCTCTTTCCTTTTTTTGCTGCTTTGAGGCTCATAAAACTGTACAAAATGGAGACAGAAAATTGGTAGTAGGCCATCTAGTCCACCCACCAGGGAAGGGTGTTCTTCACTTACTCTTTCCTTTTCCTCTGCTTTCAGCAGTTTACTTTCCCTATAAACTACTCTGTGCTCCCCTTCCCTTACACCCTCCTCACCCTCCCCACCCTTAACCTCAGGCTCTGGTGTTCAGTTGAGTTAGGGATAACACCAAAAGAAGCTGGCTTTGCATTTGCAAAATAATCAACCTGTGCCACCGTCTGTAGCGTGGGAAAGGTGGCACGTTCCTGCTAATGGGCTAATGAGTTAACATCAGATTCAAACCACTGCTCTTCAGGGAAGCCAGAGCACAGGTGAAGAGCAGGACATTATGCAGGAACAGGACATTCGTGATGCAGGAGCGTAACATAGATTGACTCCTACTTGCTCCTAGGTGCATGCACTGATTGCTACGTGTTGTGTTCTTTATGAAAATCATGCCCAGAAGATGGAGTCTAATCCAGTTCAGGCAGGGGCAAGCATCTGCCTGCAGGGTGGCTGGTAATGTCCCTTGTTAGTATTGAGATAGCAGTTGTCACTTTATCTCTCTACTTAAAGAAACGGTTATCTGTATGGATAGGTGGGGTATGAAGTCCATCTTTGTACCTATAGCACTCCGCTAATATTACCAATGAATTCTTGTAAACATCCGTGTGAAGCATGACTGCATTGTTTTACAGATGTGAAAACTTAAAAATCAAGGGAAGCAATTGGCCCAGCCCACCTAAACAGGATGTTTTATACCAGAATTAAGGTCATGAGCAGCAGCGCAGTTTAACTGTAGAGCACTCTCTCAAATGTCCTAAGATAAGCATAGCAGGCCTGAAAGCTACAGACAGGTACCTGAAGTTTAGACATTGAAGATAGTTCTGAAAATCGGGTTCCTATCAGCAAATAATTTTCTGTTTGCAAACTTCTTATATTTCCTGATTCTACTCACCTCCAGCCCATTTCTAACACATTCTCTATGAAGTCCTGCTGTCCTTTTTTTGTGTCCTTTCCCAGTGGCTCTGCTTTCTTCCTGTTTACTTGCTCTCACAAAGTTTTCTCAATCCCTGCTGCTGTGTACTCCAGGCTGAGTGCTACTTGCCACACTGACAGCTGATGATGTACTGAAAAAGTATGACATAAATTGTTTAACATTATGGATGTTAGAACAAGAGAAGAGAGAAAATATCTGTGAATAAAGGTGGCTTGTGGCAGAATCTCATTTTCATACACAGCCAGTAGGGTGGGTACCTCATCTCAAATAAAATGGTGCTTCACAGCCTCATCTCGAATTGGAGAGGCTTATTATAACCCAAAATATATCTGTGCTTAGAGACAAATAGATTTTCATTACCACCCACATTTTTCTTCATGAGGCCCCTATACATTGTTATTAGCATTTTCAGTATGCACGTTGCTTTTTTGCTTAGGCAATTACTCTCATGGTACTATTTGCAGATACAAATGGTACAGCAGCAGTCCCATACAGATTTTGAGAAACCCAAAGAGACCCCACCCCAGTTTGTCTTTCCTACAGCAAACCCAGCATGTCCTAGGACGAAACCAATAGGGGATTAGTTGGCTTATTTGGATATTAATACCATGCAAGTAGCTTGTATACTTTGCTAGGTATGCTCAGTGGCTTGAGTTAATAAGTGCCATGGTAACCAAGGTCATAACAGACGCTTTCCCAAACCTTCCCTAACTAAATACAACCAAAATTTTGCAGGATAATCAGGGCTTCACGTGTAGATGGTTCACAGTGTTCCAGGACAGTAGGGGATCCTGTGTACTATCTACCTGAGAAGGAGGTACTGAGTTATAATTAGCTAACGTGTCCTCATTGTAATGTTTAATAGTGGATTAGAAAAATGCTATGGAATTTGGGACACTCTTCTCATTGAGCTTTCTGATTTTACAAGGTTAAACCCATAGTGTTAGCATAAAGCCATGGCAAAATCTACACCAGGATTTTGTGGCTTAAGCTTCACCCTAACTGGACTGCATTTATCACTTTTGTCATTCCTTTTTCTAATTGTAAGAGAGAAGGTCAGGCAGTGAGTTTCCCAGTTGTGTTTTTCATAATGCCAACCATAACAGGTTATAATTGCCAACAAATGTATTACCAACTGTGTCTTACAGCCTTTCCCTTTTTTCTTTTCTTTCTTTTTTCTTTTCTAATCTGGTTTTCTTCATAAAAACAAAGGACACACAATTAACTGAACTTTCTGTTAGTGTCAGCATTTAGATTAGCTAAACGGATTAATTCTACCATAGACACTTAACAGACAGAGTGATAGTGGGGAGAGACAGAAGCAAGATGAGAAGGGAGAAGATGAAACTACAGATAAGAGGAGTTGAGGGGAAAGTTGGTGTCAAAAGAGGGAAGATGAATACAGACATAACAGCTTCATATATTTTAGAAAAGAGGTCAAAAGGACATCTACTTCAGATGTGATTATCTTCTGAGTGGGCATAGAAGAAACTATAGAAACTCTCCTGTTTACCTTTCATTACCGTGCAATAACAAAAGACATAAAATGAAATTAAAAGGCAGCAGAGAGAGACAGTTTAAGAGAAATATTCTGCTATGCAGTTTATAGCTATTCTATAAAGCTGTCTTCTACAAAGCTGTCTTCTACACAGCACTCTTGGCAAAAATAATTGTTTTTAAAAGTTTCAAATTTTATGTGAATTAGCAGATTAAATGCATTAGACTAACTAATAAAAAGCTTTTGGGATTAATATTAAGAAGTCATAGAAAAAAGTATCTCCTGAATGGCTCAGAAAAGATCAACTCTTCTTATGCATGATGAGAGTTTCCAGTATGTCTGAAGTTCTCTGACAGTTTTTATACTGGTCAGCATTAGAGACAGGATAGGAAACTACCTGAATCACTGACTTGTTATTCATTTTTGCTAAGAACAGTTAACAGGTGAAATCCTGGGACCACAGAAATGCATAGTAGGTTTATTGCCATCTGAGCTAGGATTTTACCCAACACATCCTGGCAGAATAATATGGTCTGGTAGATAGGAATATGTTCTAGTACACAGAAAGATTATATATATATATATATATATATATATATATATATATATAGGAACAGGGTCAAGGAGGAAACTTGTTGATACAAAAAAGTCATTGCTCCATTACAGGAGTCTAATTCAATGTTAGGTAGCAGAAGCAAATTCATGCAGCAACTTTTATCGGAACTGAACTGACTGTTACAGTAATAACCTATATGTATTACAATTGCAGAACTAAGACACAAATGTGGAAAAAGCATGTACAAATGTCATCATTTTTCTTGGGTTGGTGGTATCTTCAGGATACATACTTCTAAGAGCTACAGGGCTGGTGGAGATGTACTGTTATTATAGTCTCATAATGTCAGAAACAATTTATATTACCTTCTGCTTTCTGATTAACTGTACACTAGGCACTGCTGGCATAACACATCCCTGTGATTCTTATTTAAACCTGTACTTTTGCTGTGCTCATCTATATTTATTACTTCAGGAAACAGTAAATCAAATAAAAAAGTAATGGTATCCCCTATATACTGTTAATAAAGTGATGCCTCTCTCTCTTTTTTATATCTATGAGTACACTTTTCAAGCAATATTGGGAGTTATATCCAGTTCATACCCACTTGAACTGTGCAGAATCTGACCACTGACTATTTAATTTCTGTATATAATTACTGAAATATGTTCTTAAAGACAATCTCTTTTAACTCTAAGTAGTGAATAATCACTTCAGAGAAATGTTTGCCAATCAAAAGTCTGCTTTCCTCCCAGTGTGTGCTTATATATTACCATGACTCGCCTCATCTCAGTTCAAAACGGACATTCAGTTCTCTGCTAATTTCAAAGAACCTGTTTTACTTCTGAAGTAAGCCTTTGCAGCTCTAGGGCATGGAATCAACTCTCTTTTTTTAGAGCTCATTTGATTCATAGAAACAATGTATTAATATGGGAAGGAAATTGGAAAAAGAAGCTGAGAAGGTTGGGGCTGCATGGAGACCTCAGAGCATCCTTCCAGTATCTGAAGGGCAGCTATAGGGATACTGGGGAGGGACTCTTCATCAGGGACTGTAGTGACAGGACAAGGGGTGATGGGTTAAAACTTAAAGAGGGGATATTTAGGTTAGATATAAGGAAGAAGTTCTTTACTGTAAGGGTGGTGAGGCACTGGAATGGGTTGCCCAAGGATGTTGTGAATGAATGTTCCATCCCTGGCACTGTTCAGGGCTGGGCTGGACAGAACCTTAGGTGATATGGTTTAGTGTGAGGTGTCCCTGCCCATGGCAGGGAGATTGGAATTAGATGATCTTAAGGTCCTTTCCAACCCTAACTGTTCTATGATTCTATGATTCAAATGGTGTCTCCCTTAGTCCTGGGGAATGTGTTTTCTGTGGAAGTGTTGGTCTTTCCCTTGCTTTGTCACTGCCCAAGAAATGTCATCTTAAATGTGAAAAGATTTCCCTGTACAACTTCCATGAAAATAAAGCATTTCCTTAGATGAAAAAGGTGCATATAGCATACATAGTAAGAATGAGCAGCTCTGGTAAAACCTGCCCTTAAAAACCTACCTAACCTAACACCAATTCCAACAGCATCTCAAGGTCTAACAAGACAATAAATGGAAGAAAAACACCAAGGATGCTAGCAAACTGTCAATATAGGGAATTTACAGAACAGCCCAGAACCTGAGACAGCAATAGGTAAAAACCTTCAGAAGGGAGAGATACCCTATTGCAGCATTGTAATCTAACCCACCAGCTGGAGATTTTGATCCCTGTATACTAAAAGGTCTAATATAGTCTTTAAATCATATTTTGTTGTATTGTGAAGGACTTGCATTGTTCATCTTCAGGGATGAATTTCACCTAACGTTATTTGGTTTATTGATTTTGGTGGGATTAACCAAGAGTACAAAGATGACTAGAGTTTTAACATTGATATGAATAACACAATGTGGTTCTGATAATCTGCAGTGTTTGGGAGACAAGCAAATCCTTTGAAACCCAGTGGCTTTTTTGTAAAGATCTGATATCAACAATATAGCCAATGTAAACAGAAATGTTCTGTATGAAACTTCCATTCCTTATTAAAAGTTGTTTGGTTTGGTAAATTGCACCTTGTAGCAGTTATACTGGATCTTGATAATTACAGTGTAAAATTGACTCTTTGCGTGCTCTTTCAGCACAACAGAAGGCAGAAGAAGTGAAAAAAACCCAACTGAACAACTGGAAAAGGGTTTTGTAATAGCAGTTCTCACCTTATGTCAATTTGAAGAGAAGCATTTTCCAATAGATCTGCAGTGGTCCTTATATAGCAAATTGACTGACGATAGATTTACTCTTCTTAATTACCATCTGCAGACTCTTCAGAAGTAGCCCATGAGGCCCAAGGAGCCCACACACGTGATTTGTAGAAAAAGAGATATTTATTTATTATCATGTGTTAAATGTTGTTTTAGTATCAGTTTATCTTGAAACTACCCTTGAATGTGTAAACTGCTAGAACTCTATTTTGGGTTCTGTTGTGTTCTTATAACAACTCAATAACAACTAAGCCCTCAAACACTAACATTAATGTAAGATCACTGTGATCTGTATATTCAATTTCACTCTTCTCACCTTCCCGTGTGTATTCTTTAGGAACAAGGTAGCAGACACAACAATCCTTCTGTGCTTCCCTTAAGACTAAAGGTTAGGCAGAAATTTCCTTTCATTTAAAAATGATTCTATAATCTTGAATTTAACATTTGTTTTTACCATTTAGCTTAGCTGCATACTTACCCCCTGAAGAATCATGTTTCAAGAGTGCAAAATTAACTGAGAAAAGAAACACTGTGATTTTTCTTGCTTCAAATTATGTAAAGAAATCTCAAAAGATTTTTTACACTTAAATTATTATTTTATCTTTTATATGGCTTTATAAACACTAAGGATATCAAATGTGTTTGTTTCCCTTGCTGCTGGAGGCCCCTCTGGTACTACAGAGAACTGTTCAAAACATAAAACCATAACTGGACGCTCAATCTCAGATAATAATTTGTGTATCTTAACAAATACAAAACAATAAATGCAAATCAAGTCAAATCCTTCCTTTCCATGAGTCATATGCTATTTCCTTAGTACTTGTGATGCAGTAGCCTAGAGTTTAATCTAAAACCCATTACATTCATTAAGCATCATTCTATTGACTTCAATAGTCTTTGAATAAAGCTAATAGCCTATTTTGTTCCTATGTATCCAGTGCTGAGGTGCAATGGAGGCTAGGAAACAATAGGAAAAGCAGGACTAGAATTTTATATATATTTTTTTATCTCATAAGCTATTTATTCTTTATACAGCAGAAAGGATAAAATAAAAGAGCATGGATTTTATTTGGTTTCTGGAGAAAGAAGGTGGCAGAGAGGTCACCCTACAGTTCTGCCTTGAAACCTTAAAAATACATAAAAATCACTCTTTTTCGGAAGCAGTACCTCTGCCTCCTGTACCTAGGTTATGACACTGACTTAGAGCAGCATCCAGCTGCACAATTACTTTCATGGTGATTAACCTGTTAATTAAATCTCTAAAATCAAGACAATTTAGAATTGTCTGTAATGCCTTCTTGTCAATCAGCTGTGCAGTGACCAGGAGGGTTAGCTAAGAAATGGCCAGTCTTACACGTAATACTTTAAGTGTGATGTAGTGCATTAAGGAGGAAATGCAAACACATAATTTTAGACTTAACTTTGAAATTTCTTGCTTTTGTGTTGCAAGGCAGACCTTACACATTACTTTGACATACTGTTGCTATTTGCAATGTAATCTTGTATAATAATTAACTCCAATGGATCCACTGCAGTGCTTTAGCAAAGTACTGGGCCCTGTTAAATTGGAATGTGAATACACAGTTGCTTTCCTTATTTCTAACATAATTATGCCATTGAAGAAAAAAGAAAAGGCAGATTAATGGAAAGGCGTTGCTAAATGTGGCTCCTTGGTGCTGTAAATTTCTGGAGTGCTGTTATAAGGTTTGAAGTATTAAGTATATATGAAAGGCGTTGTGCTGGAAATCTTTTGGAAAGCACTTGTTTCTGTTATTCTTTAGGGAAACATTCTGCTGTCAAAGGTGAAATCCAGTGACAGCAGCACCAAAGGCTACGTTTTCACTGCAAGCTTATGCATAGCTTTAGGGCCACCCCGTTCCACCCAGCATCACGCGATCTTGTATGCCTCTGTATACATGAACTTTGAACCTGGCTTCGCTGTTAGAGCTGAATTCAACTTCTAAGTACATCAGCACTCCTCAAGTGAGGAGTTTGGCTTTAAGGCACACATAAATTCATGTGTTTGCTACATACACCTCAATGGGTTATGGATTCAGTTTGAAGGATAAGTCTCTCTTTTATGGACTTACTAATGTATTGAGAGTATTCTATTTCTATAGAATTGGACCATAATGACCACAGTTTCTCAAGATTTGCATCTCCTGGACCCTTAGTTTCTGAATAATTTGTCTCCCACTTGGCTCTTAGCTAGATGCTACCTGCCAGTTTGTACAGCTCTACTGAGCATTTGACCCTTTGTTCCACATGCTCTGACTCTTCTTGCAGAAGAATGCTGAAAGACATCACCTCAGCAGGCTGCATTGTTGTAAATACAATGATGGCTAACTATAAAATATGGCTCAGGGTGCCAGGAGCCCTCTCAGATCCTGTTCAGTCAGCAGTCAACAGCAAATCTGTGTACAGATCGATATATGATAATTACCAGTCCAGTGATGTTGCTTTAAGAGGTCAAATCACATATGATTTTTGGAAATTAGGACCCTGCCTGACTAGGAAAAAGAGGCTTGGGAATGGAACTGTAATTCAGAGGATGAAACTAATTCAGAAAAGGCAGAATTTTTTCTAGAACACTCCATGAATCAATATATAAGGAAACTGAAGTCAGTGACAATTAGCAGTCTGAGAAATAACCCCTGCAGACCTACTGTCAAACTGAAGTAGATGTCAGGCCACGATGGACATATCTCCACATAGGCACAGAACTATGTGAATATGGTCTTGTACTTGAGATATATTCTGCTGGTTTAGCTCACTGCAGAGCCTCCTTGACTGCAGCATGAGCTTCACGCAAGCTAAACCAGTTATTTCACTTTGGAGATGACATTGGAAACTTACTGGAGTGCTGAGATCTGTATTTAAAACAAGACCAGTATCCAGCTGTTTTACTTGTTCGCAGTGAATGCCTTTTCTATACTTTGCACAATAATGAACCAAAAGCCAACTAATTTATGCATATTTTCAGTATGCAAAATATACGTGCCAGCTTTTTTGTAAGAGATTATTCCTGTCGTGCTCACATTTACAGAGCCATTTGGTCAAATAGCAGAGTCCCCATAACTTTACACTCACGCATGCCTTGATTATGGTACATTTCAAATAAGCTGATAGTGATCTTCTAAAATAGATACATGAAAATAATTTCCCCAGAACTATAGCTGTAAGCTAAAACCGCAAAGATCAGCTGACAGCACTTCTCACATCCGTCAGCAACGTTCATTTTTGATGACAAAACATAACTAAAATTTCCCAAATTGGTTCATCAGGGAAGATCTACTCTCTCAATTTAGTTGGTGCTCATCAAAAGGCTTTTGCTGAATTTGTGAGGTTTTGGAACATACAAGACCATTTAGGCTACTCAAGCCAAAGGGAAGCTGAATGGCAGCTCTTAGTAGTAACAGCGTTTTTCAAAGATCACAGACAGCCTCAAGGTCATCAGACCATTAAGCATAAAAATATGAAGATGTAACCTCGAGATAACATTCCGGTCCCATGCACCGTGAATAAGAAACCCTCACTGACATCAGTGGACATCAGACTGGACTGCAAGTCATTAGATCAGAAATACAGAAAGAAGGAGGAAATACCATTCTAATTTTATCTTCATTAGGCTGCAATTGTCACATCTTAAAACCATGCAGTACATATATATATATACATTCCCCATAGCAGGAAATACATTTCTGAATCAGAGGCTTGAAAGGTTCCAACTGACCCAGAAATTAAATACTCCACAGCAGCTTTGCATGAACAGCATTGTGGTGTCCTATGTACCTCTTGATTATTTGTACCAAACATATTCCTGTTAAGATTAAAAATGCACTTTCAAGCTCTCAATTCTGCAGACATATTCAGGGCCCTGAGACTCAAGTCATATTCTCTCCCTTCCGAATCTCACAACCAAGTATAAACTTTAAAGGCTAAGCCAGGCCTTCAATGTTTTCAGGGTGATACCACTGCCTTCTAATTGCACCCCCGGTGATGTCCTTGCAGCCTGAAGCCTATCAGTGGGGTTTATCAACTGCAACGCACTGAAACTTCTGAAACCTTCAATTCTATTGAAGCTGCTCACAAGAATCCAGTCTGCATGTGCAAACTATATTGGCTCTTTCTGAGAAACAGAAGCAAGAGAGCAGTGAAAGCCTATTTTTGGCATGAAAGCTGGCATAACTCAAAAATGTGAGCTGGACTGCTAAGTGAGAATGTGCAATAAACAGATTCCCCACTCTGGGAAAAACTGCTCAGGTAGGGTTTAGCATGTATTTCAGCTCTATGGCTTTTCCTTCTGTTCAGTATAGTATATGATTTGTACTCTTAGCCCCAGAAATGATTTGCAGAAGAAAGTTAGTTTGATCACAAAAGCAGCTCTGTTATTCCAGGAGCAGCATGGAAAGAAAAGCTGTTACACTCAAACATGATAATGTTCCCTACCTCTGGATTCAGACCATTAGAAAACTGCCTGTATTCTCCCAAACACTCATCCCCTCCTTGCCTGATGTTTTTCAGTGTTTCAAAGACATCAATAGGTATTCTCTAAAAAGGCTGTTTTATTAAAAAAGGAGATTGAGCCAAATAACCTTGCAACTTTTGGGAGCACTCCCATCTTCAGGAGATTTTTCTGCTGAAGAAAGGATTACAGACCTCAGGATCTGGCCCTCCAGTTCATAGGCAGAGTATTGAAATCATACCATAACAATTTAGGTAGCAAAAAAAGAAAACACAAGCAAAGGTTGGTTAATGTTTAAATATTTTGGTTGTTTAGCTATAAATTCAGACGCTAAGCACAGATTAACTGGATTTGGAGCTATGGATGACTGTAACACAGCAAGGTAAGGTCAGGGCTGAATGAAATGACTAGAAATCAATCAAATTTGCCAAGTACTGTTGGGGAACTGGGCAGTTAATTGTTTCAAACTTTACTCTGTAAAATGCCTGTACATGTCATCACCTCCTTGGTGACAGACGAGATAATAAAACAAGCAAACTATACCTCTGTTCCATACGTAAATATGCTGAAATTGGGTTTGGTCTGATTAATTCAGCAAAATTGGGGTTGCTAATTAATGGTGCTTTAATCTGCAGGTAGAAAAGTTACCTCTGGGGGCCTAGGGAGGGATTGTGCTTCATTTAGACTTCTAAAAACCTGTATGGATATGAAGTGCATATGCTTTGGGTGCAAGAAATGCTAACTGCTTGGCATCCATTTATTGGCAATGGGAGATGCATTTACAAGCCCTTTTGCCTGCTAGCACCAAGGGATTAACAATGCACCAATTCTTTGAGCCTCAGGGCCTGATTCTGTGTCACTGAAGTCAATAGAAGCTTTGTCATTGACCTCAACAGGCGCAGGCTCAAACACTCAACACATTATGTGATGCATGTTTTTTAATATAAGGCTTAGCAGTTTTGTGCTTGCAGAACTGTGGATGATGACTGACATAAAGAAACTGAAATAGAGAGGCAAAAAACAAACTCCGATTCCCAGTGAGGCAACTGACTACATCTGAACACAGTTTAAAAACAGACAGAAACACTGCACAAAGTAGCTGCATTCTGCATTACATTTAAACTGTGAATAATAGCTTCAGAAATTAAATCTCTAATTTAGGTACCTGAAAACAATGTAAATCAGTGAAAGCAGCAGAAACTCTATAACTCTGAGAACCCTGGTTACTTTGTAATGAAATATAGGTGCAGGAGCCTGTATATAAGCAGGTCTCGACTAGAGAATTTTGACTACTATATACCGCCTGTAGCTCTTCTCTCTGACATTCCTTCATCTGCTTCCAGGAGCCCATCTCTCAAATGACACGGGCACATAAATGTGAGAAACTTTGCTAAGAGCAACTGTTTACCACTATATTCAGAGATGGAAGCAAGTTAATGATTGCATGTAATAAAGTACATACTTTGTAACCACATACAGTCATTGGCTGTGCTTTCCCTTTCTAGCTTCAGCATTAATGAGCAATTCTTTCAGTTTTCCAGAACTTAATCTATAAACGGAACAGCAGGGCTTGCATATACATATTCATGTGAAAAACTCTCAAGAGGAATTATAGGCAGTAGCACTGTTCATCTTCCTCACATATTGAATGAATCAAGTATTGGCCCTCTAGGCTTTGTAAGTGTTACTGGTCACCTCAGTCACATACCATTGCTTCTGATCCATATCAAGATGATTTGCAAACACATCATGTTTTCCAGAACAGCTTTGTGAATACTTACAGTGAGAAAGCTCATTTGTTCAAATCGTTGTGATATCTTATTTACCAAACACAGTCTTGGGGGAAAGAAAATTTATTCTGTCCACCAGCATGTGTAAAAAGGGAAAGGAAACCTTCACTAGCTCTTCCAGACAAAAGCTGAGCACATCAGCGAGTACGCTATTTAGAATCCTAGAATCACAGAATAGTTAGGGTTGGAAAGGACCTTAAGATCATCCAGTTCCAACCACCCTGCCATGGGCAGGGACACCTCACACTAAACCATGTCACCCAAGGGTTCATCCAACCTGGCCTTGAACACTGCCAGGGATGGAGCATTCACAACCTCCCTGGGCAACCCATTCCAGTGCCTCACCACCCTTACAGTAAAGAATTTCTTCCTTATATCCAATCGAAACTTCCCCTGTTTAAGTTTTAACCCGTTACCCCTTGTCCTATCACTACAGTCCCTAATGGATAGTCCATCCCCAGCATCCCTGTAGCCCCCCTTCAGATACTGGAAGGCTGCTATGAGGTCTGAGTGGGGGTAGGATGCTGCAGAAGTGTCCTCACACTGTTAGGGGTTAGAGCATCAGTTCCCATACACAAAGGTCTTTTGTAATACCAAACCCCAAAACATTTTCTCAAAAGTCAGTACCATTATCACATCCCAGTGGTGCAGAATGTTTAATGCTGAGCAGCTAGTACATTTTATGAATTCATCACTTTGCTGTTGAACACTGGCATGCACTGATAGCTAGGCATAAAAAGCTCCAGCGCTGTACAGAAGTGGCATTCAGCCTTTGACAAGCGAAGAGCTACTTTGTCATCAAACAGAGGCTCACAAAACCATGAAAGAATGAACCGCATTTAAAATAGAGTTTTATGCAAGAGTTAATACACTGCTCCAAACAAGTCAGCAAAATCCACAGTCAGAGCAGTGTTTGTCAGAGCCGAAGGCCTAGGCTCCTTGTCACCAAGTCTCAGAAGACTAGGCTATCTGTCACCAGTCTCAGAAGACTGGTTCTGTGTAAGTCAATACAGTCCATATGTGTGTGGGCGCACTCACACCTCTATTTTTTGTTTCAAATTGCCTGGGGCCAGCTGCCATAGCACCTTCAAGACACCATGTGATGTCTTAATCAAATGTTAGCAAGGAGCTTGAAGCAGTTTAAAAGGCACAAATGGGATACAAAATACTGGGGCACTGAAATATGACATCACCAATGATTAGCTTCATTTTTTTTTCCTGCCCTTTGCAGGCTTTTCTTAGGTAGGATGCCCTCTTTATTGCTTATTTCTCCTGAACGGATATGAACAAAGAAATACCTATTAAGCAAGACTGTGGTTTATATAGGAAACTTTTGGGACTATTTTGTATATCTTTAGGCTGTCCAGATGCCTGGATTAGAATAGCAACTGAACAGAAACATGGGACTGCTGCTTTCTAATCATCTCTAAAACCTAGAGCATAAGCTTTGCCATTTTCAAATACGAATTCTGGTTGCAAACCAACCTTGTCATCCTTTCAGATGCAGACTTCCTACTGTGATCAGTGGGACTTCTGAATATTTAAGGAATATATGGGAATTAGTTATTTTTTTTCTCTTCAGAGTCTAAACTGTTTGTGGAAAATTGTGTTAACCAGGGAGAAAGAGAGGGAATGAAGAGAATGTGAGGGAGTGTAAACAGAGCTAGATAATGTTGTGCGCCGAACAGTTCCCAATCAGACCCATGTTATACTGCTAGAATGTTGGAACTGCAGCTAGAAGCATTACATCTGCAAGTGCAGTATCTGCAGTCCCTTATGAGCAAGTTTTCAAAGACAAATCCCATTCACAATACCCTTACAAATAACAAAAACTGTTCCAATATTTGAGCGTATTCATACAAACACATAGAATTATTTTTTTCTTTCAAAAATGGAAGGAAGTTATGTTCAGAATTCCCTTTACTGAAATATTTATGCCCAGTCTGCAAGGGTGAAGGGCACGTTTTTAGTACCCATGGTCTCTATCAGACAAACATGAAACTCTAGCACAGCTGGTGCTTGACAGTGGATGTATTTGTCTCTGGACTTTTGTATTAAGGAGATTCCTTCATTAATAAAAGAACCTCTCAGATTGCTTTTACTACTTCATTCAAGGCAGTGCTTATTACTAAATATTGTACCTTAACATAGTAAGATAGTAAGTATATTATGTAGTATCTTACTAACAGTTACTGTTCATAAGATACTGATAGTAAGGTAAGTTTTGCCAAATCTTAATAGTTAGCAGTGAAAGCTATAAATATTTGTTTTCAGTGTTAAAGGCAGAAAGTAATAATGTGTTTAGTAGTGTTTCTTTTAGACAACTGAAACTATTGACTTAATATTTACTTTTTTTTACCCAGATTCCACATTCACACAATTTTTTCTATTTCTCTCTTATGTTTAAACGACACTGTACTTACTCTCTAGAGCACTAAGGCTTCCAAACATGGATTTCATCTTTTGAGCCCAGAAGAGAATTTGTTCTGGAAAAGGGAAGGTGTATACTAAAGGACTTTTAAAACTTTACTAGAACAGTCTGATTTATCTGCCTTATTATTATCATTATAATATATGTTGTATATGTTGCCTGATCCAGCACATACAGTCTGATCCTTCTAGCTCCATGCCAACCATTGCCATTTTATGTCCAAATAACACATGACGAGATAGAAGTGTATGTTAAAATATGTTACAAAGAGTTCTCTAGCTGGCTTTGAGATTTATTACACTGTTGAGTGAGATTGTATTTTTAGTGACAACACTGCAAAGGAATCTGTAAGATTTGAAAGAATACCATCAGTTTATGTAGGTGAAACACCATTACTGTGAGTGTGGGAAAGAGTAATTGAACTTTTATTATGAATCTGTATTTTTTAGCACCATTTCACAATGAGACAGAATTTACACTCTTTTGGTACTGGGATTAATTCATATAACCAAAACATTACTGGTCTCTACTACAAGGAAGTGTATCAAGTACATCAACTAGTCTTTTTCATTACTGTCACTATCAATTCACACAGAATCAAACACCTTTCATGCCTTAAGTGATTACCGTTTCTAGTACTACTGAGAGAATACAACTGGTACTCTCTTACTACAGTAAAAGTTGCAAAATTTGAATTGAAACCAAGATTTCAAAATCCTCTGTGCAAAACTTTAGTTAGGATCTCAATATCGTTCACACAAGGCAATGCACTGGACTTGCATGGCTGAGACTGGTTCTTAATGGAGATGATTCATGCGATTCAAGCATGTAGAAGCTTAGGTCAGCTGCTGATAGCAAGGTTAAAGACGAGGATGTTAGTCTTGAATGAATGAAGCTGGAAGCTAATTCACCTTGGGTCAAATTTTTTACAGGCAAGAAGCTTTTTGAACCTGTCTGTTACTGAACCCACAAGGAACTTCAGCAGTCCAGAACAGTTTCTGCATCTAGCAAGATGCTGTAGATGGCTTAGCTCTGTTTTAGAGGATTGGTTTAGAGGATTTTTTTATGCTGCCTCTGCAAAACAATTTATTGCTCCAGCAGCTCCAAAACTTAAATTTTAGTCTACAGGACTTAGTCCACGAAACACAGGACTAGCATGCGACTTTGAAGAAGATTAAAGAAACAATAATTTCATATTCATTCACGATTACTTTAGGCTCATAAAAGCAATGTTTAATATTTATTAAACACTGTAGAAAAGGGCTCTTGGGAGGATAAATTTAATACATGCCAGGTGTAACGGCACTGAAGTCAACAGTTACGACATTTTTAAACTGACTCCAGAATGTTTATTCTGTAGAGAAAGTTTTCTCACACTGTAAATCACTGTAAGATTAGTATTAATCTGACTGACATGTCCTGAGCCATCCAGTTCTCTGGTTAATTCTATTAGGCAGCATTTTCCACATACTAGTTTGAAATGTTATCACATGATGACAAACGTAATCTTTTTTATTGGATTTATGTAAATCCTTTCTTCACTGAAGCTGTTGGAAGGGTTCTGCAGTTGCTTATAGCTTCCACACACTGAAAAGCATCACAAATACCTTGTAAGATTTACCTTTTCTTCAGAAAGTTCAAGTTTAGAACAACCAATTCAGGTCCACTGCAGATTTCCAACCTCTTTTCCTATTACAGCATCACATAAGATAGGAGAAAAGTTTCTACGTGAGCATCATCTTTGGCACTGTCTACCCTTAAGAAAGAATGCACTTTCAGAGAGCATACAGGAGTGAAAACAAGTTTGAATCCCTGCTTGTTTTAGCTCTCATTTGGTAATTTTCTCCTTAGATTGTGCAAACTTCAAGCAATTCTCATCCAAATGCCTTTCATTTGTTGTAGTTAGTATTTGAAAATTGGCAGATTAAAAATCTCAGTCCTTCCTGCTGTACAGGTAAGCATGAGAGACAGAAGGAACAAGGAAATTCTGTCTGGATGCCACTTTCCATACCTGGAGACCAGAGCAATTAGATTCTTTGATCTCAGAAAGGTCTTAATAAACAAACAAATGATCAATTAGTCAAACAGAGCCAGCAAACCCACCACACTGAAACTGCCAGCTTTTTAGCACAGTCCAAAGTTGGTGGTTGTTTTTTTTTCTAGTTCATTACACAGCAGGGCCCTGCTCTATCTTATCCCAGAGCTCAACCACAATACATGTAATAAGTAACTAGTGTTGCTTGCCTTCAACCACTGGAGTAGACCCGTTGGCTGCAGTGGGGCTACTCGTACTTAAAGTCAATCATGTACTAAAGTGCTTTGCTGGCCTGGGGCCTCCCTGTCTCAGATGAATAAGCTTTTCTTGAATGAGTTTGCCAAGTTTCCTCCCTAAAGGTCAAAGAAAAAGCCTATTCTATTTCCTGCTGAATTTGGTGGATCTTTTAAAAAGCATTATATATGTACTACTGGTATTGAAGATTAGTTGACCTTAGTCAAAGGAGACTCCAGAAAACAGTCCCATGGAAGTGTAACAGCTAAGGGTGAATTACAGCACCTTAGATGCAGACAATTTTGCAAAATTTCTGTGCTGTTATTTATTTAGTTGTTTTTAATTCTAAGGCAATCTTCTACTTGGATGTGGAGATTCAAGTAACACTTTCCAAAATATGAAAGGCTAAATGCCACATTTACAATTGTTTCTGAAAAGAGTTGACCTTTATTAAAGTTACTGAGTAAATACAATTCCGAAGGTTTTGTTTCTCTTGTAAATTAAATGGTATGTTTGTAGATGGAAAGGTCAATTTTCAGTAAAGCTGAGCTTCAGAAAACATCACCTTTCTCAGCTAAATCAAAGGAGTTAATTAGTTTTACAGATGGAATACATAATACATAATTCTTTTATCTTTGCTTGAAAATCAATTGTTTATGGCATAAAGAGGATACACTTGTCATCATTAGGTGTAAATGTTTGTTTGCTGCAGCAGTGAATATAGACTCAGTCTGCCACACAGGTTTATAAATGTGAGACACTGAGGTCCTCTGAGAGGTTTTGTGTAGGGGGGGGCTGTGTATTTAAATCCTACCTGATACCAGATTTAGTATTTAGTAAATTTATTCCATCTTGTATGAAACTATTCTTTTCTGTTAACAAGAAATGCACTAAGAAAATACTACTAGGCATCGATACCACATTGAGAACTCTGCAGTTTAATCCCTTTCCTCCTACACTGTCCTTAATTTGAATAATTGTTTTATATTTAGTAATTTCTACCAGAGTTTAATGTAAGACTGCAAATACGCATTAATAAACACCATCTGAACCAGCTAAGCCATGGGTGTATTAACTGGGAGGAGCCTGGAAGGCCTCATACCAGCATCTGGAGCCTTGTGGGAAGTACTGACCACCACACTGTTGTCTTAGCTGTTTGTTACAGCGAATATTATTGTTTGCTGCTTTGGACAGACTAAGAGGCAGCACTCCCTGTCTCTATAACAGTCTTCAGCCACCCTCTTTGTATGGCTTTCAAAAAACAAGGGAGAGAAGGGAGTAACGTTTTTGGGATGTCTAGTATCTGTTTAAACCAGCATGTTACGCAAAGCTGAACTTTACAGAAAGTTCCATGGTTGTCTCCAGAAGGAAGACATTTGAAATCAGATATACAGAAGATGCTGGAGGCATCCAGGTCTTCACAGAGATGTACCACCACAGCAGGGTGACTGCAAATTGGGTTTCTTCTCCCATGTCTACTGGTGATGTCCAGAGATTTCTTACGGACCTTACTCTCCTTGGTTTGATCTGATCTTGTACTTTTCATACAGTGCTCTAAGTGAAAAGCTATTTAGGGAGTGTTATTATTTACAGCTAGATATTATTTACAGCCTGTTTATACAAACCTAACCTGATAAACTTCTCCATAGAATAGACCTTTAGGACAAATTCCACATGCCCTTGCCATGTCTGAAGCAGCAGTACTAGCTTTATTTAAAAGTCATTTAAGTATTATTATACTTTTCTGTACAAGCAGAAAATATCTAATGTCGATATTTGTTCTCACAGAAGGTGCTGTATGGGAAAAAAAGGAGAGAGACTAAGATGAAATTGTCTGAAGGGACAAGTGAAAATAAAACAGCTTACGTCAAGCACTGATGTTTATAATAAGTGATGTGCCGACAACAGACACCTTCACTAAGGGAAAGGAAAACCTAAAAGATAAACATCAAAAACATTACAGGCACATTTTCCAAGCTGATTCACTTTTTATTTCTTTTCATGGAAGCTGGGTGACCCAATCCTTCACAGTGCTTGTGCCACACTTAAACACTGCAGCTGTTACAGATAATATAACCTTTAATTTTGTGCCGAACAATAGTAAGCTAAACAAAAGTGTTCTTGCTCTAGCAAAGAGCTGGGTCAAAGTGGTTTCACTGCTAAGTGTAGACTAGGTAATTTGTACTCTGGCACACAGGTTCAATCTAGGCCTCAACAGCAATAGCATATCCACATTACTCTCTTGCATCAGGCTCTTAACATAATTCCAGTACTATCAGAGGAACTGAAATGGGCTTTTCTAACAGTCAAATGATTTATTGACCATTTTTAATGTTCTGCTTTTCTGTTTGATTTTCTGGTGGTGTGTAATCTCCATATCCAATCAGATTTGAGGCAAATAGTCAAAACTAATTCTGAGTTCATCTAGGATGAAAATAAAATGGCACATTCCATACACTCAACAGATGCTTTCTGTTTAAAATCATCTCCAGGCAGCACATCTATGGAAGGTACAAGAACAGAATGGTATAAGGACTTAGATATTACAGCTGGATTTTATAGAGAACTTTAAAGAATAGGGGATATACAGAGAAGTAGTATGAAAGGCAATAAAGCTATATGTACTGGGAGTTGAAGCAGAAGACGTTAGATCGTAGTTTTTTGACATTCTCAGTACTGCTGTTCCAAATTTGCTCTTGCAACACAAGGGTAGCCTGCTCACTACAGATTCACAGTGAGACTCAGCTACAGGCTTTCCCTGTGCCTCTCTTTACCTAGCTACAGAGCAGCTCTACAGCAAACCCGTGCCCTCTAGCTTATAAAATCACGCATAAAGTACAGCCCCTCAGGTGATACTACAGATGCTGAAACAGATATAAGGGTTGTAAAGGATACTAGAATTTGGGGACTGCTGTGGGCATTCAACTGAAGCAAATAATCAGTGGGCTCAAGTAACTACACTCTGCCAGTGCAGTGTATCATAGGAAAACACTGAGTTGTATGAATGCTGGGATCTTCAATCAGACATTGCTCATTTAAAAATGGAGCTGTGCAACAGTGGCCCTATCTCTTGTACTCATTTTTCTTGGAGCAGCAGTATGACATTTCAAAAGATGAGAAGTACCTTTCAGCTTGAATAAACTCAGAAATCTATCTGTAAACACATTTGGCCTCATCTTGAGAAATGTCAGATTTCTGGAACTAACAGCATGGGTAAAATATTTGTGTCAGTATTTAGACAGCCACATGTAGGAGAGCAGGCAGGGTTGCAACATTTTATATTGCACTTTTTTGCAGGTACAATAGCTATAGGAAGAAATGCACATTACACCCACATCTTTGTCCTGCTGTACCAAAGAGTCAATAGTGGGAAGGAAAACTTCTTTCACCTCCTTCTCTGCCTCATTGTAATCAGGTCTCTGACTTGCTGGGTTTTCGCAGAAGAATCCTTCCTGACACTAAATGACAATCTCTGTATTCATTCATTACTGTTATTCATTGTTGGGGTTCCAGTAGTGTCACCTGAAATCAAATCCTTGCTATGCTGAGCACTGTATACAGAAAATGGCAGTTCCTGCTCTGAAAAGCTTGCAGTCCAGAGAGGCAAAACAAATGTCAAGTGAACGACAGCCTACAAACATTAGTGCCATTGCTTGATTTGTGTGTGTGTTTACAGCAGTGGTTTTCAGCCTAGGTTTGTGAGCCCCAGAGGGTAGTGGTCTATAAGGGATCAAGAAAGGTAACTAAGGAGAAAAGAAAAAAAAAGGGCTTAACTTCACCTCACGCAAATCTCTGCTTCCTCTGGAAAGTGTTTAGGGCTCCTATACTGAAAATCACTGTATATGGGTTGCTGCAATCAAGCCTGTCATCTCTAACACCCTGAGACACATCAGCTTACGTATCTGGTTACTGCTTTATAGGCTAATACACCAGTATCACCCCAGCTGGTTTCCACTCCAAGTAGTGCAGCATGGAGTGGAGAAGATCAAGCAATGGTCTGTACCCGAGGCTTGCCACACCATGAGATCCCGTGCTCAGAGAAGGCTTATGCAGATTTCAGAGCAGCTGACACACATCACAGCCCCTCAATCTGCCATTAACACCCTCCCCTTCCTTCTTCTTGTGCAGGATTTACTACTAGGAAGATAAGCCCCCTACATCTTCAGTCTTCAAATGGGAAGAACTTCAGCTCTCCTTAATACTTGCTTGCCTTCCACCTCTGATGGAGGTACCAGACAGGGAAATACCTACCAGCAAATAGCATTCACCTAGCAGTAGCTACCAAGTTAATCTTGAAGAACAATCAATTGCATAAGAACTTATCTGTCCTAAGACTCCTAGAAACTGTGAAATTTGGCAACAGGTCTGTTACCAGAGGTGGCATTCCCTGGCTACTGCATGCAAGAGAACCACTTGCAGACAGAGGAGAAGCACTTGGCTTCTGAGCCCAGGTTGTTTATTAAAGCCAGGGAACCTTGCTGGCTGTAGATTAGCCCTCCAAACTGCATGTGGTACTATGCTGTAGTTTTCACACAGCAATTCATTCTCTCACAGTTTTTCAGAGAATAAAATTTTCACTGACCCAATTAAATATGCTAAAATTGTTTATAGTGGCATTACTTAGGATTAGGTAGGAAGTCTTTATATCATAATTTACAGTGCTGTTGCCCAGTATTGAGCATGCATATTGTAAACTATAATGAAATGGGAAAAAATCACTTTCAGATGTATTTTCAGTCTGTATTTTGTAATCGCAGCAATATATCAACCTTTCTAATATTCTTCTCTCATGATTGAGTGGACCTATTTGGCTTGTTATTGTACACATGTAAATCTTACAATATTATTTGGCAGCTATTATGTTCAAGATGGAATGCTCTTATTTCTGATCTCTCTGCTTCCTCACTTAAAATATCACCTTGTGCTAAGGCTCTGGAGCAATATGGGTGACACATGGGAAATCTGTATCCACTCTGAGAACTTGAGAACATTCCTACTTCCTCACAACACCTACTTTGCCTTATGGCCAGATTCATCAGGCTTTTTATTCTGCAAATACATCCTGATGTGGGATGGAATTCTGATTAATTTTCCATTTAGCTTTCTAAAATTTCTGATCATCCCCAGAATTCCACAATTTACTTTGGCCAGTGCTTCTGTCTCCCTTTCTTCTTTGTGTGGTAGTTTCTGATGTACATATATATATGCATAGACACTCATATACTATTTTTCCTGAGGAGCAGGTAAGAACCGTGACCTGGTAAGGCTTTTGTTGTTGGTACAAATTAAAACTTTGCTTTGCTCAAATATATTCAGATATAAGGACGGTCAGATACTAAAATAAACAGCAGAACCCACATGTATGGTATCACATCAACAGCCTATATATATGCATCTGGAAACTGAAGATAGCTCACAGATAAACCACATACAGCTTTCCTAGCTGGTTACTTTGTTCTGGAAATGCAGCCTGAAGTCTTGATCAAATACTTCTCATATTTAATGCTCCCATTTCACTTAAATGGTATTACCCCAACAAGAAAGGTAAACAATGTGCAGGATTACAGGTTTTCTTAAGGAAGGACTCAAAATACATCCCCTAGTATGAAGTGAGCCAGAAATACCTCACAAAATATGCTCTAAAAGCAGAAACATTCAGAAAAGTTTATGAAATTAAACAAACTAAAATGTGAGACCACATCTGCTAAACCTTCAAACCAGAAATGTTTTCAGACCAGCACACACAGACAGATCTGCCCCAGGAGTCTTGAAGTGAATGAGCTCTCTCGCAACTAGAAATATTAATCTTATCACACTTTGGCAATCTGAGAAAATATCAAACAGCTGGTGATTGTCAGCATGATCCCAATATGTTAGAAGAATGATGTAGGGAAAACCAGATTGGCTAATCTGATATCAATACTGGCTGAAATAGTAAACTGGGACTGTGTCAGGACTGTGTTAACAAAGCACCCAAACCTAAAAAACATAATGAATGTTGGTCAGCATTCCTAGAAAGCAGATCTCACTGTGTGTTCCTCCTCTCTGGAGGTGGGATACTGAATTCTTCAACACATCTGACTTAGTACCACATCAAATTTTGATTTTAAAATGCTTATACCAGCAACATAAAACAGGACAGCTTAGATGTGTTACTGGCCCACTGACAAATCACAGAATACAATTGCTACTGAGGGGACATCAACTTTCTTGCTTCTATCGGTAACACATAATGACTAATTTGTGTTCCAACAAACTGTAGTATTTTTATTAACACTGAAGTTGGCAGTAAGGAGAGGCTGCTGTTGCAGTGTGTTCTGAGTCACCTGGTAAAATGATCACAAGCCAACACACTATTTTTCATTTTATACAAATATGCAGCAATCTATCTAGAACATGGAAGAAAGTGATACCTAAAGATTAGGAGCTTCATCTCTGTCCATCTGGTGCAGAGAAGCTCTTGAGTTACCTCAAATGAGTTCTAACTGTAGTTGTATAATGGTACTAATGTAATTATTGGAAAAAATAAAAGGAGGAAGAATTATCAAACTATCTTATCCTTCTTAACAGCAATAGCAAGAGCAGTATTAGAGTCTGGTATCTACATTTGAGAAAAGATACTGAAATGCTAAAACCTCATAAGAAAGTGAGGGGAAGCCATGGGACAAGGACAACAGCACCTCCGCCACCTCTCTGATTACAGGTGTGGTTAAATACTGGGACAGGTGGTAGACTCACTATCTCTGAAGCCTTCAAAACTTCTAGATCTAAAAGATTAGATACTTCTTTAAGAATATGATTTATTCCGATTGCCTTTCTTAAGGTGCTATATTGTATGCCAGTGTGCAGGTTGTCTAGGATATGGAAACTCTTCAATATATATATGCAGAATGTTAAATCAAATGGCATCAGACTTAACAAAAGTTTTCGAGTCTACTTCCTCCCTAGCTTGTGAGAATTTCTCTTCATGAAGATAATGAATAAAATTGGATACAGTGTGACCAACACATCTGAAAGGACCAGGAAGGCCACTATCACCACTGTACGTTGCAAAATGTGTGTTTAGCTTGTCTGCATCTTCTGAACCATTCTGTGTTCTGCACGTGACAGCTCCAGTGAGCACAAAAAATAATTGTGGGAAAGTCCAGCTTAGCCCCAGGGCTGCCTAGATGGGACAGGCACAGGTGGTGTCTGGAGAAGGTGAAGGAACAGAGTAGCATGGAGGAGTTACAGACATGGAATCTTTGGAAACTTTAATATCACATGTAGTCCCAATGGAATGTGTGAAGCAATGAGAATGATAGGAAGCCATTCCCAGTCTGTAGGCCATCTCCCAGGGCAAATTTTAAAGTTAGAATCCATCTCACTTAGTGTTAGATGTCTAAAAGATCAGCATTAGTCAAAGGTAAATTATATGATGCTCTGTTTATATTGCCAGGAGATAGGCAGCACCAGGAGGCAATCCTTCCTGCTTTAAATTAAGAGTCCAAAAAGGATGGATACCTTTTGGCCATATGGAAACCTAAGTGAGTTTAGACTGGAAGTCTAGTTTCTGGATGAATGAAGTCAAGTAAGATGAACCCCATATAAATACCTTCTCCAAAGCACAGAATTAGTAGTGTTTCTTAATGAAACAGCTACAAATATGTTTACATTAGCAAACAAACTAATTTTCTTCTCCCAAAAGCCTGTCAGCTTGGAGCAGATATTCTCTATAGTTGGTTTTGGTTGCTTGCAAGGGGAAAGAGTCCGACTGAGAACTGCACACTTTACTGCAGCCTGGCCTTAGGTGAAGCCCTGCCGGGTGCAGCTGTGCATCGCAAGAGGGGAGAGAGCCCACCGACTCAGTGTGAGTTGCACAAACATGAGTGCTGTCGCTTCCCAAAACATTCAATCAAATTCATGTGGGCTTGGAACTAAAGAAGCCTCTTGTTCATGGGCACTGACAAATAAACATTGCAGGCCATAAAGGTGCAGCGTGGCTTTTATTTCAGCGAGGTCAATGCAATTTTACAGTATTTACCTACCTGTAACATAATACAATTGGTTTTCAGCCTTTAGATACACTTTATTTTGAATCTAAGATTCAAGTCACCCTGATTCATTGGACTTACTGGGTAATGGAACTTTGTTGATCCTTTAAATCAAAGCAAAATGGAAGGCAAACTTGGAAAGCACTACCCCAGATGAGATTTGGCAAGGAATCAATATTTTACAGTTTAAATATATATTAATCCACATCAGAACTAAACCATTTTAAATTTTTATACAGACAATATTTTACCCTTGTGAAAGTGTATAAAAAGTGCATATTATGGAGTTCTTTTGCTGAATGTTATTTATGATACAGTTATCTCACTGGGGAGAAGCAAGACCTAGTGATAACTGCCCAGGGAAAAGTTATTGATTGGTAGTTTCAAAAGAGCTTGAAAGATGTAGACAATCAATTCCTAGTGAACTGGGAGTCACGACAGGAGTTATGGCTCTGTATCATATAAGCAGTTTTGAAAATCCAGCTACTCCTTCCTTCTTTAATTGAGTTCGTCTTTCATTTGCTTATTGTGATATTCTCACATGATTTGAAGCTCCTTCAATAATAATAATCATAGAATCATAAAATCATAGACTTGTTAGGGTTGGAAAGGTGGTTTGACCATCTGAGCTGATTTGCAAAAAGCAGGTGTGGAACGTGTTCTTTCAAAGTCTTCTGCGTTCGCCCAGTCGAGCTGGGTTTCCGCATCTCTGACACTAGCAAGGCTCGAAGCCTCAGCAGGACATGCTCCTCAACCAAATGGGTCCAAATCATTCTGAGGTGAGCAATACGTGTTCAGTTCCCTATGAACCCGGTTTTATTTCCTCGTGCGCGTGTCTAGAAAACGCCTGAGCTCTTTCCCTTGGGAAAACATGCTGAAACAGGAGAGCCTGAGAACAACAGGACTCCGTCAGAGAGAAGGTCCACCCAGACCCTTGTCCCCACAGTGGCCAAAACTAGAGGAGACGTGAGCAGAGCAGCTCTACTTCTGCCAGGGAACACAAATCACATGGCTTCCTCAAGGGCCCATCTCAGCTCAGCCCGTGGCAAACAAGAATGGCTCTGGGACCTTGCACAGATGGGTTTATTATTTCATTTGATTTTGTTCCATTCTGTTCCATTCCATTCTGTTCTATTCCCTGCGCTCACCCTGAACTGAATGACAGTGAAACTGATTTCTCTGCAATGTCAGGGGTTTTCGGCTCCAAAAAACACTTTCAAGAACACAAATCACAAAGCTTTCATGTGCAAACAAGATTTTGATTTTATTTTATTATTTCATTTGATTTTGGTTTGGTCTCTTATAGTTTACGTTCTTTTAGAATCACTACATCCCAGAATCATAGAATAGTTAGGCTTGGAGAGGAGCTCACGAGCACCTTCTTGCAACCACCCTGCCATTTTCAGGGACGCCTCAGAAGAGAAACAGGTTGCCCAAGGCTCGGTGCAGCCTGGTCTTATACCATGCCAGGTCCCCTCACCTAAGGGTCTGTACAACGTGGTGTCATACGTCGCCATAGGATCACACCCAAGGGTCTGTACAGCGTGGTGGTACGTGCTGTACATCGCCATGGGAAGGAGCACACACAGCTTCTTTAGGCAACCTGTTCCAGTTCTCAGCACCCTGACGGCAGCCTGACACTTCTTCCTTATATCCAACATGAAACTTTGATGCTATTACTTAAGAGCATCCTCACCGACCACACACTAATGTGCAAGAAGAAGTAGAAGGCTCCAAGCTTGCACTGGGCAATGGAGCCAAAGAGAGGCAGGGCTCTCACGAGAGTGCCTTGGAGGTGCAAGAGCAGCAGGCAAGGACAGAGTCCAAAGGGGAAGCGTGGCAAGGGGATGTGCTCAATGCTACAGAGGACAAGCAGCAACTCCCAGGCAATACCCTGGGAGGCCAGAAAGCTTCCTCTCCCCCGGATGCGGGGCACGAGGGCCACCTGCGTGGAGCACGAGCAGCAGCCTTTGGGCCACAAGAGCCCAAAGGAGCCCCATGAAGGGGCTGTGCTCGGCTGCGGAGGAGGCAAAAAAACCCCGGGGACACTCTCAGGTCCTCCGTGGGGAAAAAAAAGCCTGCCCCCCACAGCTGCAGGACACGAGGGGCCACCTTCGTGCTGCATGAGCAGCAGGCAGTAACCCAGCAGAATGGACCAGAGGAGCCCCTGCAAGTGGTCCTGCTCCACGCTCAGAGGAAGGCAAAAAACCCCCGGGGACCACTGCCAATTTGCCCCGGGGGAAAATTCCTTCCTGACCCCAGCGCTGGCGATCGGCTATCCCTGAGCGTGGGAGCAGGACCTGCTCCTCGTCCACAGCCTGGTCACGCTTATGGCTGCTGCCCCTGGCTCTGGGGGGGGGATGAGGATGCTGAGCTCTACAGTGCTCCTCAAGAAGACATTCCTATGCTCTGGCCATGGCTATCCAGCTGAAAAGGACCGCTATCCCTCCCCTGAGCTAAGCAGCCCTTCCCGCCACCAGCTGCCCTTGCAGCCTGCAGCCTCCAGCAGCCTTGACCAGCCGCTGCTCTTCCTGCCTGAGCCCCCTGCAGCTCACCCCAGAAGCCCAGCGCCTTCCTCTGGGATGTCTCAGGGCTGCCCCGTGCCACCTCTGCCACGGCACACAGCAGGGTGCTCCCTTTTATCCTGTCCGGGGCATTGTGACTGCAGCGTTGCCAGGCGCTGGCATGGAACACAATGGAACGCAATGGAACGCAATGGAATGCGGTGGAGCTGGGCAGAACGGAATGGAATAGAGTGGAGTGGAATGAAACAGAATAGTCATGGAATGGAATAGAATAGAAATGGAATACCCCAATAACTCCTTATGGGATTCAGGGAGAACGGAACAGCACGGTGCAAGCAAAACTCAGACATCTGTCTGGCTATCCCTGAACCCATTCTTCTGAAGAGCTCTCCATCCTTTTGCGAGCCCATTTGTCAGAGACCGATCCAAAATCACACTCCTCTCTCCACTGTCTCAAAGACTGCTAGGAGAAGCTGAGATGGAATTCCACCTATCTCTTTTCTCAGAGATGGATGGGAGGAGTTGAGATAAGACTCCAATAGCCATTGCCTGGCAGAAGGCTGTGAGGAGCTGAAATGGGACTGCACCAGCTGAAATGGGACTGCACCCACCATTGCCTGAGGCACCAGTGGGAAAGAGCTAAGACTCTTCCATCCATTATCTGGAGGAATGGTGGGAGGAATCCCTGCCCATGAATTCCTATCCCAGGAACTGCTGCAGCTGAAGAGCTGGCTGTAAGGGGGGCAAATCTGGTCCACCAGGAACATGTAAGACGGGACATGAAGAACAGAGGTACTCCCCCCAGCTCCTTATAAAAGGAGGAAAAGGGAATCACAAAAAGGCAAACGAGTAAAACGAATCACATCTGGAGTGCAAAAACTACTGCCAACATCCAAGTTCATTTCTGAGCACAGTAAGAAAGGGAGAACGTCACAAGGGCAAAAGGAAGCCTGTGGGTAACTAAATTCTGCTCCAGACGGAGACAAAAACAGAAGCTTTTCAAAGTGCTACCTGCTACATTTCCAATAAAGACTATACTTCATTTACTTGGAAAGATGCTCCAATACTGGGGTTTATTTCCAAGTAAAATTCTTCCACCTAAGTATTGAGTGATATTAATGCAGATTTAGCAACGTTCAGACGTGACAGATTTAAGTTTTGGAGCAACTTAGCAAATAATAACAATGACTTTGAACTTTTAAAACCGAGAATAAAGTTGAACATCTCCCTTCAACATTTTCTAGTCCAAATTCAGGATTTTTAATCCAAAACAAATTTTAGCTGAAATGTTCACAATTAAAAGGCAATGTGCTCCTTTTATCAAATATCAATCTGTACTGATATTTAATAAAATCAAGAATAAACATTTCAACTTGACAGTATGCACCTTTTTTTTCTAAATTCAAAACTATTGAATGTCTTGGGGTTTAGTCCAACTGAAAATTGCATTTTCCCTATTTGGATGAATTACTGGGGACTAGAAGAGCTCGAGTATTCCCCAGCCAAGTAACTTGCAACAAAAATCCAAGGACATTACCTGTTGTCACTGGCTAGGAACATGAGTATATGCTAAAACGCTTGGATGAGTAAACTTTTTCCTTAAACGCTTTGCTAATTCGAGGCCTTACAAGGAAAGCCGTAACTAAAATAACAATGGTAACTTTTGCCTCTAGTCTCTACCCCAGTGGACAGCTACAGTACAGGCATTACTTCCTTGAGAGTTGGCATTGTAAACAAAATACGCGCGGAGTAATTTACTAGCACCAACCCTAGGAAACAGTGGCAACTACTCTGATACTTCAGCATGGAAATAAAGGATTAAAGGGACTTCAAACTCTTTGTTGAAAAATAAGTTCATCAGTGAGGATGCCACTAAGGAATTCCTGGATTTCAGTGCCAATCTCCCTGGTAGCTTTGCACTAGCAGAAGGCACTGAATACCCATAACCATGTCCCAGCCGAGGCATTCACTCGACCACCCTCGGGGAAGGAGCTGTGAACTTTCCCATCGGGTAAGAGCTGTGGATTGTCTCCAGATGGTTTGACCATCTGAGCTGATTTGCAAAAAGCAGGTGTGGAACGTGTTCTTTGGAAGTCTTCTGCGTTCGCCCAGTCGAGCTGGGTTTCCTCATCTCTGACACTAGCAAGGCTCCAAGCTTCAGTCTGAAGCAGGACATGCTCCTCAATCAAATGGGTCCAAATCATTTTGAGGTGAGCAATACCTGTTCAGTTCCCTATGAACCCGGTTTTATTTCCTTGCGCTCGTGTCTAGAAAACGCCTGAGCTCTTTCCCTTGGGAAAACATGCTGAAACAGGAGAGCCTGAGAACAACAGGACTCCGTCAGAGAGAAGGTCCACCCGGCCCCAAAACACTTTCAAGAACACAAATCACATGGCTTTCATGTGCAAACAAGATTTTATTTTATTATTTCATTTGATTTTGGTTTGGTCTCTTATAGTTTACGTTCTTTTAGAATCATTGCATCCTAGAATCATAGAATAGTTAGGCTTGGAGAGGCGCTCACGAGCACCTTCTTCCAACCACCCTGCCATTTTCAGGGACGCCTCAGAAGAGAAACAGGTTGCCCAAGGCTCGGTGCAGCCTGGTCTTATACCATGCCAGGTCCCCTCACCTAAGGGTCTGTACAACGTGGTGTCATACGTCGCCATAGGATCACACCCAAGGGTCTGTACAGCGTGGTGGTACGTGCTGTACATCGCCATGGGAAGGAGCACACACAGCTTCTTTAGGCAACCTGTTCCAGTTCTCAGCACCCTGACGGCAGCCTGACACTTCTTCCTTATATCCAACATGAAAGTTTGATGCTATTACTTAAGAGCATCCTCACCGACCACACACTAATGTGCAAGAAGAAGTAGAAGGCTCCAAGCTTGCACTGGGCAATGGAGCCAAAGAGAGGCAGGGCTCTCACGAGAGTGCCTTGGAGGTGCAAGAGCAGCAGGCAAGGACAGAGTCCAAAGGGGAAGCCTGGCAAGGGGATGTGCTCATGCTACAGAGGACAAGCAGCAGCTCCCAGGCAATACCCTGGGAGGCCAGAAAGCTTCCTCCCCCGGGATGCGGGGCACGAGGGCCACCTGCGTGGAGCACGAGCAGCAGCCTTTGGGCCACAAGAGCCCAAAGGAGCCCCATGAAGGGGCTGTGCTCGGCTGCGGAGGAGGCAAAAAAACCCCGGGGACACTCTCAGGTCCTCCGTGGGGAAAAAAAAGCCTGCCCCCCACAGCTACAGGACACGAGGGGCCACCTTCGTGCTGCATGAGCAGCAGGCAGTAACCCAGCAGAATGGACCAGAGGAGCCCCTACAAGTGGTCCTGCTCCACGCTCAGAGGAAGGCAAAAAACCCCCGGGGACCACTGCCAATTTGCCCCGGGGGAAAATTCCTTCCTGACCCCAGCGCTGGCGATCGGCTATCCCTGAGCATGGGAGCAGGACCTGCTCCTCGTCCACAGCCTGGTCACGCTTATGGCTGCTGCCCCTGGCTCTGGGGGGGGATGAGGATGCTGAGCTCTACAGTGCTCCTCAAGAAGACATTCCTATGCTCTGGCCATGGCTATCCAGCTGAAAAGGACCGCTATCCCTCCCCTGAGCTAAGCAGCCCTTCCCGCCACCAGCTGCCCTTGCAGCCTGCAGCCTCCAGCAGCCTTGACCAGCCGCTGCTCTTCCTGCCTGAGCCCCCTGCAGCTCACCCCAGAAGCCCAGCGCCTTCCTCTGGGATGTCTCAGGGCTGCCCCGTGCCACCTCTGCCACGGCACACAGCAGGGTGCTCCCTTTTATCCTGTCCGGGGCATTGTGACTGCAGCGTTGCCAGGCGCTGGCATGGAACACAATGGAACGCAATGGAACGCAATGGAATGCGGTGGAGCTGGGCAAAACGGAATGGAATAGAGTGGAGTGGAATGAAACAGAATAGTCATGGAATGGAATAGAATAGAAATGGAATACCCCAATAACTCCTTATGGGATTCAGGGAGAACGGAACAGCACGGTGCAAGCAAAACTCAGACATCTGTCTGGCTATCCCTGAACCCATTCTTCTGAAGAGCTCTCCATCCTTTTGCGAGCCCATTTGTCAGAGACCGATCCAAAATCACACTCCTCTCTCCACTGTCTCAAAGACTGCTAGGAGAAGCTGAGATGGAATTCCACCTATCTCTTTTCTCAGAGATGGATGGGAGGAGTTGAGATAAGACTCCAATAGCCATTGCCTGGCAGAAGGCTGTGAGGAGCTGAAATGGGACTGCACCCACCATTGCCTGAGGCACCAGTGGGAAAGAGCTAACACAGATGAAAAAAAGGAAGAGTTTTCAAGTAAGAAAAAACAAGACTATACAACTGTGGCATGGAGAAACAGCTGATACAATCTAAGGTTAAGTCCTAGTTCAAATTAGAACCTAAATTAAAAGAAAAAAACCCTAGACATATTTAAGGCAAGTGATAAAGTGATAAACCAGGCACCGGAGAAATGCATAACTTACAGACCTATACCTAAGTTCATTGCAGACACTGATTTTTCTGCAGTGCTGAAATATGTGCCTGGCTTACTGTATTTATTTAATCTCTGAAGCTCCCTCAGAAAACAGCTTTCCTCTTTTGGAAACCTTTATTAAGGACCCATTTTCACACTGACTTTATACAAGTATCAACGTCATTATTTAGCATTTATATAATAGTAGTACGGTATTATAAGATCTAGGAAAATGGATATACAGTGTATCCAGAAAGAAAACAAATAGTTCCCCAAAGCAGGTGCCAAGGCTCATATCTTACTCTTTATAACAGACATCAGGTTTAAAAAAAAAGTCAGAAGTTTCTGCATATGTGAGACATAAGAGTAGCTGAGGCAAGCAAAGGTATGATCATTGCTATTCCCATTTTACAGGTGAAAAGCTAGGGCTGAAAAATGGACTTGTCCAAAACAATAGAGAGAGTAAGTGACAGGATAGAGTTGAGAGCTCACCTGGCTAAATCCTAATCTAAGACACTCCTAAAATTAGAGTGAATCATTTCTCTAAGAAATTATAACAGGAATTAATGTACGTAAGTCTGAAAAGATCTAAAGTTACATATATTTTTAAAAAAATCACACACTTGCAACAAATATTGACTAATATATGAATTTTCTCAATGAAAATGCTCCCTTCTATCTGTTCTTGTTAACCCTAAATTACAATTTGTGTTACCAGAAAAAAAAAGAGCCTTTCAATTCATGTGTTCCATAAGAAAATATACCCTTTTGTTCTACTTGACTTAGGACCAGTCATTATTATTGGAAAACAGAGTTCTGAATCACTGATCCCATTTTCTCCTTTACTTCCATGAGCTGTCTTTCTACTACTTTTCTTGTTCTTGTTTCCTTGCTAGGGTGGTTCTTCCACCAGAATGCAGTCTTGTCTGTGGGTGTCACATAGTGTGCACACAACGTGGGTGATGTTCTCAGGAGGGAGCTGTGTAATATGCAACGTACAAATGCTGCATAATAGGTAAGCCCCTTGACCCTCATACAGAATGGAATATGTCTGCATCAAATTAGAAAGTCTGCTTTGTGCTTGGGCTAAAATATCAATACAGTGGCTTCATTAGCTCTTACTTGCCTCAGGGCAGCCTGCTATGCTATTATATTCTCTGATAAGCCTTATTAGATCTCTAGGATTTAAACTAGATATATTTGGTAATATATCTAGAAAAAGCAACCCTCATCTGGGTATCATCAATACACATAACTCCCCTGAAATTACACGACTTCAAGAAAATAAGTCATGTAGAAATTATCTTAGCATTGTTGTATAGAATACCTACTAAGGGTTCAGCAGATAGGTGAGGTTCCATCACATATGGTGATATTTTACATTTTAAGGTGCAGTGCATGAAATCTTGATCACAGTCTAGTGACTGGCAAAGCTCCCACCCACTTCAGCAAGGTTAGGACTTCAGTCCATATGTGCACCAGCACGTAAAGCGGTTATTGTTTATAACATCTATGGTAAACTATACTAGCTGACTGTTTATCGTGGTATATATTGCTTTGAAAGTTCTTGGTACTGAATATTGCTGCTAGAAAAGGGAAAGAATCATCCACTTGGTAAGACAGGAAAAAGCCTTTGTGTGACTATTGCTTTCTAATGTGAAAGCATTAGAACCTGCGTGCAATCCTCTGCTACGTGCCAGGCAGAAACAACAAGACATGCCTGTCCCTAGCAAATGCTGTTGTTTTTTCAGTTGAAAGCATACTGAAAAGTCGCCAAGTGCAACAGTAACTGCACTGAAAGTTACATATTTGGCATGGTCCTATTTTATTAATAGTTATTACGCTGATCTCTAAATGCTATATATATATATAAGCCATATCTAAGACAACGTGCAGGCCAGCATATAATTACAATACCTTGGAAGGTAACTGTTGGTTTTTCTTAATACCCTTATGTTCCATAACAGCAAAACAGCAGCTGCCTGAAATTTCTGGTGACTAATGGAAAACCTTCCCTCCTTCCTGCCATCCAATACTTATTAATGCAAGGATGACTGACAGGGAGAACTTTCCCTGTGGTTAATTACCGGATAAACTAAGTCATGGCACACTTAGCTGAAAAGAAACAGCCTCTCCATCAGTCATTATTGCTTAAATATAGTCCAAATTGGTGCATTTTCAATTCTCGGGTAACACCTGCAGGCAATAGTCCTTTAAAATTTGCATATAATAGGACACACATATATAGAACCTCAGGCATATTTATGTGAATACTATCCCTCTGTGAAATCAGTTGAAGGATCTTGTGTGTATTGCCAATATCAGGAGGTAGAAGAATGAAAAGAAAAACCACATGCTGATCTATCAAGGATTTTTCCCAGCCTTTTTGTTTGATGGCATCTGGGGAAGACTGCTACTTTCTAGAGACTAAGATTCTAACATGATAATAAACCATTTCAAGTTAGGTAACCCTGGGACAAATATTAAGTATTAAAACCAGGTAATGACATGGGCTCTGGATAACATTTTTTAACCAGTTTGAGAAAGTATTTTCCCAGAAGCCCACTTGTGATACTTTGCTAATAGATAATACCTTTATAGTAATCAGCCAATGACATGCATGTTTCAATGGCTCTAGATCAGATCTGGACAGTGGTCCATTTCTAGTTATGTTAAGGTTAATCTAAGACACTTGGTGTTAATTCTCCGTAAAGTCAGATATAAACACTATTAAAGGTACTTCACTCTAGGTCTCTTACAGTACTTTTAAATATTTTACGTGTCTTCATCAGTAAACCTAGGCAGAATCTGCTAAACTGCATGCCTTTTTGTTTTAAGAATGAAAACAGTACCTACAAAGCCATCGAAATCGACTGCTTTCCCCCACCTCCCAGTTTCTCTTACTTTAACAGGATCGTATCTAGCAAATGTCACTGCCAGGATCTTTCCCCAGAGAGAGTGCATTGCTAGAGCCATTTGCACACACCGTGAATGCTCAGCTTTGCGTTTCAATAATAAATACCAACAACATTAGGGATTCTATGACTGACTACCTATTTTAAGCAAATTGCACCGGTTTAACTTCTAAAGAAATTAATGTGGATCAAAACCTCAGCAATGATAGGTGGCCTGGCCTCTGTTAATCTTCTGGCATGAATATACACAGGCAGTTTCTAGCAATTTTATAACAATGGAATTATTTTTGCTTTCAAAAACAACAGATCAGAGTTACTGAAGAACATTCGCCTTTGCTTGTAATAAGAAAAAAGCCTTCTTACTGCCTAGAGAGATTTGTCTGTCTTAGATAACACATGCACATTTCCTTTGGTTGTATCAGACCTGACAAACTAAGCAAGCACAGCCTGTCCTTTGATCTTCAGCCGAGCAGAGACCTTGGACTCACAGTCATCCCTCGCAGGAATACCACTGAAGATCTGGCAGCTTCCCCTCATCCCTCTAAGTTACTGCTCTGCTGACATCCCGAGACCGTGTTGAACAGGCTAGTGATACCAGTACTGTTACAACTAGCTTGCAAAGCTGGCATCTTTACTCATGAGAATAGATAGATCAATTCAAGGAAATTGGCTGAAAGTCTTACACATTCACTGGTTAATTTCTAGATCAGCAAAGTTAGGCTGAATCATTTTCCTACAGCAAAAAATCCTTCAGTGTGCCATAGCAATATTGAGCTGCTAAGAAAAGGACTGATGCTCTATTCTTTTTACGGTAAAAGCCTTTTGAATGCTAATAGTAGATGACAATTAATTTGGGTATCAGAGAGTTGTTTGTAGGCCATTCGTAAATTTCTTAACATTTATATTCTATCTCTGCTTTACAAGTGTGTACTTTTGAGGGGTTCATCTTGAAGGAGTCAGAGTTTTGAAAGACCATCTCAACATATTGCGGTAGCCCAGATCAGTAGGTTATAAACTCCAGTATATAACATTGATGGTTGCTTCCAAACTGGCTGATAGATGTGGGAGGAGGACTATATAGATAATGACTGATGGTGAAAATATTTCCTTTGGGCTCTTGAAGAAGGATGCATGATAGATGTCTAGCTAGATACCAGTGCGGGCTGCCTGGTATGGGAAGTATCCAGTAAATAATAGCCCATTTTCACTTGTATGTTCTGTTTCTGTTAGAAAAAAAAATTCCAACTTATATTTTAGAGCAAAGAAAGAACCAGAGCTATTCTTAAACGCGGGCTGTCAGTGGGCTTTTGATGCAAATGAATACATATAGTTTATCTCCTCTTATCTCACAAGAATTATTGAAGCAGATTTCAACTCTGTAAATGAAATTGGCGTATTTGCATATCCTTTTACTGTATTATTAAAAGGCTGCACATAAAATTATGCATATTATCAGCATGTGAAGACTTAGACTCCTGACTGGCTTTTGTTAGTGTAAAAAAAAAAGAACAACCAAAAGCTTTATGTCAGCAAGCCTTCTGGCTAACAGCTTTTAAATCAATAATAAAGAAACCTACAAGTAAAAACAACTAATAACCTCTACAAATTTTCTGGGTGCACCCTGCAGTATATGAATGTCAGGTTAAAATTTACAATGATCCTACTCTGTAGTATGTTTGAGTATTGAAATTTTCATTTAAAACAATGGATTTCATAACAAAAAGTTACAGAGTTTTATACTGGTATTTATTTATTGCATTGATTTTCAGAGATCCTTTTAAAGTGAAGCAATCAGTTACATTCAAGCACAAAATGGGTGAACTTGCTGAAACAGGTACACCAAATTGCTATTCATTCCTGAAATGCTGCTGATCAAACTTCACAAATTTAATTTGCATGCCACAAATCATCTTAAGTTAGAAGAAGGTGAAAATGGCATATTTACAACTAGCTAGTAGTCAGTCAATGGTCCAGTGGTTAGGACAAGGCATTGGGAATACGGGAGCCAGATGGTGTTGTTACTTGGTTGCTGTCCTAACCTCTCCTAAACTGTGCTGTTTGCTGGGCTGAAGCAGCATCCTCAGCCTCCCCTCTGGAGGAGGAACTCTATCTACTATGAACTGACCTGGGAGAGTTAAGCAAGAGAGGCTTCAGACCTGAGATATTAGGATATTCACCCAGATGGTGGGGCCAAGCACCTTCCAAGGGATTTGAATCAGGTCTTCCATATTCAGCTGAAACACTGGAACTGATGAATATGAGAGACAAGAAGTGATTGGTAACTCCTGTAATGCCTCATTTCCTTTGCTTGTCTCATAATGGCTTGATAGGAAATTAAATTTTCCAGGGCAAACTTTTTTTTGCCGGGTTTAGTGTGGCAAGCACATTCAAAATGCAGTTAGGATCTAAGAAATAGCCCCAGGTCTTCTCAGATATTTTGATACAATAGCCCTACTGAAATACAATTCATTCACAGGCAGTTGAGGTAAATGAACAAAAAACTATTCTGTGTCATGTATTTCATATACTTTGAACTCTAGAGGACTGTGCAGACAGATCAGGCTAAGCAACAGGAAGAGCATCGCCAATCCGTGTCATGTCTTGAGAGGCATTTATAGCACTGGTATCTCAGTTCTATAGGCACTGAATCTGATGTTCTCTGTTCGTGGCTTTTGCTCTTGCAAGTGGTCTTTTAGTCCTGTATGGGAAGGGCTCTCCTCCCTTAAGTGAGGAGATCAGATGACATGATCTTTAAAAACTTGAATTACAAGGCCTTTTGCCTTACAGAGAATACCTGAATATTATGATCAGTGGGTTCAAATCTTTTAAGATGGGGCCTTTGGGCACAAATAGTTCCCTATGCTTTTAAATCCCTTTGCAGAAATTTCTCATTACATATCGTGTATTAACTTTCCAAGATGTATGCATCTGCAAATGAAAGAGGAACATTTTGCAATTGGACACCCTGTTTTATCAAATTGATATGGCTTGTTAAAATATTTAAATTAAAAAAAAAAACAAACAAAAAACCCTTTCCATTAAAACAGAAGGAAGTTAATTTACTTAAATTTTAAGGGATCAGATTTCAATAGAAATTAATTGTGCTTCGGCTAGATTAGGTTTTCATTAGCAATCACTTAATTGATATTCATTGCTCCTTACAGTTAAGCAATTTCAGGCTACCTGTTCAAATAGTGAGCTTAGTGAGCACTTCAGTAAAAGCTGAATTGATCACAAATATGTAAGGTGTTCCCAATAACATGGAAGACATTTACTCTGTTATAGTTCATACTCATAATACTACTTGCAAAACCTGATCATCTTGGGAGGCAATTTTGTCAGCCTAGGCATTACTATGCTTGAAAGTGCTGTGCTGTATGAAGTGAGATAGAATACAGAGGTCAGAAATCACGTTAGCAATGGAACTAATCCTGATTAAAACAAGTTTTATCTAGGATAACTGTTTAAGGAGATAGCCAGGAACAATGTTGCAGCTGAACCATGATTGCAGCTATAGGAGCTGAATAGAGAGATGGCTGTCACCTGATTTATTTCACTTTATGTTGTTTTCTGTAAAGATCTACCATCCACTGCTATGTTTCATGTTTGGTCAGAGATAAATCTGACTTGGCCCCTTTTTAGTCTTTTTCTGGCATTACATATGCTATTAACTGCTCTTTTTCAGAGTCCCATGTCTCTTTCTATGAAAACAAGGAAAACGAGCTTCCCAAATCTCCATTGTTTGTTAGCTACAGCAGTGCTGAATGCTTTATCAAACAATACCTTGTACTTACACGTTCATAATCCTAGAAAATGTCAATGTTCATTGATAATATATATAATTCAATACTAGCATTATTAAGTATTATTACACCCACCACGGGGGGTTTGGATGAAGAAAGAAGGATATATAAAAAGAATAAATATATTCATGAATAAGATATTAAGATATATATAAGTCAGTATATAGCAGGATTCATATATAATATTTTGCATCAACACTAGGTGGGCTGAGTGGATACTGGGCCTCAGAGCAACAGGAAAACTCGATACTGACAGAGATTTGTACTTTCTGGACCAAACACCAAGTAAGCACAACTGTTCCCTACTTTCCAAAATGTCTGCCTGAAGGATAAATGAGCACATCTATTCTGGTCAGCAGAACTCATTGAATATTTATATGCAAGTTTTCATTTAAGTGAAATATTTCAAGACATTTACTAGAACTGAAGAATATAGATCTTTGAAAATGAGAGCCAAGAATTTACATATTCTGCAGCTAAGAAAAGCTTGTTTAAAAACTATAATAGACACAAGCCAAATAATAATCATATACTTTTGAAGTAGTGTAGTCTGATGGTTACAGCAGTATAGGGTAACTGGTATCTTTTCTTTCACTTGTCTCTGATGTATTGTAGAGCATCAGCTATCTCTATTTCCCTGCCAGCTATGAGCTTGTGAAACTTTCAGAACATTTAGTCTGAAATTCTCAGTCCTCTTCTTCTGCAGAGATATCTGCACACCCAGGAAATGAATAACTGGAGGAATGATGGTCTCGTGATTACTATTATTGCAGGAGACATGGATTTGTTTCTGTGTAACCTTAGAGAAATTGTATTCAGCATCTCTATATTTGGTGAGGCAGTGTCCTGCAGAAGTCCTAGAGCTACTGCTGAACTGTCTGGCTCTGAAACAAGCATTTCAGTCCTTCTACTTGCACCTGAACCTGCGCTGCTGTACTGCCCAGTACCAACTTCCTTGGAGCTAGCTCCAGTATCTCTGCATTGGTCTGCAACTTCAAATTGTCTTTTTTTCTTCCTGTGCCTTAGCCTTCCAAATCTAAATTGGGAACAGCAACGCTTCAAAGTGGTTTACTATGAATGTGTGCAGGCAGTGCAGTGGTCTATTATGAATGGTCAGGAGCAGTAAAACACTATAGTGTGTAAACACTTCAGAGACAAGAAATGTTCTTTCTCTCATGCTCCATCCCTGGCAGTGTTCAAGGCCAGCTTGGACGAGGCTTTGAGCAACCTGGTCTAATGGAAGTTGTCCCTGCCTATGGCAGGGGATTGGAACTGGATGATCCTTAAAATCCCTTTCAACCCAAACCCTTCTGTGATTCTGTGGTAAAACAAACCAATAAAAACAAGTAGCAGCAGCTTCTTTGCTTAATTTGTTTAACATCTGAGAAACAGAGGTTTAGAAAAGGACAACTAGACAATAATTCTCCTATACTGGTAAAAATATAACATATACTAGCCAAATGTTGCTTACACAGCTTTCACCTGTAGAATATATATTTAAAACATGCATAGCGGTTCCACTAAATGTCCTAGTAAGCACATATTTTCATTAAAATATTGGTATCAAATGTATGTTGGAGTTCTGAGTATTTAAAAAAACCACAGGGTGGGCAAAATTCATTCTACACAGTGAAAAAAAGATACCACTGGAGACTTTAATTGCAGTAACATTGTAAAGAAGTAAGATCTACAGGAAACAAAACTGTGAAATTGAATTCTGAACTAGAAATCTGGATAGAAATTTTGGATAGAAATATGAAATAGCTTCCTTTATAACCTGTTCCTGTATTGCCAGAGCAAATGAGAATAATGTTTGGTTTTCATGTAAGCTGGAGAAAAGTCTCTAAGATTGATGTTTATAAGCTTTAATATACCAAATTTATGAGGTCTGGCTTCTAGTTTGAGTTCATTTGCTAACAACAAGGAGAAGGCAAACTTTGAATGGAACCACAGGAGCATGCAAAATATGCAAATTACAGGTAGAAGACAAGGTTCAAAATCTAACTTGTTTCAGACTTTGCTGAGGCAGAACACCTTAAAGACTGGCCAGAAAGCAAGTGCTAAGGACCTCCTCATGTAGATTTAATTCAGTGGATAATCAGTGTTATACTAGGGCAACACGTCAAACTAAACCCCTAAAACAGACAGACTGAGAGAACATCTGGTAATGGCCTTCAGGGGATGAGCTAAATGACTTGCTGGGATAGTATACCTTCACAGGTATTTAGTGGGCCAGGCAGCTGTAAGGAGGATATAAGATTTCTTATTTATGAGCACAATCAAGATCTACACCCATAAATCACTGTGCAAGACATGTAACTCTAAAGCTCATTTTAACAAGCACAATTAAGACAAACTACCCAGAAGCACAGAACTCAGCACTATGTAATTTAACACAAAGCTCTGCTATGATTTAACAGTCTCTGCCACTGTTGCCTTAATAATCCCTAAATCACATGCTGCCATAAAGAAGCCCACTCTCACCCCCCAGTATATAGATCTCAGTTGAACACAAGAGTTATTTAAGTGTTTTGTGCCAGGTGGGGCTTGTAAAGCCAACCAAGCAGCAGAAGAGACTTAACAGAACTCTGTGAAGTCCACTGCAATGGGGAAACCTCATCTTCTGTATCCTACTTTGACAGCCTGTTTCCACAATATGTTCTTGTCCCAGCTGACCTTCTATTCCAGCAACTGACCTCATGAAATGCTGAAAATAAGAACATTTATTTTAAGAAAACATTTTTAAATTGATAAACATACCAGAGAAGTTTTATTGCTCAACTTTTTGGCCTATAGCAAATGAGCTCCTCATTGGATTATCCAGAATGGTGTTATGATGTTTGGTTATGAAAAATTAGCAAAGACCTCAATCCTTGAAATTAGCTATTTACATAAGAATGACTTTTAGCCACAAGTTTAAAAGTTTATATGAAAAGGAGTTTCCAGCAAGCAACCTTTACAGGAGAATAGCTTGGAAGCAAGTTAGCTTTAAAGGGAAGAATAGACGATGTGTCAAGAGAGCTATTATGGATTACAGTGAAAGTGCTAAACTCTAGTAACTAAAAGAAAGAAAAATCCTTTATTCAGTCTTTGTTACACAGTGGATCAATGAGCTGCACAATTATCACTAGGGGTAATCACTGCACAGCATGACTTTTTTCTTGAAATGAAAAAAAAGAATAACAGCCACAAAGCATAGATCACTTAATACTATACACTGAGAAGTTTTTAAGTACACTTGAAAATATGCATTGAGCCCTGAGCCTCAGCTGATCATTTACTGATTTCAGAATCTGGCAATTAGAAATGCTGAAGGGTTTTTCTATAGAGCACAGGTGGTTTGAGGTTCTTCCTGAAACAGAAGAACCAGCTGAGAGATATTGTGTCTGAAATAAGATGACATTGCTAGCTGCGTAAGATAGATTTAATATGATATATTTAATATTGATAATGATCTTTCTGTGGATATCAGGGCAGTTTCCTATGGTTTCTCTTCTCCCTTCCTGTGACAGCTAATCAAGAGTAACAAAGCAAGTGGTGAGGTTATTACTTTAGCCCAAATAATTGAGATCCAGAACTGAGGAGGCACTAATGACTCGTGAAGAACTCTACAAATACACCTTCCTCTATTTTCTTATAATTATATGCTAGCAGAAAGCAAGTAATTATATTCAGTCATTTTTTTTTTCACACAGCTGGAACTACCAGGCAGAGGGTGAAGCATAGGACATAAATACACACACTTCCTTATGCTGACTTTAGAAAACAAGGAAGAAAACCTGTGAGAATCTGAGCAGAAAGACAATTCTTTGGGCCACAGCATCTCTACAGTACATACAATCCCAATTTTTCATTAAGAAAATATCAAGGAAATATTGCCTGACTGGGTTTAAACCACGACAACACTTTAAATTAATTATGTTATAATGCTTGTCCTTTAACTGTTGACTCAGAAAACAAAGCTCCTCAGCAAGCATCTTCAGTGAGTATCTTCAGGGACTAGGACCACATCTTTGGACAGCTAAAACCTAATAAAAAATGAACAAACTGTAATGGTGATTAAAAGTGAAGTGGAAATAAACTGCTGATATACAGTGTAAATAGATTTTTTATCTGTGTGTGCTAGGTCACATCCTAGGCCATTGTATACGGTGTCAAACCATATTTACAAGACAAAAAGCCAGCATGGAAACACCATCAAAAAGCTGGCTGATGCTGGTACATAACCATCATGGTGCGATACTTGATTTAAATGATCTTTGAATATATAAATAAAGAATTACTGATTTGGAGGAAATATTATTTCCTCTATTTGACGCTAGTGAGACCTGTACTGGAAAACTACAGTTCAAAAGGCTTTTTGCTAAATTATATGGAGGGACACAGGTGCTTAGGAGGCTGAAGAATCTATAGGCACCAGGAACTTAGTCTGTTTAGTTTACAAATGACAAGATGAAAAGGAAAGAGGACAACTGTATACAAGGACCAATGTGGAGAACATAACTAGAATAATGATATCTTTAGTCTGCAAACAAAGCTTTAACAAAGGATCAGTGGTTAGATATAGATGCCAGATACATGCCTAAAAATAGAATTCACAGTTTTAACAGCAGGAGCTATTAGATCTTGTAACAATTTAATCAAGGTTATGAAGAATTCTATCAATGGTAATTTGAAAATCAAAAGTACATGTTTTCCTTAGAACTCCAGTTCAAACAAGAATAAATTCACAGATGTTTAACACAGCCAGATAATAATAGCACAGAGGTTTCTCTTGGCCTTGTAGTCTATGACCTTATTAACTGGATGGCACATTAGTAGTCTGGTGTCTCCAGGGAGGGGTGCACCTTACATCTGTTCTGGATACAATGCTTACATCTCTTTTGTGCACTTGTTCAAACAGAGGGATTATCTTTTATTTACCACCCAAAGAAGCAAGTGCTGCTGAATCAGGTTCAGAGCACTCTTTGCCTTCCTATTGCTTCTGAATATTAGAGCACTAAAAAAGGACAATGAGGTGAATTTGGGGGATATCTTCCAACACCCGTATCATTTGTAAAGTGTTGATCTGTTCAACTGCAGTCTCTGCAGAAAATGTTCTTCAGCTTATTTACAACCACATTGATATATGTAACAGCTTTGTTGTCTCAGTTTGGGCTTTGGGATATTCAGCTGAGCAGATAAATTTCCAGATGCTTTTTGACTAACTCATGGATATTTTCACTTAGTTTTCCTCTTTCACTGACTACATGTGACATCATTTGCACGTACAGAGTTAGTACATGAAATAACAGCATTGCAGCAAAACACTGATTCTTCAGACTCCTATACCTGCCCCAGAAGGTATTAAAATCACAATGAATCTTCTGTTGCAAAACAGGCTCTTAAATCAAAATGAATAGTTTTTATTTAATTATTGCCCTGGCTCCCACATAATGAACTGGGGTTATTCTAAAGAAAAGAACAGAAATTCTGGGTCTAACAGAGCAGAGTGTGAAGTGTTTTTAATACCACTGCAGATGTAGTTATTGTGTGTTCTTTTTTATTATTATTATTAAACATTGAGATAAGTAGGAGGAAAAAATCAATACAATGCACCATCTTCAAAGCAGTGCTTACATATACCTATAATTAAGGATTCACAGCCCATGTTTTATTATGCTGCATATATGTGAATGGCAAGATAAGGATCTGGTGGAAGGAGATGTATCTTACTGGAAATAGCCTACTGCTTTGTGCCAGACACTGTTGAAATGACTGGCATTAGCATCAGAATAGTTTGCATTCCAGTTTCTGTACTGGGGGGACCTCTCTGGCCATTTGGGATTTATCATGTTGCTTTATTTCTTTGCTTGCTCTACTAAATAACAGTTTGATCATTACAGGAGAACTATCGTGGGTAATAATGCACTTTACTAAGGGCAATAATCCACTTACACTACTGGTTGTTTTCTTCAGTAATACCATTGAACTTTGCCTGGTTGGCATAGCTGTGATTTGTTTTGGTTCATTACTAACCCATTTGGAATTATAGCAAAATAAGTAGGTCTTCTCTCTAATTGCAAATAAAATAGTTCCATTATAAAGGTAGAAGTTCAATGACTTCGTAACCCTAACTCTTGGCATACCATCGTGTACTTTATTGCTTATCCCATTTAACAGTGTAGCTGCAAGTTTCCTGGCCTTTGATCTTTCTTCCTTTTTTCTTTCTTTCAAAGGAGCATTATAAGCTTATTTAGTTTAATGAGGAGAGTGCATGTCTAGGAAATGCGCACAGTGAATAAAAATAAATACATCTCAATAATACAGACATATTTCAAAAGTAACTGAAGTTCCACAGTGGATAATATTGCAGTCAGAGGAAGGATTTCTATTGATTTCATTGATTTTGAGTAGTGGCTTCTCCTGAAATCAGCAAGCTGAGTAAATCCTAGCTCATCACAAGGTTCTCCCCACTGCAGGCACTTGGGGCAAATTCTGTAGTTCAGCAAAACTGACATTTCTTAAGAGAATTGCGTTACAGTTTGATAATTGTAACACATCATACCCCAGTAGTGATCATTTCTAATGCTTTGTTTGCAACAGGGAAAAAGTGCCTTTAAAAAGTCTCAGTTAATGCGGGATACTCACAGTTGTGTACAACCTTATGTCTGGGATATAGGTGCATTTACATGAGCCTAGTTATCCAAGATCAAAGTTTGCTAATACTCTTTCACTATAATGCAAACACATTCTGAGGCTTCCTTGCTGTTCATCTTCCTAAAGATGTTTATCAGGGAAAAACTGATAAACCAGAACTAGAAGTCCTCCTGTAAACTTCATGAATAGTCTTTACGATGTAAACAGAGACCATCATTACATTAGGAATAATTTAACATTGTATTTGTTTGGTAAGTGATCAGCTGTGTTAGCCAACAATTTGGTATATAGCAGGTAACTGATTTTAAAAACACAAAGGCAACATAGGCCACCCTCATGATGAGCGAAACAGATCTTTTCTAGTTTGCAAGTATGTTTTCTGCCTAACACAAATACACAATGTTTGCACAGTTAACAACAGGATGGTACATCCTCCTATTTTCATTGGAAAGAGAGAATAAGTAGCTGATACAGGCAATTTTTCCACTGTACTGTTACTGTGCACTGGCCCAGCACTATCAAAGGTACAGAAAGCAGTGCACTATATGCTTCAGGTCACCTTTTGCCATATTAATAAATAGAGAGTTGCACCAGCTGGTGAGTCCCCCCTGTATGCCCAGCCTTCCTTGTCAGCTCCCCGCAGGAGCCTTGGCCCAGGGGAATTGCTGCATGGCTGCTTCGAGCCCCAAACCCTGCACCTGGATCTCCAGCCTCCTGGGATGCAGGCAAACACCCCTGATCCACTCACATTGTACTGACTTTGGAAAGGCACCCAAGCAGGACCAATAGTGGTTCATCAGCAGGCAGGTAACCACTTTTACACTTGTAGGCGACGAAAGGGAATCTCAACCATCTCTGAATTTGTCTGGTTAAATTTTCCACCTCTTTAGGCAGCTGTTTGATCTCTACCCATGACAAATATGCCAGTCAGATGGTGGTGTTCCTATTTTTGTTAAGCTGTAAAAAGGAAATTATTTCCCTGGTGCACCAGCACTTACACATATAAGACAGTGTTAGCTGTGCTATAGTGAAAGCTGAGAATTCTTTCCTTCTTCAGGCTGTTTCTCCAGGTGTTTGAGAATCTGCATGTTTAGTGAGTTTGCCCTCAAACATGATGAATTTAATGAGGCACAGGGAGGTGTCTGTGCTCTGCACCACACCTCCTTTGAGCAAGGGAGGAGGAAACATTTCGTTGTTCCCTCCCCCCACCTCTCCTCTTGTCACAGGCTCCTCTAAGCTGATAATGACTGACCTCCCCTCTTCATCCTTGTGTCAGGGATGTGGGGATCAAACCAGGGCCCTGATCACATCCCAGATGGTGTCAGTGTACACACCAGCTGATGCCTGGCACCCTCTCTCCTCTTGAGGAAAAGACATCTGTGTTCTTTCTCACAAGTCCCGCTTGCTACTCTCTACTCCAGGCTCTACAGAAAGCCATCCTACTCCCCACTTAATGTGCACAGGAAGAAGGAAGTAAAACTCAGGGATCACACAAAGTCCCTCACTTTGTCACATCCATACTTTCAAAAAACTTTCAAAAGTACCTTTTTGTGGGAGCTCTGCAATTTTAATCCAACGACTGTAAAAACATTTTAAAACAAAAACACAGGTAGTATTTTCCAAGTGTCAACTGATCATCAGATAATGCAGTCTTAGAAGACTAAGACCTGATAGAGATGAGAGCTTTATATTTCTATTTGAGAAAAACTCATTGAGAGGGTTGTATTCTAATGCCTCTTTTAAAAAAAAAATATTATTTTAATGCAAAATTTACTTGGATTATTTTTTTCTCTATGCATGAGATCAGCTCTAATGGAATAGCATTGCTAATATACGACAGCCTGTCTCCAGAGGAGGAGGTATTATGCAACATACTCTCTATATATTTTGAGCACAGGAACCAAGAAGTAAATGAGCAAAATTATTATTTCATCTGATGGGAGTCTTGGCAGATTCATACCTACTCTAAATCTCTTCCAGAGGAATGGAAAGTTAGAGAGGTCTTCCAATAATACCTGAAGGTAGCTAGATTTGGAAAAAAGGAAGAGAACATAGGGCAGAGGAGAGATTTCTCAGTTGATGGGTTGGTATAAAAAACACTTCTAAAACTAGAAATAAGATGACTTCACAGACATGTAAAGCACTTAATCACACTTAAACTACGATAACAAAGAATTAAACTCAACAGATCTGGGAATCTGCCCTCTAATTGAATAAAAAAGAGCAGAAATTTCCATTGTCATGAGGCTGATCTAGGTTCAGCTCCTGACCTCTTTTCACTCTCTCCTTGCTAGACTACTAAATACCAGGAAGTTATAACTATACTAAAATGAAGTATTGGATCAAAATAATTTTTCAAAAGTACATTTTCAAAAGTGCTTTTTATAGTTGAGGAGGATATTTGATCATTTTGCGGAAATGTTCTATTTCCTTAGTTATTCAGCTTTTAAAAAAGGCAGTACAAAAGTACAGAGGTTATACAAGTTACAATGCTGGTGCTCACTCACAGTAATTGGAGATTTCTGAAAAGGATAGATAATTTGTCTAAACCTACCGACTCAGTAATATGCCTGCAATTTCAGCTAAGACCTGAGTGGATCTTAAGAAGGCTGAGCAGTGTGTGCATGAATTCATGCCCAAGTTATTTCCAGTAATTTTACTAGCTTCTGGTTAAATCCTATCCCAAGAGTCCAAAAGGAAATTTTAAGTGCAGTATGTGTTTTAAATAAGCATTTTTAAAAATTATTATTTATAAAGTTGATACACAGAAATAGAAGAGAAAACGAGAACTACTTTCTTGAGTGCAAAGTAGTATTTTTGGTTGCAGTAAGAAGAGCATATATTTAAAAAATGGATCAAGCCAAATTAGATAGCCAAACTGGGCATCCAGAAATACTAAAAATCTGCATTTATACATGCTCAGACTAGAACATTACAGTGCATTTGGTAACGGACTGAAGCAAGCCTGGTCTGTGGGTTATAGGTACACACAGCCCAGGCTGTGTGATACCTATTTCTTCTGTATTCTAATACCCCAAGCACTGCTCCAGATTACCATATTTCATTAAGATAAACTGACTTGTTCTAGAAATTTTACTATGAGACAATAAATAAAAGAACAAAGAGAACCTTGTATTATTTCACAGCCAATAAGGCTGGCTTAAAGTTTCATCAAAATAACACTTTCTTGAAGATGCATTGGCAAAATACAATTACAGTCCCTGCTCTGCTTTGTCAAATACCTTTGTAACATTCATCTAAATTACAGCAGTGATCTCGAGTGAGATTGTAACAGCACAGAAATGAAAAGGGGAAGCTGATAAATCATTCAATCTGTACCTTCAAATTATCTATCTTCTTGCTAATTTCAAGGTGACAGTTACCATCTGGTATAGAAGTACAAAGGCTTTTCAGTAAACATTAAATAGGCTTTTCCAAGTATTTAACTTTAAAAATATGATTTCAGCTAAAATTAAGGCTTAAGGGCTATTTGAATGGTGGGTTTGGCATTGTGGTAACAGAGACTGTAAAAAATCAGCACTGTCATTTTTAAGCTACTGACCCTTCAAGGCTTCTGTTTCCTTTAATATTGTGATTCAAACATCACTCACAGCAAATGCTTATGAAAATGACTGAAATACTTTAGAGGACCTAGGAATATGCATCTTTGGCTCCCAAGGAACAAACAGAGATCTAATCTCCTGTGATCCTGAGGTGGTCACCATCCACCTGCTTTTCCAGGAATAAGTACAAAGACAGGGTCATACTGGACATTTCAGTTGTGAAAAAGACTGTAATAAAGCAAAATCCGTGGGTTGACTAGAAAACTCAAGAAGCAGGAAAGGGTTTTGGTGCTAAATGCATTAAACTTAGAAGAACCCCCAAGGGAATGTGGTTTTAAGAACCAATATACTGCACCCTAGTTAACTCCTAAGTGACCTTTCTGGTCATTTGGTGCCCAGAATTAAATAAAATATCACATTTCATCCTGCTCTGTCACATGATGTTTTTCCATATCCTGCCCCAAATTGCATTTGTCTTTCATGATGCCATATCAATTACAAACACAAACCTAATTTGCTGCTTGCCTTCTCCAGCAGATTTCTCCCAGCATTAGTACCTTCCAGTTCCTCACTGCTGTCTAAACTATTTATTATGACTGTTTTTTTCTCTGCTTTTTTTAGGTTGATGATTCACAAACATCATTCAGGAGACAGAACTAATGCAGAGATTCAAAACCAGAAAAGTTAAATATTAAAACAGACTCCCTCATATCCCCAACAAGTCCAGGATAATTGCCCTCAATGAAGTCGTTCTGTCTTCAGAGCAACTGTGGGGTATTTTTGTTTTGTTTGTTTGTTTCTTTTTAAAAGGAGGAGCACTAGGAATAATTGCACAGAGCAGAAAATTTGAGGGAAACTGGCCTTCACAGCATCTCTGCTTTCCTCTGTGGGGCTACTTCTGCACTGGGTTTAGCAAGAGACTCATTCCCATACATAAACTCTGCTTTCATTCACCGGATGAGAGCTCTGGTGCTCTGGGAGTTGGCAGTCCTTGGACTGGATCTACTCTACTGCATGTAGGTGCAGGACCTAAGTCATCCTCTGGCCACTCATGTATATAGGAGTTTCCCTGTCGAGGGACTGACCTGGTTCATGCTAAAGAGGAGGCAGCACGCGAGCTAACACAGATACCACATGCAGTAAAAACAGGTCCTCCACAAACAGACCTGTGCCATTCACTTGAATATTACATTCTCTGAATTTATGTTCTACTATTGTTTGCCTTCTTTATCCCACTCATAAACTTTGTCTCCTTCATTTTATATCTCTAAGTACTTTCTACTATATGATAAGGGCTTTGGATCAGAGGAAAGGCCACTATTGATCTCACTTACTTTGATCATATTAGTGAAGGTTGACACTGATCTTGCATGAATATTTAATGGTTCTGAGGAATACCCAAAACATCTTTGCAAATGCTTTACTGTCTAGCAGAAATTTCTGAGACCACTCCATTGCCTTTGCTGTTTGTCCTGGGTTCCGCAGTAGCAGTCATGTTTTTCCTTTGTGTTAACTGGTACAGTGCTGTGTTTTGACTTCCAGTTTGAGAACAGTGTTGGTGAAGCCGATGTTCTCGGTTGTTGCTAAGTGATGTTTACCCTGACCAAGGACTCTGTGAGGCTCATGCTCTGCCAGGGAGGAGGGGAGGCTGTGAGGAAGCAGAGACGGGGCGCCTGACCCGGGCTAGCCGGGGAGGTATTCCATACCACAGCACGTCATGCCCGGGGTGAGGGGTAACTGGGAGTGACCCGGAAGGACAGGGGTTTTCCGGGTGGAGCTCGTTTCTCTTGGCCGGTGGTATCGTATTCTCTTCCCTTGTTATTTTCCCTTATCATTGTTGTAGCTGATAGTAGCGGTGGTGATTTGTTGCTGGACTGTTTTTGTCTCAACCCGTAGGAGTTGCACTCTCTCGATCCTCCTCCCCGTTCCTCCGGGAGCGGGGAAGGGGAGAGCCCCGGTGCGGGGAGGCAGGGGGGGGGGAGACGGACACGGACCTCGATTGTTGTCAGCTCGGCACCACTCACTGGGAGTGAGTGAACAAGCTACCTGACTGGGTTTAAACCACGACAGTTCTTTTTGGCGCCCAACGTGGGGCACGAAGGGTTGAGATAAGAACAGATCTGACTGGATTGATAGTCACTCGTCACAATGCTGATTTATTGGCTCTCAAGGTTGTTCCTCTTGATCTCACAGTTTCAGTATATGATATCTTACGTCCATCCGGTACTTGCTGTATTAGTGTTCTTCAAGTATGGGGCTTGGGCTAAGGTTTTTATCCCATTGTACTTTATGGTAATGACTTGTAATACAATAGAATCATTGATCATGAAATTGATCTGGCTTATGTTCCCAGTGTGGTCACCACCTTTATACTTTGGGAGGTATATGATGGAGGTGCTTAGCAATTACACATCTTTTTTCTCCTTCTCAGGTGCTCAACCTGGGAAGGAGACATCCTTTTACCCTCCTAGTCGTCCCCCCAGACCATTTACATTTGAGAGTTTTGAATTTTTTGAATGGCCTTTTAATGCTGTTGAGACTTGTTTGCTGATGGTGATGGGAATCACCATGCTAACACGCATACAGAGTGTGTTTTACCCACTACTGATTTCAAGAGTTAAGCAGATTCAGGTTTGGGTCTTGTCTGGGGTCAAACGACGATGTAGGAGGACCGAGAGATTTTCCCTGAGGCTGGACAGCCATGAGTGGCAGGGTGTGTGGGATAGTATGGGCAAGTATCTAGGTCAGTGGGCCCCTCCAGTACTTTGGAATTTCACTACTGAACAACTGCAAAATCCAGAAGAATTAGTAAAACACTTAAATGAGGTGTGTGGTCATTCTGGCCATACCAGAGATGGACAAATCATGGCAACGTGCTGGGGCTTGGCCTATGCTTACAGGGCCTTGTTCAACACTATCCAGCACCTTCAAAAGGAAAAGAATGTCGGCGGATCTGAGGGCAAAGCAACAGTCGCTACTCAAACTTTGGCTGCAATGAACAGCACAGCTGTCCCAGTGGCAAGTACAGCAGCTGCTCAAACTTCAACTGCAACAGACAGCGCGGTTACCCCAGCTCCAAGCACAGTAGCTACACCACCCCCAGTAACAAGTACAGTTGCTACTCAAACCACAGTGATAATCACTGCAGCCAAACCAGAGGATCTGCCAACAGGGCTGGCCCAGCCCAGTCAGAACTGTTACATATTGTAGAGGGGGACAAAGTTCCCGTGGTGCATATGAAGAATTTGCTGGGAAAGACAGTCTGGGTAATTCCTGCTTCAGGTAAAGGCAAACCCACTCGTGGGATTGCTTTTGCTCAGGGACCTGGATATACTTGGTGGGTAATGCGGGAAGATGGGGAAGTCCGATGTATACCTCAAGGGGATTTGATTTTAGGGGAAAACAGCCAGTGAACTCAATTGTATGCTGTTGCCTGCTGTGTAATGCTTTTATAGCCCATCAACTAGATGTCTCCAGGTCACCAGCGACTGGCCCTGACTTCCCTCCAGCCATCATCCCAACAGAGAATGAACTTTGAACATCATGGACCGAATGGACTCGGCAGCATTATAGGGATTGGTCCATGCACTAAGAAAATGATTTTTCCTCTTGGTCTGTATGTATATGGATGTATATATGTGGGAGAGCGATGGTGTATTGAAAAATGTGGGATCTGAGCACGACGTGAATGGTATGGAATAAGGGGTGGATAATGTCCTGGGTTCCGCAGTAGCAGTCATGTTTTTCCTTTGTGTTAACTGGTACAGTGCTGTGTTTTGACTTCCAGTTTGAGAACAGTGTTGGTGAAGCCGATGTTCTCGGTTGTTGCTAAGTGATGTTTACCCTGACCAAGGACTCTGTGAGGCTCATGCTCTGCCAGGGAGGAGGGGAGGCTGTGAGGAAGCAGAGACGGGGCGCCTGACCCGGGCTAGCCGGGGAGGTATTCCATACCACAGCACGTCATGCCCGGGGTGAGGGGTAACTGGGAGTGACCCGGAAGGACAGGGGTTTTCCGGGTGGAGCTCGTTTCTCTTGGCCGGTGGTATCGTATTCTCTTCCCTTGTTATTTTCCCTTATCATTGTTGTAGCTGATAGTAGCGGTGGTGATTTGTTGCTGGACTGTTTTTGTCTCAACCCGTAGGAGTTGCACTCTCTCGATCCTCCTCCCCGTTCCTCCGGGAGCGGGGAAGGGGAGAGCCCCGGTGCGGGGAGGCAGGGGGGGGGAGACGGACACGGACCTCGATTGTTGTCAGCTCGGCACCACTCACTGGGAGTGAGTGAACAAGCTACCTGACTGGGTTTAAACCACGACACTGTTGCATGTAAATGCAGTACTGCACCCTCTATGCCCCTGTATTAGTAAGTTTAATTTTGTACTCCATGGTTAACTTGATATAAGCAACAGTTAATTTGATATTGCTCTTAGGTTTTCTTTAAAACATCAAATATTAAAAATATGTACGTTCATAAAAAAAAACCAACAGGCTCATTTCATAACTAAATAAGGAAAACACAAGTTTACAAAAGCACATACATGGCTGAGCTGATTTAAAGTTTCCTGTGTACACATTTCCATGACAATAAGGCTACATAAATATATTCCAAACTGAACTGCTAGCAATGATAAAAGTGGGCAAAATATCAATACCATCTGCTCTCTCCTAATGCTGGAAAAGAGTGAAAACCTAAAATTAGCCAAAGAAAACGAGCTGCTAAACAACCTCTCTCCCCCTCCCAAATCTTAGAGGCCTGTGCATAGCAGCAATGAATTTGATGTTTAGGTCTTCATTGTTCCATAAGGTAACATTTATATTTCAAATGTTTCCTTAACTATCTCAAACTATTGTGCTATATGATTAAAAGGACTGTAACTTAATAAAGCACACAGTAAAACTCTGCTACTATAAGTAGTCTCCAGTACTGAGACTTCCGTAACTGAGAAGACTAAACAACCTCACTGTCAACAATTTCTCAAGATTTTTAGCCTGAATTTTGCATATCCACTTCCAATTTTTCCTGTCTAAAATTAGCTACTCTATGCTGAAAAGACTCCCATAAGTGCCTGAAGAGGAGCAGAAACAATGTGTTTGTGGTATTTTAAAAATAATGTTTTTTTCAAGTACAGGCATTGAAACAAACAAAAAAAACAACACAAAATACAAAAAAAACAACCAACCAAACAAAAAGGTTCGGGTTATAAAACTGGAATTTTCAATTACTTGTTTGAATTTTGGATCATGGATGTTGATTCCCTACTTTCAATCACCAAAAGGAAAAAAAAACAACCAAAAAACCCCACAAGTCTTTAAGCTATGTCCTACAAGGAGATCCATGAGGATCTCAGTGCATTTAGTTTCTTTGTGTATATAATACATTTTATGTTGTCTGAAATTCTGCCACAAAGAGCCAGTTGGCACAAGCAGATAATGAACTGAGACTGCTTGTATTCAGAAAGGAGCATATTACAGTGGCTTGGTTGGATTTCACAGGAGACTCCTGATACCAATAGTCAATAAGCTGCTGCCACCAGTTCCTCTGATGCTGTTATATAAGCTATGGGTATGACTTGGATTTTAATATCCCTCCCAAAAGCAGCTGATAACACCGAAGGAAAAATATATACACACACACCCCAATTTATTAGAAATACTACAGTTGCTGGTATTTCTATTTGATGCTGGCAGGGAGTGTTACCAAAGACAAAATGAGATACCTGCTTGTCCAGGTTCTCAGTTCTTGAGAAAGGATTTTTCTGGAAAAGGCAGGTCAGGAGAGTCCAGGCAGCTTTTGTGTCTTTTCACAGCACCAAAAGCGAAGATGATGCCAAAGAGCTAACTTCCAGTTTGCTGCTACTTAGACTCAAGGGACAGACAGGGGCAAGGCTAAGCCTCAGAAAATAAAGGCATAGGGAAATGAATGTAAGGCTTGGATCAAAGGTCAAACCAATCAAAAGAAAATGTTGAGTGGAACAGGAGATTATGGGGAAAGCAACAGAGTTAATCTAAAACCAGAAATTAGAAGAATTTCCTCTCATTTTTTTGCAGATGTGCTTACGTGATTTTACACAGTAAGCCTGAAAGTCTACACCTCTGTGTGAATTTTATTTATATAAATTAGCTCACTGATGAAAATGGACTTATTCATATAAGGAATATATGCTTACTTCTAGAGCCTGAGCCAGCACACAGTGAATAGGCTCTGAGTTACTGGCTGAGCTAAACACTATAAACCTCACTCACTGTTCAGTAGGACCCTGGAAAAGACACTTGTTACCACAAGTGACAAGTGACCCCCTTCTTTTTAAGTATATAAATCTAGTTAAGGCTACAGATAGTAATCAAGTAGTACTTGTCTTGCTGCTACATTTACAAGGTAAGAACACAGGTAATTATATCTAAAAAATACTTCTATTTGAGAATTGTTATAAAATTTCATATAGAGAGAGATTTTGAAGCCTCAGTGAAAATGAAAAGCTAATGCCATTAAATGGCTGAGAGTAATTATTTTTCCAAAGAATGTGGATTATGCTAGTTCTCAGTATAAAAATAAAGAGAATAAAACCATGGTTATAATTTCGTCTTGGCAATATAAATAGGACAGACAGATGCTTGATATTGTACAGTAATTATAGATGGCTGAACTGAGAATAAACCTTTTTTGTAGATAATGGTTTCTGATTTTGAAGGCCATTTTTAAATCTTTGGTTAGGGTTTTGTCTTCCTGCCAAGGACATAAGTTAAATATTTAGTATAAAGTATAGTGGTGGTTTCTGAGCTTGACTTTTAATTATAGTATGCAAGCAGGCTGATAAGTCATGGGTCAAACAACATGACATTCGCTAAATTGAGAGAGATAGGGGTGGTGGGTGTAATGAGATTATAAATTTATCTGATAATCAGAATCGTGTAATGTAACTAAAAGGAAAATTGACCATAGCATCTTTGCGAGTATCCTGTGCTGTGAAAGGACATATGTATGAAGGAAAAGATCTTTGACACATTCCTGAAACTCAAAGTTGTCTAGCATGGTATCTTTGTGAAGCTGTAGGCTCTGTAATTGATATGCCATAGCTCTACTAAACAGATGCAAGAAGAAAAAACAGGAATGTAGTACTACGGAAAAGTGAGAGGGAAGAGACAGAGTGGCATTGATGTGATCACATTTAAGGGCATTTCACTTGAAAGAACACCTGAGGCAACAGAAGCAGAAGAGGAAATAAATAATTCAGCAAGAAAATTACATTTCGAAACAATGAGGTTGTCTTTGCCTTTCCCCTCTCAACGAAAGCCACTTTCAAAGAACTTTCTGCAGAAACTTCTGCTGAGCAACACTCTCATCCATTTATATTTGGTGAAACAATGAAATCCTCCTCATGCAGAAGGCTGCTCACTGAAAAGACGTGAAGTCTAGAATAAATCTAGCTTCAGGAGTAACTGAAGCGTCAGACACAACCCAATGTTCTCAGGCCGGACCTCAGCTGGTAGCATTGCCATAGGTTGTCTGACTTTAGCAGAGCTCTGAGGAGTTACGGCAGGGAGCAGCAGTCCCTGGATTGTGGAAAGTTTTGTTCAAGTCAAGTTAATGAAAATGTAAGTTCAGCACACTGCAAACTGACACACAGGAGAAGGGGAAGCATGTTTATCAGCTTGACTTGGCTGTGCTGGGAGTGAAAAGCACAGCATGTTCAATCACTGGAGAATGTGTGCAGCAGATAAGTTTGTACTGTATGGAGAGCTGGAGAAAGTGTGTCTGGGATTTTAAACAGGACTCAGTAAAACTTAATTTATAAGACAAAAATAATTTCAGTTAAACAAGGAATGACTGTTTTTTACAGTGATTTAAACAGAATTTAGGATATGGCAGAGGAACAGGGCAGTGCAACTTTTCATTTACAGTATGTGAGGTACCCCATTGTAAGGTACATCTGCCCTTAACTAGAACTAAGCACTAAGCACTGCAGGGTAACATCCCTCCTACTGAAATGGGGTAAACCCACCTGTACATACTGCAGTGTACATACCCTTCAGTAGGTCCTGTGGGACAGCTCAGAGACTGCAATGTCACACCTAAGTTAGCTGTTAATTGTCTTTGGACCCGTGCTCTTAATCGTGGTGTCACAGCATGGAGATTTTGCTGGTAACAAAGGCCAGCACTGGAAGCGTTTGGACTGTCATCTACTGCTGCTCACCACTGTGCTTTTCTGCTGCCCTTCGCTGGACTGATGCAACTATTAGTGGGGTTAAGCTCTAAGCAGGACTATTTTAGCTTTCAAAGAAGCTATGAACTACATCTCTGACCCATACCATGAAAAAACCCAAATCTTGCAATATTTTCTTCTTAATCCTCATATTTAAGTCCTACAGGCAAGGCCCTACAAAGAGATGAATCCTCACATCTGATGGGACTGTAACCTAGAGGAGGTGGAAAAGCAAGAAGTGGAATGGAACAGGGAAAAGGACAGCATGAGAATTATTTACTGTGGCTTTGTTGCCAGAAAAAGCATAGCAAAGGCCACCACTGCAGCTCAGCCTATATGCTTTTGTAGAGTGTGAATTTACCAGGCTTGGAAGGCAAAGATCTCAGTGGGGCTGCAGATGGCTAGAGAGAAAAATAAAATAAGATTCAGATAATTGGAGAAAAGCACCAGATTCCTGTTTCTGAAGTTAAGACATATTGAAGGTTTTCTGCTTCTGCTGTACACTGTCTGCTAGGAAAGAGACAGCTCTTATCTATCTGAAAATGTCTTCAAATTGAACTATGCTTTCAAATGAATATATATATATGTATCTCAGGCATGCATTCCAGCTCATACCTAGTGTGATGCTCTCTCATATCTCATTGTACAAAGGTTCCAAAGATCATCTGAATATTTTCCTATGTAATTTTAAAGAAAGCATAAAAGAGGAAAAAAAACCAACCTCATCTTTTTAAGAAACAAATTCACTTAACTGATAAAGTCCGCAAAAGTGTCAATGCCCAGGAGATTTCCTAATGTTTCTCCTATTTTAAGGAATACCGTACTCTGGCTTGAAGTGGAAGAAAATCTCCTTGTAAAATTCTCCTTTCTGGGGAGTATCTACTTATTTTTTTGGCACCATGATCCTATGAAACTCTAATGGGCTTCTGTCATCAACTACTTTCTATCCGTTAATAGATACTTCTTAATTTTATTTGGGGATTCGTGATTGTTATCATGTACAAGGTGAACTGTATTTAACAGAGGAGATTACAGGTACAAGTTAAAGTGAGGTAAAAAAGGATGAAACGTTTAAACCCTTGTAGAATTCCTACTGATGTCAATAGGAGTCTTTCCACGGGTATAGCAGAGTTTGAGCTATGTCCTTACTTATCTGATGTTTGAGCGGCAAAAAATGCCTGTAGTTACAGATATTAACTAAAAGTCTGCCTACTAAGAATAGAGTGAATGAAGGATTATACAGTTATATTTCCAAAATTAGAGAAGCACTAATTTATGCATATTATGATAGTGGGAAACAAAATGAATTATTGATACTTGAAGAGATTTGAATACGATGATTTACTGCTGTGGACAGGTACACATGCAGTTGCTAGAATAACAGAGGTCTCCTACACTAAGCTCCTAAAAATAAACTCCAGCTCATTACAATGAATAGCTGTGATTTCAATTCATTCTGTTTAGTGGAATCAAGTCAATATTGTTCACAGAGTGAAGAGAAGTTACGCGTGACATATGGTTAAACACTGAAATCCACTGAAGTGTATCTTTGAGTATGACACAGGAATGGTTCTGTTGCATGACTAAAAGCCTCCTTTTCCTAAAGGCGGACTAACCTGTCTATGAAGCCTGGCAGGTGAGTTGCCACTCCGCTGTTGCATGAGTGGGTGACAGAGAACGCAACCAGCCCAAATGTCACAGCAGTACATTCATTCACACTCAGGCTGAGCTGCTTTCAGCTCTTGGAAATTCTGTTTGTAGCTGGGAGGAGGACGCTAATTCCATAGCATCTTTTGAGTAGGTTTTGCTATTCCCGTCACAACTGTGCTATGAAATGCCAGGTGGTATTCATGTCCCACCCCATCTCTTGGTTTGCCTACCAGAGAAATGAAAGCACTTACATGCTACAGAATTCTATGTGAAAAATATTGATGCATAAAGCAGCTAGGCTACTTCTAGGCTAGATCCAACTTCAGTGAGTACCTGGGGGATACTGCAAAACAAGCAAGCAATTAAATACTAATATTTACCACATACTGGTAACCTATTATTTGTAAACTGATCCCCACATTTGCTTCCACTCTTACTGCAGTATACCTCAGCCAGCATTACTTGTTTCTGAGTAAAGCTTCTAGTGGAAGAAAATCTCCCTGTAAAACTCTCCTTTCTGGGGAATATTTACTGATTTTTTCTTTCTACATCTTTTTAGATATCTGCTCAGGAAAGAGGGAATACATTCTCCAGACTGCAATCCCTTCCTTCCTTAGGCAGCTAGCTGGGAGCGTTAAACATCTCCCATAGACCCCTTTCTCCAGGCACTTGAAAATCACTTGACTACACAGAAGTGCATAGGGCAGTTGAAGAAATAATACTTTTTGCATATTTATTTTTCAGTGTGTAATGGGTCTTTATTATTATTGACATTTGTTCATTGGTCAGGTTTATAATCTGTAAGGAAGGCACTGCCTTCTTGATTAGGTATTGTACAAATGCATAATAAATTAGCCTCCTTAAAGCTCTCCTTGTCTGAAAATCAAAGTGGTCTAGCAATGTAGAGTATAAATGCCTGATACAACAAATGTAGGAGCCAAAGAACTGAGTTAGAGTTACGGTAAAATAACAGGAAGTGAACAATTCTTAGCTGGAGTAGGGATTAACATAGCCACTTGGTATAAATTGGTATGGTTCTGTATGAATCATGAAAATTGAGGCTGGCTTCTTTAAGAGGCAGAAATAAGACACAGTTTCCATCTGCTAAAAAGAAAAAAGTCTGTGACAGGGGAATGAATTTTTTTATTTCAAGAGTGAAATGAGATCCTGCACCCTTCTCCAACTGCATGCAAGAATCAGCAGTTCTTGCAGCTTGCTTTGCCTAAATGAGTATATTCCTCGAGTGTCCGTCTTTACAGGAATAGGAAGGAAGGAAGACTATAATATCATATTATATATATCCATCCTGAAAGATTTTCAAAGCTTGAATAGGCAACACCCAAATTAACCTGAGCTTTGGAATTAATCCAAGCTTTGGAATTAACCCTGCTTTAAATATGATGTTGGAATAAATAACCTCTAGAAGTCACTTCCTGCTTTATTCCCATGGTTTCTATGGTCTATGAAGATATTTTACAGTGAACTATTCAATTTTGCAAAATAAGTGCCTTAGGCAAACCCACAGTACAAGATATCAACACAGCCTCCAAAATAATCACCCTTGTGTCTGGAAATCAGGCAAGTACCTTTCAACCATAGAAGCTACACTTCACGATGGGGATTGAAACTGTTTGCCAGACTGAGAAAAGGAACCTTATTCTACCACTTTCTAAATGTCATATATCACTGAAAGGGTCAAATTTGGACATGAGCATAAAACAGGGAAAGAAACAAAACTGAGTTAGAGCTGGTTTATTTGCTGCTACTGCACAAAGTACTGTGGAATCATGGAAAACAAGTTCTTAGCATTATGGCTGCTTTGCAACCCCATGCTAAAACCAACTTTTTTGATGTATCTATTCTGAAAACCTGAAGAGATGATTTGCAGTCCCAGTAATGATTGAATACTTGTTTCCTGAGCATTAGGTAAACTTTATACTAAGCACAACATAACTGTGCAGTTTTCAGTACAGTACTATTATGTTAAGTGAGGGGTTAACACAACAAGGGGTTAACACAGAGGTGGTTTTCCAGTAGGGAGCATAGGATACCTTCTACATACAGTTTTAAAAGGTTAAACAGTCTCACCTCTGCAAAGTTTCTATCAGGTGGTATCACTGAATCACCACAGTATATATACAGTGTGTATTATCGATTTAGACTGGCACCATCTCAGTCAGACAGATCGCAGACTGCCAAGTGAATTGCCCATTGTTAGGTAGCTATAAAAATGCTGTGAAGACAAGGGGAGGAAATTAAAGGAGCTGAAACATCACCTCAAAAAACCAGAAGTCATTCTGGAAACAAATCCTGGCACTTGGAAACACTGACCCTTCAGGACTGAGACCCTAAGCTCTATGGCGTTTTACTGGACACTGGGGACGTTAGCATGAGTACCCCATAGCTGAGTCTTGAGTGACAGGTCTTCTTGTTTTCTCCATACAATGAGAGAAATATTTATTTTACATATATCATTCGTGGCAAGTTCAGGAAAGAAGAAATCTCAACACGTCCATAAAGGGGACTTCTCTTCACAGAGGGAAGCTGCTTTTTTGCCTTGCTTTCTTCTAGATGGGTATAATCATGTTAGGCAGGGTGACTTTAAGTAGAAGCTCTGGAGTACCACGGAAGGGTGAACCTTTTGAAGGACCTGTAAACCTATGTGGTGACAATCTATGGCTGTGTTTGTTTCTCAGCATCACTGCCTACTGTTCAAGACTCAAGTGTCCCCTGGAGGCCTCACTGCTGGCTGGAAGGTACAGGCACTTTAATGAAGAATTGCTCTCCTTCCGAACTTTGCTGAATACATATATCTAAAACCATAAATTAGGCCTGAAGCTAGTTTTGGTTTTGTTTGGTTGGGTTGGTTTGGTTTGGTTTGTTTTCTTCCCCCAGATGCCGCTGCAGAAATTTTCCAGAATCAAAGCCCAAGGTCTTGAAAATGAAAAAAGGCCAATAGAGAGCTGTGTGAGTCAGAGAACTGGCAGCAAGATGCGAGGCTGCTCAGATCCAGCCCACAGGGACAAACCAAATTGTGAGCACCTGAAGGTCACCTCTATCTGCTGGCTCTCAGCTGACCTATGTGAAATGAATATTTGGTCTCAGTCCATGGCTCAAGAAGAGAGGGTTATACAGAAACAACTAACAGGAACCTAGCAGTGTCCTGCATAAGGTATTTTTCTGTGCCCATTTTCATACAGGCTTAGCCTCAAAGTACTATTTGTCTGTCACCTTCTCTTCCAAAGCTCCAGCAGAGCAACAGCAATCTTCACGAAAGGATATTCAAGGCTGGATCCAGCCCTGCTGGCACTGGGGTATGCCAAACAGTTAAACAATTTGTAAATTACTGTCTCCAAGTTGTTCAGTTGCTCTTTCTCCATCACTTCCCATTCCACCTCCTTAATTTATTCTCACTATTGTTACTTTTATAGCAGGAAGTACAACATCCTGGCACACAGCTGCTGTCTCTCTTAGCTGGAACAGAGTCTGCTGCTTCTCCCAGTTCCTGGAATGTTTTTATAGACTGTCCCAGCCTTTGATGAAGTACAGCAGGCTCCCCTTGCTACTGCAGACACATGCTGTTGATAAGCTGTGCCAGTACTGAATAAAACACCTCTTTTCTTTATATACTCCCCAGTAGCTGTTAGCAATGGCCTTAAATTCATGTTAATATAGGTAGTAAATTTTACCTTTTATGAGACTGGATTTCTTTCTATCACTGAGGAAATCAAATAAAGGTATCCATTAACACTGAAACTAACAATACAAAAGCTGCAGTTCTCTTCACATCAGCTTACACTACCCTGAAATAATCAGCCCTGGTAGTGTGATACAGTATAGGGGTGTCCTTTTTTGAATTTTAAAGGACAGAAGAGAGGATCCTCTTGCAGTTTCATTTGTGCTGAGAAATACTCTCCTCTGCAGGTAATATCCTGATTTTTCAGTATGAGTTACAGTAGCAGAATCTGCATGATGAAGTAAGGTCTGTGTCTCCTTGTGTATCCATACTTAGCCTGCCTACATCAGGCTGAATCTTTGTGTACTGCCAGAAAATGATGACAGTTCTTATTAGCGGTGAAGTAATGTGGATTTTTACCTTTAATTTAGACTGTGACCACTCAGGGAAGTGTGAAAGTGTTTATGTGATGGAACTGATGAGCAGGATAAATGTAATTCTGAAAAAAATCCTGTGGATTACTGTTCTGCAATTCCTAATATGCTTTTACCTTCTAAATTTGGAGATAAAAATATATTTCATAGTCATTAGTGTTTATAACAGAAACGAATTTAGTAAAGTAGTATAGAAAATTCATTACTGCACCTGAAGACCTCAGTATGTCATTATACAAAGCAGGCAAGTGTCACCAACTGACAACAGAGAAATGGTGTAGGAAAGCTCTCAATGATAAAACAGCACACACTATAATGACCAAGAAGGAGACAGCATTTGCTGTAGACCGAACTAGCCTCTTAAATATATTGTTATTAATATAAGTTTCAGTGGCAAATCCAGGGACGTTCAAGTATAGAATATTGCAAGCAACATTTGTAGTTGGTACAGAATGGGCTGGTGAGGTTTTCAAGTAGTCTTCTAAAATTCCTTGGCCTAAATTTCCTAGTCCCAAGATTGAACAACACTGCTCTGAGAAATTCTGAGTGCTCTTACATGCCTAGGAAATGAACTCAGCAGTTTCCTGATTGAATCCATACTGAAGAGGGTATCAAAGGAAAGATTCATACTTGCTCCTGAGCAGAAGCCTCAAGCAAAGTTAATATTAGAGAAGTTCAGATCCAGATGCTACTATGCTTCCTAAGGCGAACTCCACACCATTTCACACTCTTGTTTGTGTGGCTCCCAGAAGCCACCCTAGAAATGCCCAAAATAAGAGAGAGGATTCCTAAATGAGAATGGCTGAGCCTCATTTAGGGCACATTTAAAACAGAAGAAAGTTAATGCTAAAATACCTCTAAGAACCCATTGTCCTTTTAAATTAAGAATAACAATTAAGGACAAAATTAGATCATTACAGAACTGAAAAGTTTACATGATTTTTTTAAACTTGGCTTTCTTACAATTTTTGAAGTTAAATAACAGATTCTGTGCTATGCAAAATATAAAACAAGAGAAAAGACAGAAGTAACTAAGATGCCCACCCCTAGGAGCATACTGATCCTAACTCACGTTGCTTTGTATCTTGAGTTTACTACCTAAGTCTGGGTGAGTTCACATGCTTCTCTGAGTGAGCATCATTTTATGTTTCCTTTGCAAAGTTAAGAGTCACTGCATCATCTGATAATGGCAAATTGGACTGAACATATTTATCACAGGAATGTTTTCCATTAGCCCATCCTCCAAGAGACAAATACAATTACATATATTGAACGTCACTGCTTTGAGGTCAGCACAATTTAGCAAGAGTAAAAATAAATCATCATTGCTGTGCTAGGGACATAGACACCTTGACTTGCCAACTGCATGACTCTCCTAGTGAGCAAATGTGATTTGTCCTGTTGGGACCAACATTATCTGATGTGTAACCACATACACTGCAGTCAAGCTAGGTCAGGAATTAATTTGGCAGTCTGGAATAAGATTGGCCTGTTTTTTTTTCCAATGGTAGTTTGATGCCTCCAGGATAGTGAGCTGGGATTTATATAAACTTTTCACACATCACCAGGTCCTCTGTGCCCAACATAAGCATGTACTGTTGATTGTCTGTGTAATTCTACCTCTTGCAGGCCAGAAACAGAGCCAATACTATTATTGAAGCTGTATGTGTGATTTCAGTTACCATGAATAATATGGTAATTTATCCATCATAATACTTTAACAAGCATACATTTAATGGATGATATGACTTATTATACACATTATAAACTCTTAATGGTATTTTACGCATCTTCTGTCTGGAATTCTGTGACAACCTACCCTATAGCTATGACTAGAAAATGCTGCATCAGGAATAGCCCTAGAAACACGATTTATCATAAGCAGATCATTTATTCTCTTCAAAACTTTCACAAAAATGGATTCAACTTGCACAGTTTCTCTTTTTGTTATGCATTTTGATGTAATTGTGAAACTGGCAATATACTGAAGACTGAAATTCTGTGATGACTCAGAACTGCTACAAAGACTGCAAAAGAAAATGGAAAAAATCTTATAAAATTCTGATAGCAATCTTTTAGTTGCGATACTAACAGAGTTCAAACAAAATCCTCATGTTACGAATTGTAATGAATATCTGTACTAGTACAAAATTAACCTATTTCCACATCACTGCGTGGTTTCACTAATTTTTTCTCAACAGGCAGCAACAAGCTAACTTTCCAAAACTGACTTCTTTTGGAATTACCTGCATTTGCTCTGCTAACTTGATAAATCAGCAACTGTATATGACTCGCTGGCTGTATCATTAACATTTTAGTATAATAATTGGCATGATGATTGAAGAAAGCAGAACTGTGCAGTGTGAAACTATGCATATCAATCACAAGTGGCAATCCCAGCTTTCTCAATGCTATAAAAAACCCTCTCATTAGTGTCAGTTTCCTTATTCTTATCGCATTTAAATCATTTTATTATAAGCAAATGAAAACTGCTTTGTACTTGGCAAACTATTTATTGCAGATGGTAAAGCAGATGACTAAAGGTTCAAGGGTATTACAAAATGGCAGTGGCATCTACGCTAAGGAAAACTTTATCAGGTGATCATAAAAAGGTAAAAATTGTTTGAGAATGAATGAAGAAGCTCAGAAGATGTGATGAAAAGTAAGAATTTTGGACAGTTCCCAGAATCATCCTTATGGAATAAAATTCCACCATACCTAACATTTCCCCCAAAATGGTCAGAACGTCTTCTACAAACTGGAAAGTGAGTACAGTGTGGGTTTGGATTAATTGGGAACTAGGGAGAAGTGAATTGAAAAACGATAATAAAATAATCTGTGCCAAAACCCAGATGTCAGAACAGGGAAATGATAAAAAAGGTTATATCAGCAGATGATCTTTTTCATTATCTCTGCTTCAGTGGGGTTTCTTTCTCCCTGCAATGTGTATCTGAAGTTCAAAAGATGGGGAGCTGCAGGTTGCAGGTGCAATAGCACCACAACTACCACCTTTTTCAGTGTTTGCAGCTTGTAGGTAGTTGCTTGCACTAACTGAAATTGCCCCATAAGGTCATTTTTATTATTAGTTGCTGCTTGCTGAGGGAGCTCATCATCAATCAGCTCCTTCGACTATGGGCCATCTTAAGTCCACTCACTGATGCGTGTTATAGCTAGGAGATGGCAAACTGGTACTGCAGATGGTGTAACTCATATGAGACAAAGCCAAAATAAATACAAAATTACACAAAGAGAAGTAGCAATGCTGTTGCATCAGTGAAAAGAGTCACTTAGCCAAAGTGATGCTCAGAATCACACAAAAGACAGTCCAGAGATGACCCCAGGATAGTTCTGTTGTCCTCTAAAGGAGACAGTTCAGAAGAACAACAACCAACATAACAAAACGTAGTCTACTGTAAATTCTTTGTAGACAACTGAAAGTACCTAGGTAGGGGTTGAACATGGAAACAGAGGTGCAAGGATGGGGACTTTGCTGCAAATGCTCTCTTCAGCTGTGGATGAGAATGTTTTCAGAAGAGCTTTCACCTCTGTAGTCTAGGCGATGATAAAGTTGTAATTTGGAAACTTAAGTGAAAAATTCATTGCAGATTTTCTGGGTATAGGACACAAAAAAGTCTGAAGAAAACCAGTATTTCACTATGTAACTACGTCATCTAAAAGAATAATTTCCTACCACAAGTAGCATTCTCTTTCTGCCTCAGCATGTATGCTACCTTAAGAGAATCAAGCTTTCATCCGTATATGACTAAGTGGACAGATCAGTGAGTCCTGGGAAATGTAACAGAATTCACATTACTGCAGTTTACTCTAAATTTGATTCAAAATTAAAAATACATCTTTTATGTCCTATGCTCAACAGCCAAGTGCAAGAAAATGTGTGTATTGAATTACAAACTTAATGAAAGAGCCATTTGTTTTTCTGAATTGTACATGAGTGGGTAATTATCTCCAGCAAGCAATTTTTGTCTGCTTGTATACAGAACAATACTGCAGCACTACAATACTTCTCCATCTCCAGTATCAATTTATGTACATAATAAGAAGCAGAAAAACAGTCATTGTGACTGGTGTCTTTTACAACAATTGGCTCATTAACCTTAAACAGATCTCTCTGACCTTAGCGTGCATAAAAAAAAAGACTAACAACTACAGTGACAAGGTATGTGTAGATCCTGCCTGTGCCAGGAAACACGTAGGACTCCACTGCCATCTTGCCATACCTCCCATGTTCTACAGACTGTTCTGGAACAAGACTGAACAGCAAAATGGTTTAGCTGCCACCCAATACAGTCTAATTGGATGGAAACAAGACCATGCCCACAACAGCAAACAGGCAAAACCAAAGTGTTTTTCTGATTAACTTTCTACTATGACGTTTCTTCAGACTCACAGCTATAATAGGAAATAAGTTGCTCACAGCCATGCCTTTAAGTACAGGTTTGGTATCAACCTCAAACAGTTGGCAATGGTCTGTTAGCGGCACTCAGTGGTGCTGTTACTGACTAAATAACGATGGAGAGGAAGGATTACTGGAGCTCATTACTGTGGCAGGAAGACAGGAACACTATAGTAGTGCAATAAAGGCCCTTGTTTGTAGAAAAATATCACAAGGTACTGCCTACATCTAGCACATAGCTCTGAGAAATGAGGATGGGACCAAATGCTTGAGTCTTCTGCAGGTTGAAGAAATCTGGGATTCTGAAATCTTTGTGGTTCTGGTTTAAACACCTTTCCTGAAAACACAAAATGTTTGGAAAAATCCCACACCAATAGGATCTGAATTAGTTCAGGAAGGTTTATGAAGCAGATGCTTAAAACTGAAAAAGCAAGAAAATGCCACGGGACACAAGCAAGAAGCAGCATTTCTTCAGAAATGCCATTATACCGACTGGAAACACAAACGGTGGAAAATCCTACTAAGATATGTACATTAGGGAAATGCTTAACAGTTCCCAGAGTTAACAAGAAGTAGCTGTAGTGAGCTAATATATAAATGGAAATAATGTGCAAGATGATAATTTTACAGATAAGATTTTTTTCCTGTGCTATTTTTGGATGAATTGGTAAATTGCTTTTCACTATGAGTAATAACTGCTCATGCCACATCATATCACAGATTAATTGTAGTGCAGCTTGATTAATTCTTTTTCCCCCTCTTTACCAACTAAGCAGTAACTAAAGCTGATGAAACTGAAATAGTAACCTGCCTGAAACCTGTCCTCAAGTATGAAATGAACTGCCCTCGATACTGGCATTGTTTCATTTAGAAACGTGTAACTTTCAGTAATATGCATCTACTTCATTACATTTTTTAAACATCATTTCTCCTGGTTGAGGGATTACTCATTCAGCCAAAACACTGAGCTGCTACACCTGACTGGCATGCACAAATGCATTGCTCTTAGAGCATCAAGGGTTCCAAGCCCAGCCTCTCTGTTACTCCTTTGACTTCAATTATATTAGCAAACAAGATTATTTGATGGATGCACTGACTGGCAGTTAGACAATAAGAAACAGGTTCTATGCAATGCTATGGAAATGTTTTGCTGGCTAGGCTGAAGGGGACTATGGAAGAAAGCAACAGTTGAGAAAAACCCTTCCACAAGATGAAAATTTTATCATGAACTTTTGTATTTCCCTTATTATATTGGAAAGAGTAAGGTCTAGATTTTGCTAATATTTGGATGATATGTTTAGATATAGCTAAGTCACATAAATCTTTATATATATCTGTGAGGAGGAGGCATTTTACATATTTTTCATAGTGTTAACACAACACTATCAATTTAGTATCTATGTACACACACATCTGTTGAAAATACTCGGGGCACTTGGCAGTTAAGGACAGCATATGAGAACACAAGAAAATAAGCACTATCTGTAGGTTAAGTTTTCACTAATTTGTTTGTACAAGCCTGTGCATTTCCAGCCTGGATATTTACATGCTGACATACAGGGCACTAAGAATCATCTACTGCAAAACTGGAGATAAATGGCATCTTTGTGACTGAATCTAAACTCATTCTGTGATTCAAAGCCATGCATAAAATTATCCTTTCAATTCATTAATTTGAAGGCTGGCAAGTATTATTAAGCAGGAATTTGCATACAAAAGGTGTTGCTTTTTAAATACTTATGACAGAAAAAATAATGAGTATACAAATAACGAATCTTGCATGAATATGTATATGGCTTAATGTAACCAATACTTACTCTTTTCCCTAAATTTATCTAAACCAAGGAGGCTTACAAGGAGCAGGGTCTGTCAAGGATTCTTCAGAGCCATGACAATGCAGCTGAAAGAAGACCCAGAGGGTGTGGGCAAAGGTGTTTTCGAACACTTCCAGCCAAAGTGCAGATACTCCAGATCTTATTGCACCAAACCCAGACATGCACCTCCCATGCGGTCACAGGAAACACGGTGCCTACAAGCAGGTTGATGAGTATCCAGAAGAGCTGCACACCTACAGAGGAGGAGTATGGGCTACAGTAACAAGACCACGGGTAACTTGGTGGTGTTGCATCATCTACGGCAATGAAACTGAATACCAAAGCGAAAAAGAAACAGACATTTTCTCTAAGGCAATAGAAACATATGTTTCCTTTTAGACTTGTTCTGCTTATTTCTAGGATTTCTTCAGTAACTACCATAAAACCAGACTTGATCTTATATAAAAAATGATTTGGTGCCTGTGCATGACACAATCGCTAAGCAGTGTGGCACTGAAACCAGTGCATACCGGACTGTTTTTTGTCAACTCTGCCTTGTACGGAGAACATGGTAGTTTTAGGAGTTCTCATAATGCATTTTACATAATGTAGCTGTTTAAAGTTTGGCTTAGGTGGTCTGTCAGCCACTTCCTGAAGGCAATTCCCCCAAATTCAGTAAATAAATAAGGCAACATAATTGTCATGAGATGGTAGGAAAATCCTATGAGATTCCTCTAAAAGCATGAGAATCATCTGGAGTACTTCTCATTTAGCTTGCAGTTCTTTTGCAGGCTCTCCAAAACCAAATGGAAAAATACAGTGTCTGGCCCAAAGTGTTTTCAAGACACAGCTGCACATAATAGAGCTAAAGAGAGGCTCAGTAAGGACATTTTAATCCTGACCTTGTACATACATACTCTAGTACATCCTTAGGGATGACGGTATTTTGATGGCCTAGAAAACTTACATAACTATCATTTATTGTTTCTGCAAAGCTGTATCTAGAAGAAAGGTTCCAAGCTCGACCTCTTTACATTCTTTTATTAATTATAAAAGATGTTTATTATGGCTTCCTTTTCATCAGGCCAGGATTAGAGCAACAAAACATCCAGAGCACATATTATGTTACTTTGTTAACAGGATTCTTATGTGATTATGAAGCACTAATTAAGTGTTGACCTATGTTGTTAAACAAAACTGCATGCCAGAGGTATTGATTCATAAATTGCTAGGATAGAAAAAGTATTTAAGAGCATATAAAAAAAATGTGTTAATTTAATCAGGCAGAGTTGATGGAAAAGGTATTTTCACCTAAACCCCTTACATTCTTTACAAGGCTGTAGTACAGCATTTTAAAAAACACGAATAACCATGAACATAGAAACCGCAGTTACAGGCAGAATCCATTCTCTGAAATGCTAATAGGTCAGCATGGTTTTCAGCACAAAATCTACAGTCTTGGACACTGCTAAGAGAAGATGTAGGGCTGACAGAGGGAGCAGGGATGAAGGTAAATTTATGTTCACAAATTCACCAGAACCCAGGGCTGAATCACAAAATGGGGGATGCCAAGAATATCAGGCATGAAAATAGTTAATATATGCAAACCTTGCAAGGAATGTATGACTGTCATGCTTTAGGGACTATACTGATTTTCAAATAGCAGAGACCAAGACAACAGCTTCACAGGGGTATATTGTCCCATGCCTACAACGGAAGATGTAACACGTTTCTGACTGAAGCTCTCTTCTCTTTGATGGCTACAAACCTGGGTGATACCTTCACCTGAACCTGAGGCATTGTGAATTTCCTCCTTTCTTGCTTAGGTGTGAGAGTAACTCCTGTTTGCTGTGCAATAGAGGAGGACAGTGGAGATGAAACTGAGCCTGGGAGGCAGAGAGTTTCTTCTTGCTCTCCTGGAGTGACAGTTCAGCACAGCGTTAGCTGCCAGGCTGGTTTGGCTCAAGGCCAGGCTGCCTCTTGCATTCACTGAACTCAGTGGAAAAGGCTTTTATTAACCGAGATCTCTGGTAATTTCTTTGTTCATTGTGACTACCAGGAGTCGGTACTGTTGTACTGTAGGCTGCAGTACTGAAACCAGGAGAGAGATAGGTAGAGTCCACCATTTTTACTGATCTATGGCTTCACTCCCCTGTGCTTTTTCAACTGTATCATGCAGAATCTTTTATTTCTCCATTAATACTTAAACAATATTTAAGGTATTCCAGCCAGGAGCAGAATGAGCCATACAGCCACTGGTGGAGTAATGAAAAGCGCACCTACAAGTCACATTGGCTGCCAGGGAATCTCACATGAATGGGCAAAACCAGAAGACAAATTTCTCCAGGTAGAGGCTCAGTCTGTGAAACTGGTTCTGCCTGTATTGGTTGCAAAGCCTCTGCGGCCTTGGGAGGAGGAGGGCAGCAGTCAGCTATTTCATCACAAGGCTTCTAAACTGTTTACAAACCAAGTTTAACACTAGCTGTCCTAAACACAACAAACCAGCCTGGGGTCTCACATTCCTGCACTCTGAGGCTGTGGGTACTCTACTAGCTGTGGTGTGGGTAGATCAGCAGAGGTTTCACTGAGTTATAACAAGTGAGAGCAGGAGCTATTACCCTCATTGTTTAACTGGGGATGCCATATCACAAAGAGGTTGATGGCTTTAATAAAAATAAGCCTACATGCTCAGGCAGGGAAAAAATTATGCTGGTCTTGATTCTGCAAACAGAACTATTCACCCCCCTCTCCAGCCCATGTTAGCATCTTTCTGTCATTCACCTTTGTTATTCCTATTTTATTAATTTCTTATAAGACTACTTTTCAAGGAAGAAAAGATATTCCTAGGTTTTATCAGTGGCAGAGGCATTCAATTCCTGAACAAACTGCATAAAATGTAGAGAACACATAAATCCTCAATTAAAATAGACTCACACTGATACAACTTGTCAGCTTTGAATAGTGCTATTAGCCTGCACTCAATCTGGAAGCTGCTTCATAGGCAAACAGAGAAGGCCCTGGTTGTTTTTGTATGATGTGAATTTGTGGTCATCTGACAAAATATTTGTCATGTTCTGAGAGATATTTGGCTTCTCTTTGATACAAAAGTAAGACTTTAGACAGCAAAATGAAAATGGTGATAAAATATTAACTGTGGGTCTTAGTCAGCACTCTTCCCTTATCCTGGAAAGCACAGGGAATTTCATTGGTGTTAACTGCTCAGGATTCAGTAGGTTTATCCATGTAGGTAAGCATCATTTAATGGGAGAAAGGGATCTGAGTCAGAGCATAAAGCAGTGCAGGAAACTTTCTGTCTTTCAGTTTATTTGATTACTCAGTGAGTGACAAGATTAGGAAGGAGCATTTCCTAGCTATATTGTTAGTTGCAGCTCCATCTCCAAATCCAATTATAGACCAAGTCGGATCTTTCCCACCCTGAGAAAAGTCAAAGAAGATAGAGACAAGGAAGCCCTTATAGATGTGTGGGACTTCTGGGCAAGTTTCAAAGGAATTACCCTATTTAGCTCATGCCTTCTTGGGCTTATTTCTTCAGAATGTATCTCTGTCAGTATTGCTGTTTCAGTTTTGGTTATATGATTATACTGTACAATCTTTTTTACTTTTTAGCAAAATTAATGTGACTAAACACAAAGTCACCATCTTTCTCTAAGGAGTTGAAGATTTGGGTATATTTTGGTGTTGTCAGAAAATGTGGGGGAAGATTTTAGGTCTTAATAGAAGATGAAGCAATCCTGGTGATCTGAGATCTAGTGAAGTACCACCCTCTTATCAGCACCACAATAACCTTTGTGTGGGTTTGAGTGTTGCTTGGTTACAGAAATATATTCCCAAATTCAAAAGTCCCATAAGTTTTCGTCAACTATATTGTGTTAGTGGGAATCAAAACTGTCAAATGATCAGTGCTCAACAATAAGTGAGCCTAAATTCTCTGTAATCTGGGTGATACAGAAAGACAAATTACAGTAAGGTTCAAGCACTTGAAATGTGTGGCTGTTAATTTGTAGCTTGATCTAATAATTGAAACGTTTCAAAGGGAAGTATCATAAATTGCTAGTATCATAAATTCATCAAAGAAGACCTCTTAAAAAGTAACATCCTGTTGGCATGCCTGTCTTAAGATCTAGACATATGATATAACTCCAAATGGAAATATATGTTGTATTTTTTAAATACCACTACATACAGAAACATTTCCACTTATATCTTTATATACAAAATGTGCTTGTAGGAATCATTGATAGCAAAATTAAAATTCTACTCAACTCACACTCTGATCAACCTAGTGTTTAAGGGAAATGCACACATTTTTAGGTACCTGAGATAACCATCCTATGTTCTATGAATCTAAATTCACTCAGTGCAATGGCAGAGCTCAAAAAGTCATAGCACATTAGTTTTTTTTAATGATACACTTTTGAATCAAGATGATTTTCCACTATGGGAGAAAAGACATGAGAAAAAGGAAGGTATTGACTCTGGGACATATGTTGCCCTTAATATTTGCACATAGCTTTCATTGACATTGATGGGATGCCTGTAAAAACCATAGGCGGAACATGCCCCAGTGAGGAAATTAGAGAGGCAGTCATTTTGAGGTAGAGGAATTGGAGTTAAAGAGTAAACTGCACACTCCTTGGGGATCATTTATGGTCTCTAAAGAGGTTAATGTGTGTCCCACAATCTGTTCTCATACGTAAGTTCCTTTAGTCATGCTGAGAAGAAAAGAGGAGTAGAGCAGATGGCCATGACAGATGAAGACAGCAGCCAACACTCCTCCTCAGGCAGAAGGGCCATTTAAACCTAAATGAACTAGTCACTTGAGTGATGTAGAGTGTGATCAGGTAGAAGATCTGGCCTCATTAGAAAGGGAAAACTATACAGCAGGATGTCCTTGGCATAGAGGGCTCAGGTGCTGCAGTGCACAACCTCCCTGGGCAGTGCACTGGGGCCCTAGGGAGCCTAGACCTGGTTTTAGGAAGAAGATGATCTACAAGAGCCTGCAAGAGTTATCAAACACAGACAAACAGGCAACCCAGCTTCAGCTGGGACAGGCCATGTGTCTTAAATCTGTATAGCCTGTTCCTCACTACAGCTTTAGCATTTTAGTTCTAGTAAGACCCCAGTCCTAAGTCCTTCTTTGAAGATAGGCAAGTAAAACTTCCTTTTAAAAACTGAACTGCTAGCTGTTGCTTGCCGTTGAAACTGGCCTTCCAGAACTACTCTGCTGCCCCATAGTTAATTTCTCTTTGCCTTGCTTCCTAGCAGGGGTGGCCTATGGGTGACATGTTTATTACTTGCCCTGACATTCTGTATTTATTTTTATCTCAGCTATGCTGATAACATGTAAGACTTGCTTTAGTTAAATGTGAAAGAAGTGAGAGTCTCTCATTTGTTTATGTGCTTTCAAACCTATGATGCCTTTGAATTTGAAAGAAAAAACCTCTTTTACCAGGTTATAGATTATTTCAGATGAGGGAATTTTTTGTTTTAATTGAAAAGACCAATAAGTTGAAGGTTATCATAGAATACACTTTGGTCTTACTGGAGTATATTGATTTATCTCACAAGATGCTTCATATTCAGATCTCAGCTAAAAACTAGGTATTACTGAAAACTCCTCCATTATTTCATATTTATTGACATCATCTGCTGTGCATCAAAGCCTGATCTCTAGAATTTGTTAACTGAATTTCAGTCTTTGTTGCTTGGCCACATGTAAACAAGATTGATTCACGCACAGGGAGGGGCAAAGTATCTTCTATAATGCTGTAATCCCTTGCTAACAATCATTTGGCTAGGACAAAGAATTTTGCATTTAAAAGTAGTTGAGATTTGCTTTTCTGAATAATTACTGTGATTGCCTGAGGCTCTTCTGTTGAAATATCAGAGATGAGATGGTTTCAGCAGCTTGATGATAAACTGGACAACTTCTGGCATTTCAATTCTGTTCCAAATCAATACTGACAAAGACTGACCTTGTGCAGAACTTACAAGTATCCATTTGTGATGGAATCACTTCACATGTTCATTAAGATCTTATAACCATTATATGCGAATCTCTCAAACCTATTTTTACCATTCCTTGATGAAATGATATGAACTGAATACAAATAAGAGGAAAGATGGTCTTTCTTTGTTGATGTGACTCCCTGACGTGTATTGCAGAAAACATTCCAGTTGTCAGAAAAGGCATACTGATATTCCACCATATAGAACCACAATTAAATAAAAGCACTATTACAAATAAATGCACATATAATAAAATGCAAAAGCAAGGTATGTTTCATGAAAAAATTCAGAGAAGCTGAAGGAACTGGGCTGCTTTGCTGTAACCAAAACAGCTTTTCAGTGTGAAAACCATTCCAAGCTTTGTGCTTTAAAAGGTGTACACAGCCTGACATACAAAATCAGCCAAGCTCATAGCTCCTATTGTTGCCTGGCTCAAAGGGAAGTTTGGCTATTGAGATATTACCACCCCACCCTGGTAATATATTGATGGCGTCATATGTTAGGAAGTGCATAAATTCTGCTTCCCGGAACCACCAGGTGCCATTGTCATCTAAATAGAGCTATAATTTAATACTGGTTGGGGCTTACTAGAAATAGCAAGGTATTTCTTAGAGGGTATTCCTGAGTGGAAAACCACAGCACCATGAATACACCAACTCCAATCTTGTACTTACCCACTGTGACAGAATGCCCTATTCATGTGGGAGCTCAGCTCCTGTTTAGAGGTGGCAATATCCAGACTGAAGGGCTCCAGTGAGTACTAAGAAAACTGGCTATGAACCTATCATACCAATGCAATAGGGAAATCAGAAGGAATACAACATGCCTGAAGTCTATAGACCACTAAAACCCTGCCTGTCTGGGCTGGCCTTTCTGATCCATCAGGAGGAATGCGCAAACACTTAGCCATGAACTAGAGAGGACAGACTGGGTGGATAGGACTGCTTTTGGTAACCATTGAAAAGGCAGGGAGAAGGGTTCAAATTTCTCACTGACAAAACTGGATGGACCTTGCAGGGTGAAGAGCAGAGGGAAGTGGAATTGGGCATAACTCAGCTGAGCATTCCTGAGCATTAGCTGAGTTTTAACAGTGCCATTCAGTTAATTCATACAAATTTCAAATGTGTTCAGGGAGGCACTAGCCTGCTGAAGGCCTGGCGTTGCCTTCTCAGACCCCATTTCATGGATCAGAGTGGCTCTAACATACTCTGTGCTGGGAGGACACAGGATGCCCCCGCTCTCCAACTCATCTCAGTGTTTTTACACTCCTGAAAGAGCTGAAAATGCTTTTACTCAACCACCACCCATGCAATTCTGCTGGGTTCTGTGCCCAGAATATGCTCAAGAGGAGACAGCATTCACAAGCTTTCAACCTCTAGCACAGGGGAGTGAACTTTTATTTACACTCAGGAGCAACACAATGACACACACAGAACCTACAAAACAGACACAGTAAAGGAAAACTACATAAAGAAAAACACTATGAAAGATGGAGGAAATTCACCAGTTCTGCAAAATGGCTCTTACTAAGTTTTGCACATTTCATTGAGTATTTGTATGTTTCTCTCTGCTGCATATTTTGAGCTAATGCAAGGGCCCACCTGAGAACTGCCAGTCCCCTTTGAAGGGTTTATCTAGCCTCAAGAGATCCTTGAGATCTCCCCAAAAAAAAACCTGTCACAAACTCCCACTAATGTTAACTTCAGTTTTACTGCATCAGTATTATACAACAGTACATCATTGTGCCTTGACAATATGCTGAACTCCTGATAGATATCCAATGGCATTCAGCTAGACTTCCGTAATTACTTCTCTTATATCCCAGACCATCATGGCCGCATCAGCAGCAATATATTCTGTAGAAACAAGGGAAGTGTCTGGCATACAGCTCTGAAAATCCACACAAAGACCTAAGTTTGTGGTTCTTTTCCAAATAAACAGGATTTTTAAATGTATATATTTCAAATAATGGTGGCTGTCAATATCTTTGGAGATACTTTCTGATGGCACAGAAGATGTAAAGTTATTAAACTAATTCCAAATGCTGTTACAACTTACTTCACTTGATTCCTGTTCACTATGCATTTCAATTATCTTATTTTCTAGATTGATAAATGAGAACTAAAGATTAAATGAATAATTTGAAAAATTAAATTCCATTCTAATTGGTTTCTATCAGGCATGGCCTGATACAAACGTAAAATGACCCAATGACAAGAATAAAGTTATCTTGTGATGCTTTCCCATTCAATTAAACCTTAACTGTTTCAAGAATTAACTGCATTACAGGAAAAGTTGGCTTTTCATTTTCCAGTGCCCAGGTGTCAGCTATTTTTCTTATCTGGGCTATATTCATACATTTGACTATTGCTTGATGTTCTTATCAAGCCGAGAATGCATTTATTAGGAAAGAATAATAGAGAATTCATTACTTTAATGCTTCTCAAGTTGTTAAATTAAAAATTGTAATAGTTATGACTTACTTTGTGGCTACTGGTGACCTTTTGACTATGCACTTAACCTTCAGCCGTTTTCCATACAGTTGAATACAAGAAGAATTCTGAATGTAAGATCACCAAGGACAGTACCCTCTTATTTAGAGAGACACCCATGTCTACACTGTGTGGATGCCAGTGGGAGTGAAGGATTCTTGAAGTGTAACTCTTTGCCTATATATTTTTTTTTTAATTAACCCAATCATCTTTTTTTTTCACTAGAAAATCCCCAAGCCCCGAATAAGTTTTATATATTCATGTCAGCTTTATGTTCACTTGCTATAAACAAATACACTAGTTAGTTTATTTGCAGGGAAAGGAAGGAGCCATGAAACACAAGTGAATCAATAAGTAGCCATAGGAAGTAAAATATAAATTCATAAGGGCTGAAGATCCCATCAGGAGTCCTGCTCATCCAGTTAAAAACACCTGTGACTAATCCAAATGAAACTGCACAGCTCTCATACTCATGAGCAAGTACTAGCTGCAAACAGCTTGCAAATGATCTAAAACCCCAGAAGCACTGGTAAAGCAGTTTGGCAAACAATTACAAATCACACATATATTTAGAGAAGTCCAAGTTTTGGACAACTTGTGAAGAAAAAATGTAGACTAAGTTCATCAGATAAATTGCTAGAGCCAAGAAAACAATCTATCACAGTTAGTTCCACTAGAGTACATCTCAGTCATTAGAAATAAATAACTTTCTCATAAACATACACTAAGTAGATATCTAAATATTGCACTCATTAAAATGTACATTTTGCATTTTGTGGATCTGGAGATTTGTTCTACTTGCTCGTATGGTGAATCATGAGGAACATACATACGGCACTGAAGTGGAACATGGTGAGTAATTACACACTGGTGCAGAAAGACACAGGCTGTTATAGGGAGGTGAGGGTGTGCTGTAAGCTCAGCTGCAGGAAGCCCGTCTGCCTGATTCAAAGGCCTGACTTACACCCATGACTACTACACAAGTGTGTACCTATCAAGACATACATGCAGCAATTAAAGAAAGATCCATTGAGCTGATGGGAATAAGGGAATAAAATATCAGCCCAGCACAGAACTGTGGCTTTTATTAAGGGGAAGTTGCTATTGATCTGTTAATTGCAGCTCACATCATTGTGGGTGATTGCTTTCCTTCCACTGCATTGTAAACAAGGAAAGGACACAATTGCTTCTCGAGTTGGGTGAAATGAAATTGAGCTATCAAGATGGATTTCTCGTTAGGATTCTTTTTCTTATTTTTTTCCCCAAGCCAAGAGTGAATTCCCACTTGAACGCTGAGCAGATTTTCTCTTAGATCACATGAAAACTGAGCTATCTGGACACATGCAGTGTCAGATTCTGTAGCCCTTCAGAAATCACTCTATTGTGGAGATCTGAGCCTGTGTGTTAAAATGAGTTAAGTCAATGCCCTCGCTCTGCATTTGTCCTTACTGGTGTCTTCACTGTCCCTCTGAATTTACTTCAAAAGCAAAATGGGAAAGAGGCGGCACGAGAGCAACACAGGAGCAGACCAGGGGGAAAATTCAGAGAAAAGCAGCAAAAAGCCTGGAGGCTCAGAGCAAAATTGAACTTTGGGGACACCACAATCAGGTCAGTGCCTCTTGAAGAAAGGAAGAGCTTCAAGATAGCCTGGAATATGCAAACAATGTTGGGGGTTTTTATTCCTAGGAAAGGAAAAACACAGGGTTTGTTGGTTTGTTTTGGTTTGGAGCCATTTCATTTGATATAAAATAAAATGCATCACTTTGCTTTTGTTTTCCTGTGCCCTTCCTCAGTGTACATTGCTTCTCTAAAACTAAAGAAATAAATGTTCAGCCCCAGAACCTCAAAACACAGAGAAACTGGAGGAAGGGAAAAAGGGAGGGACATTTTACTTTTAGTAAACGTAAAATTCTGCTTCCTTAGGAGCAAATCCCGTGCTGGGCCTCTAAGACAAACAGCTCCAGAAAAAACGTCTTTCCTATCACCTTTCCATACACCATTGCTCTTGGTACCATTAAGTCTGTAACAGATGATGGATAAAAAGTCCCCCTCCTGTCATGCTCTGATGCTACAAGCTACAAGCTACCAGCATGTGCTTATGTTAAAATACATGACCATTGCCATAAATACCAGATACACACATGTCACATATCAGAGGTCCTCATTAAGAAACACCAGCTACCAAATTAATCAGACATTTGAACACAATGTTGCCCTGTTGAAGTGGGTAATATTTTTCTCTCCACTTCAGAGTCAGGATTTTAACCTCAGGCCTGCATGTGTTCAAGAGAAACAAACAGAGATCCCCACAACCTCCCTGATTTGGGAGGGGGACGTACACCTTGTGGGCTGGAGTTAAACCCCAGGGGACTGACCACTGCTAATGCTGCCCTTAAAATGCTGCCAATCTCCTTGCTGAGGCATCTTGCCACACAGACATGGATGGACTTTCTACGTTCCAGCTTTTCTGCCATTGACATTTAACTACAATAAAGACCTGTTTTAGCTGAAAAACATTATGGAGGTTCATTGAATAATGACTGTTTACTGGAAATGGAAAGTAAAGTTTTGGCCATAAAGGAGTGAAATTCAGAACTCAAGACACTCGTGCTTACTCTTTCCATCAGCATTTTATTTATTGTTGCTGCTACAGTGAAATAGGTACAGCTAGAGCTTTGGAAAACCCATATGTCAGGCCATACCCTCCGGGCCTTCAGGCTAATCCTGACAGCTGCTGAGTCTTATGTTAGACAAGCCTGTCATTTTGTGCACCCAATATATAGATTTTTGTTTTTCGCCCAAAGGTGATCTGCAAGTGAAAAGGGAAAAATGGGTTTGTGCCCCTGTTTTTCTGTTCATCAGAAAAGAACCGATGGTATCTGCACTGTATTTATTGCTAGTTTGTTCTCAGACTGGGAAGGAAGATTTTCTATACCTGCAGCAGGAGAACAGAAGTCAGCAGATACCACAAGAGACACCTCAAAACTGTAGGAAATTCAAGTAGATTTCAGGGATTTGTTATTTTACAAAATGCAGAAGGTTGTGAATTAAGTCTTTAAGGAATAATTCACTATTGAAACAATAGTAGATAGAGGCCACCCATCATGTCCCAGAAGCAGCATCCCATTTTTTTTTGTTTTATTTTCCTGCCTTACCAAGATTTCTAAATACAGCACAAATCACCAATAATTATAACTTAGAAAACCCTAACAGTGTGGTAAAAATTGGTAATTTCTTAAAAGGAAGATAAAACATTTTCTGCCAGAACACAGTTATATCCAACTATTTAAGGACTGGGAAACAAGGCTAAGAGTAAATGGTAAATACATTTTCTAAGCTGTTTCATTCTTCAGAAGCTCATTGTTCTTGGCTAAGAGCTATTTCAAATGAAAGGAAACTTCCAAATTTCCAGATTAGTCTGCAGTTCTGGCGTACCCAGAAAAACAAAATGTGCAATCCCACATCACAGCTAATGGTGATCACATGAACTCTAGAACTTGACAGGCTCAGTTGACAGGTGCCTGTCCCAGTTCTCTGCTCCCCTCCTTTCTTCTCTCTATTCCCCTATGCAAAATTTCTCCCAGGTTTGGCCTTATGGCAGAGGTCAAAGGCAATGTCTGCCTATGAGACAGACTACAGGTAAGTTACTCAAATGCATCTGTATATTACTTTGTATGTGCTGGGTTTATGAAATTCTGTGGCAACAAAAATATTGATCTGAGCTATGCTATGATCTAAGAAGTTTATTTATTAATGCCAGAGGATGCAATTTTATTAAGCCTAAGTACTCCACATCCAAGCATTTTCATGGAGGATGACACAGAAAATATCATATAGCACTGGATGAGTTCTGCTAGTGCTGATGAATATATTACTTCCTAAGGAGACACTGTTAATTATGATAATGCATCTGCTACACCTGTGAACACTACAACTGATGCTCTAGCAGGTTATTTGCCTCTGGAGAATCTAAGACAGCTTTTTGGTACTTCAATGAATCGTAACAAATACAGCTTCTGCCACAGCAGCATGAAACATGCAGCGCTGCCTTTCACCATCTGATGTACTGTTCCTTGCTGAATAGAGAAATAAGGGAATGTAATATGCCATAAAGGTAAATGCTCATTGCAAGTGGAATTTGGAATGCATTTGAGAAAATGTAAGTACTAACCACTCCTGAGAGGGATTAGGTGGCAAGGGCTGAACCAACAAAGTGAGAGGCATCATTGGTGGTGGAAGCAATGCCACTCAGATACTGACAGCAGAGAAACAGAGGCAGAAATCTGGACTGCAATAGTGTGGGTGCATTAGGATCGAAAAGAGTTGTAGGTCCACCTGCGGCACTGAGGAAAATGTTGGAAATGCCAGTGCCAAAGTAGATGAAAACCATGAAGTCCTCCAGAAAGAATAAGTTGGGTCTACGTTATACATGGCTCAGAGCTCCAGCTCTGCTTCCCTGAGCACTGCTGGAGCTTTTTGTCTCCTCTTTAGGCAAATCAAGGTGACAAAAGGCCATCTTCTCCCCCATTCATCAGTGAAGCCTGGGTTGGATTCAGCATAGATACACAAAGCTGATCCTGGTCCCCAGCCACTGCTTTGCACAGCCACAGCTCAGTAATTTCCATGGTGAAGCAATTAGAAGGGATAGCAACCATTTTAGCAAGGGGAAACATAATTTGAATACTGTAACTGAGAAAGGGCAGACACGTGGCTGGTTTATAAGTGTTTTAAATGGTTGTCTGACTGGGTTTCTTGCTCTCAGGATAGCATTCTGTTCTCAGTTTGGGCTAAAGAGATTTCACAGGCTGTGAATGATAGGACAAAGTGTCATTTGTTTTCCCTACAGACATAACTGCTTCCTACTCAGCCTTTTCCTCAGAGGTATAATCATGGAAAAGCAGAGAACTTGAGCATTTCTGCAGTTGCAGATTGACAACGTTGAAACATAGTCTTGGCCCTTTAAAATGCCATCTGCCTAATGAGAGCAAGGTCTTTTCTTCCCCTCACAAGGATTCAATATATTTTGTTGTATCAGAGAGGAGAAATATTAAAATGTGCAGGACTTAATTCAAGGAGAGTGGACATGACAGAAGAAAATAGTAAGATGAATGTGGGGCTCCTATCTATGTTATACTAAAACAAGAATAAGGGAACAAGCAAGTGAAGTTGAAGTGTAATGAAGTTTAAAGCTAATAAATACTTTTTTTTCCACATGACTTATAATTAACCTGTCAAGTCAATACTGCAGTAAGTCACTGAGACCAGGCTTTTAGTATTCACAGAGAGATTTGATAAATGTGGCCCATCAGTTCCCAATAATCTCCCCAAATTCAGGTATATTCGTAGTCAGGGGTTTAGGATTCAGTTTCAAACTATCAGATAAAACATATAGCTCGAGACTCCTCACAGAATTAAGCAACACATAAAGAAAACCCATATACAATTCAGTAGAGAGGCCAGAAATCTCATCCCACTCTAATATTACCCAAATAATTAATTTTATTGATGCTCCAAGCCTTTTTAATGACATGTAGAAATAACTTGTGCCCTTGAAATGTGTCTCAAGCAGAACTTAAATAGATCATTTATTTCAATGATTCATCTCAGAGACTTTTTTTTTTGTAAGGCTAAACACATTCTGTGTTATGATATCAGATGATTAAAGAAGATCTTCTGAACTAGTCTAAATTAGGCTAAGTAGAAAAATACTGCGGAATTACTTTTAATGATCCATCTTAGATTTATCTGCTCTACATTAACTATTTCTTGAAACTAGACTCTGTCAATGAAGGAAACAACTCACTGGTAAACTTAACACGACCGTTTGCTATCTGTGTTGCCACCAGGAATTTAGTGTCCTTTTAAGGGGAAATGCAGTTCTTCAAAGGTATAAAAGACTTTCCACAAATGTCTATATTGGCATGGGCTTCTGAAGTGAAAAGGAACAGACGGCAGCAGGACTAGATGCTTGCTAGATGACAAGGACAAAGGGCCTCTCCCTTTGATCCTTTATTTCTCCATATTTTTCAATCTACTTTCTGTCATCCCTGTAACCAATTCAAAAAGTAATGCATAAAACCTCAATGAAATGAAACAGTTGAAAGTTTTGTAATGCCTTTTCGTGCTATACTAATCCATTTTATTTGTCTTTCAAGGTCCATGGGTTTAATGGAACTTGTCTCAGGTCACTGTTTTTTAAGTTTTTTTCCCATAAAGTCAGCTGTGCTACATTACAGCTTTCACAGCCAGCAGCCCTTGCGGCAAACAGTGCTTTGTGTGAGGACATCAGCATGTAGTACAGGACAGAGCACACAGTGGGGAAAAGCCTCTAACATAGCAGGGTGACCAGTGATGAGCAAGAACTGCTCTTGGTAAAAGTGGATGTTGCAGATAGGTCATGCCCTCACCTCAGACTTCCCAGGGATGCTTCTGTCTGTTGCCCAGTTCTTCTACACACCTAAATTAAAAGGCCATATGCATGAAATAATATACTTGGATATACTATAGGGAGTGTAAAACTCTGCATTCTTCTTGCTTAAATTTCAACAGGTTATTAAAAAGCACGTCTCCCCACCTGCCTTACCTACCAGCCTCTCCACCTTCCTTAAACTTTCTCATCTTCAGAGCAACATAAGTACTGCTAACAAGGCACTGACTCCTTATCAATGCTAAGATAGGAGCAGTTGGAGAGGAAAAATGATCTGTGCACAAAGACTTCAAATTCTCAGTGTAATACATTGTATGCTACCTACTGATGATTCAGCACAAAATTCACCATTGCACTAAATCTTTCAGTCTCAAGACAGATAACATTGAGCCTAATCTAAGCTCAAAGAAATTATTTCATCTGATTTACTGGACCACACATGGAGTTTAGCATGAGGAACAGCTTTTGGCTCCTATACTGGCATTCTATTACAGTAAATGAGCAAAATAAAGTCTCTTGTTTTCCCAGTCTAATTATTCAGATTGGTTTTACTATTTCAGAGAAGCACTCAAAAGCCTCCACAGGTTGATAATATTATGTTATTTGTGTCACACAAAGAAGCAGAACCGAGCTAAACAGCAAAAACATTTGACAAAGTGATATAAACCAGAATGTCTCTGTTATTAAAAGTAAGCACAGCTTTATCCTGATAAACAGTGGCCTTGACTTTTAAATACAGAATAGTACACGTGGGACTTGATTGTAGAAGGCAACACATACTGAAGAGCTACAAGATTTTCAGACCCAAACATTACATTCAATACCATAATACTTGTCACTGGATTTTGTTTGTTTCGTATCATCATCACAGAATGGTCTAGGTTGGAAGGGACCTTAAAGCTCACCCAGTTCCAACCCTCTGCCACAGGCAGCAATGTCTTCCACTAGACCAGGTTGCTCCAAGCCCCGTCCAACCTGGCCTTGAACACTGCCATGGATGGGGCAGCCACAGCTTCTCTGGGCACCCTGCGCCAGTGCCTCACCACCCTCACAGGGAAGAACTTCTTCCTAATGTAATATATTCTAATATTCTACTATTGTATCTTCATTAGATAACAAATTTGCCTGGGAAGAGGATACATCTTTCAGTGACTTGTGAATTGACTGTTCTCACACTATATTCTGTAAATAACACTGATGCCCACACCAGACACCAGAATCTGCCTTCACAAAAGGGCATAAAACACTGTATTAGGTAGGAAGCAAGTCTGGGGAATTAAGTAATAATTTGCTTTGCCTGGGTTAAATAACCACACGAAAGTACAACTTGAATTAAACATAACTCACTTTTCTGGTAGAGCTGTCATTTGACACAGACAGGTTAGCTGCTCTTTCTAGGAGACAGAGAGAGAGCCAGAGAAGGGTGCCAGGATATCATCTAACCATATAGAAAATCTAGCTGTAGTTCTTAGCTTTTGAATACATAAACATCTATTTGAAGGTTTCACAATTGAGATTTGAAAGAGCAAATCGTATTTTTTCTGCTGTATTCCATTCTCCACTGAACTTTATCTCTACATTTTTCTTCTAAGTGATTAGTTACTGCCACACATAGAAGGTAGGCTGAAATCCTTTTTCATCCCCGCTTAGCGTCTCCCTACAAGGCTTACTTCCAAAATGATTGAAGACAAGAGTTCAGAAACAACAGACGCTGGCAGCCTGCCAGTCACATGCACCCACACAGATGCAAAGTTAAAAATATATCAATTCATGCCTCATACAAGTGGGTACGTAGGATAGAGAGGGTTGATAGAACAGATTGAGGGGGAGAAGTGTATATTCACAAAGGGCAGTACACATGTATCTGTCAAGCAAAAGGCCATGAGGAAAGAACAGGAGCTTCTGGTACTACTGTGCTATGGATAGGATGCCTTAGTCAAAACTTTTATTTGATGGGGTTATTTATGCTTAGAAATTTGTACCTGGACTGGGATTCTCATCCCTCCTTTCCTCTATTAAAGTCACAGGACTTGCAACAGAAGACTATTATGGGCACACTACTAAGGGGGTGACATAAACAGTGCTGGTAGGAGAATCTTTGGTTTCAACTGATCCAAGGTTAGATTTGACTAAGGGATCAATACGACAGACCTGTTTTCTGTGATCACCTGTGCCTCTGCTGGGCCTAACTGAACAGATTTTTTGCCTCTTCTTTCACTGTGGCTGAGCTGTACCTCGAGGGTGGCAGATTCCTCCCGCAGAATTCAAGCCGTATTCAGTTTCTGGAGAGCCTAAACCCCAAGGACTATACCTTAATTTCAGAGAGTTTGGGGTTTTTCCATTTGTTTGATTTTAGTTTGGTGATTAACTTCTGCTCAAAATTCCTTAATTTGAGCAAATCAATTCTGAGTGGTCATTTGGCTCCAGTCTGAAATGTGCTGCTTCCCAAGGACTGATAATGGCTCAGAAGATACCATGCAGTGAGGAAAAGGTCTTCCCTTTGTTCCTTTAAGCCTTACACTTTTCTTGGGTCTTGTTCTAAGTCTCCTTTTAAGAGACTTATTCCAAACAAAGGGAGCTACCCTTTTTAACAATTTAAAGTACTGTAATGTCAAGATTTTTATCTATTCTAATGGAAATAATTTGAATTGTGTACTGAACTCATTATCAAAAATAGGCTATGGAAATTTGTTGCATAATTAATTGTGTCAATCTGGTGGTGCTTTCCTGAGTGTACCCTACTAATCGAAGATGAATCTTCACAAAAAGTTACTAGGGTTTGCTAAGCTGTGAGCTTCTCCCCAGACATGAGGTCAGCAAAACTGAGTGCACAAGCTGAGCACTCTCAGGGTAGAAACTGTACAAACAGCCATAGAGAGTATGGGTTTAATTTTATGTTGTCTTAGGACCTGTTTTTGTAATAATAAAGTCAAGCCCCAGGAAAAGGGGGAGGCTTTGAGGCAAGAAAATCTGAGGACTGGACAGGGCTAAGGTTAGCAGAAGGTTATATTTATAATCCTAACAAACTGCATTCTGATTTCTAGCATGAAGGGGGTAAATTACAAACTGATGAAGCTTCTCCACAAATGTGATTTCTATTAATATTAAAGCAGCCATGGGCATACACTAAGGGGAGAATCGGTCTCTAGGGTTTGCTATTTTAACCATCAGTCATACTGTGCAATTGCTGGAAGAAAATAAATGATATAGCAATAGCAACTCTAAAGGCAGATAGAGGACAGGAGAAGGAAAATATTAAATAAGAACAGTCACTATGGAAACAGTTGGATTTTTAGTATTTTAATACCTGGGTGACTCAGAGGAGTGACAATAAAACATGGAGCCTTTTGCATTCGGAGGAGGTATCAGTTCAAATTTTGCCCAAGCTAGGGTCAATTCAAAGGTTGTCCTAATAACAGCTTATGTAAAATGACTTCACAGTTTCACTTCATTTTCAAGAGTTAGTATCTCACTAGGAAATATCTCCACCATGCAAATACCCAAGTTAGAAAGCCCAGCAGAAGTCCTGAAAACCTGACCGGGGAGGCAGTGTTTTCTCACTGCTTTCACAACAACAAAGCTGGGACTTGAGGAAGTTTGCTTCCTGCTGTTGCTGCTAATGCAATGCCTGTGAGTATCAAGATTGCAGTCTCTAAGCCTTGCGACTATGCTTCATGACCACTAAATTAAAAATTAAAGAAAGGCATACACTGTGTTTGCAAAATGGAGAAAGACTGAAGTTGAGGAATTGGAGAAGAGTAACAAGATATGAAACTATATCTAACATATACCTAAACATGGGAATTTTTTCTAAATCAGTTCGTTCAAGTTACAATTCCCATCTGGTCTAAAGCCAGGCTCACATACAGCAGTTGAGATAACTTACTTAAATGCATTGGTGTCTCTGTAAAAGTAGAGACATAGCTGTAGGAATGACTGAAACGTATTTTCATTCACTGTTCAGATAATTTTGTTAAAGAACTAAACTGCAAGGATGTATTTGGTTTATAATACTGGAGATATAAAGAACTAAATTATCTAGAAAAATGTCCCTCTGATATATTTTCAGTCACACATACAAGTGAATTTTTTTTCTAATGTTCTTTGAAGGTGCCCTACTTGCTTGAGCAGACCGAGAGGAAATCTAACACCCCTTCCTCCGTTTCTTTCCTTCAATGCCTACACACTAGACACAATGCAAATCTGGACTGTCGCCTTGGTAGTCTCACTACCAACTGCTACTGGATCCTGGAGAACATAAAGCAGATGGAGCACATTACCAACAACTTGTTTTGCCAGCTAGTCAATCAGTTGAAAACATCTATGATCTAACTATATTTTTTAGGGGAAAGTTGCACAGGACAGCATTACAGCTTATTAGTAGACAGAGCACAGGAAGGTACAGGTGAGGAAATCAGAGATAACCTCAACAGATTTCTGTTCTACACAAGTGACATTCAGAAGAAAGGGATTTCATGCGCTTTTCAAAAAAGGCATTGCTAAAAATAAATAGAAAACCAATTCAACTTCAGTTCTCTAACTTAGCAAGTGTTCTTAACGACAGTGTGACTATTTTCAGGGCAATATCACTGATTGCTTTACCATACCCATGAAATATTATTATGTAAGAAAGTAGGAGCTGTATCGGACAGTGTAACAACTCCAGCCTGATCAACATGCTTCTGAGAACTGTATTGCAAACAGAAGCTTCATTGGGAGACAAAGGTGCACCAAGACGGAAGCTGTGAATGCAGGACAGCTCTTATACTGAGTTATCTGTAGGTTTCCAAAGCAAGACCCATCAAATTGTCTGTGCCTTCTAGGCCCTCCACAACTAGAAAGCCACAGCATTGGGAAGAAATGTCTAAATTTTCACTCTCTCATGGGTCTGTAAAAGATGTTGCATTAGCAGAAGTTAAGATTCCGTTTGTAAGAAGAAACTTGGCAGGAAAAACACATACTTGTTAGAAGTCTGTCCCCCAGTGAAGCACAGGCAGAAGCACATTAACCATCATGCAGCATTAGCTTCAAAGGCAAAAGAGTTCTGGCACCAATTTCACTTATGATTACGATATACTACAAATAATTTGTACAAATAATTCTTGTCTAGTCTTGGTCATAAATATTTATTTTCAATAGAATATAGAATCGCTTTTCATGTAATGATACTGCTGGGTCTGACATGCAAAAACTCTATCAGTTTTTGCAACTGACTTGTACAAGATGCACAGAAGCACTTGCTAACAATGGGAAAGCAGCTTTACACCCTTATGCTTTGATTAAATAGCAATCATGTTATTTTGCTGTTTTGCTCACCATGTATCATACACATCTGTCATTTCAAAGAGAATTTATATCTACACAAAACCTCAAATGGGACTTGAAGGAGAAGAGGGGGTATGGGTGCAAGATTCCTAATCTCATCATATTTAAATTTCTGGAAAGACAAAATTCCCTTTTGAGCGAAATAAATTTTGTTTAAAAGCACGTGCACAAACACAAAACCCAAATAATATTTCAGCTTTTTAAAATGCATGGAAAGAACTGAAATCAGAATAAGTCTGGTATTTTAAATTTTGTTTGTAATTAACAAAAAAAGATCAATCAGCTGCAAAGCAAATGGAAAGGAAAATTAGCATCTTCAAATTGTTCATTAGCCCAGACTGTAACAAATATTTTTGTGCTTTCTGCATTAGCCTCCATTTTCTTTTAGTCTTAGAGCAAATTTTACAAAAGCGTTGTGATCAACAAAATGCATCATTTCTTATAAAACCCTGACATGATTTAGATGCCAGGTTTCTTTCTTGAGGTTCTTTTTAATCTGCTCTTCAGGTCCTTATTTATGGTCTTCTTTAGATATATGTGCCTCTTAGCAAAAAGCAAAATTTCCTATCATGTCCTGGCTGGGTCACAAACTATTAAATTCATTACTTATCACAAACCATGGGTTAACTTAGGCATTTAAAATGTTTACGAAAAAGCGCTGTGAATTTCTTCCTTTTGTGCATCAGTCAAACTCCAAACCCACTGCATTTCTGTGGGTGTACAAGCAATTTGAATCTCAGCAATTTTCTGTTAGTCAGTATTACCCTTTATTTCCAAGTAGTGGGGAACTCAACTAAAAATTATGATGGGCAAACTCCAAAGGCTTTTGGAGCTTAAGTTTGGTTTGGATGTTGACTCATATGCTGTTAAACACTGCTGCAGAAGTAATGTTCTCCATTGCATTAGACCAGTTTTTGCTAAGCCTTTGATAACTGCCCTTGTACACGGGTCTGTGGAAGGTCTGCAGAAGCCACAGGTGGATTCCCTACTGCATTCTTGAAGCCCAGCCAGTCTCACACTAGCACAGAGGATAACATCTGGCCACTGCAGATCACTTCAGAAAACTGCTTCTGATTTCAGTTTTTGATACATACTTCTTTAAATGACGCTGGAGTGACGGAGGGCTTTCTTTTCACTCCCCTCATTTGATTCACTTGACCATAGTACTGACACGTGTGAGGATGTAAAGTTTTTAATCTGCAGCGTGTCTCTCACATTAAGAATGCTACAGCGCAGCAGGAGATTATCATCGTTCCCACCTTTCAGTGAGGAATAAATGTTGCAATCAGGAAATTTACACCACTGTAAAATCTTTACAGGACTGACTGAAATAAGCTCCAGCTTTGTGGTGGTGTGTGCATGAAGATCTTACCGAGTTTGCAAATGCCCTTTTAAACAAGCTGAAATTGAGCCAGGCACTCACAGCTACCCACTGATGAAAATAAAGTGTCCAGTTAAACTACCGGTAATGACATTAAACATCAAATTAAAATAAGAAGAACACTAAAGCATAAAATTAATGACTTTTGTGAAACACAGCTGTTTGTCAGATGTTATCTGAGGTGGTCATTTTAAACAAGCTGGGGCTGGTCCACCACTTACAGTTAGCCCTATGCAAAAGGAATTCCCTTTTTTTGTACCAATTTTCAACTTTAGTGCAAAGTCAGATCACCAGCTCCAGCTCCCCAGATACGATTTCTGGAAGGGTCAGACACACTCCACACTGTGCTACTACATAATTTTCTGCAAAGAAAGAAGATCTGGAGCTACTGCATACTGTATTCCAACTATGCAGTAGATATACTGGCTCGCTTAATTCAGACCATGGTTTTGTTTAAAGGATAGAAATTAAAATAAATGAGCTGACTGACAGAGAAGGTGAGCATGAGAGCAAGTATGCTCACTAGAAATACTGCTGAGGTTATTCCTAACTATCACAAATGGAGACACACTGAAACAGCCCACATAAATCCCCTCCAGCTGAACAAATCAGAAATGCATGTAAGAGAATTAAAAGCTTTTCATTCCTCTTTTTTTCAGGAAATGCTACAGCCCTGTTGTTAAGGAACTTCAACAGACAGGAAAAACCCCAACCTCCTCAGAGTCTAAAGGAAGATAAAAAAGTTGTCAGTGAGTTCACAGATTCCCAGGGTGTGCACATGCTGCAGGATACAAGGGCTCCGTACAGCCCCGTTAGCCTGGCATGCCTCAGCTTTCTGAAGAATTTTAATTTCATATACAAATTATCAAGGAGGATTCTCTGAACCAAAACCCAGAACAGAGTGAATCTGAAATAGCTCTGTGCTCTGAAAATGCCTTAGTAGAAGCTTTTTAAATGCTTCGCACAGTCATATGCACAAACGTCTGTCCTTAGGAAAACGGTGGTGGAACAAACTACAGGGATAGAATTATGATCCTGAAGTACTCAGTTGGAAAGAGAGATAAGCAGAAGGAGCAAGGCTCACCTTTTGGTGATTGGCAGTGACTTTTAACAGCTTGAATCTTGACACAAGCACCTCAGCTAAATGCTTGTCCCTCACAACGATTCACAGGAATGACCTGTCATAACCAGACTAATGACCAGAAAGAGAGAAAGGAAGATAAAACTCGCTTCTAGAGAAGTGCTCTTTATTGACATAGTGTTGGTATATTATATGTGGGAGATACATACATTTTTATGTATATATATATAGATATGTATCTAGATAGATTTTTTTTATATATATATATATATGTGTGAATGTTGTCCTAGATGAAATGGAAACTGGAGTATACCAGGACAGTAGTCCAAAGCTTTCCATCAGGGTGCAACATGGGATATTTCCCAAGCTGACTTCCTGAGAGTTTCTTTAGTTTTATTGTGGAAAGCATTTTAAGAAGAAAACTTACTGCTTTATAGTCTGTTTTGGGATTACTATGACTGGATCACTAGAATTAGACCTAACATAAAAATGTCAGCTGAAGTCACTGCAAGGTAGGAGCCCTTACACTAGTATCTCATTGCCCTCTGGCTAAACAAGGCTGCAGACTAGACTGCAATACACTGGGATTTCATTTGCCGTCACTAATATCAATTCTTCAGTGGCCAAACTTCTATGCTTGACGTCAGAGATGGGCTAGGGGCTTGCTTTGATTATTCTATTCAGCAAGCCAAAGGCAAGTGCTCTCACAGCTTCCCACAGAAGCTTTATAATCTGTTACAGTTGCTTTCTTCATCTTGCTGTTTTACTTGATGCCATAATTATTTTCTCATTTCTAAATTCACTATTAATTTTAATTAAGCTCATCTACAGTCATTAGTTTAGCTAATCTATCTTCACTTTCAAACACACACACACACACACTCCAGTCTTCATTCTGGTGTAGCATTGGCATGGAAAGTTTAATGCAGACAGGCAGAAAGATCCACATATGTAGTGAATAAAAGGGCTTATAGATGCAGCTGGTTGGGGATTTTTTAATTAAGCTTTTCCTATCCAAAAAAAAGCCAATTAGTTGGGATTGAAAGTTTTCAGAGACCTATATCCTATTTAATAAAATTTTAATCTGAAGTTTCCTCTGGTGAAAAGTAAAGAATAATCGCTAGCTAATGCAAATCAAACTTAGAGGTCAAATCTCATCTATGACAGAAGAGGTACTGAACATGCTGCATTTCATTACAAGAACAGCTCTGAATCCACAAATGCCAGCATCACCATGAAGCTGCTTGAGATCTAGTTTTCAGGAGACACTTGGAATTTCATTCAGCACTAGGTCACAAACATCAAATCTCTGAATGTTTTTCATGCAGCTGAAGTCCTCTTCCAAGTTATCCCTCAATTTTCTTCCACAGTTATACTTTTATGGAGAACTAAATGAGTACATAAAATGCATTCTTACTATTATTATTATGACTATTATTATTTTGTGCGATCTCCTGCTCACAGATTTTAAGTGATGTGTCAATATTTGAGTAGGGCATAATGTTTAGCAAGGAAGTACTAACCTTGTCTGTGTCCTGCGTATGAAAACAAGCATTCTTGTTTAACTAACAACACAATCAATATCGATTAACCACTTCACCAGCTGCTGAATCAGAGAATATTGCCTATAGATTGCATCAATGCATCGTTTACTTTTATACTTTGCTACTTCAGCTTCTCCTTCGAGCCACAACAATTATTTTATGCTTGCGCTGTCCCTGTCAGATTCTTCTGTTTACAGTATTCTGCAGAGTAACAAGGAGTTGCCAAGGTGGACAACGTTCACACTATGTTATCATCTGATGTCCTAATAGTTACTGGGAGCAGATGTTTCAGAAGATGATTAAAAACCCTACAGGAAGCAGATGTGAGACAATCTGCTCTGCATAACTCACATGCAGAACTATAACCAGTCCACAAAGCTTATCTATATTCTCAGAGCTTGAAAAAATCAGGCAGTATCAGCACTTATGCATATGTAGCCTTGCCACTCTTATCCTGTCAGAGCCTTTCCATTTTTTTTTCTTTCCTCACAGCTGTTTCCAATGTCCATCCCAGGAACACACTTCACCTACAAACACCTTTTCAGATATTCAGATGAATATGCAAATATCAAAACAGGTTTAAGAATCTTTATAGTGTTCTGTTTAACTATGAACATACTTTCAGCAAAGTTACAAGATTACCCAAAATGAAAGTTACCATATTATTTAGTAAAGCAAGGCAGAGGCGAACTGGTATGATTGTTTTCATTATATATGGAAGTAATGTCTGTAATCTTGGACTAACAGATCATCTTCAGGTCTGACTCTTCTGGGTGAAAGAGTGAAACTGCATTAAATAGGCATTTTCATAAATGTTACTGTTTATGGTGATTCCATGTTTCACTTCCTATAACCTCCACTTACTGTCAATATAAAATAATTCTCCAGGAATTGTTACAATTAGAATTCAACATCACCTGTTCTCTTTGGAGGGAGATGAAATATGTGGATTGCAGCCGAATACTCTGAGGACTGTAAGACTCACATATTCATGTTTTCGATTTTATAAACATCTCCAGAGGATAATAAGACAAAATAGAATTTACTTATTTTTACAGCCTGTTCTAGGTCCTCTATATTTTCAAATTCATCATAGATGAATTTTTTTTCCTTCAAATCATTTGAAACAGATCCAAGGCTGCTTGAACATGAGTTCCAGCACACATATTTGGTTGAGAGACAATTTAAACGCTTTTTGGTGATACAGAAAATGCCCTTTTACTTGTGCACCTTTCAACTATGTTACAGATATTGGCACAATAATATCCCCAAGCTTTAAAATGATTACCCACTTACACAGCCTCACAAACACAGAGGAAGAAATACAAGGCAGTCAGCCTTTTCTGGCCCCCCCAAATCCATCTCTCTGTTGTAGATTTACATGCATGTGCAGAGACCCTCTGAACTGGCCAAGAAGGGAGGAGTGAGCAGAGGGTGCATTATGAACACTGGGAGAAATGTCAGCATTTCAACCTAAGAGCATATTCTGTTGTCATGACAACATGATGTAAAGTGTTTTCTTACAGAAAACGATTGCAATGTAAATGGAAAAGAAACATTCAGTTAATACAGCAAATTCAGATGATATGTTTTATGAGGTTGTGACATGGATTAAAACACAACATCTATTACCATAAACAGATTTTTTTCTTTTTTTAATCCCATACAGAGCAAATGCTTGTTTCACAGAAATGGGGTTCTGTAAAAATTTCATTTATCATTAGAAATGAAGTTTAGAAAGTACACTTTAAAAAAAAAAAAATCACATATTTTCTACCAGATATTCAGAAAATGTATGATGGTTTGCTCCCTCATTTTCTATTTAAACTACTGATTTAAAGTAGCTTGATGTTTTATGCAATATCAAGGATCTGTTAAGTGCGGTAGAAACACTTAACGTGTCACTGGCCTCCAACCCTGTAATTGCAGCGGTCAAAGGGTAGATAAAGGGAATATCATTATCCCATTTCAAAGCGGGAGCAGAGGCACAGGGCATGTGAAGCCAGAGGCTGAAAAGTCACATGAAAAGCTTCCAGCCGTGTTGTGAATTGCATCAAGATTACTGTAGCCCAGTTATGTAGTTTACAATGTCAATCTCATCTCATGCAAAGAGAGGAATTGGTGACTATTTTCCCTCACACATTCACTGATGTTTGCAGTTATTAAAGCTTGCATCACTTAGTCCTACATAAAATGTTAAAATTTTTGTTATTGCTTGGAAGTGTGACCCATGCCTTAGGGCATGCACTGGAACAGAACAGTGGGGGCAGACATACTGAGGCGGTCCTTGCGGCCCTTGCTCACTGGCCATTAAAATGAATAGATTACATCTCCCACAGTGGCAAGAGAGAATGTATTTTTATGTCAGTCTAAGTGACCTTGTATCACTTAAATGGAGCTGGAGAATTTCTCCTTGCACCCCACACTTCCACAATAAAGACATATTTATAAAAGGCAAAAAATCTTGAGAAATGTGTCAAGCTGGCTTTCTTTTCTGCTTTGCCAATACAGCCTGCTGTACACAACAAGCTAAAATATTTAATAACTAATGAATTAGAAGACTTGGATTTGAAATCTTACTTGACAGCTCGCAAACAGTATGGTTCTTCAAGAATAAATAAAGAAATACGCCCCTAACCTGCCTGCTGCCTCTGCAGAACAAGTCTCAGCAGCCAAAGGTTCATCTTGGCTACAGCTGACCACTAGAGTAACATCCCTTGGCATTTGGTATTGCGATGATTTATTTGGTAGTTTGTGGGAGTCAGCAGAGATTGAAGTCCCACAAGGGCAGACACCAGCCTGCACAGACAAGGAGATGCCATCCGCTGCTTGGAGTGCACAAAGACAGCGAGGTAGAGGAAAGCAGCAGGTCTTGGTCTGCAGCTGTCGCCCTAGTGTCACTGTTACACCCTTTCTGGTGGGACTTCATTAAAAACAGGGGACCTGGAGAAGCAGGAACATCAGAGAAGAGATCACGTTCATGCCAGTAAATGCAGAAAGCAGTTTGAGACCACTGCTGTGTGACGAGCACGAAGTAGTGGGACACACTGGGCACTGCCTGTTGACAATGACTTCACACTCAGATTTGAGGGGATCCAGCATCCTACAGAATCAAACCTCAATGCTTTAAATAAACTGCAGCATTTAGATCTAAAGTCCCTTAGAGAAGGAGGGCTGAATTCAGTTCTGTTTGAAATAGGCAATAAAAATGATTTACTGGAAAGGTACGTTCTGAGTAGATTCAGCAATTCTGATATAAAAGATTACTTGTCCTGTTAAAAGCTTACAAGTTATTTGTCATCTCAACGCTCTGTTCCCTACAATGTCAGCTTCTGGAAAGCTGTGAACTCCCAGGTAATGAAACAATTCAGTCTATATTAAGAAAAGTATCTTGCATACAGAATTATGTCTTTGCAACCACTTCTAGAAAGTGATCATTTTCTCCTTACCTCTTTAAAAAATATGTCTGTGAGCTCTGTATTACATGAGGTATGATAAAAGTGGGATGTTAAGACTCCTTTGAGCCACCTTTCCCTTTGCAGTGACGGCAACTGCCAGCGAAGCACAGTGGGGTTGTCAACCACCCTGGAGCCCTGAAAAGACAGCATGAGCTTAGAAAAGCTTTCTAGATGTGCAGCATAGGGAATGTGCATTGAAGCTGCCTGTATGTCAGATGTGTCTTACTGCAGCCCTGTCAGACTGGAAACCTTCCTAGGTGATACGTTCATTGAAGGGCCATGTCCTGGTTTCAGCTGGGATAACACTGGCTCTGACACTGCTAAGACCTCTCTAACAGTTTTTAGCAGGAAGGCTGCTGTGTGCCATGGCCTCAATACTACATTAATGAAAATCACAGGTCATTTCTTATTCTTCTACTGTAACCCATATGATCTTATCCCAGTTCCAATTTTGTCCTCCAATTCTCTTCCTGAGTGAAAAGGGCCATATTTGCTTTCTTCTATCTCTTGGTGACCTTATGTTATGAGGATTATAAGCTCTATCATGTGGAAATACTGCTTCATCCATGTCTGTACAGCACCTAGCACAAAGGAACTCCTCAGGGCAGGTAGCTTCTCTAAGGGTTACTGGAATATAATGATAAGCAAGTGTGTCTTCCCCACACACTGCTGAGACTAACAAAATGATTTTAAGAAATCCCAGAACATTCTTAGTCAATGATACATTCCTCACATGAGTTCAGAATCTTATCTGCTATGAAGGATGTTTGAAAAGGAAGTTTTAATGCTACTTCCTCTTTGGAGTATTTTAGAGATAACATAATTCAGGGAACATTGCTGTGGCCTACCCATGATTTTTGACCTAGAAACAAGATTGCAGAATACGAACCAGCTCCTCCATCTGCTGTATACACCAATAAACTTCCCCAAAAGAGCAATTCAGTTAACTGAACTGATCCCCATACCATTATTGTGATGGTGGGCCTCTACAGGTGGTCTTCTAGATCACATCAAAGACAGCTTGGTTTTCAGACGCAAACATGAGGTTAGGTCAAACTGGCAGGTAGAAAAACACAGCTTTCTACTTGTAAATTCTGTCAACTTGATCGGGGCTTGTTGAGAAACAACCCCATGACACCATTTTAGAAAGGAAAATAGAAAGAAAACACAGATTCACTGTTCTGTTTACTTGAGATTTGAACTTTTAAAGGCATAACTGTGAGAAAAAGAGAGCACAAAATAGACTCAAAATTATTATCTTATCTCTGTGGTCACACCTGTGGCGCTGTTGACACAAGGCTACATTGAAAGAGATTATCAAAGTTGTAGCTAACCTTTGTATCTTTGTAGCATCAAGTGAATGTCAAAGTCAGCATCCCAGGCACAGAAGATCATATTTACTCTGTTAACTGCATCAATAATATCATAACACCTTTTCAACATACATCTCTGAAATACAGCTTGTGAGAAGGAAGATTGCTCACTGGAACAACAAACAAAGAAGCACAGAGAGACTTCGCTAGAAACAGAGAACTTGAGTTATGCCATTGAGATCAATGGAAATTGAGAGGAAAGCCTGAATAAGAAGCCTGGGATTTGATCCTGAGCCAGCTTACACAATTTTCAACAAATTGAATTTTTACAATCTGGTGGAAGCTCTAATTATGTTGTCATAAAGAAAAAAAAACTCAGCACTGCAGAAATCTTATTTCTGAAGCTCTCAAAGAGGCATCTATAAAGGATTTTGTTCTGATAACAGACAATATATGAGGTGTCAGATTAGAGAGTGCAATGTGGGACATGCCACCTCCATCATCTGTCTGACAAGGAAGCAAATAAACAGTTGGCTGGCTTTTATTAAGTTGTATTAAGGACCACAGTTTCAAGCTCTGACCTCTTCATTTAGATAAAGTTCCCACAGAAAAGAACAATTAAAGGGTGTATTTCATACAATGGTAAAAATACTCCCTTATTCAAAATGAAACATAGGTTTAAATGCCTTAATTTATGAGATAACAAACATCAGACTTAATAGTTATGTTTCCACTTCAAACATTTCAAAGTGCTCAACCTTCCAAGGAAATGGAAGTTCTCACTTGAACAGATCTGTTCAAAGCCTTCTGGCATAACAACTGGAGTGTCTAACACTTAAACTATGAGGAAATCTTCATTACTAGTAGTATCCACTGCAGCATCAAAAAGACGGCATTTTTAGAGCCAACACAACATGAAAGTAAAAAGCCAACAGAAGTAACACCTGATAGGTGTTGCCTAACCCCCCCAGAAAGCTGGCATAATAGATGCCATCTTCATCCAGGAAATAATTCCTTTCAAAGACTTGCTTTAGTTTGTGAAAAACATTAATATTCACATGAAATATTTTCTTTTATGATTTTCTAATTTTTTTTTAATTTGTTTTTAAAGGAAAACATGTATTTCTGGCCTGAACTCCCTAAGAAATTCCTTTAAAATCAGAAACAGACTTTCATTTCAGCGGTGTTTTAATGATATTAGACAGAAGAACTGTCTGCTGTGGAGAAGGTAATCAGTATTCACTGCCAGCTGAAAGGTGTCGGTTAGGCTGACATATTGACAATGCTGTGTTTCCACACGTCTAGTTTTAATTCCAAAGCACAAATTGGTAATGTAAAACCATATATTCCTAGGGCTGCATTCTCACTCAAAACTGGCCATATTTGGTCAGACTAAAATGTGTCACTTGCCCCATACCTTTAAAAGACTAACAAAAAGTACAGGAATTTAACAAACCAAAGCTTTTTTTTTTGGTGCATTCTTCCACCGGTGTGGTTTCCTGACCAGAGGTGGTATCACAGAGCGTGTTGTTACAGCAGAGCCTGGGTGTAGAGTACACCTTTAATTTGGGCTTACATTGCTATTGCAAACATGAACTCTTCACACACAGTGGGAGCGGAGCCCGGCTGTTCGCCCTGAAGCTTACAATACAGACAGGATTTAGTGAAACAAGTTTATATAAATGAGTACAACAAGGCATCCATTCACTTTAAACATTTGCATAACAGTCTCTGTCTTTTGGCTCACGCCGTGAGTGATGAAAGCACCACAACAGCAGGGCAGTGAACACACAGGAATTGGAAGATTTAAGGGAAAAATCAAATGTTACATTTTTCTGTTGACCAAGATCCTCTATATATACACAGTTTATTTACTTGTACTAATACATTTTAAAGACAGATCTCTGAGAGAAGGGATACCACATAGCCAGCCAAGAAGCATGCAAAGGATGAGCCTTACACCTCAACTGCATGGAGCAGAATGCTCGAGGAGGAACAGCTTACTGAGAGAGAAAATGAACAGAGAAAGAGTAAGCAAGAAGTTTTGAGGATTATATTATATTAATCATATTACATGATATTAAACTATGGGGGCTGCAGTGTTTAAACACAAAATAAATCACAGAGTGTCCCAACTAGTTTCTAGCAATTTGCACCAGCTGCCCAGCACTGTCTGCTCCCAGGCAAAGGATGAGTGCCATCCCCCTGCCCCAGTGACTCCCCAGTTGGATACTGCATCACAGATGCTGGAACTGTGCAATGTCAACCATCCTGCCTGGCAGGACTGGAGTCTCTCCAAGGGCTGCAGCCTGTCCCAGCAAAGAGAAAGACTGGGCATTGGCTTCCTTCACTGTCAGTATCTCCATCTCATCCAACTTCCTCCTGAATAACCAAGCAGCCACTTGGGCATTCCACATGCATGCATTTGTACATGATGATGTCCTCTCTAGAACAAAAATCCTGCTCATCTTTTAAGTGCTACCATTTCACAATGTGTCAACATACTTTATTTTTGGTAGTAGCCCTTCACCTAGCACAATAAGACAAGTGTACTCACTCATTCCCTAGATACTACTTAAATAACATTCCTAGCAACAAGCATCCTTTGCCAGGAATGCAGAGAAATGCTACCTGTTCATCGCAATCCTCCCTGTTTAGCTGACAGGCTCATGAGTGCTGTGCACAGCATCCCACTCACTGCACCAGCACCACAGCAGGATGTGAGGCAGAAACATCCCATCTGCAATCTTGCTATGCACTGAAGAGCAAAAGGCCAGCACCTTTGGTAGGTTATCAGTGTGGCCAGGTGCTCCCCCTCCTCACTTAATACCAGATCATGATGTCCATTCAGCCCCTACTATATTTCCAGACTCCCCTTCTTTCTCCCCAGCAGATTTTTCTTGTGCATGTACCTGCTAAGAGGGCTTCACCCTTTTTATTACAGTTCAGTTCAAAGTAAATGTGAAACTCCCCAGTATGTTTGACTTGTGATCAGCAATTTGTTTCATGTGACAAGACTGCTGCTTCCAGGCAGTCTCATTATCTGCAGCAGAGATCAATGCAATATTCTACTTACCTGTGATAAGCTGCATCTTCAGGCCATAACAAAACCTATTTTATAAGGGATCTCTTGACTTTGTCTATATATCTAGCAGGTATAGACCTCTCATAAAATTAAAGTAACCTTTATACTCCAACAATAAACCTAATATACAGTTGTATACCCATAATGCCATCATAGATTTCATATTATTTATGGATTGCTCTTTCAGCTTTATTTCAGTAGTGATAACAACCTTAGCTATGTCCTGTATTGCCCAATGTATGTAGTTCTAGCTGCACCATCAGATCTGATGTGGTCCGATTTTCACATCCTGTATGGATAAAGCCTTATCAACCAAACCCTCCTGTCCTCTCTAGAAAACACCCTTAACTCCAGGTAGGGAGGAACTCGTTGGAAGTTGTGAAATACAGGTTTCAGCACCTGCAGAAAATTATATGAAAAATAAAACCACTGCCTATAGAAACACTGCATAGGGAAACAAACCTGTCATCTAGATCCTACTATTTTGCTGAAGTGCTCTCAGAACAGATTTCCACAGTTAACACTTTCTTCAGCATTCAGGAATGGAGGTACACAAAGGAAGAAAATTACATCTTCTCTTTCATTCCTTTTTATAGAAATTTCTCCACTTCCAATGTTAAATTGCTCATCTTTTCAATGAAAATGTCAGTGGAAAACTTGACATTCACTTCCACAGGTGGAGTCAGAGAAATCAGGGGAATGAGAGTTGGCCAAGTCTCTAAACCCTGTTAATACTGGCATTGTAATGCTGGAGGGACTGGACTGAAACCCACAAACAGTTAAGCAGACTAGGAGAGCACGTGGACATCAGAAGAAAGGCTGAATTCAGGGAAGACTTGGCCCTGGGATGCATGCAGTTCCTCTGTAACAGACAAGGTACTGACAGCACAGCATGGCAGCCTCAGCACAGGGGATGTAATCGCTCTTTTCCAAGGGGTGAAAAACCCCCAAACTACTCAGAGATGAAAAAAATACAGCAGTTAATTAAGCTAGGGCTTATTCATACATCTATACAGCAAAGTAGCTTGGTAAACATGTTGCTTTTGTCTGGCAATTAAGAGAAGCAGTTTTTACGACTCCAGCTGATTATCAGAGAATGGAAGGCCAGACCTTTTAAATGTCAGCACTGTTCTACCACCCTCCACATTTTAACAAAGTCGCAGTGTAAAAAGGACTAATTAGAATATTATGAAAAGGCACACATCCAAAGAGGATATGTGCTGCATTTCTGTACTGGAACCTGAAATTAATTACTTTGCGCTGAAGTTCAGATAGGTGTATTGGAAAAAGAAGACTTGATTAACCTGCTTGCTTGCAAGTTCTTTAGGGGTCACTAGTAATATTGTTTTTGTTATTTTGATTGACATTTCACTTTCTCTTAAGCACATTGTAATTTTGCTCTAAGCAATATTGAACTATATGGATGATCTATTTAAAATCTTGAAAGCATTTTCCAATTCTTTCCCCTTCACAACACATCTCTTGTTCTGCAAGCCTTTTTATAACACAGACATTAAAAACAGTAAAGATATAAGAGCATTCATAATGCATCATTTAGGTAATATGATTAATTAATGTGAACAAATTCATCATTTTATTCTGGTTATCAAGATGGTTTAAGCAACAGAAGATTTTCATCGAGCATGAAATTGGTGCCATGGACTACAGAGATCTGTTGGAAACGTACTTTGGAAGCGGTTTTGCACCACAAGTTATCCTGCATGTTTATTTTCATGCATGTGTGCTGTTTTACACATGCACTTATTAGAAAGACAAAGCTGTAACTGCTATCACCAGAGCATATACATACTTCACAAATTAATTATTTGGACAGAAACAACAAATTGTGGTTCAAAAAGCATTGCCAGAGTTTCTCTAATGTGAAGAAAGTGCAGTTAAACTGAACAATTTCTTTTCCTATTCCAATAATCTGTCCTGGTATTCTGAAATATTAATGAAAGAATAATTATTGCTGCTTATGGTCAAAATAAAATGCTGTTAACAGCACCTGATTTTATAGCGATTCCTAATATTTTCCCTTTGCAATTGTCTATTTGCTTGCACTTGGCTCCAGTTTATTATTGCCCTCAGTGTTACCAGAAAGGCACATTTAAAGAGAAAACACATGTCATTAGGATCAAAATTAGTCATAGGAACATTGATATTTAGAATAAGCAGAAAAAAACATTTTGGTTAGAAAATGCGGTATCTCACACCATGTCTGAACAGCCTGAGATCATGTTTATCCAAATCACCACTGGATGTGGAACCACATTTATGAAACAGATTTCACACGGAGCTCATGATAATCCTGCCCTGACTCTCTCCACAGCTGGATCCCCAAGCTGCTGGCCAGCAGGGAAGTATCTTTTGTAGAGATTATCTGTCAGCAGCAAACTGATGTTTAACTCGCAGCAAGACATTCAGACGTTACAGAGCACTGACTGCAGCAGACACCAAAGAATGACAACTTCCTTCATCCCTTTGCCTTGCAATTGTGTTCTTTTAACACTTTAATAGTAGCCCAGTACTAACCTTACCAGGAAGCAGACAAGTTCCCCACCAAGCTTTGATGAGCTGCCTGGGGCCATCCACTCAGTTGAAATTGTAATTGCAATTGTAATTACAGGACCAAGTAAAAAGGAAAGTGAGGTAGACATGCGGTGATATTCTCTTTGCTTCAAGCTTTTATTTTTTTTTGAATTAAAACTAAACAACCTCTCCCTCCTAAGAAAATGTCACACTTGAAAATGTAAAACCCTGGAGTGTTGCTGGATGTGCCCGGGCTGCAGTCCTCAAGCCTTCACATCTTTTGAGATGTCTTGGCATTATAAACAAGAAGAATACCACATTAATAGGACTCAATCTACCTAAGCTTTTTCAACTAATTCTTTTAAGTGTGGTCCTAGTGCAAATGTTGGGGTTTTTTAATATTAAAAGAACAGGGAAATGTAAACTCTATGTATTTCTTCACAATAGTTTAATTGTAGCATTTGTGCAATAATTGCTGGGAAAATAATTTTCAGTTTAACCCGACAGTGTAAGAAAAGTCTTGTATTAAGGCATGTTATAATAAAAGCAGAAATTCATATTTTGTTTTTGACATTTTGCTCCGTGTTTCCTTTCATTAGAAACAGAAAAAAATCAGGATGATCCTGAGCTTCTGCATCAAAACCAGAGGCTATTCCCAAAACTCTTCACCACTGTAAGGTCTCTAACCTACAGCTAACACAGGCGCATGAATGATTCAGGCTCTGTCATGAAATCCCACCCTATGTCCTATATTCTCAGAAACAATGTTTGCCTATAATTGGGTCACCCTGAAAATACACATACAATTCCTGCTGCATAGGATAAGCTTAGAAGAGAGAACCTTTCTTGCTTAAACAGGCAAGCCATATACTAGAACCATCATTCTTTCTCTTCTGTTATAGAATGAACAGACAGACAAGACTGGATTTTTCTCAGGGTAATCTCCACAGCATGACTTTGTATATATATATATATATTTCTAAGAGCAATATATATATATATATATATACTCCTCGTATACTCCTATATATATACTCCTCACTCGTGAGTGATTTCAGCAAGTCATTTCATTGTCATTGCCCGACAAGTCAGTAAGACATAGCAAGTAACAAAGCCCATCAATTTTCAGTATAATGCAGGTTCACTCCAGCATACCTTCCCAATTTTTAATGCACCCTACCCTTGAGCATAGCTATCTGCTATTACAGGTGAGGCTGCACAAGCATATGGTGAGTGGAGGCCCAGTGAGCTGGAACATCCTGTTTCAGCTGATATTCTGCAGAACTGTTTGGCTACTGGAGCTCGGCAATATATTTTGATAGGCTTGACTATGCAGCTATAGATCTAGTTTGCTTCCCACTCGGATATTGTTCATGCTTCAGTTATCATGCACAAAATTAGCAATAAGTAGTATTAAGCAGAGCACTCTGTATTGCAGTTCTGCCCAAGAGGGCTGATAACAGATCCCAGTCTCTTCATGTTTTTTGCCTTTACAGGAGGCTGAGTGACTGCTTCCCTGGGAAGCAGAAGCACATAAGTATTCTGAGCTTTATGTTAATGCAATGTCTGTCACATCCCTCTTGCACCTTCACTGGGAGCTTTCAAAGTCTTGGTGGAAATACTAAAATGGAAGACCTGTCTGTTAGTGCTTTTTCAATGGGGATGCTATGATGGAGAATTAAGTAGTGAGGATATTTTAGCAGCTTGCCATGCATAAAAAAATGCATGATCTTCCGAACACTACCGCTGGTAGCAATTAGCATGTATTTACAATACTTCTATGAGTAACTGCATTCTTACCTGGTTATTGCAGGACACATAAATAACCTTCCAGCTAGATGTGCTACAAGCCCACAGATTTCTTAATTTAATGCACCCTCAGTACATTAAGAACAGTAAGAATCATCTACAGCTTTTATAGCACCTTGTAAGCAAGTATCTTCTAATTTTCATCTTGGATTAGCACCCATTCCTCAGTGAATGAACTGCACTGTCAGTTATCTGAAACCCATGAAAGAACTGAGAGATACTCAAGAGCTTCAAGCTCTGGGGACATGCAGTCTATTGAGTTCTGAGCCTCTAGGGCTTCTTGAAAAGATCTTAATGGGATCCAACATGGGCAACTTTGATTATCCTGAGCTATTTCAAAGATGTAGCAACCAAAACACAGCAACCATGAATCTGAAAGGCAGCTGACAAATCTAGAAGAGAAGTAGATTTTGCTAAGATTCAAAAGGAAGATTTATATGTCAGATGACTGACTATATTTCAGAAGCTGTCATTTCTAGGAACATCAGTTGGAGACACTATTATTTATTACTACCTATACAGAGCCCCATACATATTACAATGTATGTCTAGAGTAAGCAAAGACAGACAGCACCAAAAAAAAGACAGAAAGAAAAGAAGTAGGAGGGAAGGGAGAGCAGTTTCATATATATAAATAAAGTGCTTTCTTAAGACTTTGAATACATATTGCCTTTGAACATTTAGGTTTACTTTTCCATCTCAGCTCACAAGTTAATTTTGTTTCTGAGTTTCTATGTACTATTCTTGAGAATATATTTTATTTCTTTGCATGAGAATCATATTATCTTGAAGCAATTACAAACTTAATTTATAGTAAACATGTTACAAATAAATTCTGGAGTTGTTCTTGAGGGCTTTCCAAGAGCCCTGCTATCCCAAATTTCCTTCTGTCAGTACAGCCTGTTGCTTAGAGTCTCTCAACATCCCAGGTTTCTTTCTTGCTTAGAGAAACAATTGCATACATTATTGAAGATGCCATAGCAGAAATACTACATTATTTTGTTAACACACTGCATGTTAATGGCATTCAAGTATAAAGTTATCAGCACATCACAAATATCAACCTTGAAAAGATTAAAAATTCAAAGAATACTAAATCACCCCATGTAGGTGATTGAAAGTGATTATAAATTAATGAACATCACAAAAGTTGAAAATTGAAAGTTCTTGAACAGGTAATATAAACATCTGAACACTGTCACAAAACAGGGGAGAACAGACCCATCTCTGATGCCACCATCTTATTTCATCTTTGCTGAGCACTGGTACCTGGTTTTAACAAAAAACATAACCAGAAGTTTTCAGAGAGCATTACTTCTCTGGAGCCTTAGCTTTGGTTTTCAAATGATTCAGCTCTTTTGTCAGCTGCCACAACTCTGTAAAGGCCTCTCCTGTCTCAGTTTATATTGGACCTCTAAAAACAAGAAAATGGTTTCGTGGGCTAGAGGAAATCATTTTGCTTCTACTTCCTCAGCAATTCCAGGTGCTGAGGTTTGCTACAGTTTTCGGTTTGTGTCAAGTCTTGAAAACACCAGCTCCTTGCTGAGGGAGTAAACTAGCAATCAAAGAAGAGACTCTCCCACTGATGTCTATTGAGAAAGCTGCAGCTAGAAAGCAGAAACTGTGACCTTTTCATGCTGGGTTTGGACTTTTTGGGGAGCCAGGTTTGGGGATGACACTTATGGCAGCACTCCCTGTAGCATCCTCCACCCACCCCACCATGGTTTTCAACTGACTCCCCCTTTTGTAATTAAGGTGAGCAGGAAATAAAGCTATTAACAAGAACATAAGCAAAGACCATTGATTTTTATGTTGTTCTACATACACAAAGGCAAACAATAGACCTGAAAACAGTGGGACCTTTGTTACATATGTTCAAAACAAGTGCGTGTTACAATAAATAAATGGCACAGACTGTTGGGTCCTATTAGTGACATTCCATTTACTGTGCTTTAAGATTCAAAACAAAACAAAGTCCAAGTCTTGCTCACAGGATTGTGCCCAGCATTCCTTAGAGAGCTAGAAATTCATATTATCCATCCCTTTCATGGTGACTGTGACACACTTTTCTTATTATAACAGCTTTCAAATTCAAATATAATTTTAGCCGGTTTCTAGCAGAATGTCCTTGGTGAACAAGGCATTCACACCCAGATTTTAAATTGTTGTAAGGATTTAGCAGCATGCAATCTGCTGCTATTAGCAGATGATAGGGTGTTTGCTATCAATACTCTGCCAAACCGTACGTAACAACGGGACACTGACATATAACCTGGATGTACACGCAGGCTTAGCAACAATACTGTTGTAGCTGTATCTGTACAAGCAAGGCAAGTTTCAACAGCAGAGGAAATTACTATTAGCCTAGATGATATAACTGAGGGGAAAAAACAGACAAGATTTAAGGTATGTGAGGTATTCTTTAGGCCTATTCTTCAGACACTGATTACAACAAGTTAAAGAAGCGGTGTGCAAACCTTATTTCTAATCATAACAGTTAGCTAAGTTAAATACATGGCCTTCTCTCAAGAAACCCTTCTTTGCAAGTTGCTTTCAGCTTTAAAACTGTGATCTCTCTCGTTTGCAGTGCCAAAATATTTAATACAGGGACAGATTATTAGTTTGCGTGCTGCATAATAAATTATGCTAAACAAAATGGATTAATGTCTTCTTATAATATTCATTAGCCATGATGCCTTGTTATCCTGAAGCCTGTGTGCTGAAAATAGCAACCAAAAAATTACAACCAAACGTTGTACATTGACTAGTCAACTGCTCTTAATGGAGCAGAGAACTGGGCAATCCAATCTGACTGCAATAATAGCAGTTTTGATCAATGGTGACCATGAAGTAATAAATATAATGTAGATTTCTTATGAACAAATAAAAAACTTTAGCCATTAAATTAACTACTGCATTTATTTCGTTAGTCTTTGCTTGTCCTTACCAAAAAGGGAATCTCACTGCTCTGAGAATCTAAAACCTGTGCATTTCCAGCTACATCACTGTGCTTTGAAATATTTATAATTGAAAGTAACTGATAGAATATAATGCAGCATTTATCACCTTGTGCAGGTGACACAAGGCATATAGAGAAACGTTATAACAAATGTTTTATTTAAAGACAGACTTAAAAAGTCTGGGGGAGTAATTGCCAGTTTGTCAGCTGAATCACTTTATCCTTTAGAAGAGCTTTTTGTCATTATATTAGATAATTCCCAATGTCAGTGAAGGCCAATTTATAGGGTAAATGCACCTCAGTGTCACTGCATTCTGTTAATGAATATTAAAATATTATTTGGGGGCTTTTTTTTTTTTACAGAAACTGTTATTCTTCCTATTTTGATGGGCATTAAGTGGACATATGCATCAAAAAGCTGTTTCTATGATAAAAAGCACCAGGATCTCTTTTTTAATTCTCCCTTCTTTCCCATACATTAAAAACAATAAATAAAATTGTCTACTCATTAACTTGTTAGTATGAGAAAATACTTAGATATAGTGTAGAAAAGCCTTAATCCTAAACCTGAGAATTTGTACTTATCTTAATGGAATTGTCTGAAACAAACAGCTGGCAGAACTGGACCCTTTGGGCTCAGTACACAGTATTTACACAACTATACCGGTATATTGCCAAAAAGCAGACTGGCTAAACAGCATTTCTAATACTTGTAAATCAGTCCAGGACTCTCTGGTATATTTTTAATGCTTACATTCCCTTGAAAGAAAGACATTCTGCTTACATTTAATACACTGACATATTCTAATCCTTAAAATGTGGCACAATCCACCTTTGAACATGAGAATAAAAAACACCTCAAGGATGTTGCTTGAGTTCTTTGGTGTAACTGAGCAGAAATGTAAAAGATTTACTGGATCAATTAAATACTACGAACTTTATTCCCTGATAAACTATTTCAATCTGTATATATCTGGATTATTCACCTATCTGCCTACAAGAAGAAAATGTGTGTGAGACTGATTTGTACTGTTATCTGTAGGAAATACTGCATCTTGTATTTTCTGTAGGCGGGAAGCAGTTGGGAGATGAGTAAGAAATATATGAATCATCTTACGACTACAATCTATATATTACTTCCTCCTTACAGGAAATAATGTTACCTGACAATTTAACCAGCAGTGTGGGGTTCTGACAACTTTGCATAAAGTTTGTTTGAAGAACCCTCATATTTTTAAACCTCTATAAGTTTGTGGGTTTTTTTTATTAACTATATTCTAAGCACAGATCTGAACAAAATTAAAACTGGAAAATTTAATATGACAAAAAGCAAAAATTTGTTTTTCCAGTGAGAGCTACAATTTGTAAATCAGAGCTATGGTTTGAAACAGAGCCAGCAAAGCTGCCATCTGGTTCTGATTTACAGTTTTGTCACTTCTTCTATAATCAGCACAGGTGATTTCACTTTTACACACACCCTTTACCTGCCTCCTTTTAAATTCACATGGATCTGATTTTTAAAAGTTCCTAAATGAATCCTTCCTTTCCTGTGCTCTTTGGGTGGTACCTGATAAACTGATGAATGAACAGCTTTTCCCACCTTCATATTTTCAAACCATTAAGTAAGCATAACATATTTTGATAGGAGCTTTGCTTGAACTCTTAACAACTGTCCTTTGAGACTTTTTTCAGCCTGAGAAGAGACCAAACCCTGTTTAGAAATGTGCTAAAACCTCCTTCCAAAGACTATTAAGCATTTTTGAAAACAGAACTCCTCAGTTGCAAATATATTTGTATTTACAAGACTACAAACCTGAAGATTTTTTACTTGAGGGACCAAAATCATGGTACCCTTAGAAGAACAGTGAGCCTTGACCAAAGACAGGAACCAAAGGAGTTCTCTACCTTTTGGAAGAAAAGCAAGGAGAGTGAAGTAAGACCAGCAGAACAGCACAGACTCTCACCTTCACTCACTTGAAACACTTTAATGAATAAAACAGGGGAAAAAAACAAAAAATCTTCACAAGTATTTTCCAGCACATTCAAGGCCCCTCTTACAACAATTACCTTTAATAAATGCTCCAACAAATAAATTCTATTTCTTTAAATCCACTTGAACCAAAGCTTCTGATCAAGCCCCATTTCTGATAACTTTCCAATGCCCACTTTTTCCCTGGGTTAACAGGAGACATACTAACAAGCTTTTTCACCCATTCCTCTGAATTTCTGTTTTGTCAGCTCAGTTCTGGACTTGCATTAACAACAGCAAAATCATTACATTTCTACCTAGTGTAGGTTTCAGTTGCAAACGTCAAACGAATATTGATTTTCTTTTTACAACTGCGAAAGCTTTAACAGACACAGCAATAGTAATTCCTAGAGTTGGGACAAGTAAACGTGGAGTTGGGACAAAGAACTAATGTTTTGTTATCGTTGTTAGTACAGCTGGAAATGAGAAGTGGAAAAGCTGCTTGGGCAAGTGATTCACAGGACTCTTTTACCTGTGCATACATGGGCTGAAATCATTGGAGTGGCAAATAAAGTAAAATCTTTTTTTGAGAGTTCTTGAATCTCAAAAATACTCCAGAATGATGCACGACAGGCAGGTCTATCCAGCAGGAGCAAATGAGAGCTGGAAGTAGGCTGCAGACCAGACGAATGCATTTGCTTTTACTGATTATCTCCATCCTAAAACAAATGGAGCCACTCAAAACTGACCTTAAACTGAGGGTTCAGAGGTTCTACATTATATTTTCCACTCATCTGGCTTTCATTTGTCCCTGCGTCAGAGCAAAAACAGGCAAAAGGATACCCTTAAGGTCCCAGAAATTCTGGTTATGTCAAATTTCAGCTTTTATTAAAAAAAAAAAAAGCCAAAAATCCCCAAACAAAAACAAACAAACAACAACAACAGAAGTTTTGATTCCTTGTTGTTGTGAAAGATTGCCTGAATTCTCTCATAACCTTACATCAGGTTTATATCTAACAATATCTAAACAATACTTTGTTTCTCAAAGGAGTTTTGCAGAAATTCCTTAAGGATACTCTTACTTACAAGTCAAAACCATCTCCGAGTTTTCTATTTAGTGAGGACAATCAATGAAATTAAAGGTAACACATCTGAGTGTTTCTGAACACAATCAACCCACTCATCACATAATGCCAGACAAAGAGCACCTAATAATTCATGAAGGAACTACACAATTCTAGGAATAAGACAACTATTTCTGGTAGTCTTGCCAAGAGAAAACTTGAGTTTTCTCCCAGGGCCAATCCATTTAGGGACTGTAGTGATAGGACAAGGGGTAACGGGTTAAAACTTAAACAGGGGAAGTTTAGATTGGATATAAGGAAGAAGTTCTTTACTGTAAGGGTGGTGAGGCACTGGAATGGGCTGCCCAGGGAAGTTGTGAATGCTCCATCCCTGGCGGTGGTCAAGGCCAGGTTGGACAGAGCCTTGAGTGGCATGGTTTAGTGTGAGGTGTCCCTGCCCATGGCATGCGGGTTGGAACTGGATAATCTTAAGGTCCTTTCCAACCCTAACTATTCTATGATTCTGTGATTCCATGATTCTATGTGACTTTATAATCCAAACCCTCCCTTCTTAGGTCTTTCTCCAGGCTTCTTTACTCATCCTTTCAGAGCTAATATTACTTGACATGGAGCTTTACAATTGAGGTTCTTATTCTTAGATCATGGAAGAATCAACCCCTTCTCTAAAGAATTAATCAAACAAGGCACAGGTAAGTAGGAAGGTGTTTAGGTGGCTGATTTATCTTAAGTGTTGTCTAGTTAATCAGGACTCTCTGGGTCTATTTCTAACTCAACTGCTGACTTTGTAGATTATTTTGAACAAGTTTAAAATTAGTAGTGACTGGGTCTCTCAACAAGCGTTGTGAGGCTTTGTTAATTTAAGCATGTAAAATGTGCTTGCAATTTAGCAGAACTTTTCTCTACAGTCCTATAAGTATTTTAATTCTAATAAACTTAAAATAATAGATTTAACACTAATCGACTTATCTTTATTTTCAATAAAGGACAAACCAATTTTCTCTGGAATTAAAACATGTTACATAAATTGAGTTGAACATCAGTTCTTAAAGATAAGAGGTTCATCAGGTGTAATTTCTTGATTGGCTCTGATCAACAACCCTGCTGAGCCCAGGACGTTTGTCTGACCTCCTTAAGAGGTTGTATTCAGTATTCAAAAAATCCAATTCGAGTAGCCACCACCAAGAAGCATCCCAAACCTTCTATTTCCTCACAGCCAAAGACACTGTTTAATCGAAATGCAGGAAGATTTATGCAAATGCTGCAGGCAGTAAAGCTCCTCTGTGTACCAGGCCTCCACAGGCTTTTTATGCAACTCCTTGGGGATGCGTGTTCTTTTGTACCATCTGGTCCAGGCTCCAGAAAGGAACTAAACAAGAACTGTTTGGTCCTGAGACTTATCTAGCCCCTTTAGGGAGCATGTAAGAAGAAAAATCAGAAAGCTTATGTTGAGATTACAGGGGGAAAAGTGAAATATGGGTATGCAAGGAAATACAGATACATATGCTTGAAAATATTGTAGCTTTACTGATTTAAAAATGATTCATAATTGTTGTTAATGACATGACATCAACATCTTAGATCAAAATATGTGAAATGTCCCCTGATGTCACATAACCATATTGACATTTAGTCACATAAGCAGCTTTTTTTTCAAAGTAACTGTGCAACTTCACTTCTCATTCAAATCAGTTGGATTTACAGGTACTGAGTCATCCAAATAATGAAATGAAATACATAATACATTTTTATCACTCTTATAAAGCTGTAGACTGATATCTGAAGCTGACCAAATGAAAGCAATATATATGCAAAACTCTGCAAATTAGCCTCCCAGTACTTATCCACAGCCCTTCACAAATACTTTGTGATACTAGAATATATACTTTTATTATGAGAATATTAAAGTAAATAATAGTGAAAATGTACTATGATTGATCTCAAGCTTTTGTATTAGTTTATTGCTCATAAGCACAGATTGGGGATCTCACTGATTTTTTTCTAACATGGATACAGTGTACCCATCTAAACAGTGTTTGAGGTTTCAAGTTTGATGTAATTTGCTCAGAGAATATAGGAAAATCAAGAGAGGAAGGAAAAGCAAGGAAGCTCTCTCCTTACTCATCTGTCACTGGTCTATACAATGCACAAAGTGCTAAATTCAGCCATATATATATATCTCCCTGTTAATATTACGTTTGTTACTCTGTGCAAACAAAGAATAGAATAGTGCTATGATAACAACATATTGGTCAATAAAATATAGTGAAGATTTCAATGGCTGCAAAGAACATTCACGATGATTGACTTTGGTACACGCCAAAGACATTCAATAGTTTCAGCAGAGCCAGGATAAGAGTTTCATCAAATAATATTCCAAACACCACAGTAATATTTTCATATGCAAAGTTATTTACCCATAAATTTACTCTCCTTCCTACTCAAAGGAATAACCTGCGGTTTCACTGAATCTGGTTTCCTGAGGACGTGATGGCAGGACCAAGTCTTAGTGCTTTAGCAGGTCACTGCTTTGCTCCATCAGCAGCACTGCTGACAGTAGCCCAGACCACTAACCCCAGGGCCAGAAAGTGGCTGGCAGTGAATGAGAAATCTGTCTCCTACTGCCTATTCCCCAAGTATTGGCAAATGATTCAAACACAGATGTTCCTAACAAAAATCCATGCTTTGGGATTTAGCAGTTTCTGTCCCATAGAAGAGAAAAGTGTTCAAATATTTAGTGGTTTCTGACAGTAGCAACACCTGAACAGGCATTATTGCAAATTACTTGGGAAAAAAAAAACAATTATTTTTCCAGTCAAAAATAAAATTGCAATTACTAGCTATTTAAATTTAAAGAACCAACTGCTCCTACTTGCAGAAAGACTGCATTATTTTAATTTCAAAGTTATATTGGAAGGTCAGATGTAAGAATTTAAAGTGTAATCCTGCAGGTGCTCTCACAGACGTCGAAGCAACCCTTCACCATTCAAATTCCCTTGAAATCTACAAACACCATCAGCTTTAGGTCCTATCCAGAATCCCAGAAACAACTAAATATCTTCTTTATGTTCCCACCATTAAGAAGACATCTCCTCTTAAAAGTACCGATACCCAGTTAAAGGAAAATGATGCAAAATATACAAATGAAACCTGGCTCATTCCTTCCCAAAGTGTTGGTTTAGCAGCTGATGATCTCAAATGGTTACTTTCCACTGGAGCTTCAAGAAGTAGATATGGGATAGAAAAAGAAACAGCTACTATACAGAATGGCCTACAAAAGCCTAGCAAACACTGACCAACAATCACTCGAAAGACTGAGAATTGAAAATCCCAAATTATGTGACACAAGAATAATAACATCTCCTTATATTCAGGCAGTTTTTACTACCACAGGAGGTGTCTGCTATGCAGGATCTTGGACAATAACATTCCTAGCCTATGAAGAATTTCAAGGAACTAACTTTTGAGGCATCCACAATGTAATGAACATAGGTAATGAAAAAAGTTCAAAGGTACCAGTCAGTAATACTGAAACGAGTTAGACAAAGTTTAGTGAAAATGCTTTATTTTGAGTTGTTGACATTCTTAATTTCAAAATACTGAGTTTGAAACGGAATTGTTCACTTCATCTGCATCTACTGAAGAAATTAAAAGGTCAACATTAGAACACTATTTTAATAATTTATATTTTGACAAAATGCCAATTTGTTTTCATTGACACTGTTTGTGAACTTCAAATATCTACTGCATATTCTAATGTTCTCAAAATTTATCTTAGCATCTATAATGTTGTGCATGACAATTGGATGATTTAGTTGCTTGTTTATTCCTTAGGACTGGGAAAAGAAAGACTTTCATTCTGAAAACAGGAAGAACTATTTTGACAGCAAAGGATTCCTTATCATTAACAAGGGAACAGGTAGGGAGGAGATACCCTCCATGACCTGATCTAAAACCAGAACTCCCCTTCCTTAGAAGAAGATATATACCAGCTTCCAAGTTCAGGTGCATCAGTCTATCTATCCGCCTATTGTTTCATTAATCTTCTAGAGTCTCCCATATATTCTGGCAATGCCATTGCTTCACTACAAACTAGTCCAGCCAGCACAAGTGACAACATACAAACAGCATACACTGCAGTTATTGTTTAATTAAAATATTTTGAAAACAACTGAAATATTATTCCCACTTCATATCTTTTTCTTATCACCTGGTAATGAATGTCCCAGGTGTCCTCTGGAATGCCACTGGTGTGCCTTTGCATTCTTACCTGCGAGTCTTCTGTGAACTGCGCTATCGTTAGCAAATTTTATCAAAAAATCACTTTAAAAAAAAAAAAAAAAAGGGAAAAGTGGTCATTTGAAGAGCATATTTTAAACTCTCAAGGCTGATCTAAAAGAGCAGCATTAAAGTTCAGGCAACAATGTCCAAAACCAAGGCAGAGAGAGCAGAACTAGAGCAAGGGTACACTTAACTCCTTAAAGGGTATTTATTCATAGCTGCGTTTCTTGCTCCTATAAATCCATATGATGCTGGTCATGCTCCAGTCAAAGCTTGTCACTATTTCTTTTGTCTCATGAATTCTTTAATTTGAATTGGTGATAAGCATTGCTGCCAGCACACAGAATATTAATGATGTAGTTAATGTATATGGAAAACAGAACTGAGGCAATGAAGGAAGTTTTACTGGTCTGTCTGTTTCCAGTTTATCACATTATCAAACTGCTAAAGGTTGCCCTAAGCAGTAGACACTGTAGTTCCAATTTAGTTGGTAGAAGCACTATTGCTTGACTCCTTTAGCTCCCATCACTTATATGATAAAAATAAGACAAAACAAGCATAAATAATGGGAGAAGGAAACGAAAAAAAAGGAAATCACAATGGAAAGGAGGGCCAACTAGAGGCTGAAAAGAGAGTGAAGAGGAAGAAATTATGTTGGAGAATATAAATTAGTTTAGTAAAGGACAAAGGCAGCCACAACAAATGCTGGTAGCTTGCCCTGGGGAGAAAAAAAGCAATGGAGGACTTTTCTCTGAGGCAAGATTGGAGTGCAGGAGAATCATGACTGAAATCACTATTTCTAGTGACTGATGTTTTGGTTAATTAAAAGTTGGCCAGACGTAGTTTAAAAAAGAAACAATATCTCTAAGACAACAATGAAGGCTCCTAGCATCAGTGCTTAGGTTAAAGCACTGTCCTGGAGAAAGGAAACACTGAAACTTCTCTTTCTATCCTGATACTTACACTTGGAAGAAAGCATTTTAAATGCTTTATAAGAAGAAAGCAATAAACTGATGCCAGAGTCAGTTGAATTGTAGGAAAATCACTAAGATGAAGAAACTGTAATCACTATAATTAAGTGAATGCTTAATTAGTGCATTTTATGAATCAGAAGGCATGTTTGCAGTGACAGCTTAAGGCAAAAGATAACTCCTCACACAAGGGTGGCTCCTGCTCACTGATGCAGGGATGGCCATATGGTGTATGGGGAAAAGCCCGTGGAAAGGGCTTAGGTGAGCAACAGCTTCTCTCCCAACATTACTATCTGCCAGTCAGTAGCATCTCAGCAATCCCATTGTGGAGCAAGACCACACTGTGATATACGTTACCCAAAACACCAAACAAAATGATACCACCTTTCCCATAAAAGTTGAGCAGTGCCCTCACCTACAGACATACAGGACTGCTAATGTGCAGCAACGGGCTCTGGCCAGATGTAAATTCAAGGTCCAAAATATAGCACACAAAGTGGAATATAAGATCGTATACACAGCATGCACATTGTCTTCTGATACAACCCTCCATGTAACCTTTATTACACTGATGAGGCACAGCATGCTACATGTGTCTCTGTAGGTGTTAAAAGAGTAATTACATCAATATGCTACATTAATATAGTTTATGAGGGAAGGAGACTAATAGATGAAAAGTAGCAATATGCACTTTGAGGAATCAATTGATGGTAATTAGACTCTTATTTTCAGTGCAGGAGCAATTTAATTTCATTTTGAGAAGGTTTTGGGATTAATGATGGAAAAGCAAAGACCTTTTTCTCTTTTGGTGAAAGACAATGGATGTGCATTCCTGACCAACAAAGTTGAAATGAGGTGAAGCATCACTTGCTAGAACATCAGCTGAAATGGATGGGCAAACTTGATGTTGGAATTCTGGTTGCATAACTTTGGCCCCCAAAACAAACCGTAAGTCAATGACTGATTACAATATTACCCAGTCTTTTATTTCTCAGGAACTGCCAAACTGAGAACAGGATATTATCATGCTAAAAACTTTAAATCAGTTTTATCTCTCCCTGACAGCAGAAGTGTTCATTTGAGATTTAAATGATTTTGTAAAGACAGATGAAGTACAGCTACCATAATAAAAGCTACATTCACAGTTAGAACAAAAAGTCATTGTTTTCCTACCGACCAGAAATCTCCTGAACTTAATCTTTTCACTAGCCCTTGACGATAACATGAAGAAAGGGAACGCTTGTGATGAACTAACAGAAGCATGCAATTCAGAAAACTGATCTGATTCAAAATCAGATTTAGACCTAAATTTTGACCATTCATGGTTCCCTTCTATTACATATCATGGCCTTGGGAAAATTTGTATGACCACCTTAAAGGCATCAGTCACTGTATCATACATTTAAGTAGTTGAGAGTATAGGAAAATGAGTAACAGAGGGTCATATTCACAAAGTTCATCTGCATGCTGCCAAAGTCACTCCTCAAACACCGATTCAACCTCATCCAAGATTTCACAATGCCTGCCACTTGATGCTACTTATTGCCTAGCAATGGTATAAAACCACACACACTTAGGAAAGGTTATGTTTAATAATCTGGTACATGCCCAACCGGTCAGAATCATTAACTCATTTGCTCATGAATACGTGTCTGCTCTGAGCTCTATTTTAAACTTGTCTGCATTAGGACATATTTTTAGTTCTGTTTTATTTCTGTGGAGAGTGTAAGGAGCAGAACATTTCATCTCTTGTTCACAAAGGAGATATAAATCATCCCATTCTAAAAAGGTGGAGCGATTTTAGCGCTAGTCCTTTTGCAGTCAATTTGATCTAGCCTAAAAAAAAAAAAAAGAGGCTCATCCTGCTTCTAATCTGAGAACATCATAAATGTTCAGAAATTTGCTTGCATTAAGAGAAATAAGGGGGGTTTTGCTACTTGAATTATTGCTCTGATGTAGAAAATAGGAGCATTACCACAAAAAGGAAGGAGCTGCATTATGCTGGAATAACCCACTTGCAGAGATCAGTTGTACTCGCTCATGATCCAGCTTGCTACACATGACATCTGGTTTGTTCAAGTGCTTACGTGCTGCAAGTGTCCAAGTAACACCAGGAAATCACTTGGGGGCTTCAGAACAGAGCTCCTTGCTGAGCTTGAAGCTGGAGAGCTTGAGACTGACCAACCTCTGATCAGTCATGGTAGATTCACAAGAGAATTTCACTCTCCATTCTCAACCCAGCCTTCAGAAATGCACAGTGCTTTCAAAATGAGGCTAGTTGATACTCTGACTTATGGCCATCTGCACAGAAAGTTATCTTATGGCAACTACTGCCTACATCAAATAAATTCTGGAATTCACATTTGTTTTTACTTTGACACTGATTGCATGTAAGCATGATAATTATCAGAATAATGATTTTTTTTTTCATATAAAAGAAGGCAAAGTCTATCAAGATTTATGGGAAGAAAGTAATTTGGAAAGAGCAATAACCGTTTGCTAGAATGCAACTTTTTTTTTTAAATATAACTGGAGTAGAGGGCTCCTTTTCTATAATTATAAAATTGTTGTTGGTATGACTGATTTAATTTGAATAGCATTCCCTGGGGAAATATACTGTGCTATCAGCTTGAAATGATTATGATTATTTGGCCTTCAGCACTAGTGGGATAAAGTCAGCAGCAGATCTGGATGGCAGTATGCCCACAGCTACACCTAATGAAATGAAGCACATCTGTGGCTCTGACAGGAGGAAATACCAGGGAACGAGCTAATCTCAGAGCAACGCATTCCATGCCTGATGCCAGCAGAGTCTCCAGGCACCCACAGGCTATACCCCAAGGTCCTTACTCAGCTTTTACTCAGAATTGGGGGAATTTTGATCACAGACTGGAAACTAAGAGGGGCAGATGTTACATTGAAAAATATTAATATACAGAGGTGGCTGACTCACAGCCTCGTTTGATTTGGCAAGAGATGCTGAGAGGGGACTCGTGAGCCTGGACTGCAAAAGCATGAGGTTACACCTCAGTAAGTCATTGCTCCTTACAAACAAAAGTGGTCAAGTATGAAAACTGATATTTCTATGATAAGTTAAATGAAGTGGAACTTCATCAAGCTGGCAATAACTGCTTTATTTTAAGCTGCTCTCCCAAGATCAGCAGGCTAATTTCATACCCTGAGACATTTGTGTGGGAAGCCTCAGCAGTATCTTGCTCTGACATAAAATAGGGGAACAGGCCCAGAGAGCTGGTTCTTGAGAAACTTCTGCTCCAGTAAACAAACCCTCGGTGGCAATTTAGAATATGGGGTTTTAAATTGCACTGACAGACTGCACAATGTTTCTGTGCTTCTTCTGACAATCTAACAAGCAGATGAAAAGGCAAACCTCTGCCTTTGTCAGATCTGCTGGCACTGTACTGTGGGAAATCAAAGCAGGTGATTAGAAGGAAAGAGAGCCAGTATGTAGCCAAATCATAGTTCGAGACAAAGGAGCAACCCGCTTGAGGTCACAGATGGAAGGAAAAAGCCCGAGACAAAAAGCAAAAAAGAAACCCTAAACATATGCTGTGCAGGAAGAACACAATTTGCCATCCCTCTCCATGGAGGCTAAGCTAGACTTTGCTTTCACAATTCATCTGGCCTCCAAGAGTAAAGAGCTGCCTGTCCAGAGTCTCTGAACCATTTCTGCCCTTTATTTTGTTAATGGTAGCAAACTGGAGGGCAAGCATGGCTTCCCTGTTGACTGCTGTCTCTATAAAATACCAGTTCCTCAGAGGAAAAGGCAATAATGCCAAAAGAAGTAAATGGCTTGTTTTCCATGTAAGAGCAGAAAAGTGTTCTGACTGTAGTAAGCAGTTTTTCCCACTTCTACACAAGGCAAAAGAGGTCTGTGCAAAAATAATCCCCTCTGTCACAGGATAAAAGGTACACATAGTCTAAGAATGACTTAAGCTTTCCTGGGAACTTTATCCTGGGACATAAAATGATGTATTCAACTTGTGCTGGACCTGGGCAGCAGCCAGTTTCCCTGGGGCTCTTAGGAAGCATCTGGGCCCAATACATCAGCTGCTTATTGTTCAGCTTTTTCATTGTCAGAAATCTGGTTTCCAGTTCTTCCCTCCTGGAATGAGGGCCTGATAAAAGACACAATGCAAAACACAAGACATAACTGGGATGGGTAGAGCAATCCAATTATAATGAGATATGTGCCCAGAGCAGCAACAAAAGCCAGGAACTGAAGGAAAATTACAAAAAAAGGTGAAAACCTAAATAATTTTCAGAAAATAATTTTGATTTTTCTGTAACCCCCGATTCCAATGGCACCAAAGTAAGAAAAGCAGCTTTTGCAGTATTCATCTGGCTGGAAAGGAGACAAAATCAATGTCATATTAATAATCACCATTTTGCTAACTTGACAGAGTCCCATAAATGTTTCTGAGAACACACAAAAACACCAGATAAGATATACCATCTGTCTTCAAATTCTGCAGGAGCTGGTGCCAGCAGGATAAAACCAGAGCACTAGTTCAGACAAAGGTGGGTGTACAGTACCTATTGACAAGAAAACTACTGCAGGAAAGACTGGAAAAAGAATGTTTTATTGGAGGTAATGAGAAGCATGAAATAGAAAGTACTTCTTTTCCAGGAGAAGGGAATAATGAAAAAAAGCTTTGAAGGCTGAAGCTGGTGAAGGATTAAGTAGGGAGGATCAGAATTTCTGCAGGAAAGTTCTTATCTATACCTATTATAAACAGGCAGAACATGCCATTAAATCTGCTAAAGTAAAAACTACAGTACTAATGGAATTCACCAAAGCATGACATTTTAAACCTCTGGGCCTCAGGCTGCCCATTGTATATATGCAGCTTAAGCACCAGCCTAAGGTCCCCGCACGCTCAGTGCAACAACGCATCCCTTTGCAGCATTAAGGACATAAACATCATTCCCAGAAGGGTACACGGTGCCCTTTACAACACAAGCACAATGACATGGCGCGACTTAACGGACTTCAGAGAAAGTAAGACTGTCTTGAAATGCAGGGACAAACCTCCAACAACACCCTTTATTCTTCAGAGAATGTTGCTGATGTATTTTCTTGACTAACCAAATTGGCATATTTTGACTGTGGCTGTTTGCACAAATTCCACAGACTGAAAAAGATGTAAAATAAGATACTGGATCTCTAAACCCCCCTTCTGAATAGAATGTATAAAATGCACTCCTACATACAGATAATGCTGCTATCCAGGATAACACATTGCTGCACTCGGGTGAATTTACCTGACCCAATGTTCCTATTTGCCATATGAATCAAAACTTCAAAAGACCTTTTGAGTGTGTATCTACTTTGCTGCAGATGCATTCTGGAAAATGTTTTGTTGAAATGCTAGCTGCTCTTTATAGTTAAATCAGAACATTTAATGTAATACTAGACTGATTTAGGTATCTTTAGACTGATGTAACACCATTTCCTCTAGACTTTGTTCTCAAAAATTACCCTCAAAGGAATTTTTCTTTTTAAGGGAGTAGCAATGTTGCTATGGAGGAAAGAAATGTCACTCACATTCTTATTATAAACTGTTTTTAACTGAAAATTTAAGGACATATTTGTAAAGGCTTACACAGTTAGAAGGCAAAAGCTTGGCTAAAAGATAAAATCCTTTTAAGCAGCTCTGCTTTCATAGCATGCTACAAATTCATGAAGAAAGAAATACGGGAGGATTGTAAAATTTCATGCCTGACACTTGCATGTTATCTTTGGGAATCCAGCCTGAATAGGGCAAGCATAAAAGGAAAATATAAGCTTGTATAACTTGTATAATACCAGTGTGTTATTACATTGCAGAAATTCTGGACTGAAGCAAACCCAAAACAGTAAGAGAGGAGAGGTCTCTCAGCATTTGACATGTCCATCTAAATACAAGTTATTTTTTTTCCAGATGTTGACTTGTATCCTGAAGGATGCAATTTCAGATTAATAACGAATTCAATAGTACATATACGCTGATCAGTAACATTCATATGCATGGCTAGATACAGACATAGCAACTTGAAAGGATAATTAAGATTTAGCATCTCTATTTATAGAACAAAAGTGAAGCAGATTCATTGTCTTTAAATATGAAGGCTGGAGTGAGCACAGGGTGATATTAGTTGCTATTGAAAAGATACAACTCAGTACAAAGCTGTGCTCTTTTTCAGTATAAAATAATACGTGAGATACAAGAAAAATAAAATGATAAAATGAAAGGATAGAAGCTACAATGTAGGAAGTGAACAAAAATATGTTCTGAGCCACCGAGCCGTATTTTTTGCTAAAGAAGTTGAAAAGGACTGAAGAGATTAAAATATCTGTAGAGACAAAATAGCAGAAATTCTGGTAAAGAAGTATTTTCTCTTTAAATGAACTCCTTGCAAAACAAACATGAGCCACTGTTCATTGCAAAACAATCTAATAGCTACCATTATTTCACAACTGTTCAATTAAGGAAGTCTGTAGTCAGGGAAGTCCACTTTTTAACTGCTGATAATTAAAGATATTTAAATGAACACAGTCTGAAAGAGTAACAGCTATTCTGAACGAGAGGTGTAAAGAAATTTAATTCTCAATTTTCTTAAATCCCCTATTAGAATATTAATTATAATCAAAGTAAAGTGAAATGATTCAATGACTCAATTTACATTTCAAAACATTAAATTTGTAGAGCAGAGCTTTTTGGATCTGACACTAGGATTAGCTTTTTCAAATATCCCCAGAGAAAACTTGAAGGCAGGGTTTTTTTTGGTTTTGTTCGTATGGTACCTTTGTACCCAGTTTTCTCTAGAACAGACAGGAAAAGAAGTGGCAAAGTTATTTCAGAAGGCCTAGATTAGAGCTTTTCTTTTAACTGATTTACAAAGACCCATAGAATGCCACTGAAAACTCCCTATTGCAACTTGCTCACTGCATCTTCACTTTGAATTCTTTATTTGAAGAAGATGACTGCTGCTAGGTTTACATGAAGTGTTAAACACTCTCTTTACTCTTTGACAGTTCATTGCTTCAGCTCAGAGAAGTTTCCTTTTCTTCTTCAAATAGAGTGGGTTTTGTACAGCACAGAATTTCCATTTGGATTTGTTGCCTCTTTCTCACAATCTTGATGTGAGTATCAGTGATCAGCAATAATTAAAGTGCTGTTGGGATACTCATGTAGTTTTTCCGTGGAGATTCTAATAAGGGTGCTTTTAATATGAACTTTCAGTTGGGGAAGGAAAGGCAGGCAGACAAAGCTATCACGGATTATTTAATACTTGCTAACAGAAAAGAGTAGTTAGATGTAATTCAGAGAAAACACATTCAATGTGGTTATAAAGTGATGCATCAACAGCAATTCTGTCATTTAGATGCAAAATGCAAAAAAGAATTGAATCTCACTGTTAATATTCTTTGCTTTAGTGAGCTGACCTTCTGCATATTGGTGATACAGTTCACACATGGAAAAAAGATGCATGGAAATTGAATCAGGCAACCCTGCTGGAATGAGGAAGGTTTTGCTGACTCCAAACTACAGATACTGACAAGAAACAGCAATAGGAAATTTGTTCCAGCCTTTCATCTAACCATGAAGCAACCGCATTTAAGAATATTATGATAAGGTGAAAGCAAAATAAGAGGCACTGTATAAAATGTGCATAAAACAGAAAACCAGAGATACAAGGGATAAAAATATGCATAATGTGACTGAAGATTTTTTTGAAGACTTCATTTGGACATATCATATTATCAGGGTAGCTTGAGTTTTCACATTTCTTTGATGGTTTTCCAGGCTAGCCACCATTTTACAACACATGAAGTTGTATCATCATAATGCACCACCATAAATGCTGTTCCTTCCTGTGCAGTAAGACTGCATTGCAGAATGAATAAGAACAGACCTTTTGTTTCTCTTCTTCAAAAAAATAAACATCAGGAAAATTAAAAATAGGTTTATATCAACAGTCAATTTTTCTATTTTTTTTTTGGCACTGTCTAAGGGACCTGGTGAGTTTTCAGCAATGGCCATTTGTGTCATTTATGTCATAATGGCCATTAACAACAACATACTTGACCTAAAACTCTGATTACCAAAACTGACTTTTCTCTTTTCATGATAAAGGAAGTACCTTCCTTCATCAAGAGAGGCTACAAGGCTAAATGCAGCCAGGTTTTCCTCTGCCCTTTCACTGAAACACACCCCTGGTTCAGAAACTTCTTTTCTGGGACAAATGTGCATCTATGAAAAATTTCCATTAGTGTTTTTAGGCTCTGCGCATTTAACTGAGTGTGTGATCCAGATTTTCCAAGCCCACACTACACAGGGACACTGGTTATATATGGACTGAAACATAAAATGCTTCTTCCTTCTCATCCCTCCAGCTACTGTTTACAATACTTTCTGGCCATGGCTTCCTGTACTACAGTTTTATTCAGTCTTCCTTTTAATTCTTCATGTCTTAGGCACCCTATTTGTGAAGAAAGGACCAATCATAACTTTCAGATAGCTCAGCCTTCTGAAATGCTGTGACACACAATACAAACTGAATTTTAAGACTTCCATGGCTAACAGATTGGCAGCCATCTCCTTTTGCAAACATAGAACTTAAGTAAACAAGGGTGCAAGACAATAAATGACTAGAAGTGAAATTCTTTGAGTTGAAGCAATTTGAGATAGTGAACTGCTTGGAAGGAGGTTCACAAGCCTTATTTAGTACCTAAAATAACAATAATAATCAGTATGAACAAAGATAGTAGTATGAAATGCCTTCCAAATTCAGATGACTCAAAAAAATCCATTCATTACAGTGATACATTTTTCTCCTCCTAGCTACTGATGGCTATTCTAAATTATCATACATGATACACTGGAACTTAATTCAAAAAGAGGAAGGATAATTAAGTTTTTACGTAGTATCTTTGTTGATACTTGATATATATATGTGACAATTAAGACAGTAATAGACCAAAAAGTGTGACTTCTTTCTTAGTGAAAGTAGAAGATGTAAGCAGTGATGAAGTAGAACAACACGAAGATAGCTATTGCGGAAATAAATAAGGATGGCTCTTTTTCACATGATTGAGCCCATTCTTCATAGCAAAGCACGACATCTCCCATAGCTTGTTACCAGCCATTAGCAATTAGGCACAGACCCCAAAATACAGATGTTTCTACAAGCAAGAGTAACAATAAAACAGTTTTCAGAGAAAAAAATGCTGATACCTAATATAGTCTGGAAGGAAAATGAGTATTTCACCCAGCTTTCACTAGCCCCAAGATCAAGTTTTATTCACAGATTCACTGATACATGAGTAACTTAGAAGTATGATGTGGTAGGCTGCTAAGGAAGCTGGTGAGCAGATTGACAAGGAAAAAAAAAAATCATCCAAACATATAGGTGGATGACAGAAAATGTTAGGAACTACTACAAGTAAGAGACATGGATTAAACCCTAATGACAGAGCCCTGAGCCCCCTGAGATGCAGCAGGGGCACCACTGAGTGATGGCCCTCTCAAAATATATTTGGCACAGTATTTCTGAGTAGATAGATGGTGTCTTCACTTATTATGGAATCATAAAGTTATACAAATAATGCCTCCATATGTAAATGGATGTAGAGCGTAAAAGTTGAATTCAGTTTATTCAAACAATATGAAAGCCTGAGAATATAAATGTCTGCAAAACGAAAGTGAAGTAATTCATAATGGTCATCACATCACAGGAAAGTACATTGCAGAAATGCATGTGGCATAGCTGCAGGCAACCTGCATACGAATGTCAGGATTTTAGTGAACCAGAAAGGCTGGGGAAACTGAGAAATCAATGCTCCCAATGGCATAGATGGCATTCACACATTGAATTTCTATTAATGCTAAGGGGATTTATGTCCATCACTACCCCATACACCAAGAGAAGAATTAACAGCTAGGTCTATCTCATTTAGAAAAGGAGGGGATTAGCTGTATGGTTTGTGCCTCCCAGTACAAGACTTACAAGCCTTACACCTTGGGAAATTATCTACTCTGCAGCACCTAAAAGGAAGGAGATTACTGCTTCAGAAAGTGTCTATGAGAAATTTCAAGCTGCAAATGTCAACTTTAGAGACCTTGGGAATCCATGGGATGAATATGCATTTCCATGGACAACAGGAAGAGGAAATCTTCATTTCTCAGAAGAGCAAGGCAGTAACTGGCACCCTGGTGTATGACCCAGAGCTGCAGACTCCACGCTGGGAACAGCTCCCTGTACTTAGTGCTCACCTGGCCAGGAAAGCAGAGCGCATGTCTCACAGACCACTGTCAAGAAGTAAGAACTCAACAAGTTGGTAAGACACAGCTGTAGGAGTTATATTTCAGCAGATGTTCAAAGCCCAATTAGCTCGCCTTTGTACACTAGTACAGAAGGGATTTAAAATTGCTTTGAATTCCCTCAGTGTGTAGGAAGTAGACCAGCTCAAGGAAAAGGGTATTTGAGTGACGCAGGAACACGTTTGTATTAGCAGTCCTAGACCTATGTAGCATGCCATCGCCTTGAGGAACACGGCACTGAAAGTCCCTTAAAATACCCTTTGCTTCACAGAAAAATAGAGCATGTTCTGGTCAATGAACCAGCATAGGATTTATCCTACATAAAATGTGCACTCTAAGGTTCTGTACATTAAGACAGCATTAAATACAGCATATTGCTGCTCCCAATACTTCCAGCTGCTCAGTGGAACAGAGTTCTCTTGTCCCCTGAGAAAATGCTGCCTCCTTCATGCAAAACCCTTTTAAACGGTATTTGGCATTTTTCAGGAAATATTCTTTGTGCTTTAGAAAGGTTCAAGCTAGGATACCATTCCACCCTAGAAGAGAAGCACTTGCTCAGTTTTCACTCTGGTATGGATATTGTAACTGCCAACAGGAGAATAAGGTTCTGTTCCCCTGAAAACTAGATCACAGTTTACCTTTGAATACTTTATGTAAGAATAAAAAGATCCAAATGTGGAGACCAATTCACAACTATCTGTACCCTGAATCAGTACCAAATCTTCATTTCTGCTTACATATCCAGGCACAGATAGACTGGAGTGAAGAGGACAATTCAGGAACTGGAAATGCAGAAATTCATATAGTCCTGGAGTAACATTTTACACTTGCTCTTAATCTATCTGCAAATATGTGCACTTACTAATGGTAAAGACAGAAGACCAAAAGAGAAAAGATGCTGTATCCAGCTCAAAACTCCTTTATTCCCCTCCCATTCTATTTGATATTCGCAAAGAGCTCCTGCTCCATTTAAATATCCACGCACAAACTGCAAGCCCTTTGTGTTTTCTGAGCATAGTTAAGGAATATTAACGACTGCTCTTTGTTGGCATTACTGCGTGATGTATAAAGGCATTGATAATCATTTGTTAAAAGACATTAAGGCATTCATGGGAACTCTGCAAATATTTGAAATGCAAACTTCAATTAAGAACTAGATTTCACAGAGTATATTTTAAGTAGGTCGAATAAGAGTCAAGATTCAAAAGACTACTTTGTAATGAGCTGTTGAGAGTCTGGATCCCAGTTCTGCAGTGTGAACCACCTTGTAGGAACAAAGTGACTGCAGGCAAGGAAAAAAATTATCTTTTGTGCAATTTTATGTTATTTTAATGTACATAGGTCATCTTTACCTGAACAACTTCACTGAAAACAAAGGAGTTCCTCCAGCTCTGGTCTATTGACATCAGGAATACTTAGTATGCATTATTTGACTGGTAGTAGGGGTAAAATGCTGCCCATCTATTTAAATTCTAGAGGCAGAAGTAAGGTTTTCTTAAGCTCTTCTGAATCTCTAGACATTAAAGATAGTTCACCCTACTGAATAGTGCAGGACACTAAGTTTACATGAGGCAAACAAGTGGTAGGAATAATAGTTACTGATTTATCTGCATCTCTTAACACCCCATTGTTAGAATAATGGTGAAGAACTATGATATAATGAAGAATTTAATTTCAGTTTTAAGTACTAATAGTTGTGAGACCTCCAAAGTACTGACATAACTCTCAAAGCAAATATACATGGACAGATTCAGCTTATACAAGTCAGTGTAGATCCTCCACTAACTACTAAAGAAACCCTTGGCTTAACATCACGCTAATTTGCTTTTAATTCTTTTCTGTGGGTATGTTTCCCTGCCCTTCCCCCTTATTTTCTTTATCTATTCTTCAAGGCAAGTATTAGTTTTCTGTACCCCAAAGTGGCCAAAGTTAACAAAGCATATCTGTGTGCTCAGAAATCAAAATCAACAGGACTTCTATGAATGAACTCATGACTAAAGGAAACTGTGTGCTGCGGTTTTGCCAAACTGCAAGCCTGGTCCTATTAAAAACAGGCGGGTTGAATCTAGAGTAAAGCCCAAGTTGATCAGACGGCTGAGCTAGATGACACTTCTCTCTTCTCAGGTAGTAAGATACCAAATTGCTTGCTGTTAATTTCTGTGTCCATGAAATGCATCCTGCATGAGCACAGGGACTGTTTAAGTGTATAGCATTAGCCAGGGGGAGATGTGCCAGCAGAATTTGTGTTCTTGCTTTAAAAGACCTTAAGATCCCTCTGCAACCACTCCCCTAACATCTGCCTGATTTTCCACTCAGTGAAGGTGGTAGAAAATCAGAAGTAACCTGGATAATAGCTAAGCCCCTTGTCTCTCCATTTTCCTACAGTCCATGAAGATACGTTTCACTTGTTTGCTGTTTCTTTCCTTCTCTTAAGACCCTGCTATCTGAAAAATTAATTCCCTAACTTTTTATTTCACTTTATCAACTGAAATCAGGAAAATTTCTCTCCTCCATCTTTACTTCTCAGACAAATAGCACTGAGTATTTGAAATTATAAAGAATCCTAAAGCTCTTCGATTCCTTCAGAAATTCAAACCTTGGTTCAGGTATTTTCTTAATGAAGCTGAGATTCATGCCCCAAGATACAGTCAGCTATATTTCTGGAGCTGAAAAATCAACAGAATGTATTTTGGAATGTGAAGAAAGTAATTTTATTGTACACACCACCCACTCTGATATCAGTAAACCAACATTTTATCACAGTAATTTTGTTTTTTTTTCAAAACTACATTTATTCCACAAATTTTCAAAACTTAGATTATGTATTTGGGGGGGAATTATTTCAAGCTTTTAAATAGCAACCTAATTAGTTTAGCACAGATTTTGAAATTAGAACTTCAATTAATACTCACATTTTCAGGTCCTTAATTTTTTGCTAAATTAACCGCATTACTTCAGTTAATAGCTTTTCCTTCCTGCAGTATACAGTTTAACATCTCTAAACATTCCTGTATCAATTACTAAATCTAAATTAAAGGTTTACTGGAGTTATTTACTTCTCAACATTCCCAAGCATGTCTATGGTCCATGACTCACAAGCTAAGTTTTGAACGTTTGTTATGGTACGATGACTATTAATTACATGTAGAGGGCTTGTAAATGAGTGAACAGTTTAAAAAGAGTATGGGTATAACTTAATTGCACCTCTTGGTATCAGAATAACTCTGATGAGGAAACATGGACTGAAGCTAAATTGCACCGGTATTGCTGTCAACTGAAAATTATTAATATGTGGTAGGAAAATTATTCTAGAGAATTTCTCTTTAAAAAGCCAAGATTCGATGTACAGAAAACTAAAGGAAAAGAGTAGGCAAAACTAGTAATTTCATTCAGTACACCCTCTGATCTGTTTAGTTCAGGAAATATGTACATGATCCTTTGAAATCGTTTCTCTCTTGCTGGGTTTACACTGGGGGATTAAATCAATTTCCAGTACCTAAGTCTTCTTCCCCATACAAGAAGGTGGAGGGTTACGATGAGCTTCACTGCAGTACCAGGCAAGTGGAAGGCAGCCGAGTTTTTAGTTCCATTATTATACATAATGTTTTCCAGAGATGCGTACGGATCACAATAATATATGGTAAAGAACAAACACTTTTTACCTCATACGGACAAGTTGCATATAAATTACACCAAGATGTTCAATTAAATTTTACTATATTTGATATTATTTTGACCAGTAGCACCATTTTTACCACTAGTTTGCACATTGCCCTGCTAAACGCTACATCTTCTGGAGTTTGTGGACTATAGGAATCTCACATTCCTTAATGCTCTGGTAACGAAAACACAGTTTGAAGACAACAGCTCTTATTTTGTATTTAAAATCTTTTCCTGTGCATCATGCCTTACTTAATGTGACAATTGCTGGGGTGATTGACATGAGCCTCCAATACCAATGGGGTGCAATGCATTGAACACGTCAGTGGGAAAATGTTATTTTGCAAAGCTGTTATTTTGAAGGCTAACCTCCAATTTCAGAAAAACATCTTCCAATAACAAAGCCATTACTGCAGGTTATATTCCTTATGAGCTGCAATTTCTACATTGAATTATTGTCCATGACTGACAGCAATGCTCAGATTCATACTGACAGCACATACAAGTTATTTCCTGTATCTCCATGCTCTAAATTTCCTAAACATCTTAATGCTTTAATATCATACCATGTGAGTTTTTAAGGTTTTAAACATTGCAATATTTGTTTTCCAGACAAAATATGAGGCAAATGTACTGAAACATTTTTCAGCGTTTGCCATTTCAGCACAGCACCAAGTCAATAGCATTGCTTTCAGGTTTACTGTAGCTTAACTTGGGTTGTACAGACAATATCATTCTGGAGGTCACTTAGCACGCGTTACACATACACTGCTGGTTGTAACTACAGAAATTCTGACCAGTGTGTGCTCTGACCAGTGAGGTATCTGATAAACTATGTGGTGCTTGGCAAGGGGCATTCTGCAGAAACCTACAAGTGTATTTAGGAAGGATGAGCAACTCGGATCAGATGCACTACTGGTGGGACTAGAGCAAGAAGCAGGTAGTGCAAAATGGGCAAACCGCAGACCCACTGGGTATCTAGACCTAAAAGTTCATTTTAAACGTCCTTTTCCAACTGTCCCCATTGTAAGTCCTTTATACTGGCCCCAGAAACAATCAGCCTCAGCCCAGAAAACAGTCACAGCTGAACCCATATCCCAGCTCATCCCTCAGGGAAGACTTCACACACAAACATGTTCTAGCTCCTCACCTCCTGCATCCCTCCTAGGCAACCAACTGATGAAGGACTTGGCTCATTCATTTGATTTGTTCCTTCAGGTGACCACCTGTCCTCTGTTTTGCTGCAAGAGGTTGAGACAGTCAATCAAACCTTTGAAGAGCAACAGAAAGCAGTACAGCTGTGAAACTTCCTTATTTTCAGTATAGAACTCAGTTTGAAGTGACCCAGTCTTATAAAGCAAGGTGAAAGGTCCAAGAGTAAAAAATTCAAAAAGCCTATCTCGTTGCATTGAATTGCACACCTAAAATAATCAAGGAAGTGGGCTTTGAATTTCAAAACCTGGGATTAGCCCAGATCACTGTTTTTATACTTACAAGATCAATAAAGAAATAACATGAGAAGAAAAACCCTTTTGGAAAGGTTTTACTGGGCATGCTAACAGTAATGGCATGTCAGGTATAGGCACCCAAGTTACAAAGCTCAGCATTGCAAAGCAAAGAACAAGGCCTTGGATGCATGGTAGCAGGACAGTTTTTCTTGATAGCATGTATAAAGTTTGATGTAAAAGCCCTAAAAGAATTTTATGACAATCTCCTCCAGATTTGCTCCTCCAGTGCTGCTGAAGAAAACTGCATTTGCTTTGGAGCTTTACTGTACAGGGTTAATTCTATAGCAGACTGTAGGAGGATGTCAGAGAGAGACAAAATTTAAAGAAAAATTGGATAGATTCCCTTTAAGTTTCAGAGAAAGCTTGGATGAATGTTTTAAGAGAAAGCCAAAAGGGAAGACTTCCTCAAAGGTCCATGAAGGCATCTCCTGCAATTTGACACAGAGGCTCTATTGCCTGAAGAATGCAGAATTGGCAGGTAAATGGTAAAGACAACAGGAGAAGCTATTCTTTAAAAGGATTAGAGTTCTGAGTGGTGGAAGGTGATGAGCTATATTTACAGATGGTAGTTTAGTTTTCTAAGCTTTCTCATCATTTCAGAATAGGCTCTGCATACTTGGGTCTTAATGACTGTGTGCCTTCCTACAACATTTCCATAACCAAAATAAAGACCAGAAGTAATTCTAGCATTGTCTAGAAACCAAGCCCTTGAAGATATTCAAGTGCTATGAAACATGTAAATATAGACAATTAGAAGGACACTGCTTTGGGAACAACCAGAGGCCATTAGAGAATTATCTATGGTTATTTATGTAGGACTCTTGACTGTAAAAGAAAATTAAACAATATTGTATTTCAAGATTCACCTTAAAGCAATACAACTTTGATTAAAAGGCTTCTATGAACACCAACTGAAAACAAGTAAGGACTTCATTGAAAATGGTATCTTTTTCTGTGTGGTCACCAGTGCTTAAAACTTATCAAGATATTATAACTGTTTTCAGCTATAACACACTTAAAATGTGAATAAGGTACATGGCTTATGAAACATACTACAGAAGTTTTGAAAATATAAAGAAAATACTAAGATCATACAGTGTAAGCTTTGGAAAAAAGCTGTATGGAACTGGTCAAAGATATATATGGACCATATTTGCTAATGAAAGTAGTAGAAATTCAACACTGATTAGATTATTGTAAGCAACAGATACTATTTTTCTGTTCAAGTACTGGATATTTGTGTTTTGGAAAAGAAGGCTGGTGAGGATGATCAGCACTGAAGTATAGCTCATGTTGAAACCCCAGAGAGGTGGTTCTGGTTTAGACTGGTGATAAGATGCAATAAAGAAGGTGTTATCTAAAATTAGAGATATTCCAAAACTGCCAAGTTCTGCAAAAGTACTGTTTGCTTCATCTACACTCCTAATGTGTTTGATCTTGGTGCGTGACAAGATAGTACCACTAGGTAGAAATACCAGTAATTCTCTACTTTAGTAAAGCACAGAACATACGCCTCCTTTCGCCATCCCGGAATACACATGAGGTGCTTTAGTGCAGTTATCAAAACTTGAAGAAAACCATGACAAACTGTTCCTATTTTGATAAAGTACATTAGGTCATTAGGTGCCTAAAATCAGATGGAGAACAACAGGAATGAGAGGAAAGAACAAGCTGCTGAAATGCTAAGCTTAGCTGACTCAGACAGGTTCCCTGGTAACAAAAGCAGTTACATTTATAAATATGCTGCAGCCCCCACGATATGGATTATTTCCCATTGTTTTTTTAAAAATGACTGCTTTAAAAATAAAGATTAAAAAAAAAGGAACAAACTTTTGCCAGAATATACTAAGAATTATTCTCTGCTCTTTTGTTCATACTGAATTATCCCAGGACTATTGACTCTGAGAAACTAATTGCTCACTGTGAGTATAAAGGGAGCAAAATCTCCCTTAGAAATGAGATGCTACCATTAAAATTCAGATATCCAGCTTCCACTCCTACCTTTAGGTTCCTTTCAAACAAAGTATTTCTAATAAAAATATTCTGCTTATTTAGTGCAGTACATAAAAGAAGCACTAAAGTCCATGGTTGTGGGTGTTTTTACATAATTTTAATTTATAACATAATAAAAATACACAATACCTAAAGTACTGCTAAAAATGAATGCTCTTCCTCTCTGTCTTAAGTATTAAGAACTCTATTCACATTTGGATAACTCTGCATTTATTTTAACTTTGTTATAAAATAGATATCAGCTTAAAACCATATCAAAATATTATTTGTACAAAAACTGATCTACCTTTTATACCACTATTCTTCCATATCTGAGTCATATCAGTCACAACAGCTGCCTGCATAAAGCTGTAACTCACTCTTAAGTCCTCAAAGGTATACAAACTTTATTAGATGGTAACTTAGAGCCATACACTGGAACCCCAGCTAATAGCAGATGTATATTTTAGAGAGTATCTTTTAGAACCAACTTTAGATCCAAGTATAAGTTATCTACCAATGTAACGACAGAAATTAAGGGAGCTCTTTTCATAAACATGATAGGCCCGGTTTGCAGAACCGCAACAAGCATTACCAAGCCTGGTGTTAAAATAAAACAACAAAAGAAATACCCAAACCCAGAAGAATCCTATAAGTAAAATTTCTTTTCCAACTCCCATCTCTTTCTAAAATGACAAGACTGGCAACAAACCACAAGAATCACCAAGCCAGCTTCAGGCAACTTCATTCCCCACCTACACCATCCTTTCCCATGGAAAAGAGATGCATCTGTTCAGTGCTTTCCCTCTCCACCTCTCCCCCCATCTTTCCTCACTGCATTTCTCCCTGCTCTCTTGAATTCACTGAGCAAAGCAACTTTGGTCCCTGCTACAACAGCTCTCACTGATCACCCAACACTGCAGATCTTCTGGCTTTTCCCACTCCCCCCAGTTCAACTAATACAATTCCTTCTCCCAGCTATCCTAGCACTGGAAAGTGCTGCTGAGCTACTTCCACTGCCTCTTCCCCCTTCCAGTCACATTGGCATCAGCCTGCCTTTTCCACCAGTGTTCTAATATAATGGTCTCTGGCTCTAGAAAGGTGGGTGCCTTCTGCTTCCCTTAGAATCTCTGATAACAGATGTCCTCCCTGCACAGCACAGCACAACGACTGAACAGAGAGCTCTAAATGAGTGAGCCAAGGGTCTTCAACTGCAATCATACATTGTTTATTGTTATTAGGCACACTATAAAATAAGAAGTGGACTAAGCAACATATGGAACACTTCAAACTGGGGTTAGGTAACTCCCAGGCACCCAAAGAGTGGGAGGTTCGATTCCAGGAAGGTCCCAGAGCAGCACTCATCTGGGTCTGCAGCACAAGTGTGGAAAGCACAGCTAGTGACTAGCAAGGAAACCCAGAACAGCCAGTAACTTGCCTATAAGGAGAGCCTATCACAGTACATAGGTTAGTTCAAATTTAAATATTGTAACTCGAATGTGGGGATTTTAAGCTCAAAAATGGTTCTAAATTTTGTTGTATGAAGTTGGATGGGAAGAATTTGCCTATACAAGCCCTAATCTTGTGCTCTGGAGCAGAAGACCCCATTGCAAAGGGGAAGGCGATTACAAAACCAGGTCCCAGAGCATTTTAAAAGTTCCCCTCCTGTTTGCACAGCTCCGTTTTAAAATTGAGGTGTTTGGCAGCAAACCCAGGGCACTCAGAGCCAGCAGCCTGGGCAGAGAGGCACTTGGCAGAGCAGAGCAGGAGGAGGTTGCCTGTGGGAGCACAGCCAGCATGATGGGAGCAGCGCAGAGCACCCTTAAACACAGGGCAAAGGGATCGTGCATCCACAGGAGAGAGGAGGTGAATGTTGGGAACAGGGAGGCGAGGGGGGGATAATCCACCCTGCTGTGTCAAGACTCACACGTGCAAGACCATTCAGGGTGGGGGGGAAACAGTGTGTCTTTGTGGTACAGACAACCAGGCGCAAGAGACAGTGGCTCAAAGCCAAGGCTGTCAGCCTGGAGGAGCTCAGGGAGGAATGGAGAGGTTGAGAGGGCCCTGAAGGAGCGCTGCTGAGCAGTCTCATCTCAAGGCAAGCAGCAAGCCCACTCCTGAGGAGAAAGACAGCAGGAAGATAGGAAGTGTTCATACATCAGTTTCAGGAGCAAAATGCAGCAGTACTCACCTAGAGGCTGCAAAGACAAAGAAGGTGGTGGTGGAGGGACACTGCAAAACCGTGGTTCAGTTTACAGGGTCATAAGGGAATCCCAAATGCACAGATAGCATCTGCTGTCACTGCAAAGCCAGGCTTTGTATTGTCTACACTCATTCAACTTTTCTTTTTCCCCTCCAAACACCAAACAGTCATTCCAGTGAGCTAACTGGTGGTGGTAAACATAGAAAAATTGTTGCTTTGCACAGAAATTTGTCATAAACAGCTTGTAATTATTGCAGGAAGAACATGAAGACTGAGTGAGAACAGATTGAGTGAGAAAACACTGTAGATGGCTCAAAAGAAGTACCTGAGAAACTGACACAAAATATGACAAGCTGGGACAAACTGTCACGATTTCTAAATTCCATCCGGCTCATCAGTGGATCAGAAAGGATCACGGGAATGGTGCTGGGATGATCAGAACCTTTCACTTGGTCTTGGGCTTTGTTTATTAAATACAAGGCCAATATCTTAATAAAGTGCTACTGCTATGGGATGTCCTCTACTCCTTAGAGGAACCAGAATAATCTTGTAAAATGTTCATTAAAATAGTCATATTTCTGAGAAATCTCCTGTTCCTACCAAGTTACTAAAGCACTGCTGGTGTGAAGCAGCAGCCATGGTTTGCATTCTGATCGTTTTGCACTTTATAACTTGGTGCTTTCTTCAAAAGCTCTCCATCTTTCTATTTTGTGTATGAGACTGAATTTATTTTTTATCCATTTCACATACTAACGATGACAGCTGAAGGAAGAGGAAAACTAAAAGCCCTTCTCTGAGACAGATTTTGCCTCCCCCTCCCCTCCAATATTCCTGAACATTTCAGAAATATTCTAGTAAAAATGCTCAGCTCTGTCAGGAAACAAAACACTGGTCACTCAGGCACAGGTTGTGAGCCCTCAGTGTAGTCTTGCTGCAGCATGTGTCTGCTGCGGGCAAGAGGCACATGTTAGCCTGCAACAGGGCAGTTTTGCAGAGTTCTGAACAATTTTCCTTTAACAAATGCAATTAAAAACTTGCAAATGAATGGCAGCTAGTCAAAATGTCCCTGTCCATCCAACCCAGCATTTCTACACTGGACGTGTGCAAGCCAAAGCTCAGTACTTGCTGAGCAGTCACTGCCAGGCACAACCCAGGCAGTGAATGGTGGAGGATGAGTCCTACCCATGTTTTTGGAGACCTATGCAAATGGTGAGCAGCTTCACTGATTCCTAACAGCCCAGACTCATGGTGTGGCTCCTGTGGGAGGGGATGTGAGCCAGACTCTTACTCATTCCTATTTGCAAGCATGGGTGCATGCGAGTCCAAAACTGCTTCACAGTGAGCTATTTAGAACGAGAAGCATGTTTAAGGGAAAATGACATTTGAGAAAGTCACAATCTGTTTGCCAGTTTTTCCTCTTCCTCTGTCTATCAATTAGCAGCAAACGTATTATTCACCAGCCATTCTTTGCCTCCTTTTTCTTCTATGTGAGCTTTTCTTTTCCTTCCAGTCCTTAAAGCATTTAAGGCAGTCATCGATTTTTCTATACAACATATTAATCTTTAAATTGTGTTAATATTCACATCACTGTCAGAAGCAGAAACTCCTTTGCTGAAGGCTGCTGTACTGCCAGAAAAAAATTAAATTTAGCTCACTATATATGCATATATTTTTCCCTACTTCCCACACACATGAAAGCTGCACATTCCAGTTGGAACTTCCTTTAAACTCTTTAATTACACAGGTTATTTAGTCTGGCTCTTTCCTTTCTGATTACTTTTTAACAAAATTAAATGTCTGCCTCTTGCTGTCCTTTCTATATTAGCAGGCCCATTATTGATTTTTATTACCTTCCCAAAGAGGAGGTTTTGCAGCTGATTGCGATTTACATTGTAAGCAGTTCACTTATGCTGAGAATTCAAGCTGCCACTGAGCCTGCTAAAGCTGCTTCTCTCACGGCTCAGCTGTGCCCAGCACTGAACCAGGTATCAGTGCAAACGTTACACAGCTCTGCAATGGGAAAAGAAGACACAAATGCTTCTGTAGCATAAAGAGCACAATGATAGTGCTCATTTATGAAGCATTTCCATACCAAAATAGCTCCTTGTCAAAGTTTATAATTTACCAGCTAGCTCCCTAAAGAGGTTCCTATTTGCTCTCCAGTCTACAGCGATGTTTGCAGAAGCAAACATGCTGCTGCTTTTTCTTCATTGGCAATCAACGTAGTGAAAAAGCAGGTGAACAGGAAGGGAGAAAATGAGGGAAACAAAAGTACTGAACACTTTAGATAATATTTGACCTTTTGATAGCACCAGAGACGATAATGAAGGGGCTGACAATGGATGCTTCAAGTCCAGAAGCGTCAGGACAGTTGGTCACTGAGGCATTAATAACAATTACCTGCAAACAAGCAAAGGGTCAACTCGTAACAGCTACAGACCAGGTTTTCTTTTTCTCTGTTAGGCACATCTGAACAGCAAAGCTCTACACAGCAACATGCTTCAGCAGTAGTACCTATTTTTTATGATACATTCCTACCTGAATGCTTCAGAGACCTGATTTCTCATTGATTATGCCACTTTCAACTCCTAGCAGCAGCAGTGCAGAGGAAGCAGAGACTGAAGCAAGAACAAAAAAAGCCTGAACTAGCAACACTGATTTGTTTTACATTGTAAGTGTATGGGTTTTTCTCAGCGACAGTTCCGAAATCCTAAAGCACTGCTTAAATGGTCAAAACCAGATGAAAATGAAAACATAAAATTATGATTCAGAGACAAAGCAGGAGAGGAGCACATTTCAAGCAATACATGGTTTACAGTGGATTGGGAAAATACCCACAATTAAAATCAATACAAAGCCTGCCGATGAGCCTACTAAAAGCAGAGAACCCAAGACAGTATAGATTATAAATCTAATGACTAAGAACATACAACATGTCGCAATAATTAGGCCCTCTGCATTTGTCTCAAATATCCATACAGTTAGATAAAAAAACATCTCACCAAAGAATTGAGCTGCTTTACAATTTAGGCCTTCACAACCTGTGGGATTTATATAATGGGTTGCAAACTTCTCCCTCTACATTGATCAGTATCCTCAAAGAAGGCAGACAAATCCATTTAGCTACTCTTTAAGACTGGAACCCCATTTTAATCAGGGTTGTGGGTACCACTGTGACAGTCACAGAAATAACTGCAGCTGAATATGAAGGTACTTGGTGTAGTCACAAACTAACCAGTCAGGTAAGGATTGCAGAGTGACTGCAACAGCATTTGCCAAAACCCTGCCACAGCTTTCCCCATGGCACTATGCTTCCAGTTGAGCAGCTCCCAGCCTTCTGCTAGAAATGGGCAACGTTTTGCAGCCCCATCAATGCAAGTTCTGAACAAGTGCTGCCCACAAGATATCCCCTTGATCGCAGTGTAAACAGGAAATCTAATTTTGCTTTTTCTGGAATATATAACACAGCATCAGTAAAGTCTCCCTCTCAAACATATGGCTTGTGAGTACTGCTCTAAATCCCAAGGAGCTAAAAAAACCCAACTAATATTTCGTCTCCTTCCTGCAGAATTCTAGAGTGAAAACAAATTTAAAAGCAATTTCCTTTACTGTTTCCTGAGTCACACAGATCATCTTTCCTTACCTCACAGTGACTTTTTGCTTCACTGGCAACTGTACCTTCCTCTACATGGTGCATTGACTGCACATTGCACTTCAGCCATAGCATGGACTAAACACCTTTGGCTGAGCCCATTCATTACATATACCCATTCACTACAGCACAACCGTTCTGGAAACTGTAAAAGTAATAGTTTTATAACACCACCAAAACATATCAGATTAATGAAACAAACATTGCAGTTCATCGCCTTTCTTTATCACCTTCTGTTCCATTATTAGTGGTTTTATCCATCATTTCCATGTTCTCCCTGGCTTATTGGCATCTGGACCATTTTCCTCTTTTCCTAGAAGCTGAAAATTAGAGTACATCTAACTCAGTGGAGTTTTGCCATGTAGAGCAGATGACAGTTCATGTATTTAAGTAATACAGTGTCAAAAGGCCAAAGGAATCACTCTTCACATGCCAACCTTTATGTTAAAGTTAATCTGATCTGACTGTGGATCTGCCATATATGACTGTGATGGCATGGCAGACCTTCCTTAACTCACCAGCCACTCCAACTACCCCTTCAAACTAAGCTTAATGCCACTATTCACACCAGCATTTTTTTCCTGCACCCCCACAAGCCCTGTGTAATGTTCAGGCCAAGGGGAAAAGACCAAAAAGAAGCTACAGGTTTCAAGCATGGCCTTCAAAATGTGACAGATATGTTTTAAGGTGTTGTCTTTCACTTGGTATTTGAAAATAATGTGAACAAACTCATTTTCAAATTCTGAATCGGAAGCATTTGAATGTTACTGCAAAGGAGAGGTCACACCACAAGTGGGTTTTCCTCCTCTGCCAAAAGAATTCACAGTGTTGCAGTATAAAATCGTTTGCCATCTAGCCCTTACTATTTCACAGAACCCGATTCACAACACTGTTAGTAACCTTTATTAAAATTTCATCAGTTATTTCCCTTCAAAAAAGATGATGTATGCAGTTTTTCATGCTACACCAAACACTGGAAGAACAAGATAGACACATTTGAATTTACATAAAGACTGCGAGCTGTTGTTCCAAAGTAATTCTGAAGTGGTGTGCCCTGTGTGTAGGCATTTGATCTGATCACATTTCTGCATACTGAGTGTAACATGTACAAAATCTATAATTGGAGTCTGTTTTCTGAAAAGAGATAAATGGCTTCTTTCTGTTAAAAGAGAAAATTATATGTTTCTGGGCAGGGTCTTTCAGGCCATTTTTTCAAGTAAATTGACTCTTTTATTTTATCCAATACATATTTAGAATTGATGACGATTTTACCAAAAAATGCTTGCATACCTTTTCTATTCTAAAAAGGTTACACTGATAAATATACCTTTTAATTTTTTTTATTTTTTTTTCCACTGAAGCATAAATGTTGCATTTTACTGCTTACTTAAGGGGCATTTATATGTTGGGAGTGATTTGTTATTGCATACCTGCCTGCATGAATTTACCACTTCTGGTCAAACACCCCTATTTCTGAGGAGTTATCGCTAGGTGGCTAGGTTCAGTTTTTCTTAGCACTAGCTTATACTTTTGCTAGTCTATATACTTTAAAGACATTACTGCATTTCAGATGGGAACATCATAAGAAAAAGCTCCCTGTACAACATGGAACCGCCCAATCAATCAATTTCCAATGTTCTCTAGTCTCCACAAGCACTGAAATTCAGAGGAAAAAATAAAGAAAAATTGATGGATTTTGTTTCACTTAAGTTTTAAATTTTAGTGTCAATTTTCCCTGGCTGGACAGATCATTTTTTTCTTATGAATTGCTCATGTACTCTCAAGTCCACTTTATTCTAAGGTGTATAGTTCACAACAAACAGCCCTCTCAGAACATTTCACCATTTCTTCTACTCCCAAAGTGAGTTGAAAGTTTCCCAAGTTTGTTGCCTTTTCACAAAAACTGCAGATGAACTAAAATCTAAAAGCATACCTCAACTTCACACCCTAAAAGTTCAAATCACAAGCACTGTATTTTTCCACAATAATACTGTAACATACAAAAAGTACAGAATAAGAGCCGAATGTGCTAACCTACTCCTCCTGCAGTCTTTGCAAGAAGGAAGCTGGCATCAGGTCCCAGACTGCGACCCTTGCAAAAATACAGCCAAAGGAGAAAAAAAAACAAAAAAAATCATGAAGGACTAGGGTAAGATGATGCCCAGATGAGACTGCTGTAGATGAAAGGCTACAAGATTCAAAACATAAGGTAAGTAAACAAGGAAATTTATGTAAGCTAGAAAAGAACAAGGAAGCCAGCCATTAACCTCTCTCTCTGAACTACGAAAACTCCAGCAAACACTGAGACACTCAGTTTGCAAACCCCAGGTAAATCATACACTAGTGCAGAAAATGTGTGTTATGCAGACAGAGGTGCAAGGCATCAGAGCTGATGCCACACCACATTAGCAAGCTTTCTGGAAACGGCAAATTGTTGCAGATGTTGGCAAAGGGGGAAAATAGCTCCAAATTGCTCCCAACCTTGATGCCTCCACCCCTGTTGCTGAAAGCACCCCATACAAGTGCTGAGACCCCACTGGTACACAACAGTCAGAAGTGAGGGATGGGAACTTAACAGTGCCAAACCACAGCTTGTAACAGACTCCTGCAGGCCATCAGCCTTGGCAGCCTCTGCTTTTCCCAACATTAACCCTAACCCTGAATCACAGCAAACACTATCACATCAAAGGGCTGCACTCAGTGCATTATCATGTCAAATGATGCTGGCCTTTAGCATCCTTCTTTTAAACGTGCAGATTTTTACAGGCAGCCAAATTCTGCAGCTTCTCCTGTTCCTAACCATATCTGACTTTACAGGTTTTACTTTACTACCCTATTCTTAATCCTGGCCCTACAGCATACTTATATAAGCAAGAGTAGCATCCTTAGAAAACTCTTCATTTCTAAAAAAAAAAAAAAACTAAAATGAGCAAGCGTGCTATCCAGGGGCTATTAACAACTAGAGAAGCCAAGAGAACAGGGACCAGAGGAGGTCTCTGATGCTGTTTCACCAGACAACTACTTTGTTCCTGTAAATCACAGCACCCACACAGCATCTGCCCACCTGCACTTCTACACCAGCACAGACAGCAAATTCCAGAAAAGAGCCTGTTCCTTCTAATCTCTGCAAGGAGCTTCTTCATTTCTTTGTCTTTTGAAAACAACATGGTAGGAACAGCACCCTCTTGGAAATAAAGGGATTTTACTGCCTTTATTTTTCCAAGGAAAAAAAACTCTAAGACTAAAAGATGCAGTGAATTGCCTGCTCCCCATTGCACATTCCTGTCATGCCCTGTTTGTTCTCACAGCTCTTGAAATTACAATATTGAATAACAAGATGCATAGAAACAAACATGACTGAGAAAGAATCAGCAAGTTTTAAAAAGCAGACTTATATACAGAATTGTATGTATGTGCCTGTATTTTTAACACATATATATAAAAAAATGCATGCACACACACAAAACGGGTATATAAAATAACAGCATACAGCTTATATAACAATGGAACTATTGACAAAATCTTACTTTGCCATTAAATACTTGGCCTTTTCCACATTTTTTGTTTTTTTAAAAAGCTAATGTATATACGTTAACAAAAGGAAGCTGCTGGTCTCCCGTGAAACCTCACTTGGAGTATTACGTATGGTTCTGGTGTCCTCAACATAAAAAGGACATGGAACTGTTGGAACACGTTCGGAGGAGGAGACGAGGATGATCAGGGGACTGGAGCACCTTCCGTATGAAGATGAACCTGCACCAAAGCTACCAGGGAGATTGGCACTGAAATCCAGGAATTCCTTAGTGGCATCCTCACTGATGAACTTATTTTTCAAAAAAGAGCTTGAAGTCCCTTTAATCCTTTATTTCCATGCTGAAGTATCAGAGTAGTTGCCACTGTTTCCTAGGGTTGGTGCTAGTAAATTACTCCGCGCGTATTTTGTTTACAATGCCAACTCTCAAGGAAGTAATGCCTGTACTGTAGCTGTCCACTGGGGTAGAGACTAGAGGCAAAAGTTACCATTGTTATTTTAGTTACGGCTTTCCTTGTAAGGCCTCGAATTAGCAAAGCGTTTAAGGAAAAAGTTTACTCATCCAAGCGTTTTAGCATATACTCATGTTCCTAGCCAGTGACAACAGGTAATGTCCTTGGATTTTTGTTGCAAGTTACTTGGCTGGGGAATACTCGAGCTCTTCTAGTCCCCAGCAATTCATCCAAATAGGGAAAATGCAATTTTCAGTTGGACTAAACCCCAAGACATTCAATAGTTTTGAATTTAGAAGAAAAACGTGGATACTGTCAAGTTGAAACGTTTATTCTTGATTTTATTAAATATCAGTACAGATTGATATTTGATAAAAGGAGCACATTGCCTTTTAATTGTGAACATTTCAGCTAAAATTTGTTTTGGATTAAAAATCCTGAATTTGGACTAGAAAATGTTGAAGGGAGATGTTCAACTTTATTCTCGGTTTTAAAAGTTCAAAGTCATTGTTATTATTTGCTAAGTTGCTCCAAAACTTAAATCTGTCACGTCTCAACGTTGCTAAATCTGCATTAATATCACTCAATACTTAGGTGGAAGAATTTTACTTGGAAATAAACCCCAGTATTGGAGCATCTTTCCAAGTAAATGAAGTATAGTCTTTATTGGAAATGTAGCAGGTAGCACTTTGAAAAGCTTCTGTTTTTGTCTCCGTCTGGAGCAGAATTTAGTTACCCACAGGCTTCCTTTTGCCCTTGTGACGTTCTCCCTTTCTTACTGTGCTCAGAAATGAACTTGGATGTTGGCAGTAGTTTTTGCACTCCAGATGTGATTCGTTTTACTCGTTTGCCTTTTTGTGATTCCCTTTTCCTCCTTTTATAAGGAGCTGGGGGGAGTACCTCTGTTCTTCATGTCCCGTCTTACATGTTCCTGGTGGACCAGATTTGCCCCCCTTACAGCCAGCTCTTCAGCTGCAGCAGTTCCTGGGATAGGAATTCATGGGCAGGGATTCCTCCCACCATTCCTCCAGATAATGGATGGAAGAGTCTTAGCTCTTTCCCACTGGTGCCTCAGGCAATGGTGGGTGCAGTCCCATTTCAGCTCCTCACAGCCTTCTGCCAGGCAATGGCTATTGGAGTCTTATCTCAACTCCTCCCATCCATCTCTGAGAAAAGAGATAGGTGGAATTCCATCTCAGCTTCTCCTAGCAGTCTTTGAGACAGTGGAGAGTGGAGTGTGATTTTGGATCAGTCTCTGACAAATGGGCTCGCAAAAGGATGGAGAGCTCTTCAGAAGAATGGGTTCAGGGATAGCCAGACAGATGTCTGAGTTTTGCTTGCACCGTGCTGTTCCTTTCTCCCTGAATCCCATAAGGAGTTATTGGGGTATTCCATTTCTATTCTATTCCATTCCATGACTATTCTGTTTCATTCCACTCCACTCTATTCCATTCCGTTCTGCCCAGCTCCACTGCATTCCATTGCGTTCCATTGCGTTCCATTGTGTTCCATGCCAGCGCCTGGCAACGCTGCAGTCACAATGCCCCGGACAGGATAAAAGGGAGCACCCTGCTGTGTCCCGTGGCAGAGGTGGCACGGGGCAGCCCTGAGACATCCCAGAGGAAGGCGCTGGGCTTCTGGGGTGAGCTGCAGGGGGCTCAGGCAGGAAGAGCAGCGGCTGGTCAAGGCTGCTGGAGGCTGCAGGCTGCAAGGGCAGCTGGTGGCGGGAAGGGCTGCTTAGCTCAGGGGAGGGATAGCGGTCCTTTTCAGCTGGATAGCCATGGCCAGAGCATAGGAATGTCTTCTTGAGGAGCACTGTAGAGCTCAGCATCCTCATCCCCCCCCAGAGCCAGGGGCAGCAGCCATAAGCGTGACCAGGCTGTGGACGAGGAGCAGGTCCTGCTCCCACGCTCTGGGATAGCCGATCGCCAGCGCTGGGGTCAGGAAGGAATTTTCCCCCGGGGCAAATTGGCAGTGGTCCCCGGGGGTTTTTTGCCTTCCTCTGAGCGTGGAGCAGGACCACTTGCAGGGGCTCCTCTGGTCCATTCTGCTGGGTTACTGCCTGCTGCTCATGCAGCACGAAGGTGGCCCCTCGTGTCCTGCAGCTGTGGGGGGCAGGCTTTTTTTTCCCCACGGAGGACCTGAGAGTGTCCCCGGGGTTTTTTTGCCTCCTCCGCAGCCGAGCACAGCCCCTTCATGGGGCTCCTTTGGGCTCTTGTGGCCCAAAGGCTGCTGCTCGTGCTCCACGCAGGTGGCCCTCGTGCCCCGCATCCCGGGGGAGGAAGCTTTCTGGCCTCCCAGGGTATTGCCTGGGAGTTGCTGCTTGTCCTCTGTAGCATGAGCACATCCCCTTGCCAGGCTTCCCCTTTGGACTCGGTCCTTGCCTGCTGCTCTTGCACCTCCAAGGCACTCTCGTGAGAGCCCTGCCTCTCTTTGGCTCCATTGCCCAGTGCAAGCTTGGAGCCTTCTACTTCTTCTTGCACATTAGTGTGTGGTCGGTGAGGATGCTCTTAAGTAATAGCATCAAACTTTCATGTTGGATGTAAGGAAGAAGTGTCAGGCTGCCGTCAGGGTGCTGAGAACTGGAACAGGTTGCCTAAAGAAGCTGTGTGTGCTCCTTCCCATGGCGATGTACAGCACATACCACCATGTTGTACAGACCCTTGGGTGTGATCCTATGGCGACGTATGACACCACGTTGTACAGACCCTTAGGTGAGAGGTCCTGGCATGGTATAAGACCAGGCTGCACCGAGCCTTGGGCAACCTGTTTCTCTTCTGAGGCGTCCCTGAAAATGGCAGGGTGGTTGGAAGAAGGTGCTCGTGAGCGCCTCTCCAAGCCTAACTATTCTATCATTCTGGGATGTAGTGATTCTAAAAGAACGTAAACTATAAGAGACCAAACCAAAATCAAATGAAATAATAAAATAAAATCTTGTTTGCACATGAAAGCCATGTGATTTGTGTTCTTGAAAGTGTTTTGGGGCCGGGTGGACCTTCTCTCTGACGGAGTCCTGTTGTTCTCAGGCTCTCCTGTTTCAGCATGTTTTCCCAAGGGAAACAGCTCAGGCGTTTTCTAGACACGAGCGCAAGGAAATAAAACTGGGTTCATAGGGAACTGAACAGGTATTGCTCACCTCAAAATGATTTGGACCCGTTTGGTTGAGGAGCATGTCCTGCTTCAGACTGAGGCTTCGAGCCTTGCTAGTGTCAGAGATGAGGAAACCCAGCTCGACTGGGCGAACGCAGAAGACTTCCAGAGAACACGTTCCACACCTGCTTTTTGCAAATCAGCTCAGATGGTCAAACCATCTCGAGACAATCCACAGCTCTTACCCGATGGGAAAGTTCACAGCTCCTTCCCCGAGGGTGATCGAGTGAATTCCTCGGCTGGGACATGGTTATGGGTATTCAGTGCCTTCTGCTAGTGCAAGGCGTACCTCCCGTATGAAGATAGGCTGAGAAAGTTGGGACTGTTTAGCCTGGAGACCTCATAGCAGCCTTCCAGTACCTGAGGGGGGCCTCTAAGGATGCTGGGGAGGGACTCTTCATTAGGGACTGTAGTGACAGGACAATGGGTAATGGGTTAAAACTTAAACAGGGGAAGTTTTGATTGAACATAAGGAGGAAGCTCTTTCCTGTCAGGGTGGTGAGGCACTGGAATGGGTTGCCCAGGGAAGCTGTGAATGCTCCATCCCTGGTAGTGTCCAAGGCCAGGTTGGACAGAGCCTTGGGTGGCATGGTTTAGTGTGAGGTGTCCCTGCCTCACACTTGGGTGGCATGCAGGTTGGAACTTTTCCAACCCTAACTATTTTATGATTCTAAACCAGCAGTTCCTCTTCCTTCTATACTAGCCCACAAGTCTGAAGGAATCGTATGCTGACATAGGTTGAGCTACAAGGCAAGATGGACTTTAGCTCATCAGGCCCACTGGACAAAGAGCATGGCACTTTCATCTGTGTGGTCAGCTGCAGAAGAATACCCTTACAGCAGAGTAAGTCTAAGGTGGTTTGTTTGCAAGGCCCAGAGGAGACAAAAAAAAAAGTAAAGAAATTATTGTGTCTAATACATGATTCACAGATAAGAGAACTGTAGCGGATCCAAGCTACTCAGACTACCAATGCAGATGCACTTCAAGCCAATCTTTAATAAATATTAACTATCACAGAAAAAGCCATCATTTTTTTGTGCTTCTCAACTAAGCTGCTATTTGAATATTGGCCGATATTACATTTTGTTTTCAATTTTTCTGAGAGTTAAAAAGGTCTTTGTTGGCCCTGGGACTGTGATGCATGAACCTCAGCTTCTATTCCCATTTGGTATCCTTTATATGCCATTCTAACTAATGGGAAAAGCATGAAAATCAATATGTCTCAACTAAGAACTAATGCTATCTAAATTGACCTATGGCATGCAGCAAAATACACATTTCTCATCATTTTCTAAAGTGAATTCTGCATTTTTCAGCTCTACAGTAATGCGCACATTGAAAATATCTAGAATTAATCTATTACATTTGCAGGGAATGGTAGAATGAATGAACTATGTCTACTTTAGGACATTTTAATATCAGAGATAAATTTATATTTTCTAGTAGAACTAAGCAATACAGCTACCAGCAACTTAACCACTGTTGTTTCACATACTTCAAAAAACTCAGACCTCTGGGATCTCCCATTTCATAGCAAAAAGCTATAAGCCATCCCACAAAGACCCCAGGTGCTTTAGAAATTATAAGCTTCTAGCTACACATTGTTGAATTTTATTCTACATTAGGAATTCTTTTCTATTCATGTAACAGGACAGAGGTCTTTCTAGTATAATAACCTAATAATAATTAATACAATTGTTTTTTGCATATGGGTCTTTCCATGGCTACATTACCTGCTACATTCAAAAGGCTTGCATTGTCATGAATTTAGGAGTGGCATCTGGGTTCATCATTCTCATCAAAACTGAAGAATTTTGATAGCCCATTATGCAGAAATTTGGTCGCCAGTACCTACATACTGTTTCCAGAACGCTGCAACTCTGATATGTAAATAATGATTTTAGTGGGGTTGGGTGGCAAAAAGCACTATTCCCCTGAACATCAGGTAGACAGACCTGTGGCTTCTTTCTAATGAAGAATATATGTTTAAATTTCAGTTTGCCAGGTAGATTCAACAAACTTCATCTGACTTTTCTATTGCTTCATCTGGATACTATGCAGCATGACATCTACTGCATGTTTTTGAGGGGTTAATAGAGAAGAAATATTAGGCTTTCATCAGGTTTCTTTTGGTGTGTAGTTTCCTTGAATTCTAGGTTAAAGATTTTGGCAGCAATTTGCAAGTCCAGTCAGTCAACTCTATGCAAGGTAACCCTGACACATGAAGTTACATTTGTGCATCACAGAAATCATCTTCCCAGAAACAACTCTGGATTTCTTTATTTTCTTAAGTGTTCCAAAAATATGTGTTGAAAAGCATTAACAGACCAAAATGAAGAAATTTTTCCTTTCATATACTTTTTAGATAAAAAATTTCAGTTGTTCACTAATTTAACAAAATAACAATAAGCCACAAGAAGAGTAAAGATGCCTAGAAAACAAATTGTGCTGTACACACAAAGGAAGACAATGTCCCAGGTTCTACAGTTCAGCACAAAAGAACGAACACACTTGCCAAAAACTTGTATGCCAAAAATGAGAAGCCATAATTATAGGATTGTAAAGTTATACGTATCTGTGAGAGAGCAGAAGAAAAGGTAAATCCTCAGCTTGCTTAATATATTAGCTCTTCGATAAATGTACCTATTTAAATAACATAATAGTTCTGTTTTACTGAAGAAAAGCAGTCAACTGCTTTCTATAATTACAACCAAGGAAAAATTTTGTACCCCATTTCAAAGCCAAAGCTGCATGAAGAGCAGTAAAACCCTGAAAGAAAGCTTCCCTGTAAGGAGATGGAAAAAAGATTAGCATTTATCTGAAGTTACTTGCACAGAGAAATGGGTGCTTTCATCTGAGTACTACAGGTCAAATTCATACTAACAAACATGTACCTGACACACGGTGCTTTGCGTAATCTTCCTTCCTGCCCAGACTCCAGCCCTCATTTCACATTTCTGTCAATTCTGTCAAATAGACTAGAATAAAATTGAAATCCTCTGCTTCATTCTTAAAAAAGCTTTTTATTCCATATTCAGCCAAAATCCTTTCTGCTATATGTATCTCTTCAATAAATGTTGCTGCTCCACACTTTACCTCACCTCTCTGCCTCCTCTAGTTAAGACAATCCATGATGGAAATAAATTAAGAACTTGAAAAATACAAGTGAAGTAGGCAGAAAATGATTTATTGCAGCACCAAGAATTTAAACTAATAGAACAATACAGCACTTTCTGATCAATCTACAATACCCCACAGGCAGTTTTATTTAAATCAGAGCATTATCTCAAATAAGATGAAGACGAAAGTAATTCAAAAGTATATTCTAGAAATATTTTAAATTGGCTTTGTAGAGACACAAGGGTACTTGCTTTCTGCTGCATTAATACTGATGGGATGATACAGTATCTGTAGAAGCCATGCAATTAGAGCACTGTGGGATAGTGCTCACAGGACTCACTGAACTGTAGCAGTCAGAAAAACAATACAGCACAGTCTTAGATGAGAGAAGTTTAAATAGTCAAGATACTTTTACATTCAGAATGATTGCTGACATTTCTAATAAAGATTTCTAAAGACTTCACATTAGTAATTAGGTGCTTTGAGTCTAAATAATTGAATACATGCTGCCACATTATTAAATCCTGTTCTTCAAATAGGCAGGAAAATTTGTATTGGATTCAATGAAACTTTGTATCACATGATCTTGAGTGACACCTGCAAACTGCTTTAACTGGGGGCTCCCAATACCTAGTTCAAAATACAGTAAGCTAAAAAACCCCATTGAAACCAATATCAACCAGTAGAACAGACCTGCATATGCACCAACACAAAGCAAAGATTTGGGGGGGCTTTGAGGACAATATTCAGTAGTTCTGCAACAACAGAATCCTTAATAATGTATTTGGATTCTTTTATGTGGATGCCCTCTTTCTGCTAAGAGCCTTATTTATTAGCATTTCTACTTCAGTTTTACTCCATCTCTAACTCCACAGTTACTCTACATGCAAGTACAAGTATAGTCCTTGTTTTAAACATGAACAGACTCTTCACTGCTAGAAGAGTGGACCCTCTGCAGTTACCTTCTATTATTTACTACTTCACTGAAATAAAACTCTCCCCACAGATATGCTGCATCAAGAGAAGGGATTCACAGCTATGCTCAGACAAATAAAACGTGAAAAATTAAGTACTTATTTCTGGGTGCACCACAGCTCCAAACAGAACCAGTTTTTCCCAGGGCAAACAAGTATCCTGCCTCCTGCAACTGTGGGAGGATTTGGGATCATCTTCCCCTGGTGCAGCAAGCCTGGAGCAGAGCTGACTTCCCCTGTCACCTTCCTGGGGGCTCAAGGACCCACAGAAAGCAGCTATTAGCCAGCCAGCCCTGCATCGAGTAGGGGACTGCAGAGCAAATATGCTAGTGATGCACCCCTGTGTCCTCCGCGTAACAAAAGACCAGCCATGCTTTCAGGATACACTGTGGACAGTACTACTGCGCTGCCTCTAGTTTTACTGCAGGCTTATTAAAAGCTCTGTGCCTTACACTAAGCCACAAGGCTTTTCTCCAGCTTGTTTCACTACTGGCCCATTAGCAAACCTTCACGTTTTCATTATGTGCAGAGAGAGAGAGAGAGGCTGCCAGAAGCCACAGATGATGCCCCTAAATGCTACCCTATTGAGTACCATGTGTAAGCCAGGGCAGAACAGAGGCTGGGCTGTTACTGGTTTCTAAAAGGTTGTCATCAGGCTCAGTAAACCTATGTAAGGTACCATCCTTAGAAACACTTTTCAAAAGGGGATAGACAGCCAATAAATTACAGCTAGGCCTGTTCTGTGCCAAAAGGATGAATTACAAGAACACGGCAAGCTCCATACTGAAAATGGTGTTCAAACTTGTTTCCTTGCAAAATAAATAGCTCTTCTTCAAGCTGCATGTGCCCATCACTGCAAGTGTTCAACACCAGGCTGGATGGGGCTTTGAGCAACCTGGTCTAGTGGAACGTGTTGGAACTAGATGATCTTTAAAGTCCCTTCCAACCCAAATCATTCTATGGTTCTGTGATAATGCGGAAGACTTGCTCACTTTCCTATTTGACCCAAACAAAAGTTTCAATTTCTCACTCGAAAAAAAAAGCCCCAGACTTTTTTAAAGTCCAGAAGTGCATATGTGCATACTCGACTCAGCAATACAACTGCTTCTTTTGGGAAGAAGGCTTTTTAAGCATCTAATTCTTTCCCAGATGCCTTAACATTATTCAAAAAGAGCCAGAAATCAAAAGATATTTGGTCAGTATCTGTAATATTTTATTAATACTGAAAGATGGGGAAACTAGAAAAAGAGACATTGACAAAAGATGAACTACATTAGTACATACTTTATCCTATTATTAGCACACTTCAGGCCTTAAAACTCCCACGAAGAAACCTTAAATCAGGACTATAAATTTAAACACCCACAGATACTAGTTATGCTGCACAAAACTGCTCCGCAGCTCACTCTTTCTCTGCTGAGTCATATGCAGAGCCTCACAGGGAGAGGATATTACTAACATCCTTTTCTCTCATCACTCCAGAAATGCAACTGAAGTACAGGAAATCATTACCTGGAGCAGGATTTCAGGGAGCTGGATATCTGCATTCTCTCTTCCCACAACTTATCTACAGGTCCGCTGTAAAACCACTCAGCTAAGGACCTCTTACGTAGCATTCTTTTGGATAACTACTTACACCTCAGGGGAGCTAAATGTTAATGTGAGAACAAAAATTTGAGTTGACAGAATTTTGTATAAACTTATTGCCAAAGAACTCATCACCTTATCCTTCTATGGTAAACAGAGATTTGCAGGAGGACTGATAGGGGCTGGTTAATGCCTCAGTTTCTCATGTAAGGAATGCCCTGCTATCCAGATTCATTAAAGGACTTTATTTGTGCTAGTTATAACAAAACACAAATAAACCACCCAAATCAGACATGATTAAAAACATTTATAAACAACACATAGGATAAAACAAATCAAGCCCCTAGCAGGGAAGGGAGCTCGCTCTCTTCTGGAGTGACTGTCTTACCTTACAAGCATTCTTTGGTATGAAACATATCTGCTGGAGCTTACTTCTGAAGCTACACCCAAACCATTGCAATACAAAGGCCTAAACAAGACTGCTCATGACTCGCTGCTGACTGAGACCAGAATCAGTGGGGGAGCAATGGGTTTGGGGTGAAAGTTCCCCAACGTCCCTTTCTAATACCTGACTAAATTATTCTTTAATCCAATTATTCTCTGCTGGATACCAATTACAGAGAAATGTGTGGGTTTATCAGCTATTGCATACCAAGTATGTACCATGAAGATATTGTTGCCGCCACTTAGCTATTATTTCCCTAGAATGCAAGTTAAATATTTATGAACAACCTTTCTTAGAAACTTGGTTCATAACTGTAGAAGTATTTTTGAAAACGATTTGGAATACAGTCAGTTGTGCCTTCAGATACAAGAACAATAACATAGAAAATGTCACATTCTGTTTAAAGCTTTTACTTCTAGTAATGAGTTAACTGGGATTGTCTTTAGGTTAGGTATTTCCAAAGTGATAATTTGATGTCTCTTCACTGCTCTGAAGCAAAGTAGTAGTTTTCAGTATCATTCTTCATGGACAAGAGTTTATTTTACAAAATTAGCATCCCACCCAGGTATGGAGATTGATCTGGAAAGGCACAAGGACCAAAATATCTTTATTACTTGCTACAAGTCTTCCTAAAAGGTATTGGAGATTTTAGCAGGAAAACAGGCAAGATATAGTGAAGTCTGACTCTATTCATGATACAGTATAATTTTGGTTTCTTCCAAAAGCACCAAAAGCTGAAAAATTCAGCTCCTTCCTAGGTATCCGATAAAGCATTCTTCATGAAATTCTGAATTATATTAAAAACTTAGACTCCATTTCCTAAACCAGAAAGCTTCTACAACAAGCCAAACAGCTAAAAACTTAGATGAATTAATAATGCAGCTTCAAAGGAAAAACTTGGCAATTTTTAATTTTCTCTATCGTTACCAATAAACTATCTGCTCTTAGACAAAAAGTTCAAATATTCTTATGAAAAGAAATGCAGGTGATTCCTAAAACAAACCGATGTTATACATGAACTGATGAGGAAAGTTTTTAGTACCGTATGATAGGGATTATGCAGCAAAGTAATTGAGTGGGTAGCGCGAGCACTGCCTAAATTTATGCACTGGCCTTTTTTCAAATATTTTGTGGTTTTGTTGTTTTTTTTTTTCCTTGAGGATGCAGTTTGTTCCTTTAAATACCCTTTGTTTTATCAATTGTCATCCCACAGGCATAATTCTCTCTCAGGGCTGTAATGTCACTAAGTTACCTAGATGCTGAAAGTGCAAGAAAACTTTGATATTCAGAAGCAAACTAGTTATTTTGCTTTAATAAATGCTCTGAAAGGCTGCATAAATTACCATCTTTTAGTACAAAGAAGCCAAAGGTCAGGACAAGCAAAAGAAACATACTGCACTAAAAAGCCAAATGTTTTACTTAGCAATTCATTTTTATTTAAAGGAGATATTTTAACATACCAGTTACTTTTAGATAGTTATCACCTTTGTACTGGGATGACTTATTTTCATAAATTGCTAAAATATGCAAAGAAATATTCCATTCTTTTATTTTTATGGAAGAGGTTTTGGGTCTAAGCCCTGTTCTCCTGATTCTATCACACGCAAACTTTTGACTCCTCTTGGTTCACAAAGAGCTCTGGAGTCATTTTCCCAGACAACTGTTCAGTCTTTTGTTTCTTGTCACTGCTTTATCCAGCCCTGCTGCTCCGTCTGACACCTTTCTTGCCTCATGCCTGTGCAGAAAGCAGCATCTGGGACCTGTGAAGGGCCGCTTCTCGCAGAACAATGGCATGGACTCTGAACAGACTATCCATAGCACACTCTGTATTCATATTTGAATCAACCCTGGAAAAAGAGGTGCAACAATCTTGTCTTTCAGCATCCTTAGTCTATTCTTAGGGACACCTTTCCTTCCAGTGTTGTACTGACACACACCTCTACAGAGAACAAAACCTCCTGCTATTTACACAGATCAGTTCTGCCACTGTGCAAACCTAAAAACGCAATCAATAAACACAAGCAGCTTTTTTTTTTTTTTTTAAACATTAAAACCTTACTCACACAAGCAGCACAGGAAAAACCTTGTTAGATTCCGTACTGTCACATCACTGCCATAACACTGCATTAAACTGTAGAGCCACCAGCCCAACTTGGACCTTCTTCACAAATCAATGTAACAAACTGATTCCAACAATTAAATCAGTTCCACCAGCAAAATCACTGTCCAAGTGCCCCTTCAGTTGTTTCTGTATTGTGGAACAAGTTGTAGCTCTGTCAATTTAATTGTCAAGGTATAACATTTAACTAGGTCCAGGGACCTAGGTAAATGCTAAAAAATACTTCATCTGCAAACCTGTTATATTTAAAATGGTGGTAGTTAAAATCACTATAGCATGCAAAAATTTAAGTTGGTAGAAGAAAGCAACCACTGGGTTTTGTACAGACAAAACCCTTCAAAACCACAAAAAGTGGTTCTCTTGTCTCTTTAAAGTTTTCGTTACTGTTGAATAGATAAGCCTCCATGGGAAAAGAGCAAAGCAGATTAGTAGTCACTAATGGAGTCCAATGGCTCCAGTGTTAATTCTACTGGAGCACACATCTCTGCCACGGAACATGAAGACAGGTGTAGAACCCATGTTCACCCAAAAAAATGATATGCAAGACGTAAGCATGTCTATCACAAAAAAAAAAAACAACAAGATTTTAGTCTTCAGGGGCTCCTTTTGAATTATTTTTGAATGGCTGTGGGTGTGAGGTTACATTGTACTGCAGAGAGCATAATTCAGCTGAGACTGTGAGAAGTTCACCAGGAGATGGTAGATGTCAGCCATTATCTTCTGCAGGCATTTCTGTGCTTTGTGACAGGAAAAACATTTCCAATAGATCTATTGCCAATGCACAAATGGACCAAGAAAAAATAGTGGATTGAATAAATAACAGAAGAAGAACATAGCAGCACAAGTTTTCAGGCCAAAGCCTAATAAAGTACACTACTGCATTTCCATTCATTACTGAATATGAGCGAATGACCATAAAGCAAATTAGTTTTTTAATTATGTTTTATGGCTTCACACAAAACATAGTTTAACTATGGATTTGATAAATCATGACATACACCACTATGTAAAGTACTTTATGAACATTTATGTTTTAGTACCAAATCACCTAATTGATGCCTGATGGAAATATCAAAGGACAAGACAGAGATTATTCAACTGTTGTAACACTGGGCTGGGCCCAAGGGACACTGAACTTTTCTATTCCATGCTATACTCAAAATCCCATAGCTTGAGCTCACCGTGAGAACTGCAGTCACTCCAGCAGTAGGATTCAATAACGGCAGCAGAGATGCTAAGGTTTTTGGTGTGTTGTGTTTCTGTTTTCTTTCCTTGTGTGAGTTTTTAGTTTGTTTGTTTTTAAATGGAAGGACATAGCACTAACCATAGGACTAACCATCTTCACACCAAAATCAACAAGACACTGCAATGCAACCACTAAGGCATCTACTGATGTGTGTGAAAGTTACACAATTCTATCCCAATTCAGAATGCTGCATTGATTGGAATACCATTACAGAATCATGTTAGATCAAACTAAACTGAGTTCATACATAGGGTATTCGTGTGGGATTTTAAGATGATCGTTTCTTTGATTTTTATTTTCAAGTAGAACTGTTCCAAATGTAGTGAGATTATTTAGAGAGAAGAAAAAAAATGACTCCCCTCAGTCTTAAAATTGGTGTGAATCTGCTTCTAGAAGTTTACATTTTACTTTTACAGGCTGCTATATGCATACCAAGTGATTGATTCAGTGGATTTCTGTGCCTTAAAATATTACAAATTGCTGGATTAAGTCAATATTTATGTCAGCTCCAGTGAGAAAAAGTAAAATAAATATGTATGCTGTAAACTATTGCTCAAGGAATGCCAAAACATAACAGAATAAATGGAGGAGACCAATACAAATACCTCCTCACAGGGGCAATGCTTGTCAGAACCACACAGAAAAAAAGAAATATCCTTGAATATAACCTTATACGATATTTGACAGAACTTTAATTACCTACAACAAAGCAATTGGCTCATTAGGCATCTTTTGCCTAATTTCCCCTTGTGGGTCAGCACCCATCAGCCTGCGCGTCAAGTCAAGAGAATACTTTGAATAGAGGAAGTGAAAGCATTCCCAAATCATAACTGTAGAGCAAATGCTCCATTTCAGGAGAGGCTCCATTCTAGATATTTAAAGTGAACATTAAAGCCCATCCATGAAGATGGGTGTATTATTATGATTTATAAATCAGACCATTTATAAACTCATATTTGTAGGACTGTGATTTTTGACTGTCTAAGCATAACAGACTCTTTCTTATTGCACAGGTACCTGCAAAGCAAACTGACCAGCACCTCAGCCTTGTGAGTGCAGACAGGAGTCACATTCCTAACTCTTCTTGGTTGTGACATTTGTATTAGTAAAGGAAAAAATAAAAATAATAAAAGAACCCCCACAAACCCACAGACTTTGACCTTTAGTTGTTAGGTTCCAACCAGCACTCACTCAAGCTATATTCCTTAGTTCAGCAGAAGTGCGTTTATCCCTTTGCTGCCATCAGTTTGGTCAATGACAACACAAATCTGGTCACCTCATTCAATGGAGACAGCCACCCAAGACAGATACAATGAATTACCCTTGAGTACACAAGGAGCCTGGACAGCTGGTTAGATGTTGAAATTTTGTGGGGAAAGTCATAAGGATACCATGCAAAGTAAGTAATAGAGGCAACATGTACAACATGCCTAGCTAGATCACTTCTGGAAATGAAGGCAAGGCTGACCTTCAAGCTCAATTCATTCAAGCTATAATAGAAGCAGAACTAATCAGAGCCCATACACCCACTGCAAGTGAGATCCTGCTAAGGAGTATCCTAAATTCAGGGGCGATGTGTGTAAGAACTATTCAACCTACATGTTAGAACTTTAGGAGGCAATGGGGGCCAAGTGGCAAGGCACTGAGTGTTCTCTAACCAACCTGGGACATGGCTGAAGCAGAACTATTTTGAAATGTGAGTATCCCTTACTGACTTCCCTTTCCAAAGCTGAGACGTTAATCAAGATCACAGCAATTCATATAGAAAGACTTTAGATATTGCTTGTCTTTCACCCAACCGGCCCCCCAAAACCAACACTAAGGGCAGCTGAGCTGACTTCTGCCATCTACATCAATTCAAGGACAAAGCTGCCTTTTAGAGTTTTAATCATTGAATAAAAGTAGGGCTAAGATTTGTTCTCTTCACAGAGCATGTTAAATGGCAGATTTTATCTGGGCTGTAACAGCAATTCCTACCTCTCACCCCACAAGACAGAAAATGCTTCCTGAAAGAAAGGGCCTGCTTTATCCAAAATGAGACCTTAGCCAACGAAGTGCATAAAGAGAGAAATATCATCAATGGCATTCTGTTTCCTTTTTGCCTCTTTAGGTCTTGAAATTCTTATTTCAGTGTTCCCTCAGTCAACCTTACTGAATCATACCCCAAATTTTCAGCAACATACTAGTGTTACAAAGCTAGTGTTGAATGAGGTAAAATATTTGTCTAGTTTAAACTCTATCCAAGACCCTGTCTGCACATGACTCCATGTGAAGTTTGTATGCAGTCATTGTACCTGTGTGTACCTGTCCCATCATGTTCAGAGTCAGATTTTCACATGGACACAGAAAAACCTGTGGTCTTCAATAATTCTAATTAGACAATGGAAACAAAGCCTGACAGTCTGCTGTGGAAAAGCCACGAACAGAGTTAAATTAGATGGAAAGTATAGAAGATTCTAGTCTAAAATAATAATCCATAATGTTGATTTATAAATTGGGGGAAGGAAGGGTAGAAGTAGATGAGTAATCACTCACCCCAGGGCATAGCTGTCTTTTCTACAAATCCTTTGTTCTAGAATTCCAGTGGGAGATTTTCCCTGAGATGTGGCTTTTAGGTATGACAACCAGTGCTTCCTACTTTCACTTGAGTCAGAAAAGCCAATATGCAAATACTCAGAAATTAAATCCAAATCATTGACAAATGACTGCTTCTGAGAGATGTGAAGTGAGTTCAGTCTCAGAAGCATAAATGGCTGTGTGCTAATCTAGTGCTATAAAAGACCAGCCTACCCAGGCAAAGTAGGAGGATGTCATTAATGAAACACTAGCATTTTGATTTTTCTTTAAAGAATGAGCTTAAGTATGTGACTTTAAAGCGGTGGGTTTTAGAGTCCCACTTATCTGGGAACAACACCGTAGTTTGCTACTTTCTTAATTCAGAGCAGAAAGAAGCTAAAGGAGGACAGTAACAGAGCCGCAGGAATCTCCTAAAAGCCCAGCCAATATAAATAAACATACACAAGAGTGGGGAAAAAATGGTTATTCCGTGGATGTTCATGTTTAGGATGCACTTAGGGAAATATATTTATAGGTGCTCATAAAAACAAATGCATTCAGGAAAACTTTTTCAGACACATGAGAAACAAGCTGTGAGTACATCCACCCTAAGTGTTAAATGCATTTGATAAACCACTAAAAGCATGGAATGCAGGGTTAGGGTTGTTGTTATCCTCTAACTCAGTCTTCTAGATGTGCTCCACTGTGGTATACAGGGTCTTTGACTCTGCTTCAAAAATGAAAAAGTAAGACGAAAACATCTTATTTGCTCATCTTGAAGTTTGCAGTGAAAATGAGGGCTGCCTGAAGAGCCTTGTTAAGGCAACCAGGAATTTAAATGGTAAGTGAAAAAATGCAGGAAAACAGCCAAAAGTTCATGAGGGCTGCCGAGTTAAACATGCCCACTTAGAAATCAGGTCTGGAGCTTAAAATGAAAAATTATATTACGTAATTATGTAAAATTGTGTGTAATTCTGGTCTTCTCTCACTCCCCCAATACCATTTCAGAAATTATACAGAAGATCTGGAAACAGTTCAGGAAAGCATGGCAGGGATGGGCAAAGTTAGGAACAGCTGCTGAACCTCTCGAGTGGAAGAGACAAACGATAGAACTGAGGAAGAGGCATAAGATCACTAGTGGTGTAGAGGAGATATTGGCTGTCCATTCAAAAACAGAGTTAAGGAACTTTGAACAAAAAACAGCAGGAAAAAACAAACACAAAATTCGCATGTTTTGATTCTGCAAGACCTTACCGCAGGAGGTAAAGATGCTGAAAAGTACCCGGACTTAAAGGAATAAGGGATAAACTCACAGAAGAGTAGTCTAAGGCCACATCACCACCTCTTGCTTAGAAAGCTCTTCCACCGAAAAGTGTTGGATGTTGAGAAAACATTTAGGGAATGTCCTTAGTTGTTGCCAAGTAGCGCTTACCCTAATCAAGGACTTTTCAGCATCCCATACTCGGTCAGTGAGGAGGGGCACAAGAAGCTGGGAGTGAGCACAGCCAGGACACCTGACTGAAACCAGCCAAAGGGATATTCCATCCCACAGAACATCATGCTCAGTGTAGAAATGGTTGGGAGCTACTGATCACTGCTCAGGGACTGGCTGGGCATTAGTCAGCAGGTGGTGAGTAACTGTATGGAGCATTATTTGTGGTTTTTGTGTTCTATTTCTCTCTTTTAATTTCCTTTATTATTATTATAATTATTATTATAATATTTTACTGTATTTTAATTATTAAATTGTTTTTATCCCAACCCACAGGTTTTACTTTTTCTCATTCTTTTCCTCATCCCACAAGGGGCAGGGGAGATGAGCAAGCAGCTGCACTGTACTTAGCTCCAATTGGGGTTAAACTATGAGAGTTTGCTCTGTTGAATATTTTTTTCCTACTCATTAATTTTGGCTACTGCTAGAAGCAGGATACAAGGCAAGACAGACATGGTGAAACCAAACACAATCTTTTTCATGCTTTTAAATAAATACAGCTGGTGGAAATTGTTATCATAACATTATTTTATGGTAAATTTGGAGGACCCAAGTCACTCAGCTGATTCTAGTTTCTTTCAGCTCAGATTATTTGCTATAAATTCCTTGCCTGTTTTCAGCCAGCACGTGTCAAATGGGTACTGGATTATTCTCCTTTAACTGAATTGTTTCCTGGTTGCTGTCACAATGTCTTAAAATGACCAAAGATTTTAAAAAAGAGTCCTTTGCCATCAAATTCCCAGCAGAGTTGTTTTCAAGCAAGAGTTTTTCATAAAATTCACCATTTCAGCAGGCACTCAATTAACTATTTGCAAAAACTGAAAGCAGAAATATTACCAGCACAAGTATTTATCAAGTGCTTTTTCCATTTGACTGGGACTTGCTGTGAGTCAAGTAGAAACACTGATGTGAATAATGAGCATTTTTTTTTTCCACAAATGGCAACATGAAATTACAAACAGTCTTCACAACAGCAGGCGCTGCTGTTCACACACACCAGGTACACTGAGCAATAGATTGTGTGACCACCTCTCAAGCTTCCATAAAATAAAACAATTAGCCTGAAGTAAAAACTTAAGCTAAAAAATAAGCTATAAACTGTGAAGATAACTTTTAACGCATAAATAACCAAAAGAATTTAGTCTTCATGGAGGAGTATCTCAGAACTCTAAATTTATGTGAGATCACATGTATCAATATGATATACGTGTGCAAGAAATGAAGACAACAGAGGCTGAATTCATTTCCCTTCACAGCAAAGACCCTGTTCTGAGAAGTATTCATGTGTGTGCTTATCAGTTTACTTTTCTAACAATACCTGTGAGATTACAGAAATCATTTCTATTCAGACAGGACCTGTATAAATATTAATAAATAAGAAGTCTGCAGGAAAATATGGAGTCAGGAAACTTGGTAATTTTTGCTGTCAGTTAAGTTTGGGCTGCTTCTAGAGAGTGTCTTAAAACTAGCAATAGATGCTACTGTGATAACTTTCCATTGATCCAGCTTTCATGATACAAAATACACTACTGACAAATCTGAAGCAGCTGTAAGTTCATATTAATTCAAAAATATATTTTTTCAACCAGAAAAATTCTGAAGTCTCATTTGAAAACTTAATGGCTGCAAAGAAATCATTTTTTATTATTTTTAATTTTATTCCTTCAATTTGCTGCTGTTACTTTGCACCCATCTTTCTATTTATTTTCTTACTGATACAATCTTTATTGCAATTGAATATTTTAATTAAATCTTCATTTATTCCAAAATTGTCCTCAGCAGTTTCAAAGTAATTTGTTGATTGTTTTGATGTTCACTCCCAAACCAAAGATACAGAACTTTTCATAAAGCAAAAGTTCTGAAGCTGGAGCAGCTGTATTTTAAATCTGCGCCCAACGTACACAGCAGAAGAGTATGGAAGAATGCTAATTCAGCATTTTTATGCTAACCTCCAGGAATCAAAAGAAAAGCAAATATTCCCAGAGTATCCTGTGAAATTCTTCAGCTCTCACAGTGATCTTCATCAAAGGCTCAAATACAACTGTCCTAAGAGACACTGAAACAGCATTTTTGCTCTTAGCACCCAGCCGTAATGACTTTGAGAGGTCCTTCAAACTCTCAGTGATTAGAGTGGCTTCAAAATTTTGACAAAATAAGCTTGCTTACCCCTATCACTGGCACAAAGCAGTCTGAAGAGCCCTGCACTTCAAGAGAAAGTAGGTTTATGAGCAACATGCAACGCCACACTATGTTTAACATCTTGGCAATGAGTAAGGCTAGAGGTTAGTGAGGATTAAACAATACTACTATTAGAAAAATATCACTCAACTAAAACTAAAACATTTTGCTGGAGCAGTTTTATTCAAGTAAAACATTAGTTGCAAAAGCCTTCCCTAGGTCAAATGCTTAGCCACAAAGAGGGCAGGAATAAACTGCTCCCTTTGTTACCTGCTATAGGGTATCTCTGGTTCCAGTTTGCTCTGCCTCACATATTCTAGTGGCTACTAGGCGCAAAGCTAGCAGACATTTTAGCAGACAATCTCTTCTATTGGAAATGAAACATTTAGAAAAGTAATTATTACTGAGCTCGGGGAAATCCAATCCAAGCCTCTTCTGTATTTGAGTGCACTGGACTGCTGTGGGTTGTGGCTCACTCATTTTTCAGATCAGCAGCCCTCTGTCCCACCAGTTGTCTGTTCAGCAGTCAGCCCGGAAGAAAGAGTTGCTTTTATGGGAAGTAAAACCCTGCAGAATTACATCCAGTGTTAAAACCAAAATCCATGACAAACCAGTACAAACCACCTACCTAAAGCTGAAATCCTGGTGCACAATTACTGAATGCAACAAGGACAGAATTCTAACAAGAAAAGTAAGCCTCTGTGTGGGATGCAACTTAGAAAGGACTTTTCTCTGTCAGGTAAACCATGTCAAGGCAAGATTGCTGGCAAATTTTCTTTTATCTTCCTTCAAAGTTTGATGTGTATATGTTAGTCAGTCTTTAATTTACCTAAGCAGCACAGTTGGCTAAGTGTGGGAGGCTTTTGAATGCTTAAATACTAGAAAAAGAAAGCTTCAATACTCCTGCTGCACAACAACAATAATAATAATTCATCATTTCTCCAAGGACATTTATGGCAGATACACAACTCCTGTCATTGCCAAAAGCAATAAAATAACACTAAGTAACAAAACAAGTTTTCCTATACTTTCCAGTTAATGTCAATTTATGAATCTCCAAATAACACAGCCAAACATATTTTACTTATTTTCATTTACATACCATGGAAGATCATCTCAGCATCTAAGTGCCTTGATACAACAATAAAAATAATAACCCTAAAAAAAAACCAGAATAGGCAAATAGATGTAAACCTACCAGCTAACAACAACTCTGACCAACCACCTTATCCCTTTTGACAGCTCCAGAACTAAAAAAAAAAATCATCAAAAAAGCTGGACTCTGCATTCTGTTCTGAATGCTCAATCTGGGGGTGAAGGACATCCCAAACTATGAAGACACTTTTTTCCAAGCAGGAAGAATTCAGTGTAAGCATTTTTCTCAACTGCAGCTAAAGGCAAGAGGCTGTATGTAAGCACTTGTTTCAAGAAATACATAGCTTTTTACTAACCCCTTATATTTCTCCCAGTGACTACCTCAGAGCACCCCTGTAACCTGCTCACAGAGAGTAATTCTACCAGTTGAACAGGTCACTCTGTTATTTCAGTGTCTGTTTGCAGATGGATTTTTGAGATGCATTTTACAATCCACGACACCTCTCCATTTCGGCAACAAAAAGTAAGGTCAGCAGCAATGTAACACAGCAGGAAATGGTTGCAACCTCTTGGGGGACTTTGGTATGTGTGCACAACCAGAACTACAAGTGCTGTTTGTGGATTCCCATCCTAGCTTTAAACTAGGAAACTCAATTACCAATAGCAGCATTACCCTGGCAGCAAGGATTACAGCAAGAGGTAGAAATTCCTCTTGAGCTTCAGGAAAATCTTCAGACCATCCTTTACCTGTTTCTATTGTCACTAACTCCACTCCACAACACAGAGCCAGCCAGCATATACCTACATGAAGTGGCATTCTTGATGACAATGTAGATCTACATAACCAAGAAAATGAAAGGGTAAAAAAAACCCACAGCTAGTAATTTACTCTGTTTAAGAGCCTACAGCAGGCTGGGAACTAGTAGACATCCCATTTGCTAGCTGTGAAATTGCAGCTATCGTTTGTTACTGTTCAAATTCTCTGGCAGTTTTTCCAATCCACCAAAGTACTGGACAAAAGAGTAGATTGCTGAGATGTATAGCAGCATTCCTTAACACAGACTGACAATGTCAGTGAGATTCATACAGTTAGAACGAGCAAGCGGCAAACGTTTTGGGGAGTTAGCAGCTTCTCTCTCCCATCTTCTCACTTCTATGCCCCGCATGCTTGTGGGTGAAGAGCAGCAAAAGTACTGGGGCTCGAGGCACAGATTTGTTTCTGGGCTCTCTGAGAAGCAACTTAACCACAGGAGAGCACCAAAACCACACCCTGATCAAGGACAACATATAAACATAGTCTGGTCTGGAGAACAGTGTCTGGTGGATGGCCACTGACCAAAGATAAGTGCTATAGCTAACGACAAAAGCTAACAAAAAAGTGAAGGAAACCAGAAGCAAACTGAGAATCACCTTACCACCACAATTTCTTATTCTCCAACAAAACATGGAACATCAGCCTTATAATAAATCACTACAAAGATTGCCAATATTGGAGAGGACATTTTAAAGCAGGAACTAAACGTTGTGTCAGCATACACTTTTGCTTGACAGAGAAACTGGCAATTTTCCCCTGCAAAGGTCTCCTGGGATTTCTCCAGCCAAAACAGATGAGGCTTTAAAGAGCAAACGGTGCCTCCACAAAGTAGGAGATGGTATCTCTTATATCTGGAAATAAAAAATAAGGGTGTAAACAGTGCTGTTCAGGGTATATACAGATAGGATCACTGTCCTTTTCCATGACAGGAGCACACGTAGGCCTTTCAAAGATTCCCACTTCATACTTGCATTAAGGAGGAAAGAAAATTTTACTTGTGCAGCAGTTTGGATAATCCCCTTCTCTTTTTGGGTAAATTGGGGCACAGCACTTAGGTGGCCTTTCAAACCGTTCCAAAAGATGTTGGAAGGTTTAGGAAAATGTCAAGTTTTTTATCCAGTGACTGCTCAAAGGGTTTTCACAAAAGTCTTGAGCTGCAGCGTGTGTGCACGCACACTGTGCACAGAGCTGTTGACTGACCTTCAAGATAGAAATGCCTTTTTTTTTATCACTAAAATAAAAAAAGCCAAAAATAATTTTCTGGCTTAAGAATCATTAATCTTAATAAAAAATTATCATAGCTATTGGAGTCTCTCTCTTACAAGTACTCAAAGGAGATGCCTATTTTGCTATCACTAAATGAAAAAGAAATATATTCGATACAAAATAAGTAAATAATGTTATGTAAGAACTTCATTTAATTTCCAAAGGGCATTTTTAAATTAAAACTTAGCATATAATGTTGAAGCCACCCATGAATGCTGAGCTTTATTAATTTCAGACACTAATGCTCAATGGTTTGAAAATTTTTAATGAGAATGGCCATCTATGTATATTGAAGACCTTGAAACACAGAAGTAAAAGCTGGTGTCTTGTTTAACATTTGAAAATGTCACTCTGCCTTTGTAAATCAAAAACTTCTAATAGAAACTTAATTTCTTTCATTTGGCTACTATGTACTACTGCACCTCCATAAGGTACCTGCTCTAAATCAGGTACTGAGAATTGACATCCTTTGTGGAACAAAAGATTTGTTAGGCCTTTTAGAGACAGAGAAAAATATGCCTTAAATTTCAGACCGAAGATGAAGGCCTTAGCTGCCATCAAATGCATCTTCCCTCATGACCAACAGAACCAACAACACTGACTGAAAATCCAGTTCTCATTACCAATTTTCAGGCAACTGAAATTCCCTTCCTAAATTACCAAATAATGCAGGATTCCTATATTCCTGCACAGAAGAAATGTGTCATTAAAGAGATCAAAGAAGAGGTTAAGTGATAACAAAGAGCCTTTAAATTTTAGGGCATGTCAGATTTGAGTTGATTTCTCATGGTTCATTCCACACTTGTGTTGGCAACAACTGTGAAGGATATGAGCTGAATTCTCATACAAGCATTAGGTTCTCCTACCGCTAGCAGTGAAGGTTGCTTGTGAGATTTAATGTATCATTACTAGTCTCTGAAGGAAATGGTACTGACCACTGAAAACTGACCAATACAAAAGACAGTATAGGTTCTTAAACCGATTTCTAAAAATAGGACTTTGGTTTTGGTTTCCTGCCTCAATTCTTAAAAGAATATTGATAGTGTAGAAGTTGCAAATTGAAAGCCCAGAGAGGTCCACATATGAATGTACTCTTATTTTCATTTCTATATAATTTTAAAACCTTAGAGAGTCATAAAACCAAAAGTGACAATTTCTAAAAGCACTCATAGAAGTTATAATAAAAACATACATTTCAACAGTTTAAGTGTCAGCCTGTCTTGTTACCTATAATCTCAGTGATTGAGTTTCTATATTGTGAAGGCAAAAATAGCAATGATATAAGGAAAATCAACTGCAGGTCATTAGTCATGGTACATTAGATGAAAGAGATTCTTTGGTAATTTTATGGCCATTTTAAAAATGGTGCTTTCTCAAAAGAGAAAGTCTTAAGAGATTCATATTTCACTTATTTTTCAGAGGCTGGGTAAGCCACATCTAGAAAAACAGTGATTTCAAGCAGGCCATGCAGAAAGAAGGAAGTGATTGGGAGCTGCAGATGCAGTGCAGATATTCAGCATCTTGTTTATTTGTAGTACCTGACCTACATCTGAGTACCCAAACACTTAGAGGAAGGGAGAGTTCAAAAACCTGATTCGCATTTGAAAGATGTGACACGGAGCTCTGTGGAGAACAGTAAACAAACAAGACTGAGAAAAGCAGCAGATTTCTCTCCCTCCTCCTCCCAAGCAATGTTACATCCTATAGGAAGCCTATGCAACTCACAGACAATTTTACCCCATTGAAAGCAGGGTCTATAGCTAAATTACTGTTGTGAGTAAACTGATGAATCCTACATTCTTAAATAAACAAAAGAGAATCTTTGTGTAGTAAACCCAAAATGCAATTAACCAGACTCTTTGTGATTTTCCTCAAATAAATAATTGTGGAATAAAGGGGGCAAGGTGAGACTGTGAAAATGAGAGAGGGCATTTCTCTGATATGACCATCAATTAAATATCATTGGACACATAAACAGCTATAAAGAAAATATGTTGATTACAGACAAGTATGTCTGCTTGTGTGACAGTCTTCATAGGTAACTTTTAGATTCATATAAAGTGATGCATGGGGTAGAGCAGGGGATGGGACAACAGTGAGCTCAAACCTAATTTTCCATACAAAATTACCATCACTTAGGAACAAGTCTTTAGTATTAGACAAGATCATTTTATGAAAACATCAGCTCAGTTTGGAAAACTATCTTAAAAAAGGAAGACAGAAGCAAAAAGCAAAACAGAACCATGATGCAGTTTTATGAATCTACAGTGTGACCAGATCTTGAGTGCTCCAAACACTTCCAACACTTTAAATTTAATGGAGCAGAGAAGGAAAGAGATGATTATCAAAAATGTTATAACTTTCATACTGAATCATCCTGCAAAACAAAAATATGGCATAGATTTATAAAATCATTAATATCATAAACAGGGATAGGGAATGGCTCCTGAGCATTGCTTCCAGTAGAAAAATTAGCTAGACTGCCTTTTGTTGACTTCAAAATACAACTACAAAAAATACAATAATATATCGCATCCAATTTCAGTACTGCAACTAAATGAAGCAGTTAAATTAAAAGACTGAATATACTGAGCTGAAGACCAATGTACATGCTCATGGAGAACAATCTGGCTTTCTTAGTTTTCAACTGGTCTGTGATACATGATAAAACAAAATAATTTTCACTACGTTTTAAATTATGAATGATACAGTGAATTATTAATGTTAAAGGTACACTAGCATTTACTCTTAGCTTCAACCACTCTGTTTAACAATTCTTTGGTAACACAGACAGCTTTACCGAAGGTAAGAAATAGCAAGCCCTTTCTACACTTCAAATTCAAATTTCTACACTACAATTCCAAGCAGTGCCTACAGACATCCAACCTGGGAGCCTCTTCAGTCTCCAGAGAGGATTGTACATGATGACCAGCACTAGAACTAACAGAGGTTTCATCCAGAGTCAGTGATTTAACACCACTGTCAAGGATCTTTACAAGCTACATTGAATCACACTGAAGGCAAAGGGAACATACAAATTAAGGGTTTAAGTCTTGAAAATATCTGGCATCTGAGCTAAAACTACTCATGTTTGAGTTAAGTGTTCTATTTCTCCTCAAGCAACAAGGTGGGCATCAGTGATGTGTTTACAGTTCTCCACCTTGTCTCACAGGTTTAAAGCTTTCAGCAATGGCTCCCAAGAAAACATCACCATCTACCCACATCCTGCTCTGCTGCACGGAGTAGCTACCTTTTCTGTGTAAAACCAGTTTGTGTCATGCTTTGGGCTACTGAGGATATTTTCTCTTGATGGAGAAATTCCAACCTGGGAAACTGTAAACTGCAAGAGTCTTGGGTGGGAGGCAACCATCTCAAGATGAAGCATTTAATTTTTCCTGGCATATAAGCTATTTCTGATTCTAAACAGTTATTCAAAAGTAGAGAGCTAAGAAATCATGGACCATGAAGAATCCAGCCTCTTTTCACCAAAATTAATCAAAGCTGTGTCACTAAAGTTACTGTGAGCAGAATAAAATAAAATCTAGATATTTTCTATTCCTCTATTATGCAAATCAACTGTGACATACAGAGCTCTATTGCCTATTTCAACAACAGCAGGAACCCAGGTAAGTTAATGCATTTTTCTTTTACAATTTACACTTCAAATTATATGATCACCCACAGCATGCTGCATTGCAAAATACTGCAGGCTGACAAAACACAAGATGAGGATTTCATTGCTTGCAACAAGCATTTCAGGACTGGCAGAAAAATGACTGGCAATATTTTCAGATAACAAATACCCTCATTATGGTAAATAGTCATTGGGTTTTATTTTTGGGCAAAGCCTTTAAATGTCTCAGTAAAACATTTTTTACGTATGCCATTATGAACTGCAGACAATCGCCTACTTCTGAAAAGTTTACAGACACATTTAAGCTTTTGTAATCAAACACAGAAATTAACTGACCTTGTGGCTTTTAAGATCTTGATTAAATGAGACCGCTCTTTGCTAGTAGTCACTTAGACTACATGATAACCTGCTTCAGAATGACTGTCTATGAAGCTCTACCAGCATTGCTCAGACTCTGCAGAGAGCAGAGTCCACTCTTCCTTCAGTCTTCCCTCCATTCCAACCTAAAAGGACAGTACCACTGCAAAAAGGGCCTCACATTTCCCAGTACTGACTTCATTTATGGTATGTCAGAGGGGAAACAATAGCAGGAGGTTAGAAAGGACTTAAGCAGCACTTGCACACCCTTAAGCACTTACACACCCTTTTAAAGCCCAATTTGTAGGAAAACCAGCTGTCTTTCCTCAAAGAGGCATAGCTATGAGCACAACCTTTTTCAGTTATCCTTGGAAAGTACTCAAGATGTTCAAAAGTAATGCTGAATCTCTTCTCAACTGCTAATGAAATATCCTTAGATTTAAACAAGCTAAGAGCTTACTGAAATGCACACACAACACATTTCCTTTGTAGGAGAGAGAAGTGCTGAGAATTCTTGACCAGATACAACAGGATAATATGAATTTTATCAGCAAGTGCTAAGCCAGCATACCTGTTTCCTCTGAAGTTGTTGAGAAATGCATCAGAACAAGCTAAAAGCTTAGACTAAGGTGATCTCAACCCATAAATAGATACCTAAATTGCTAACACCACTCATGAGGAAAAATTGGAACTGAAGGCATTCATTTTCATTCTGAAATGCATGTGCAGCCTCTTCCCATCACACATGCCCCTTCTGTTTCCCAAACTCATTACAGCACAAGCACACATAGCACCACATCTCTGAACAAGAGGATAAGGGATTTCCTGTGAAGAATATTATAAGAGAAAAAAAAAAAAAAAATCACAGTAGATCATACATTTCTTATTTGCAATACTTCAAGGATTTTTGGTCAAAGAAACCTAAATCAAAACTAACAGTTGGAGATTCAATTAGATCTAACATAAAATAATTCCAGCGCTAGCAGACACTGGCAATCCCCTGTCCTATATGTAATATATCCCTTTTGATCTAGGTGCACAGAAGACTCTGGAAGTGTGCAGCAGTTCCCAGATACAGAGAAAACTTAGTTTGAGCTATGAAATTAATTGGAGGGGATTAGGAAAGAGAAAGGGTAGCTTTTTCCTGAAAATTCCCCATACTTGGTCACTGTTGCTGATCAAGAGAGTTGTTTCATTCAGATTTTGAGCATTTTATGTATAGGGCTTTTTAGTTTACTGGAGCTATCAAGGAAGCTTCAGTTGCATCAGAGAATGTCATCCTGTTGCATGAAAGACTAAAAACCTGTTGCCTTGAATCCACTTTTCCAAGAATAATAAATAATAAAACAATAAAATAAGTCACATCACAAGTGATACCTGAAAGCTTTGTGGTACAGTCCCTCTTCATCTGAAACCTGAAGTAATAATTTAGGAATCCCTTCCTGTCTCATGATCTGACTTTAGCAAAATAAAGCATCCACAGATCTAGTTCAATTCAAGCCAACACAGAACAAGTAGAGTCTAACTCTGAATTTGGCCTTGAATGTTTCTGAATAGAGCAAAGCCCTGATATTTTGAAATGTTTGTTTATTGAATCTTGCCTGCTTCTATGTGATTTCACAAAAAAAAGCTGAAGGGACCATTGTATAGGTTTCACCTGCCACCAGCCCACCCTAAAGGATGAATTATTTTTAAAAGCATAGTCAGCCAAACTATTTATACTTGTTGACTAGCATTTTCTTTTTGAAAAACAGCTCTTTGGGGTTTTAGTTTAGTCTTGCACCCTAACATGGTGAAAACTTACTGCAATCATCACATCACTACAAGAAGACACTCCCAATTATGACGAGAATTTCCCAAATGACAGAGACCAGGTTCTGCAAAGCTACTGTTCTTTCAATATTTAAGGACAATTTTTAATTACTCTTTGGTCAATTATAAATACTCCTACTATTGCACACAGTTATTAACTCAACTATTGCTATTCAAGGTTTGCAGTGTGTATATCACTTATGGAAACAATGAATGGTCTGTAGGTAACAGTGAGTGGTCATAAAGGATTTATGGAAAGACTTTTTCCCTGTAAAGACAGTCAAGCAGTGGAACAGTGCCCAGGGAAGCTCTATGGCTGTACCACCTCTATCCTTGGCATCCTTGGCATCTTGCAAGGCCCAGCTGGGTAAAGCCCTGGTTAACCCACTGTTCTTATGGCTGACCCTGCTTTTAGCAGGAGGTCGGACTAGAGAAAACAACTATCCCACAATTCACTGAAATCCCTTCAAGCTCTCCCTCCCCATTTCTCAGAGGTATGGAAAAAAGCAACTTGTTTTTATTAAGAATAAAAGCTTGACAAAAATAATCTTGCCCAAAATTTCCCCTTCCTGTTTTGCATCAGACAAAACATTTCCCCAAAGTCCTTCATTTTCAGATTATTTTCCGGTGTTTAAAGGTTCGATATCTAAACACAGCCATATTGTATGTTATATTACATATCTGACAAGCATTGAAGTCAGCTGGCTTTACACATTCCACAGATAAACTGGCTGACTATATATTATTCTTGAAGATAAAATGCACATATAGGCATGATATTGGCAGTTACCAAAAAAAAAAAAAAGTATAAAAGAATCAACTTATGATGCCAAATGCTAATTTTTCCACGGGTTTTCCTTCTATTTTCCACTGTTTTTAAGTTTTTGTAGATATTGGATCTCATAAACACAACAACGTGACTGAACATGAACATAATGCTTTGCTCTGTTCTGCTTATGTGACACCACCAAACATAAAAGCCTGTGCCAGGATGCAGAGACAAAGGAGGAATGTGATGAATGTGTCGTTTTCCTCTTAAGCCTCGTAACTTGATTGGAGATTTTATTTCTAAAATAAGTTTCTGAAAGTCTCAGGAAATCTCACTCAGCCACTCTGGTTGGTAAAGAAAAGGTCAATGACTGAAGATGGAAAACAAAGCCCTAGACTACTACAGATTCGTTTTCTTAATGATGTAACAGACACTGACCACAGAGTGACTTTTGCATCTGTGCTATTCACATTTGGAATCTATTTATATTTCTTCCACAAAGCAAGTCTTGGTTCTTTTAACCTCATTACTGCTATCCCCTGCTTCCTCACTAGACAGCAATTCGGGAAAAAAGTCAAACAGAAGAAGCGATTCGTACGCACTGTGAGTAGAGGCAAGTGCTTAAGACTTCTTTTGTTTTAGAAGTGTTCTTCCTGACAATGACACCTGCAGAACTAAATTTAGGTATTTATCTGTTTCTGGATATGTCAGAGTATCTGAGAAAGACTTACTCCACAGACTGCATAGCTCAGGCTGTTTAAAGTCAGAAAGGAAAGAGCTCATTTATATACCAGAACCCATTATAACAGTACACAGTACATTTTTACACAGAATCCATCTGTTTAATGACTTCAAATGACTGTGGACATTTTCCTTTTTCTCCAATGGGGATAAAAGAGAACAGGATTTTTCAAACAGCCTATTTTATTAAAGATTGTTGAAACACTTATGTCTAGATCATCAGTAATGCCTTCCAAATACCACCCGTACACAGTTCTATTTTTAATGTTAGACTGTTGTTGAAAGCTGCTAAGAAAAACATTTCTTCATAAAGCTATACCCTGTCTGTGCATTTCCCTCTTTTGGGGATGGTATGCCAAAAGTTAGTAAAATTTTTGGAATTATTTTTAAATTTTTTATAGAACCTAAGCCCTATGTTTTAGTTGTCTTCCAAAACTAACATTCAAGGAACAGATCCTGTAAAATTTATCTCATAAGTAATTCAGTGGAATGCAGATAAATCCTTTCAATTCTGTAAGACAGAATCAATAAATACATATCACTCCAGTAATTAAAGGTTATCCATTCAAACACTACACATTTTATTTTAGATTACAACTTTAACAGAATGTAAGCCCTTTCCCCTTGGAAGTCTATTTTCAGGAACGCAGCAAATTCCTTTCCAGAAAATCTGAGTAGATGTATGACATATTTACACATTTAACAAAAATTTTACTACCTCTTAAAAGCAATATTATTGATATCATCTGCTGCTGAATACTTATATCTGGTAATGCATCATTTCCAAACTAGAACATGCACTGTGCTGCATTACAAGTCATCTAAGGTATTGTGCCTTTGTTTTTACAGATTATGCATACATCTTTTGTCTTTAGAGTGAAACCCAATGGAATTATCTTTCTAAAACCAAAAAGGATGCTACAGCCTGGCACAGCCATAAAACTCTGCAGCCACTCTCTTTAGAAGTTCTTTTGTCTGTAGCATGGGCCCTGATCAACATACAGAGCCGCTGCTTGGAGAGCTGTGCCTGTTGAAACAGCCAGCTGTGTGTCTCATATAGGGGAAAGGATTTTTACTTTCCTTTTATTATCAGTCAGATTCACTAAACACATTTTTGATTGCCCCTTTATCTACTCTGGTTTTAGGCTGATTCCTGAAATTTTACTATTGTTTTAGTCATTAAACTTATAAAATACTGTAATTTGGAAACTGTACTTAGCTATACCCAGAACAGCACTAAAAAGCTGCTTCAGTAACTCTGCCCCCCCCCCCCATTTTCACAGATGTTAGAGCTAATGCTATAAAACATCAGCTCTGCAGCAACTTTCGTAAAAGAACATCACCAAAAAACACCCCAAACCCAAGCCCAAGAGCTGCAGTTTTGTGTCAGAAGAAAATTCCTGATAACTGTCAACATCAAAGGAAATTTGTACTATTTTTTTTTTTTTTTGCTGACTGTTCACCTCTATATCATTACAAACCTGAGGTCACAGTGTATTTACCCTGTACCCTGTAGTGATTACACATTTGCTTCATGTATTATCACCCAGTGCCTATTTGTTTCAGCTCTATTCTGAGGCCGAGAGAAAAACTTGGATTGGAGCTGACATGGCACTGCAGCCAAATGGTTACGAGAAGTAATTGGGCAGCAAGCCTGAATGGCCTTTTCATTGCTTTTATTTAAAATTATATTGGTGAGGGATTATTTCCCTCCTCTTTTAACCCGTACACAATTTTAGGTAGCACATGTCAGCACGTAGTAACTGTGTTTCCAAGGGAACCAAAAGGGATCATTCCCACGGGACCTGAAGCAAGGTGAGTGTGCTGAGGCTGTAGTTGCTAACACAACAGACAAGGGCTGTTGTTATTGCCGTGCTATTGCAGCTCCAAAGAGACACGAGGAAATTAAAAGACTACAACAAAAACAAAAGAGTACCATTACCAAAACCCTCCACCTCTGAGACGGCCTTAGGCTCCCGCAAGGCCAGAGCCTGGTGCCAGGGGTGGTTCTGTATAACAAAAGACTTTTCCATATAAGAGGAATACAATTTGGAAGTTTAAGATAATACCTTGAAAAATAAGAGGTTTACTCGCCTGGCTTTTTTCCCTTCTCCCATCTATACACTGAAGATACCTTTATATTTGGGTCATCATTGCCAGTGGCTTTAGCACATTATCTAACTAAAGAGTATATTTTATCTAAATTTTACAAATACATGTGTGATCCTCACTGTAGAGGTGAGAAGCACCCAGTCATTAATCAGAAAAACGTGCTGCCCTGATTTACGAAAAAGTCGATAGTAAGAGGAGATCACTTCGAGCTGGATTTCTCTCAACTCAAACTCAAAAATTTGCAGATATCTAGTAAAGGTCTTTACTCATGCTCAAAGAATCCATTTCTTCCATGCTTCCCAACTCTTTTCTGTTTGAAAGGTTAAGTTTCCCCATCAGTTTTATGTTCAAATTTAGTTTTCTAATAGTGGATTGCATCAGGTAAATCCCAAATCTTATAAAATACACAGAATAAGGATTTAATGAAATTCCAGCTGGTAGGAGATACTGCCGCACACATAAAGGAATTTTACTTGTAGGAAGTAAAACACATTTTATCATTAACCTACTAAAGAAAATTAATGGAAATCTGTGGAAGTAAGCTTTTCAAAACTGCATTAATGAGAATAGAAATAAAGCAAAAATAGAATCTGGATGACACTTTTGGTAGGTGGATCCCTAATTACACAAATGTCTGTGACACTGCTGGGGAAAAAAAAATTAAGTCTCTTTTCCCCACAAAGAAGATGCATCTTTTCACAAAACAGTTTCTCAAGCAGTTTAGTTTCACACGCATACACAAATGAAGCAACCCCCATATAAGCAAAGCATAAGTAAAAGCTTAACTTTAAGCAGGTGGATATCCATTTTAAACTCCATGTTTGATTGGTTTTCTTTAATAGAGCTCTAATTCACCCAAATCAATAGATTTGCTGCAGACATACTGAAGGCTGAGAGAAGAGATTAACCAAAATATATAGTTTATTTCTAAAGACCAAGCATATATTTTGCATGTGCATAGGTCAAATGACACAATAGAAATCCTGAGCAAATGCCCTCCATTGGCAACAGATGGAAAAGGGAAAGGCTGGAGCTTTCTTGGGCCTCCTCGCATAATTCTTACTAGCCTGTCATCAAGTTCTTCTGTCTGATCTGCCCATCCAATTTCAAAGCAAGCCTACAAGAGCCTTGGTCACTCTTAATATGGAATTTAAACCCCTTTTTATCAATTCTAGTGCATTTTATCAATTCTACAGCACACGGATGCAGCCTTTGAGAACAGCATGAGAAATTGTAAGTATATCCCAAATTGAGTCTTGACTATGGATCCTAAAAGGAAACCATTCCTGAATCTTTGCTTCATAATCCTACCACTCTTACCTTCTCTATTGTACTCCAGTCCTCCAAACTTTGTCATGCTTGTGAAAGCACTATAAGGAGCAACATTTAAGGATGATACTGCACTGGAACACGCAGAAATGTCTGGAGGTTCAGTATTATCTGCATGCTACGTTCACAGACTTTTTAGAGCTACCCTGTACTTAATACCAATACACCCTGTAAGTGGTGCTCATGGAACATGGTCTGAATAAGATTCATTACAAGAATGTTAAAAGATATAAATATGCAAGCACTACAAGCTGCAATACCTAGCTTTTGTAGTTAAACTCATTTTTCTTCAGATCTCCACTCAAATTTCACTTTTATCATCAGGCATTCAGGACTTAAGAATTACTGATGAGAAGATCAGAGAACGTAAATCTTTAACAGTGACATTCTTCACTAGTTTGGTAGAATCAGCTCATGCAAATTACTGGTCTCTGGAACTAAGTGTTTTTTACCACTGTCAGCTCTTGCCTAGCTTGGCCTTTTGTTACAAAAATGGAGCTCTCAACACCAGATAAATTATAATAAATAAGATAGCATAGGTAATTTTTTTAATTTTCTGTTAAAACTGAAATAACATTTATTCCTTGACCACCCTTCAAAAGGGGATTTCTATGTTATTATACCTTATATAGTTAAAAGTTTCTGACAAAACCACTACTCAATTTTAATATGATTGAGAGTTCTTGACAAATGATTTTTAAAAGCTTTTTTTTTCTTTTGTCCAAATGTATTAGCTGTAACAGAATCTCTTTGGAAAAGTGTTTCCAGGTAAAGGATGCAATTTTCACTATTCAAGCTAACCTGGTATTGCAGGCAGTTTGGAGAGACAGATGTTCAAATCTCTTCTGTTTCTGATTTAAAGCAGAGCTAAAAATGCATTAGCCATTTTCCTGGCAAGCCCTTAATCACCAATTCACAGGCATTGTCCAGAAGAACATGTTCTTCTGTAAGTGGTTGTTTTATTTTGTTCTTAAAGTCTCATATTCATCCTGACAGAGAGAAGTTTAAAATTCTTAAAAATTTTTCAAGACAATTTTTTCTCACCCTCACCCACTTCTATCAGATCCCTGTGATTATTATTATTATTATTATTTTTGAAGTATATTTTTATTTTAGAAGCATAGTTTGCTGATGCATGGTACAATGCTAATTCTTTGTGTAGTGTACCCACCACAACTGCATGGAAGTCATTTGGCATCCTTTTCACTTTTATTTCCCTTTTATGTCAAGCAGTTGTGCTTATGAAGAAAATGGTAGTGCCCCATCATTCAGCGACCTGTAGGCTTTGAATTAGGATAAGCAGTTCAAACCAGAATGTTGTTAAATTGTCAGAAATTTACCCAAAGGTCTTCTCAGAGAGCAGAGCATGGGTTCAGGAGGTAGCATAACTGATAAGCCTTTACAGCATGGGAAGTTAACTGCATTCAAAAAGAATATAAACTGTCAAATCTGACAGTTGCTATGTAGAAATGTAGAAGAAATATACATTCCGTAAGTTAGCTTGACCGGGATGCTGTGATAACAACATCTACATGCTTATTTTAACAGCCCAGATAGAATATTTCTACTACAGGTCTGACAAGGCTCACTGATGTTACAAATACGTACAAGAACAACTGCCTCAGGCCAGTGCTCCCAGCTAACCTATTAAGGATGCAAAGTTCAATTCTTTTGATCAGAGTTACAATAAATTGGATTTTATTTACACATGCCATGAGAGGAGTTTTATCTTTTACCAAAAAGTAAAACCTCATAGCCCATATCACTGCAGAGAAAAATACAAACATGCTCAAGAAACAAAGCAATCTTTTGATTTTCAAGGTCTGATTTATAACATGCAAGATTAGTCACATCTCAACTGTATCATAGGCCTGAGCTGTTTAAGGCTGAATGGGTTGCTGATGCAGCTTTAAAAAACCTCCTCAAAAACTGCCTTCTTCTAAGAGTTCACTTAACACGGCTGACCTTCTTTTGGCCAGCCAGATGAATATAGATGTTAACATTACATGGTGTCCTTAGGATGCGTGAGTATAAGCTATCTTCTTTCATCACCACCAAGAATGAAAACACAGCCCATGTAACTGCAGCATCTGCAATTTATGTTCTCAATAAAAACTGTGTAATGCCCATGTAACTGGTAAGTTTAATGTAGCACTCCACAGTAGCCTGAAACCAACCCATCACTGGGAGCCCTGGGATACAAACCATTAGTTGAACCAGATTTTCATACCCACTATTTACTCACTTGAGTAAAGCATATCCTGAGGAAATTTTAAATACAGCCTATTTTATCCAGGAGTGGTACCTCAAGCAGAGAGATAGGAAGGAAGGAAGGAGACTGGGAGGAAAATTAAACGTTGCTTAAAATTCCTCAAGCTTTTGAATTTATTTTTCCTTCCAAAGTTGCAATAGCAAAAGGTTTTTGAGCTCCGCAGTGAAATGCAGGAGTCAACGATCAGTATCAAAGGGTCACCAGGAACATCTAACTAGTCTAACTAAATACTACTGCTCAACACTCAAATGCTGTTTTGATCTGTTCTTGTGATGAGGCTAAACTCTGTAAGCACAGTACCTGGTACTTACTATTTCTTCTGATCAATTACACATTTGGAGAACTGCAAAGAGAGGATTACTGTAAGTTCAGAATAATGAAAGGATAAGGAAGCTTTATCCCTAAACCCACCACCTGCAACTCACAAGCATGATTTGCAGTACTTTTGATGTTTTATCTGCTAGAAAACCTGTCTTTAACTGAACTGTGGGTATTTACACTATCTTGAAATACTTGGAGGTATGAGAAATGTCTTTGCTCCTCACAGAGTTTTTCCAGCCGAGTTTCTTATTTTCTTGGAGGATAAAAATCTAATTTTCCTTTTTATTCCCATTTTCTTCTACACGTAGTTGTGTTATGTGTGCGCTTCCCCACTCACCACCCCCAGTCACAAGAAAACGTCACAATCCAAATGAGATTTTTACTCTTGGATTTTGAGTAATATTTCTGTAAGGACAAAGACACTCTGCACCCTAACAAGGCAATAGCTATAATATTGGATTTTTTTTATTATTATGTTATATCACCTAAAAAAGGAAGAAATTATAACTGCTCCCTTGATGAAGCTGGTGATTACTTTCTGAACATTTCGTGTTTCATGTAGATTACAAATTAAAATCTCCTTGCCCAGACAAAGAGAGAGACAATGCCTTAGCTTGCCATGAATTAGCAAAATATTACAAATAGTACCCAAAATGCGATAAAATGTACCATACTGCTTAAAATTCAGAAATGCTTAAAATCCACATTCTGAAATGAGTTGTGCAAGCAAAAATATTACCAGAAAGTTCATGGAGAGCACACATAGTAAGGATGCAAGTGTGGTCAGAGAGAACCCCAGTTAGATTCAACTACATATTATCAAAAGGGAACTGCGGATGCTTTCTGGGGGTGAAACGGTACTGTTCTCTAGAAGACTGCAGAACACCAGCTTAATTTGAAAGCTTTCCTGGAACACACTATTTTTTTTTTCTCCACAGAGAGAACTGAACACTCCCTTCAAACAGAGTTTTGACGATTTAAACTCTGGAAGCAAAAAATTAAGCTCTCAACTCAGGTGGACTTACAAACACTAGTATGTTCAAAGCAGCACAGGATGTTGGTCTCCATTTTCAAACAAGCATTTTCTTTTGGCAGAAAACAGTGATTTGGTGGAACCCAATTGCTTTTCAAGACTTCCCCCTACCCTGCAAAAAACACACATATTCAGTGATAGTACTGGGGAGGTTTTTCCAGTTCAGGTAAGGATTTCTACCCCAAAAAAAAAAATCAAAATGAAGGAGGCTCAAATATTCTACAGCCCAAACAGTCAAAAGGTTAGGGTGGACGTGAGGGATGAGAAAGACCCAGCCATAAATCCCTGCTCTACCAGCTCAGAAGCATTCATTTGCCTTCCAGTGAAGAGAGGAGTTCTATTTTAATTCTGTAACAAAAATAGTTCTCCTGGCATATTGACAGGAAAAGTAAGGTGAAGGGTGGTGATTCAGAGGCTCTGACCTCAAGTCCTCTCTCTGTCCCTGGACAGGTAAGCAGCCTGGAGCAAGCCAGGGATGGGATGTGCCCCTTTTCCCACGTGGGACTGGTATAGCTGAGCTGTCTTCCATAGGCAATTGAACATAAAGGTTCATACAAATACTGACTGTGTTCAGCACTATCGAAGTAGTAAACATGATCTGTAGTCCCTTCAAGTTGATTAAAAACTGTGGAATATTTCTGATCAACTGAGCGCTCGCACAGACTCACTATACAGCAAAACTGACACGAATCCAAACTGTCCTTAAATGATCCAGGACAACACCTGGACAACACAGCCCAAGAATCTGTCCAAGCTGCTTTTTGCCTGTATTCCCACAGAAAGTAGTATCACTTGTGGAGAAGGTCATAATGTATAATTTTGTGCAATCACAGCTTATAGAAGTTAATTGCAAGAGTTACTTCTATCCCTGGCGCAATACATGCCTTTTAATAAACAACATTTTAATTGAGTGCAATTGTCCACCACAAACTCATTCCATGCGCCCAGAGGCAGTTATATTAATTCTTGAAATGCAGACGGAAATGCAACTATCACATAAATTAAGCTTTAGGACAAAAATGCTCTGACAGACTAACACTGCTACAAAATAGCAGTAAACATGCACATAATCTATTTGGAAGCTCATGGTAAGTGCAGATGAGCTGCTCACATTTAGAATTTCTGCAGTGCTTGCTGCTACAGCATTTAAGTTCTCACACGTTAAATAAAAACACCATATGCATCAAGGATGGGTTAGAGGCCATTTCATGAACATTAAAGTGTTTCCTGCTTTTTTTTCTCCTCCACTCTAAATGGCAAACATTTCATCTATTCTTATTAGACCAGAGTAGCACTAGGAATACAGGTTCTTTGAGAACCAATACAAAAACCACATTCAGACACCACCCACTGTTCCTAAATCAGAATTGCTTCATGCTTGAGATGTAACTATTGATCAAGTATTATTTACATACTACAGAATTTCCACCTTAGCATTTCTCTGCCTGTTTTCATTCAAAACTGTTATCTCTATTGATAAGTAGAATGGCATCAAGCCAACTTGAATGTCTCCACTCCAGGCAGCATCACATTCCTTCATCTCCAACACAACCACCTCAGCAAGCACACGCAAAACTTCAGCTCTGTGGAGGAGGCAGTATGAAGAATATACATCGTATGTACCCTCCTTATACGTTATGCAGCACAAATAGTGTACAGGTCTGTTGAAAAAAGATTACATGACATTTTTGTTTTTATTTTTTTTTTCTTAAGTGAGGAGAGCTTCATTTTACTGATGTTTGAAGTTTTGAAGAAACTTCACATAAACAACATAACTGTTCAATATTACAGTTACAAAAGACAGGGGCGAAAAGGGCTGTGTGTTCTTCTGATTTCAAATAAAATGACTTTAAACACTATTTACAACTTTCCAACAGAAAATGAGTGAGGCATCACACATAACAATAAAAAAAAATGTGACATATTAAGACCTTATCTTCATCATAACTAACGAAAGGCGGCTCAAGGACATACACTTAGGAACCAGAAATGGTCCACAAATATTTTTGAGTGCTCCAGAAGAGCAAAATGGGAAAAGAAACCAAACCAAAACCAAACCAACACCCTGTCTCATGTCACAGGGCTCTGAGTTTGTTATGATGATGCTGTTGTGACTGGCACCATTTTAATACCTCAGACTAAGTCACGTATGTCTAGAAATAGAACAGTTTAAAGAAAATCAAAACTAAAACAAAACCAAAATCAAACCACATTGGTTTTCAATTTAATACATCAAAAACTAACAATGGTCTGCAAGAACATCCATGTCAAGAGGAATTCAAAGTACCCCAAACCACTGAAGAATCTTCTAATGAAGGCCTCTGGAATGCAACATATTGCAATACCATAGCTAAGCTAAGAAATTTTATGCAGTAAGGTGATGTGCTTTGAAGAAAAAACAGGAAATCTGCATGATAATACCTGATCTGGAGGGTTACAAGTAGAACACTTCATATTCCCCCAGCTTCCCTTCAAACTATTAACACATTCAGTGAAATACAGTTTTATACTATGCTGCTTTGACCCTTGCAGTATTTTGAGCAAATGGGCATTCCATCCCTTTTCCAGAGGCTAGTGAGAATGTAAAACAGGAAGGAACAGGAATTGCAGCCAAATTACAGAATATTGAAAAGGTCAAACAAGTGCACCAAGCCAGCATAATTTACAAAATGAAAGTTATGAAGAGCTCTTTGATGAGGAGGGGGGAGTAACAGAAATGAAGCATGCAATCTGTATTGACCCACTTGTCCAGGGAAGAGAGAGGAAACCCCCAAAACAGGGACAGGAAAATGCAAACTCATTTCAGTGTTGCAAGCTTCAAAATGTCAAGCAACAAAATCTGCCAGCTAATGGTTCTTTCTCCCTCTGAATTGAAATTCAGAGTTTTCCTCAGTCCAACTTAACAGTGACTTGAAGTCAATTTTCTGCTGCATTGACCTTCTGTTTTTTTTGGAAATCTACTTTGTTTTAAAAGTGTTTGTACAGCAGATCAATAAAAATGTGGGGCAAGGGGATATTATGATCATGAAGGATTTCCTCAGACCTTACGTTACTTCTTGAGTAAGAATTTGAGATGCTGCTTTGCAGTTTAGCAGCCTCTCTGGGCCTTCTTTTTACCTATGAAACAAGGCTGCTGGAGATCAGTAACTCCTCAAAGTAATGCAAATGACTTTTCATTTCCACACTGAGCCTTCTGCATTTGTTGCATGTTTAATAAGAGCTATTCTACCCATTCGCAAAGGGCTCCAGTGTATAATTTATGAAGAACTATGAACAATAGTGGCAAGAAATTTATATTTATATCTTGGGACCAATGAAATTGCTGCTGCTTCTTTTTTTTAATATATACAATTTTAAAGAAAACCAAATGGAAGAAGAATAATGAAAAGAGTCTTAAACTCTGAGGAAATTGTTAATGCTGAATCAGCAGCAATCTCAAACTGTAAAGCATGAACAACTACAGCAAAAATCTTCCACTACTCCAAACCTGTTAGGTTTTTGGAGTTCAATGACACTTTGGATCACACACCATAGTACTCAACACAAGGAACAAAAAGCCCTGTTCTTCAGAACTAAAGTTCCTTCAATACACAACTCTGATTGCTTAGGGCAATGCTTTGGGAATGGGGATAACTTGTTCTTGCTCTTTCTGCCCAGGATGGTCCCACCGTAAATACATTAAATACTCTGTAAGAAGCACAGCAGCCAGCATCGATTATCAACATCCTGCCAAAAAAGATTAACCAGCGTTACCTTAACGAAGAGGAAGAAATATATTTGGATTTCCTCTTCCAAGTTTTTTATTAACATTTTCTTGTTTATCACATCACAGAGCTCATTATGATGGAATTTTTGAGCTGTCTGTCTTAAGGAACCATAGGGAAACTATCTGTTCATCACATGTGTAAGGCATGTAAGGAAACGGTAGGATAATTGTGCCAGTGAAACTGCTTCCAAATAAATTCACTTGAAAGGAAAACTGGACCACAATCAAGTAAATGTATGGGGAAGAATGAAGCTTCACAAATTAATGCAAATCTATAAAAATAATGGTACACAAATATGTTGCATAGACATTTGTGTAATGCTTTAAATTAATGAAAATAAAGAGATATAAGCTATGAAAGGAGGCAATGGGGGGAGAAAGAAAGCAAGGAGAGTAAGGGAAAAAAGCTTGTATTTCCTTTAAAAGAGGACTTTTATAGAAAGGCTCTGGAAAGGACAGACCAACCCAAAAGGTCTGGGCAGACACGACATGGAAACATGGCAAGAGTTGATTTTAATGGCTAAACCAGTGTCAAAGAAGGAAAAAAGGAAAAAAAGGGAAGAGACGCATGCCTGGTGTAATGCAGACTGGGCTACAATTACACCCTGCCATTCAACAGTTTTGGGGAAGACAGCAGCAGTGGGCCCTACCACAGCACACATTAGCAGTGCAAGGTGCTGGGTTATGCACAATTCTACTAGTGCGTCACAAAGCCCTATAGAGGGTGGTGGGTTTTAAGAAATGATCAGGCAATGCTGGAACTCAACTTGCTAAATCTTTGTGAAAGAGAGATGCCAACCTCAAGGCTGCACATAGTCAGTTTTTTGTTCCTAGAAGCAGGATAGCTACCTAACAAAACAGGTACTGTTTAAACCTGAGCATCCCAAGCAAGCAAAGGGATTCTGTCAGCTGCAGGGCAAAGGTGCGAAAAAGGCTATCTAGTCTCCAAAGCAAAACATTGTCGGCTTCTATGCCTTACCTTGCTTGCTCACTGAGCAAGTGTCACTGTCCTGTATGAGCATGAGAGACTTAATTCACAGAAAATTACAAACACCGAGTATGTCCAAGCAACTGAACATGAGCCCAAGTTATTCCCGGTACAGTCAGTGCTGTTCTGCTGTTACTTGCAACATGAGCAGTTTTTTAGTAAATGTTGTCTAAGATCAGGATCAATCCATGCCACAGGTAATGAAAACTTCAGTGAAAATAGGGATTGCAAGTTATCACTGGCTGCAGGCCTAACTGCTGCTGTTTGTCAATCCTCAAAATATTTCTCATTCAGATCCCAGTGGTCATAATGAAAAGACTCATCCATCTTTATTACTTCAAAGAGAATATATTATCATCTAAAATGTCACTTAATTTTCAACACCAACTACATATTTCCTGGTGAAAAAATTACTTGGAAACCATATCCACAGCACACAGAAAAGATTATTAATATCCAATCAAATACAACAGTTTTATCCTAACAAATATTTTGTTATCACCACTCACTTTGATATATTGTGATCTAAAAAGCTCCTGTTCTTTCCAGCCTAAAGAAAAAAAGAGACTATAAAATTAGTGTGTTCCCACAGCAAAATTCTATTTTTGACTTTTTTTCAAAACAGATGAAAATATCATTATGAAATGTCACAAATCATGCCTCCTAATAGAAATCTTGGTTTGTTGTGGGCTCTGAGATGGCCCATGTGGAATGGCCCAGAATTATGGTTCCCATTTATCTCTACTGTGTTGTTCAGCTCAGCTGCAAAGGAAAATTCTCTTGCAATTATAGCTCCTGGGCCAGACCCTCAGGAGGAAAAGCCAGCACAGCTCCATTAACCAGCTCTTTCCCACAGCATTTCCCTGGGAACTCTTAGGGACACCGCATTAGGAATGAGCTCCCACACAACAGCTGCTGCCCATTGGGCTCAAGTTGCTTGGTCTCTCCCATTGACAACAGCACATCAGCAAAACCAAGAAAACAAAGGCAGCAATAATACCATTTTCAGCCATGCAAATGTTGTGTTATACACCTCAAAATCTCACAGCTCTCCCCTTCTGTCCCTATTGCCCAGCCAAGCAATGCTTAAGAATGGTACCTGCCTCAAACTAACTCACAAGAAACAGTCTGGAGTGCAGATCCCTGGTCTGATGGGTGTAAGAGGTTAGTAACATGGACACAGGCAACTACATAGCACGGCTGCAGGGCCGGAAATGGTCCCTGTGCATCTTCAAAAATACATATAGGTTCTCTACCCTGGTAGTTGATGGCTATTTTTTGATTTTTCCATCTGCAAGAAAAGGAGGTAGAATTTTTCCTTTGACTTCATTAAAATGGTTTGAGACCCTGAAGTGAAAGTTCCTATACTACTATAAAGGACTATTAATAAAGAAAACTGTAACACTGTTTCAGTACATCACAAGCAAATTTGATTTCTAAAGTGACAGCAGACTACTGAAGTATTGATTCCAATTCACCAGCTGACAAAATAGTGTAAACCTCCTCCAAACTCAATGCAAATGCATGGACCATTGCTTCTTCTCAAAGAAAATGAAGTCTAATTTTACTGTCTCTCAGATTTATTTAAAAATTGAGCAAAAATAAGAGAGATAGCAGCTACTAACTGGTGTTTCAAAACTAAGCACAAAGGAAATCACAAATTTCGGTACTCAGTCTCTCAGCATCATAGAAGTATGTATTTTTCTATATAGAAAAGCAAAGAAATTACTTGCAATGGTCATATTTTAAAATGAGAAATCACTATACAGTGCCTATGAATTGTTCAAGGTAATGCAGCGCATGTAATATTATAAGAAAGTGCAACCATCCTGAAAACTTTATTTCTTGGCCTTAAAAATGCACTCTCTGCAAGAATATTAATTTTATAAACAAAACTTCCCATAAAAGTACTTTACATTACCTGGCAAGAACATCAGAAGGAGCTTAAAGGGCCAAGACTGTATAAAAGAATAATTATGGTTAAGAACAGACTAAACACTTTCCATATGGCAAATGATACCAAAAGCTACTCCCATTAAAAGGGAAGGCAGCAATACCAAGTGCACCATATTTCTTTACTGCAGCATTTTTTAAAGGAAATGCTTAAAAGCAGGCTGTGACACACAGTGGTGTCCCAAAGCACTGCCAGCTTCCCTCTGCTATGTGCCAGCTCCCCACCAGCCCTTCCCAGCCCACAGCACACTGCAGGAGGGATGCACCAACGCACCACCAAGGGCAAAGCTGGTGCTCAGCTGCTAAGCCCCATGTGATGGGTCTAATCCAACGCACTCGAAGTTTCCTTGGGAGCAAGAAGCAGGCACCTGCTTTTTTCCTCCTGCTCATTAAAAAGTAGTTTGGGAACTTCTGGCAAAGAGGTAGAACAGGAATTTCGGGAAATATGAGTTGGACCAACACATTAAGACATCACAGCAAGATTGATGAGTGTATGCCTAAGCTTTCACTTTTCAGCTATGCCATTTTAACTGTGGTAATCTCCAATTTCCCCTCCAACTAGTTCTACTTCCAATAGCTGCTGGTTTGTTAAAGGATTTTATCAGAATAGCTCAAGACAGTGACAATCTTGAGGCACAGCTTTGCAAAACAAGTATGAAAGGAAAAGAAGCAACTCTGCTCCTACTTTTTGAAGCTTTTAGATTTTTCTGCACACATCCAGACATCTGGAATTAACGCTCCATCTTATTAAGCAGTATTTCTAAGAGTGGAGTTAAACATTTACTTAGTTACATGATTCCCAGGAAAATACCTTCTGCAGTGAGTATCTCCAGGAGTTAAGACCAAAAAAAAAAAAAGTAAGCTGTCATCAGGATAACTAAAAACCCTAAACCCTTTAATTCCCACCTGATGGCTATTCCCGGAAACCTGCCCCTTTGGCAACAGCAAAAGTAAGCATGAGTGCCACTTCAGTTCTCCATGAGGCAGTTGGCATTTACGTTAATGGATATGTAGGCAGTGGCAGAAGGCTTTTGCTTTCCCAGGTTATTACAGTTCCCTCATTTTGAATCAAGATTTTGTCATAATACCATTTTTTAATACAAAAAGTAGGTAGGTGTGATCACAGACCATTCACACAGCCTACAAATCACCTTCCTTTTTCCCTTCCCTGTACAGCGGGTGACCCAGCCATGCACTTAGCTACCTTCTGCTGGTATAGCTCCACAAAAGCCAGTGGTGTGATGATGAGTTAAGTCAAGCTCCACAAAAGCCAGTGGAGTGATGATGAGTTAAGTCAGCTGAGGAAACATCACAGGTTCTCATTGAAATATGTAAGAAAAAATAGCCTTTAAAAAGAAAAAAAAAAAACAAAACAAAGCTAACACAACTGGAATGCTCCCATTCCGCAATCTATTTAAATACAGACAGCAAGCTTACTTAAAGTTGGGGTACAGGAAGTAAAACGAGTCCGTCTTACTAGCAAAGGCCAGGAGGGTGAGTAAAGGAAGCTGCTGTGCGGGTACCGTACAGCTGCAGGTGTGCTGCAGCCTATCAGCACTGCAGCTGCACAGGCAAACACTGCACCACTTTACTTTCTCCAAGATTTTTAAGCTGTTGTGGAAAAAAAATAAATAAATAAATAAAATCATTCATTAGCTCACAGCTCGTCTTCGGAAACAGGTATTTCAAAATCTGAGGATAAGGCTGAGAGCCCTGAAGGCACAGATGACAATAACAATGAGCAATGCTACAGAAGATGCTGTGGTGAAAAAGGGTCTTTCGAACCTGCTGGGGGTATGTTGCCTGCTGCCTGGCTTTAATTCCATGCTAACATTGGCACTTACACCTCTGATGTCAATAACACTGTATACTAATTCCCCCAAGTCCTGAATTCTCAGACACCTTGCTGGTGCCTTAGCTAGTAGTGAGCTACTTGTGGTTCTATGTCCTGTGAAAAGGGACACTTCTTATTGGAATGGTGAGATTCTGTGTTGGAAATGGGATTCACTGAGCGTATATTGCTAAGCCCTAGTGATATTTCTAACCTCAGAATTTGCACATGTTGGCTTGAGTACAAAATCTGCATGGGACCTTTTGTTTGTTGTGGTCAGAGATGGGAGGCAGTCAGGCCTGCCTTCCCATCCTCTGGTAAAGGTAAAGTAGATGAGGGAGAAAACAATAGAAACAGATTCACTTTCTCCTCTACTTTGTCTCTGCTAAGCAGACAATAAGAAATGCCCAGAGATGCATGCAACCATGACTGTAGTCTTCAATCAAACAGCCAATGTCTAATGAACTGAAAATCCTGTCACCACTGAACTTCATTTCTGACCTAGGCTTTTCAGGCAGCAGAGGTCTCATGGATGTTATCCAAGTTTTTTTTATTTGCACAGGCCAGATCTTCAATTCTGAGTGCATTACACAACCTATGCTTCAAGTGATTCACCTTCACTGTAGTCTTCCTGGCTTCCTTCACTTTCAAAAGCAGTTATTTTCCTGACATGACGTAAAGTTTTTCCTTACCTGAAGAAATCACCTTGTCTACTGTAATGTCTAATTCCACCAATACAAGTACCAAATGACTGAGGTGAAAAGATCTGTAAAGTCAGTTATTTTGTGATTTCTATTTAATTTAATCCTATGAAAGTGGGTTAGGTCAGAGAACCTCGAATGTTTAGTTAACGATCCACGTATAAGCATTGCCATCCCCAAGAACATTTCTGGACAGGATGTACTACAGAGTTAAAAAAAAGAAGCAATTTCTATCACCGAGTTGTGTTTTTAATTCCAGACTGGCCAGTTATGATAAAATACAGAGACAGCTTAAAAATCATCTGCTGATAAAGGAGAGAAAAAAAAAAAAAAAGCAATGTTTTAAAGTCTGTTCTTCAAAAAGTGCCTCTCCCTCAAGAGAAACTATTCTGTTATTGTGAAAGTGCCAAATTAAGAATCCAGCTCAGATGCAATCAATGCCTTGGCCAACATGCCACAGCTTCCCCACTTGAAAAACAGTTTTCCCCAGTTCCTTTTTATCACTCACGTTTCTCTTGGCTTTTTAAATTTTTACTGAGTCTGCACTGCAGCTACACCAGAAAAGCTCTGATCTGTGCTGCACCTCCAAGCACTATTCTATCACATACAAGACCATTCTGAAACAACTCTCCTGTAATTAAAGCATGTCTCTGAAGCACCTGTAAACCTTACAACAAGGCAAGCATTTTAATTGACTGATGCTAGAGCTGAGTTTGCATCTATTATCCACATTCTACTTCATGTAAGGTCACATGACTGATACAAGCTTCCAATGGAAAAGAGAGGACTTATTCCATATGCCATTATACTACAATAGATATACAGACCTCAAAAGATCTGGATAGGAAAATACATTCTGGGACTGTAAGAAAGGCTGAAGTACCATGTAACTAATATCAGCTCACAAAGGTCAGGTATAAGAAAGATACAATAAAGTGATATAACAGGTAAATTACTGTATCTACGGAGATTTTCTACTGCACAAAATTACAGTCATGCTAGTAGTGATAATTTCATACTAAAAAGAATTTTTTCCATATTTAAAGTTGATTGAAAGACACTTTTTTTTCCTAAGTACACTAAATTGTCATGTAATCCAGACCATTTCTAAGTCACTCTAAAGGAACTGAGCCCTGCAAGTAAATTTGTTATATTTCTGCTATATTAAATAAGGCTTTTGTGACTGGGAATGTATCTTTCATGAGGCTCTTTTCTGCTGAAATGCACTGCTTTCCTGGCAACGAGCCGAGGAAGGTCAGAGACTGTAAGAAGGTCTACTCCAGAAGAATGTAACCCCAATCCTTTACCCAGCAGCCCTGCCACCACACATATTGGAGTCACTCGATAAGTGACGAGCTCACACAAATAATCTTTGGTTTTCTACTGAAAAACACGCATTTCCAGTTTCTCCTCCAGTATCCACAGCTGTGCAGCAAATGCAGGGCACTTCATTTATCAGAAGATGACAGTGCTGACAGAGGTAGTACAATCAGGCAGCCTCTTCCATCTGTTAAATATATGCCTCTGTTTCCTCTTAACTTTCTTTTTCCTTTTGCAGGCAGGAGAAGCAAAAGTAGTTTTAGGCTAAATATTTTGGCCATGTATACAATTTTTACCTTATTCTTCTTTAACTGACAAGTCAAATTCCCCATGTCAGACCAGCATAGCCATTTATGCCACTCACTGTTTGCTCACAAAAGGATCTATTGAGAATATAATACAGTATTGTCAGATCAGAATGACAGTTGATGATAATGCAAGTTCCTCTGTATACTGGTTGCCAATATTATAGTCTAACACTTATTGAGGTTTAATGCTCAAGGGAAAAAAGAGAGCGAGGCTCTTACTACAAACTGCAGCTAGATCAAGTTTAGGAAGAGCATAGCTCAATGAAAATAAGTTATTTTTTTTTTTAAAAACAAACCCAAAGTTTGGAAGAAATTGTGAAAGAGAGATGTATGATACATTCTGAAGATCAATGACAAACTCTCAATACACACAAGCATCTTTCAAGCAATCTGGTTTATGATTTTACTGATACTGGTTCACAAGGAGAAAAACAAATCGGCTCTCAGTGCCACTTCAGAACCCTAATTCAGTCTAAAAATGTAGCTTAAATTTGTGGCTGGTGCCACCATAAGGTAATAAAGGATGAGATTTATCATTCAACCTACAATGGATTCAGATCACATTACAATCCCTTCTCAGAATGGTAGGATTTTTTTGCGAGGGACTAGAAACTTCCTTAGCTCTTGAATTTACTGCCAGTTGTTTTGTAGGAAAAAAGCAGCATAGTAAGTAAAAACAAACCAAGAGACTCTGCCTCTGCAGTGGCCCGGCTGTTCCACAACCTCTGCTCAAAGCTTTCTCTCTGTTTCCATTCTTTGCAGTTGCAATTACTCCTCTGGCAAACACAACATAATCCAGTTCTCTTATAAACCAAAAATATTTAAAGGGAACAAAGCTGGGAAGAGAGTAACAAGCATGTGGCTCGATTATGTGCATTTTTACAAACTAGAAGTGTCAACTGTTTCTTTTCCTATTTTCCTTTCCACTCTGGGGTTACAGCCACTCCTTTTGCCTATGAATTGCCCAACTGGTGAATGAGGTCACTTTTTGGAAAGAGAAACATCAGAAAGCCTAACCCCTAAGAACATCTTCCTGGATACTAATGCTGTTCAATCTTCTAAACAGTGTGTTTGAGAGAGATTATTGGCTCAAGATAAAGGGATTTCAGGAATCCTCACAATGAACCATAGAGGAAGAAACACTGGGATCTGGAACAACACTCATAAATTTGATATTAAGAATAACAAAGATATGAAGAACATTATCATCACATCATTGGGGTATGTTCTAAAACTGCAGTATGTGGAAGGGGATCCATCTGTTGGCAAGCAAAAGTCATAAATATCTAAAACCAAATATATTATCATCAGTTTAACTTCCCTGGGCCACTTTCAGTAGTGTGTTTACTTATTCAATTTTTTCTATGAGACAGTTCCATCTTTCTCTCTTTACTGACAAAATGAACAGCAAGAATTATGAAACATAAGTCAAAGCTGAAGTTCAAAGCATACAAAATTTTATCTGTCTTCTGAGGAAGGCTACTAAGGCAAGTCAGGCCCTGATACAAAGCTATTAACTTGGGTGAAGAGCATGGCTGTAATGGAAATTTTCTAGCTGTTTTGCACAGTAGGGTGGAAAAAAGCTTACTCCTAGGAAAATTCTTCCAAGGCTGTCCTGCTTTACTGCAATTTTATGCTTATGTTTCTCATTATCAGAAGAGATTCAACACCCACAGGATTAGTTCCCCTTCTCCATTAGCCCGTCTTTAAAGATTGGGACAATAAATACGTAATAAACTGTGGCACACTATAAACAAGCCCCTCCATCTCTTCAGTTCATTTTGGACTTCTCCATTTCAGCTTCTGAGAATGCGGGTACTTTCTAGCTGCAAGCCATCTCTGCTGAGAAAGCAGTGGCACTGAAAGCTAGCAACATCTGGGCTGCAGCTGGAAGAGACCCTGCAGTTTCCAAGTGCTCCTTCAGTATATTGCACGCCACAGGTATGACCACAAAGGAAAAATATCAAGACTCAGTTTAGTGGAGGGTACTATTAAAAGGTTGAATTTTGTAAGCAGCTGTAATTCAGTAGATACTTTCTGAATACAAACTTAGGGACCCTCTCTTAGGGACAGAATGGGGTTAATTTTTCTCCCATAGGAAAAAAAGAAAGCATGGAAGACAAATCTTAGATGTAAGTCAGAACAATCATTTACAGTCATCAGCACGTTTTTATCACCAGGAATACCACACGGCTGCAGCCATCTCTCCCCCAGGTTAATGCTGCCTGAGCAGCACATTGCTTATGGGCACCTGGGTAAGTTGGGTGTTCCTCTCTAAATAGAGTAATAAACGTTATAATGTGCGATACTCTTACCTATGCACACACAATTTCTTTCTGGAAATTAAATCATCCTAACTACATGTACTGTTTCACAGGTTACCCCAGAAGTCTGGTAATAGCCAGCCCAGCCCAGCCCAGGCTTCATGCAGTGATTTCCAAATGGCTCACAGACCACCACCAGGCCACAATGCTCCCAGTTACATTTCTTTAGATGTCCCAACTCATGTCTTCCTTCTAATCAAGTGACAGAACTTGATGATATGGCACACAGTTACTTTTAATTGACAAAGCCAGTGAACATATCAGCATCATATGGCTTCAGCACTTTGTGTACCCCAACCAGCTGTTTGGAAACATTCTTGATATTTACTACAGGTCTTGCTGAGCTTCTTGTCAACACTGCCAAGTCCTTCTCTTCAGGGCTGCTCTCAAACCTGCAGTTGTGCTTAGGATTGCCCTGATCAACACGCAGGACCCTTATATTTGACCTTACTGAACTTGATGAAGTTGGCATTAGCCCAGCTCTCAAGTCTGTCAAGGTCCCTCTGGATGAAATCCCTTCCCTCCAGCATGTCAACTGCACCACATATATGTGCACCTCAGGCTTAAAACAAATGGTTCTTTAAGCTTATATACCTAGTAAGCTTGAAGAAAAAGAGGTGTGTCATTTTCAAAGCAAATTTCTCAGGATAAGACTGGGCATGCTTTTGCTCTGGAAATAACAGAACTAATAACATTCTCTAATATTACTGAGTGTGACTAACATCAGGTTCTTGATAAGTTCCAAAGTGTGCACATTGCAAAATAGCTGTCTGCAGAAACTCAAGCCAGAAATGACTGTGTGGTTAATGGAAAACTGATGTGTCTCACTGAACCTTTAGCAAGACTCCAAATATGAGTAATCTAACAATATCTTGCGAAGAGTTTAATTAATACTTTCTTTTAGCACAAATATTACTTTGCCTTACATGATATTATTAGCTTCCAACTGTGGGTAATTTTTATGCCCTAGGCATTCAGCTTTAAGCAGTTCTTTCTGTGAACGGCTCAGCTTGACCAATTATAATATAGGAGAAATGTGTATATGCAGGCTCAATTTAGTACACAATTAGTATTTCTTTTCTTCAAGAACAGTTAAATTTTCCTCAACATACATAACATGCATATACAGCAAACTCTTGGGAAGAATATTTCAGAAACTGTCCTCTTTCTTTATTTTTTTTAAATCATCACAAACCTGTGGGACAAAGCTCAAGCTCATCTATGAGCCCTTTCTCATCCACAGTCAAGCCAAGCTTAATGAGAACTTTCACATACACAAATATTGTTAGGACATAAAGCTGCCGGTAGTTCTCTTCACTACTGGATATATTCACACTCCCACTCCTCACTGCTCCCCTGCCATTTATGTCTCAGTCCATATTTCATACCCTTTTGTGGCCTATCCAGTGACACCCACCTGGCTGCGTCCAGTTCTGCCTGTGGCTTCATGGATGTACCCCCCAAAGGCTTTCCAAAAACAGAGGAAGAAGAGGAGCACAAGATTGCTAACCTCTCAGTGCCAGCCACGTAAAACCTACGCTGGGCTGTGTTCTGACCATCATGGCCCATTGTACTCATACATCATTTACCAGCATATAAACTGCTTCCAGTTAATAGAAGTTCTGACATTTTTCATCTATGACCATATAGTCCGAGAAGTTCAATATGACAAAATTTTCCCCAAGCAATCTTTCAGAAAATGGAAGTATTTATTGCCAACATGAATTAAAATGGCCAAATATATAGGATTTTTTGTTAAACAGTTTTTATTGATAAAGCTTGACATGTCTTAGCATGTCTGTTTACTTCAGTTTACAGTAATCACTTAATTCTTCTCTGTCATACCCAGAAAGATATTTTAAAGCATAAGATTTCTAGTGTGCTCTGAACCTCACACAGAATTGATTTCAGCACATACAGTACTACTGGTGTCTGATGCTGATGAATTACCCTGCTAGTGAAACACAATTTCTACTACATCAACAAATAGTTTGCTACAAAGGCCATAAGATTCACTCAGTTCCTACAACAAAAGCTCCCATTTCATCTTCATTAATCCTTGTGAAATTCAATAGATAAGAGAAAAATTCCTGCTAGCTAGCCTTATGGTATTCTCAACCATTTAGAAGAAAAGATAAAAAAAACCCCGACCACCAAACCAACAGAAGTTAATTTAAGCTGAGAGCCCCAGAGGAGTCTGAGGCCACTATTTGAAACTCTTGCCTCTTATGAAAATGGAAAACTATGCATTCACCTACTAATCTCCCAACACAGATTACTGAAGAGTAATATTTCAAGTGCTGAGAACTCCACAGATAGAGATCCCCAAAATCTCTTTCAGAACAAAAGAGAAGTACCCAATTTGAACACAACACTGTCTTTTAATTGGAATTTGAATATTTTTAATTCTATGCTATTTTCTCATATTTTAAACCCTACAATAGCCCAGTTTTTAAACATTATTATTTTGCTTTAGGAGAACAAAACAAAAAACCCCAAACAAACCCCCCAAAACACAAAACCAAACCACAACAAAACCAAAACACACACCAAAAACTAACAAAGAAAAAATAAATTAAAAAAAAAAAAAATCAAATCAATAAAACACCAAAACCACAACAAACAAAAAAAAATTTCCACACCTGAAGTTGAGAAGTCAATGGACAAGGAAAACAAAATCATTAAGACTCAGGATGGGGAAACTCTTTTTGGTGCAGCCAGTTTGCTGTGGAGTGAAGCACAGCCAGGTAAAACATTCCTGTGGCATCTCAGCCAACAGGGAGGAGCAGTTCTGTATTCTTTCACCATCATTGCTAAGAGAATACTCCCTTCACCTGAAAGAGCAGGTGAAATATTAGTGCAAAGCTTAATTTATGGCTGTAATATGAAGCACAGAGAAGCACATGACCTCTCAAAATAAAGCCACAGTTGAGGATCTTCTCCATCAATAACTTTCAATGCTTTATCCAGTGTCATATCATACAAGCCTAAATTTGGTGTAGTAGCGGAATGCCCAACTACATATTCTGAGTTTTATTCAGTTTATCTTCATCTCCACACTCGTCCCTTGCCGCCAGCACATTGGAATTACTTGCCCAAAATAGAACAATATGAAGATGAGCACAACATGCACATGTGTGTTGTATCTGGCTGGAAAAGGCCTCTGCAGCTTCAGCCTCCATACCTCAATGCACACAGGAGGTGAAATCCCACTTCCACAGACTAGAGCCCAGCTCAATTTACCCCAACATCCCTAGGTTCACTGTAGTTGTGGAGAATGTGCCTACTGAGAGTGTAAGCCCAATTCAACCACTGCTTTTTACCCATCTTAGACAATACCATCTCGCAAACAAAAGAATCTCAGATCCCTATTAAGAGTATTCTCCTGTTTGCTGTATTTTCACTCATTACAAATGGCTTCATTCTCAACAGAACATCACTTCAGACAGAAGTTTATTTAGACTATGTCATCCAGAACCTTGCTTCCATTTGCTTAGGAGCTTTCTCTTATTTTTAGTGACAAACATAACAGGATTAAGTAATCCGAACAACTACTTTCTCCTTTCAGTTTTTGATAATCTGCTCAGTGAATCATTTCTTCCTCTAAATCCACATAATGTCATGCTTGAATTGGTAAGAATCTTCATTTCACTCAATCTGAATACAGTAGTACAAACAGTATTAGAATCATACTCTATTACTTGCGAACAAAGTCAGAAGTCTAGATACACCCAGAATGCTGATTAGTAGAAGCCAGTGAACTTTATGTTCACATCCATAAATGCTGGATCAATGAAGTAATCTCTCAAATACTAAGACCCATCTATGTGATGTGAAACATCAAATCCTGGCACATGAGAAAATAAGGATCCAAGCCCAAAACCAAAAAATCCCCAATACTACACTGACTTCAGTGTCTGGTTAGTGGCTCTACCATGCAGGAAAAAGCAAAGCACCAATCTGACTGCACAGTATCACCCATGCTTTCTTATGGATCAGAACAAGAAAAATTCAGTTCATCTACCACGTGCTACAGATATCTTGCCAATGCCATGGTGCCTCCTATGTCACTCATGGTTTTTTTCTACAAAGAATGAAGGTTATATAAGCTTACTATCAGTTTCATAAAATAAAGGATGTAGTTGCTCAAGTCACATAACTGGACCTAATTCTAGTTTGAGCCGCATTCATGAGCCATTCAAAAAGCAAGGCCACAGAGTGTCTGCCTCCACAAAAAGCCATTAGTATTCTCCAGTGCTGTTCATTCCCTCTTTCACATCATGGTTACGTAGGTAAGATCAACAAGCAGGTACACATGCTATAAGCAGTGTCATTAGACCTAGGCTACCACATGACACAAAGCGATTCTAGTTTCTTAATTAACAAAGGCACCTTGAAGCAAGGGCATCCAGTCCTACCAAATCCTTAAATATGGCGAAACCTCTGGTCCCATAGAGCAGGTCATAGAGCCTCCAAAGAACAGACATTTAAACTCTTCTCCCATGCTGTATTCAGCTGAAATAACTTCTTCACAGAATCTTTTGTTGACACCCATTATAGTTTCCATTAGAGTTGCTGAGATTTATCATCACCAAAGAAGGATGTGCGCTAAACAAAACAGTATGCATGTTGCCCGCCCTAGAGAAACCACAATCTAAATTTTTCAGATTTAAGGATTATCTAGCCTTGGAATTAATTCATTAAAAGAAGCAGGGCACATCAAAGAGAGACTGACATGCACAGCTGAACTGGGAGAGAATACATTGGACTTCAGCTGAGTGACAGAAAATGATAACATTAATGGAGAAGAAATTAATGGAGTAAATGCAATATTGAAGCAAGAAGGTGGTGGTAGGAGTAGGCAAGTGGTAAATGGCACTGAGCCCCATAAGATCATTAGAGGCATCCAGTTTACAAGCATACTGCAGTTTTAGACCAGGGTACAGCCACCTTCTCTACACAGATGGGCCCTTCCATCCTTAAGGCTCCATAATGTAAATTTATAAAGTAGGTTGTATTATAAATATTGGAGCACCCTGAACTATAGAGATCCTCATCCTTAGCCTGTAATCAACATTTCTGCCAACCAAGTTCTGCGAGGGGAAATTCCTTCTAGATTGCCCATTAATACTAGAGTCTTTTTGTCTCTGCCAAGGTCACTGGACCGTGAGATGTTTCTGGCTACGTTTCCCAAGGCAATGAGGCTTAGAAGTCCTAAAGAGGATTTCTCCAGAACTTGGAAGAAATTAGTTCACTGGAGGTGAGAAACACCCAGGTTAACGTCACAGCACTAACTGAAACAGTGGCTAAACTGAACTGTTACACACTCTCCCTGGCTGCAGGCACAGATGCTCTTGCCAGCCTGGCTCTGTACTTCCCTGTGAGCATCAGTATTGCCAGGAGCTGCAATTACATTTGGGAAAGGGAGAAAGCTATGGGACAAAAAAGAAAGCTACCCCCCCCCCCCCCAGCTCAATCTCATTCTTAATGGAACATGCACTGCTAAAGCAGGCGCTGTTTCAGTGTTCTCATCAGATAGGAAAGTTGTTGAAGTGGCAATTTGGGGGGATACAGAATTTCAGGCTCACAGTCATTTGAGTTCCTTTTGAAAATTAGGAGCATGCATATGCCTTAGAGGAGATAATGAAGAGAGACCAGATTTAATTTATGGGATATATTTTAATTTACTCCTATGATGATTTAGATGAGGCAATAGTATCTTAAAATGCCTCTGAAACTGCATTTGCCAGCCTCGCAGAGTTCAAACCACTTTCCTTTAATAAACTGGTTATTGCTCTTCTTTAAATGTCATTATATTTAACATTTCTTCTTTGTTTCCTGTAGCATTAATCTCAGTTATTGACAGTCAGCAGCCATACTCAAGATGAAAGGAATTCTCTTGTCATGATTTAATGCATTTCACATCCTGATAATTCTTTCTTCATTCCTGCTGTTTTAAACAAAACTAGCTAGAAGCACCATTTCTGCCTTTCACTTATAACTACTGGCTGATAATACAGAAATACATCCAGGGGCAGTTTATTACGTTATCTGTCCCCAATTATTTTTAAGATGATTAATGATTGTTCACCAGAGCTATGTAACGACTACAAAAGTTCTTTGATATTCCTAAACAACAACTATCTCCCCAGTTTCTGAAAGCCCATCAAAGAGGCATGACTATGCACTCTGTTGTAAAATTGCCTACAGACAAGTCCTTAATAAACGGCTACTAAAGAACCACTGATTTATATTTTTATCTTACTTGCATTTGGCTATACTGTTCCTTATTTGTTTAAAGGAGGCGCTTTTAAATGATGGCTGCAACCCCCAGAGCACTGTTTAATGAATTCTAATGTTAACACGTTCAAAGGCACAAAAGAATTTGCTACTGTAGGCTGTTTGAGCCTCCAGTTTTCTTCCTTTGTTGCTTGTATCATCTCAGAGCACAGTAAATTAGTAGACAAAGAGCAGCATTTTATGAAGTATGTTAAAATTTCTTAAAATACAGCTATATTTTCATATTTATAGTGCACAAGCTTCCCATCACTCCTTCCTTCATGATTTGGCAGCAGTGCTGATTACAGAGGGGAGAGACCAGACCTCATTATCCCCCTACAAGTTCCTCAGCCTCTGATCTTCCGTATCTTTGTTCACCAACTCAACAGTCCCTCTGCTTTGACCTCTGGTTTTAAGCAAGTTGCCAGAGTCATTATCATAAATGACTGGTGTGAGATGCAAGTTATACACAGGAAAGCACAACAGTTATTTATGTTATGGTATGCTGCAGCACTCAGCTTACTGTTCAAGTAACTTGTTTAGACAGGGGAAATGATGCAGCAGCGACAGGCAGAGGCCAACTCATACCGCAGAGAAGTTGTGCACCACAGAGCATTGCACCAAAGAAAAACAGAAGAACCAGTTCCTACCCCAGTTTATTTTGGTAACACAAGAGGTGGATACAAACAGATGGGGAAGGAGGAGGGAATGAGAAGACACTCTGATCAGATCATCAGCACCCAAAGTGCTGTCAAGACTTTGGGAGGCAACCTGCCAAAGACGAACTTTAATGAGATTTTTAAGGGGGCGGATGCTCATTAATTTTATGACAAAACATGTAAATATTAAGGGCTTACAAAGGCAGTTCACTGCAGTGAAGAAAATGTCACTCTACTAGGAGGAACAGGATTGCCTCTCTGAAGTGGGCACCAAGCAGTATCTGTTGCCTTAACAGTGAAGAGGGTTAGCACAATTTGCAACCTGCAAAACCAGTCCCCAGGGGCATTTGCTGGCCACCTCCAAATACCCTCGTAACTCCCCACCCTCATGTCCAAGTCTCCTCTGGAAGGAAAGCAAACACACATATTGGGGGGGGGGGGTGTGCTGCAGAGCCCCCCTGGATTCCCATATCTTTCACAGACAGCTCCCCAATCCTGGTCTTCCTTATTCCTGCTGCAGTGCTACAGGCCAGTTCAAACAGCTCCAGGGAGGATACTTTTCTTTGCCATGTGATTTTGGGAGTCATATCACTGTCTTAGTCACCAACTCCCACTTTGAAAAGTGCTTAGAATGCTTACAAACTTGATTCCCTTCAAAGGCTGTAGATATTATTAGAGCTTAGATCTCTTTCAGAGAGAGAAATATGGGCTTTATTGTATTGTATGGTTAAGGAAAGGTTTCCACTAGGGTCTCAGAAGATTGGGAATTTCTAGAATCTGGGGTCCTTCAAAAATATAATCTGTTGATTTACAATACCAAAAATTGTTGAGATTTTTTAACTGCAATTTTCAAATATAGTTAAGAGAACTCTTACTATAACTCTGAAGCAATAGCTAATTGATTTTTATTCCTGTCCACAACAAGGTCATCACTACATATAGGGAAGCAAGATAGATTTGGGGCACTGTTTGTTTAAGGGCTAATTCTTATTCCAAATAATGATTAAAAAAAGATCAAAAAAGGGTGATGTTGAATAGAGTAAAGCAATTAAATGATAAAATACATGGAATGGAAAATGAAAAGCATTTGTAGTTAATGAACATACATCAAGTGACCAATGGTTTCAGGGGATTAGACTCTCATGGTAATAATTACATATTAATGTAATCAGTAACAGCATATATTCATTATTCAGTTGAAATAAAATAGTAGCACACACAATTCTGCATCACAATGGACATTCAGTTTAGCTAAATTGAACTATGCTGAAACTTGGTACCAATGTATGACCATTTGAAAGACACTTTTGCTGCCTCTACTAGCCTTAATAGGCTTTTTGAGCACAAATGGGATCAAGCATGGTTTGTCCTGAGGATTTCGCAACTTGGAAAAAACTTGCAAATAAGAGATATTTATTCAAACTTGGACACAGATAATCTTTTGTCATGCAGATTAACTCCTTCTCAAGCACACAGGACACACTCAGGTTTACATGGTACAGCTCCAGTAAGCAGCTCAAGTCTGAGGCTCCTAAGGTTTTCATTTTAAGATAACAGAAGCGCCCTGTGATTTGCTTTGAAACCCTGTTCCACAGCAATACTAATCAGAATGTACTGCAGTTGTGAAACCATGGATTAACAAGGTTTACTCTGTGGCTGACACTTTCAATTCTAGATTGACCACAAACAGAGGACTGAAAACAGAAACTAAAGATCCTTACCATGCTATTCATTCATCCTCTTGACAGTATGCTCTAGTAAGAAGTGCTGCAGTCAGCTCAGCTGTATATATTTCACTGGCAATTCCTTCAGGGAAACACCCCCACACACAGCTCCAAGCTTCACTGGACCTCACAACCTAAATAAATTAATAGAATTTGGATGTTAGATTTTTAAGGAAATAAAAATGCTCCAGAAAGTGGTATAAGTGGTTCACCAGACAAACTCACTCTTCTTGTGTCAGAAAAGAACAGGGAACATCTTTGCACTTGTATTTGGGAGGAGATCAAACTACGCTGCCATGACTCTGTGAGATTGCCAATGAACACCAAAAATACTCCAATTCTACCCAGACAGAAGTCTGTGTTCAATATAGCATTATTACGTGATGCTTAGAGCAGGAACTATAAGCAAAGGATTTAAAGTATATCAACATCAGAGGAAAAAATTGGATAGTTCAAAATGTCTCTCAGTGTCTGATGCTCCCACTTCCTCCTGATAGACACTTCTTGATAGAACTCCATCTCACATGCCTCTGAGTACCTTGTGGTGCATGGCAAAGAATCAAATACCACAGAGAACCCAGCCTCTGAGAGAATTAAGAGCATCAGGCAGGTGCAAACTACAGCCCTTCTAAGCAGTTTCTGAACCCACATACTGACATCTTATTTTTTATATGCATAAATTCCTGTTCCTTTATGAAAAAAAGATGCACCAACCCAAAAGTCAAAGGTTTCTAGCAAAATGCTACATTCATAGAAACTTTGTCATCTCTAGTGTGGGAGAAGAGACTAAGAGCCTATTCACGCTGTTATTCGTGATGTTGTGCCTTCCAGTCTGTAGTTACTGCTCCCTCAGTCAAAGCAAGTAGCTTAATTAGGCTGTACTGCAGTTAAGCAGGAGAGTTCACAAAGCTACTAAATACTTCCCATCTGAGTGGGAGTAACATCCGAATGCCAACAAGATCATGGACTGAATTTGAGAGCAAACTCAAAGTGGACCAAAAACCCTGCTCATTCATTCTAGTAGAAAATGGTTGGCGGGAAGGTGTGTGGAAGTAATAGAAGGGAGAAAGAAAAGCAGGAACCCATTGCAGCTACCTGCTGTCAAAACCAGGAAGAGGCTGAAATGGGAGTATAGCAATGAACACTAGAGGCAGAAGAAATGGCAGCCTAGAAAGGAGGCAGCAACTCCTGTAGCAGACAACTGCTGTATGAGAAAGTCTGTCTTACTCAAACCCAAAACATTATCCTTACTTTTCATGCAAGAACAACATCAAATATATGGAGGGAAAAAAAGAAAAAGCAGCATTATTTTCATTCTTCTTCTGTTCATGACTTCCTGACACTCATTTGCGTATGCCTCATGAGAGCAGACTGGGGCATGACATTCTGATGCATCATTATAAAGGACGAAGTCTACTGAGTACAAAAATGTCACCAGCACAAGACATCTCACCTCCACTCTCTTCCTGATCAAATAACAATAGAACGAGAGCTGTGTTTGTTCATCAAATAGGGAGAAGGAAAAAAAATGTAGGGATAACTCATTACATCAGTAAAAGTCACTTGAAAACAACATAATACAGGAACAAAGGAAGTGTTACAAAGCAGTGCAGCTTGGGAGAAAGTTTGGGGAGTGTGGTAGAAGAGTGTAAGACAGATGCAGAAGTGCCAGCAATGCAGGCAGGTTGAGTGTGATGCCATTTCCTCACACAGAATCTTTTATCTCTGCCTTATAAGGAACTACACGTGTTACGTTACCAGTTAGCCTGCCCCTTCTCTCTCTCTCTCACTTGCTCCTCACTAGCCCTGTTAAGAAAGGTGCAGACTCCTGAGAGTCTGCTGAGACTGCTCATGGTGTTTACTAAACCCACTGCAACTGCTGTTTTCTGTCCCTTCTTTATTCTCTCCTTGCAGTTCCTTTCAGAAGTTTTTGGCCTTTTCTAATCTCTTAGAACACAAGCATGATTCAGTCATTCCCATTTTAAAGCGCCTGACCTTCAACTATACTTTGGTCTTCCACTTCAACTCTTCTCTAATACACTTTTTGGTTACTATTTCTATCCCTCACTTGGCATTTCTATGAATTTGTTCTAACCAAGACAAATGACTTCATCTTTCTCAAGTCTCAGAAACATCACCCTATTCCCACTGCCCTGTCCAATAACTCCATCATACGTGACCATGCTGAGACTCTTGAAATGTCATCTTTTCTCAATCCTTCTCTCACTTATTTTTTTGGTAATTCTTTAACATTATCTTGGGTGGATTTTCCTCACAGATTCTGGCATGCCTCCATATACATAATGACTTTGGCCTTCATTTTTCCTCCCATAGCATTTTCCCAGCTGCAAGCTCACAGTTTGTCAGCAGAGAGAGGGGGGAGCTGAGTCAGATATCCACTCCTCCGCTCTTTGGTTCAACAAAAGAAATTTATATGCATTCAGAAGTCTCTGGCCAACTTTGACTCTCTTGTCTGAACACTTTGGCATAATTTCTTCAAATCAGCAGAGGGTAATTATATTCAGAAATACAAAACAAGGCTCTCAACCACATAGAGATGGTATACTATTAACTTCACAAGCAGTTAAAAAATAGCAACAGAAACTTGCTGATGGAATAGGCAGTAGCGTGAATCAACACCTGAATTATAACAAATTTTCAAGAAAGACTTTGAGTGCTGCTTCCTGCTATGAATAACAACTAGTAGGAGGGTGCAAGGAAGGACTATTCCCAACTAGTTAACATCTCAAATCTACTCTTAACAGTAGACAAAATGAATAAAATGAGTGTCTCTCAATGTACCATTTGCTGTGCATCATAACAGAAAATAATTGAAAGTCTTCCGTACTTTACTGTCACTTTAATAAAAAACACAACTTCAATAAAAAGCAATCATCTTCGTTTTTGCAGAAAACAAGACAAATTTTAAGATTGCCAGATAGAAAAAAAAAAAGTCTTCTGGTGGTTTTAACTGAAAGAGCATAAAGGCATCGTAACAGAGTTAAAAACTGTTCAGGCTGTGAAGCCTCCTACAATGAGTGTCTCATCCTCACATAGAATAGAAGTCATCAGTTCCAGGGGATGAAGCCACAAAATCACTGACATCTCATCCCTACTGAACAACTATGAAATGATGGAAAAATAATATAAGACACAACTTCCGTAACTTTATAAAGTAGAGAAAGTTCTCTTCATTGTACTTTGGTGAAAATACAGATAACTGTACTTCTGTTCAGCTCTCCTCTATCAAAAACAAGATGAAAAACATTTTGTGAAGCTATCAAGATCTACAGTGACAGAAAAACCTTGTAATCCACTTACTGAGCTTATCAGAGCAAATAGATTAGTGAAACTGCATTACTAAATGTCCTAAGAAGCACCAAGAACAGCTACAAAATCTGGAAGTGTAGGGTAATATTCCCCAAAAAGCAGGCTGTAACTCTAAATTCCTTCACAGCAAGGTACTGACCAGCTGTCACTAGAAAAGTTTTTCTTAATAGGGCTTTCCAGAGTTCAGTGTGTAGAATAAAAATAACACCCACCTGCTTCTTTTGTACAATGAAATAAAATGGTTAGCCTAATTTCTCCAGACAGAATGCAACGTGAGTACAGTACTGCAAAACATGCACCTCCAAGCTCTGATCTGAGGGCTGGTACTCCTTTGCCATTTTACCTGGGAACTTCAGCTACTTAAATGCTCAACAAAGCAAGGGAAATGATAAATAAATCACTGATTTTTCTTTTCATTTGCTAATGGCACAAATGGCAGTCACTCCAAACTTGGAAATATTCCTCATTGGGAATGAACGACAAATTCAGATTAACTTCATCACTGACATAAGAGAACATTGCTTGCATTTTGGTCATCAAATCCAATGGATACTTTCCCAACAGGGTAACAAAGGCTGAGATCAAGGTCCCATTTTGAAAAGTTGATGACACCTTTCCAGATAGCTGCTCAGTGAAGGAAAAGGAAAGAAGGACTGATCGTCGCTGAGGCAGGGGTCTCAAACTTATGTTCAACAAAGTGCAGCTCGGAACTATGGGCTGCAAAGAACACAAAATTTATCCAGAGACTGAATAGAGCTTTGAGTCTGCAATACTCTTCCTACCTCAATGAGCTTCAAAGTCAAACCAAGCTTTTGACCCACTTCTCACCTTACAAAGTAAGTAAGTATGCTTTCCTAAATAACAGCATGTCTACATTTTCCTTCAAAATCTACTCAAAATACTACATGTTTTCTTGCCAATGTGACTGTTATGAAAAATAGAAAGAACTTTGGCCTTTGGCTCAGATTCAACAATACTCCAGATATTAAATAAGCCAGGAACGTATGTGAGACAACTTAAAAACCAAACTACTGATTTAGTTCGACAACACAACAAAATATCTTGGTATTATTTATGACACATGCAATTGTTATTCAGATTATATGACGCACTAAAGATATTTATAACAATCACTGATTCATTCCATTTCTTCTAGTTTCAATGCCTAAGAACGAGAGGTTTGAAAGCGATGCTACCATCAAGATTTTAGGCTGCTGTAGGAATTTGTTTTGCTAAAGAGTTAAGAGCTATGTAAGCCTACACATTCAATAGAAACTCCCACAAGGAAAGCTTGCACAAAGATTCTGAACATCATATTGTAACAAAGCCTGAATAAATTCTGGAACTGTCACCCAGACTCCCGTGCTCCACTGAGCTGAGCTGCATCCATTACTTCCCGAGTATCATAGCGACAATCTAAGAAATCATTTGAAGAAGCTGCCTAATAATTTGTGTCAAACATCCCTTCCTTCTTTTCCCAACACCTGGACTCCAAGAGAAAGGACCTCTTCAGTGAAAGGACTTGAACCCTCTCTGTGACACTTTTGCTGAGAGCTCACTCCTGGTTCCATTTCAAGCATAAGGCATTTTTAGCTGCCTTTATGGAAATTGGGCTAGACTCAGTCCACTTTTATCTCACTCTCCCCCTTGGTCTGCTGGCAGCTCCTTTTAACCTCTTGTATGCCCCTGGCACACAGTGCTGGGGCAGCACTGTCATTCTGAGTGCAGGACTTTCAGGGCTGACCGAAAGTTAAAGGATGGTATTAAGGGTATTGACCAAATGCCTCTTAAATGCTGATGGGCTTGGGACATTGACCACCTCTCCAGGAAGCCTGTTCCAGTTTTTGACCACCCCCTTGGTAAACAAATGCTTCATCTGTACAAACTTGGTACTGCCACAGAGACTGAAACACTCTGATGTGCTTGCACATCTGCTAGCTTTAAAATGTATTTTAAAAGACACACCTCAAGGCCACCCTCAAAATCAGAGATAAACAAACAATAGAAAATTTAAAAAACTAAGAAACGGGCAGAACACAGCTATGTTTTTAGCTGCTTGCATAGAACTTCCTAGTACGAAGAGAAAGGCAAGTCAGAAGTGTAGTAATCTTTCAGCATGTGATGAACTGAAACATGCCCCTCTCTGTACATAAACATGCATGCTTTACACTAAAACAAAGGACTATGTAAACACCAAAGTTGGCTCAGACATACAACGTTCTGAAAGTGATCTGAGCCCTCTAGTGATGGAGAAAATTAGTGAAGTGTCCACTCTGCTCCCTTCAGTAAAGAAAGGTTTCTCATTATGCTTAAAGATGAAATGACAATAACACTTTGGTCACTCCTTAAGTTACATCCTTGTATTTTTTCATATGCTAAAACCTAAACTAACACCACAGCTGAGTCATACATGAATCGTGTAGAATTTATAGATTTTTTTTTTCTTGATATTAGATATTGTTTCCTTTCTGGGAAGTGTTATGACCCCATTGCTAGACTAATTATTTAAATCCACTAATTGGTTGTGAATCTCTAGCTCTTTTCCAGTGATATTTCATGTTTTCTCCCATGAATAAAGTGAAGTTTTATGAAAGGAACAAACTAACTTAACATGAGAGCTGGCCACACAGATTAACAAACACATATTTTCTTCTCACCGTTTTCCAGCTGGTTTTACTGACTCATGCTCATATTATTGACCTCAGTCCAAACGAAGTAAACCAGTTGCCTTTTAAATGTTTTTAAGCAAATCAACCCTCCCTCCCCAAGTTTCTACCACCGTGTGGCATTATACAGCATCTCAGATCATACCAGCATAGGGTAAATTCTGGTCTGTAGGAAAGACTTGTTTTAAGCTGGCCTGGCCAGCATCCATTGGTCCAGGACACGCTTGACAACCCAGAGGGGCACAGCTAGACCCCTAGCCTGCCCACCACTGAGCCACGGTGAGTTGTGCTTGCTGCAGAGACACCTGTGCAGCATCCCACATCCCAGGCACCTTCATCAGTCTACAGAAGGGCACTCCAAGATGACTTTCTAATGTTCGCTAAGTGGTCTAATTTCCTATGGTAACCACCACACCAGGCTTCTGAGAATCACATTTAATCATTCATGTAAAAGTTCAGGTCATGATTTTTCCAAAAGCAGGAGAACCCACTGTCTTTTAATGCAAAGTCCAGCTCACAAATCCTCCCCTTAGAAAACCTGCTCTTTGAAAACAAGCTTTCAGCTACAGCACATGGGTGAATGATCCGTGCTCCATGCCAGAGGCAGAGGGTGCTTAGGGCCACACTCAGAGCTCCGTAAGTGCCTCCAAGGTTAGTATTAGCTGAAGGTTTTTCAGCAGCTCAGTTTCAGAGTTAAGCATTTACTGCTAAAGTCTCACTTGAACATTCATCTTAATCAGTCCCAAAGTGATTAGTAGCACACATTTAAATAGAAGTCAGTGGACTCCAGCAGCAGAGACTTCCCAAAATCCCGAAGTGAGACCTCAAGAAGAGCCAGGATAGAAATATTTGAGATAAGGGGAAAAAATCCAAAACTTTTGGCCCAGCAAGCATTGCCCGCAACAACTCAACTAACATAGGAGTACCAATTCAGATTAAAGTTAGACAGATACATAGCTTCTGGTAATAGTTTTAGTTAACCCACAGAACACACAGAAAACAAGTGTGCACCAGAAATTTTTAAGATTACAAGGATACAGACCCTTTAAAATAGTTTGCATTGTTTGAAGACTAACCTATGTAAAATAGCCTTTGGTTAGAGGCTGGAAATGCGTCACTTTGACTCCTTTTAGAGCACCCTAGAGGACAACTTCCTGGGTGTAAACAAACACTTATTCCTGGCTAGTCCTTGGTGATACTAATAGGAGCCCCCATTAACCACCTGGAAAAAGATAATAATGACTTGTTTAGACTAGAGCTCATTAATTAGCAGCACTGCTAATATGAACAGTTAAATGGTAAGTAATAAAAACAAAACCAAAAAGAGAACAAAAAAGGAGGAAGGTGGCCAGCACGTGAGGTGGACTTTAAGCTCTGCCTGCTACCAGAAGTACTGCAGCAAAACAGGATGTTAAATTAGTTACAAGATGCACCACATGCAGTGGTGCATGAAATTATTTCTTATGGTGTGCTGCATAGATCCACCCCCTGTGGGAATGCAAACCTCAAACAGAGTGAGCCACAGAAAAAGGACTGTTCGCAGGGGATGTTCGAATCAAGATGCCTGGAGGCACAGGGCACGTGAATTTCACTAACTGCTTTATTCCTGAAACATGTTTAAAATATCAATAGTGGTGGGTTTAAGTTTAGATCAGCTTCTATGAATAATTGTCTGGATTTCTTCCTTACAGCACAGACTGCACAGCTAGATTTCCAACATATATTAGAACTTTAAATCATTTTCCTACTGTGCTACTGCACTGATGGGTCAGGCACAAATGTATTTTTTCCATCGTCATAAAATAGTAGCAAAATGAAAGTCCACCAAGAAGAGAACATATTAAAACCACCTCCCAGCAAGCATTATGAATGTTTTTTTTTACATTGTCTTATTGAAGGAAAAACCTGCATACTTGCCCTTTTCTTGATGCAAGCTGCTCTTACTGCGTAGGCAATGTACTTCAGGGAGAAGTGGGTAGCTGTTTACGGGAACATTCATTTCTGAGATCCATACAACCATCACCTTTATCTTCCCACAACAGCCCAACCACAGTTTGCAACACCAGGGAAAGCTGTGATGCAAGGGGTGACTGCAGTGAGAGCCAATTCAAGCCAGGGGACATGGGAGTTCTGCTCCCCATTGCTCCACAACCTGCAGCCTCATTCACACCAACATAAGGTCTCTTCTTCACAACTATCATGTCTTTTTCTTTCTCTTTACTGTTAGGACAGCAAAAAGCTTACAAACGCTAAGCTGGCAAAGGACAGGTATGATTTGTAAAGCTGTAGCCCCCCCACACACACACCTTAAAATAACAGAGTGCAGATGTGAATCTGGAGATAGACCTGAGCTGGTATCTTTAATGGCACTGGGCTATACCTGAGTTTATGTTCATTCAGTAGCCTGCATGCCAACTTGTGCTGCCTAATACTAACATACCTTTGCCTCCACTGCTGGTCTGAATCCTTGCTGTGCCAGCTCTACAACTTCTAGTGTTGTGATTGCCAGGCACTAATTGACACCATTTCCTCATTAAAGCCATTATCAGCAATGTCATGTACTGTTCTTTTTCACTGCCATTTCCAGATATGAACAGCACCTTTTTTTGGCATATGTAAACATAACATCCCAAATAACCAGATATGAATAACTATTAGTCCTAGGAACAGTTGCCATATTAAACAAAAAATGTGACTTCTCAAATGAAGCAGGAAGAGTGGGTTTCAGTTTTTCTCCTTGCATATTGGACTATGCCAGCAGATAACCCAAGAAACCCTCCTTTTTTTCTGATTTTTCAATTCAACTGAAGGTTAAAAGTGCCTGCAGGACAGTTGTTGATCAAATTTAAATCAAAGCAGCAAATGAGAGAGTTGAAGAGGGAGGACACAGCACAGGCCCATCACACCAGGAGCTCATCAGACTTCACATTCTTCCCTCGAGGCCTCACATAAGTTCTGTCCGGTTGTTAACTACGCGTGGAGTAACGATCCCAGCTCTACTGATGTCACTTCTCTGTGTGGAAACTGAAGCTAGGGCCAATCCAAGTCAGAAAATATCCAAAAGGGACCTATACAGGTAGAATCAGTTAGATTGAGGGCAGCCCTAAGGCCAAGCCTTAATAGCAGGTGCTTTGATGCCCCATGTTCTTGCATGGCCGTGCAAAAGTAGGACACAGCAGTAGCCTAGAGGTTGGGGAGCTCAAGAGGTTTAGACCAGATGGTCCTTTGGGCTATTAACTTGTTTTAATGGATTAGGAAAGAAGCCAGCAGAGTGTTACCACCCACTCCCCATCAGTCAGAAACTGTCCGGCAGCAAACAGAGGCCAGGGAAAGAGTGACCAGAAGTGAAACAAAACAGAGAAAAAGCAGAAGGCTCCTTGCAGCACCTCAGACACAGATGGAGTGCTCTGAAATGTAATGTATGTTTTGGAATGTACATTCAGTCTGACAAAGACTAAAGATTTGGGCAATAGAGTGTTGCCTTCTCAAATCACAAGAACTTAGAGCTAAAGGGTGAAATTCAGGATTAAGTCTACCTGTTAACGCAGATAAAGCTGATGACTCAAATCATACGACGGTAAAGCAGTGAAATAAAGTCACCAGTTATGCTAATCTTTTTACATCCTCTTATCTGCTTAGAATGATGTATGAAAACACAACAATCTCCAGCATAGTTAGACCTTGGGAGGCCCTTCACTATTACATTTAATTTAAAGGTTTTAAAATGCTAATTAATAAACTCATCCACTTAACTATATTATTATAACCGAGATAAACCTCTTGTTTGTAAAGGAAGGTCTAGCAAGATAGCAGTATTAAGTGACAGGCATGAGAGATTAATTTCTAAAGTATTCCTTAATGTCTGACAAACTTTAGACATTAAGGCTGGCTGTGCAGTAACTCAAACTGTGCTCAGTTTGGGCATGTGCCAGCTAAAGGCTCCCTATTATCCAGCAGCCCATTTTCAAAATTTGAACTAGGTGTGCTTCAATTCTCCTTTCAAGGAACCACATAAAACTTTTGCTGAGCACAGTTGATTAAATAAGCTTTTCTAAATACTTTTGTATTCTGCATACTTTACTCATACACATATGGCCAACAACTCTGGGAAAACTAAGCACATGCTACCCTGCCAGGGAAGTGGGAAAGAGTCAAGTTGTAATAGGGCGCAGATTTACCTGCATTTAAACCTGTTACAAAACCTCCAATTCAGTGCACAGGTTTAGACTAATCAACCTCATATTCACCATGGTGAAATTATTTGCATTTTCCTACTGCCCCCAGGAACTCTAAGTTGTAAATGTGGGACATCCTACAGCACACACACACAAAGTTTAGGCACTATAACATAACAAAGCACACTAAATGACTCCACTAATGACTCTGTCCTTGAGCTGTCTCACAAAGCTTTTTGAATTTCAAGCCAGAATCTTATAGATCTAGTTCAGAAGGCCTGACTATATTCATTCCACTTTTGCTATTGCTAAGAAGGAAACTTCTGAGTTTCTTGGTGACATTGCAGAGGAAAGAAAAACGTTTCTAGCGGTACAACAATATTTCACAAAAACTTACAACTTGATGGTATTCTGCAAGAAAAAGTGGGAAAGCAATTACTAGCACACTTTTTAAAGGGAATTTGACCAGAATTATATACAGCATACAATATTATGCAACATCGATTATCTTCTCATTACAGCAGGTTGTTCTCCAAGACATTTAATTTGCAGCATTTCTGACACCTCTGGGAGCAGGGTTAGTCCTCACTGCAGTCCAGAAAGATACTGCTTATGTTGGAAGCAAACATCAAGTGTTGATTTTGTTTGTTTTTAAATACGTGCCTAAAAAAGCCTTCCAGGAACAAGCAAATCCTCTACATTTTAACACTGCTTTTCGCAGGAATAGATGGCAATACCTCTCCTTCCACAACTGAGTTTGTATACAGGAGCTAAATCCTGGAAGGACTGACCTCACCTCCCAGGTTTTCACCCTGGAAAGAAACTGTTTGCATTTCTTTATTTAAAATAAACAACCAAAACCTCAGAAACTGAAACTAGAAAGCTGTCAAAACGTGCTGTGATGGAAAACACCTGTTTATGCAATTCTGTAAAAAGAAGCAACTATTACTGTGACTCAGAAATGTACACTGAGGCAGAGATGCTGAGCCCACTCACACAACAGGTAAGCATAAGGACTTGGATAGTCAAATATCAGCCTCCATTCAAAAAACAGCTTAGCATTAGCAAAGACTAAACAAAGCTTTTCATAATACTGCTCCACAGGATGTGTACAGATGCATGTCTCAACAAATAATGGATTTTTGTTCTTCATGACAAACTCTATGCTTCCAAGATGAGGGTGATAAATTAGTTAAAAGCTCAAAGCAGCCAAAGAACTGAAAGATGCAAGATTCTTCAAGATGCTGTGACTCTTCAAGAAGCAGCGTTAAAGCTTGTGCCAGCAGCTCTTGCCAAACACAAGTGCAATTAACCAAAGTGAATCTGTAAGAGTCTGCAGGGAAAATAAAAAGGGGCAGGGAGATAAGGAGATAGGAAAAGTCTCATCAGATCTCAGGTCTGAACTATGAGACAGCACAAAATAGGCTGCTCATGTAGCAGAGAGGAAAAAGATCATTGAGCAAGACAGAACATGAGTAGAGAGGGTAAATGTATACAGAAACATAGTAATAAAAAACAGGTCAGTGAATGTACAAGTCTTTTCAAAACCTTAAGGATGTATCACAGAGAACATAGGAAAACAAGGCATCTATGTGGTAGCATATCCAAGTGGAAAGCAAAACTATGAGGAAGAGATAAATAGTGATAGGACAACATCAGATTTTCTCCCTTAAAGACAGTGAGTCTGTATGTTCCCAGAAAACGTTAGGAGAGTTGCAGAATTGGCAGGCTTACTTAGACCCCCTTTGGTCATCAGACCATGGAACATCATATTATGATATCAACAAATAAAGGAGGACAGAATGGGAGGAGACAGCTGTCTCCATGTCCTTGAAATATTAGTGCAAAGAGAGAAGTTTGAAGAGCTCAGTAGTAATTACCTGGCATAAAGGTGAACAGAATCATGCAGCAGTAGGGGAGTGGGGACAGAGGGGGAAGAGAAGAACAAACCCATGGCACTAAAGAGCATTCCAGCTAGCATGGATACAAACTCTTGTAACTGCTGATCTCAGGAGTGGAAATACCAAACACGGGCTTAGGGAAATACATTAATAGAAAGAGTATTACCGAGCTTCATCAGGAAAACACAGCATAAAGTAGGAACAGAAGAAATAGAGGAAGTGAAGTCATGCCATTCGTTTCACTGAAAACACACCATTTCACAAACATGCACCAGTGCTGGTGGACCCACGGCTTTCCCCAGAAAGCTTTCTTTTCCTTCTGAGGGAGATCTGTAAGCCAACACCTTCCCCACTTGCTCCAGGTGCACAAGAAAGAAATGCCACGATGCAGGAAGACCTAGACTGCAATTTGCATCGCAAATGAGAGGACATTCGTGTACAGTTTATCTCTGGGCATCTTCTGCTCCCAGGCAGAGGAGACTCCCACAGTGTAGCCTACAGAAGCCCTAGGAAGGGCTCCCACGCTCAGGAAAAGGGAGAGCACAAGAGGTTCTGTGCCACTGGGACTCCTGTCCCAACACTTGCACATGGGCAAAAGCACAGGTCCATGCTTCAAATGCACAAGATGTCAGTGCTATAGCAACAGAACACAAAGTTGGAGGCCAAAACATGCATGGCTCGTATAGACAGAGCAAAGCTTGACAATCCAGAGAAGTAAAGCCTGGAAGCTTCTGAATCTCCAGAGGTGGAGGGAGACTAAGTCACAACATAACATCAAAAAGCCAAGTAGAAGGCCACTAATGTCTTCAGACCAAACCCAGCAATAACATCAGCAATAATCCTGCAGAGAGGGGCAGACAGCAGAGGGAAAGACAGGCACATCTATGTGGACCTCCTCTCCTCCTACACTTCAGTCTCCTTCATCTACAAAGGACAGCATTTTTAGTGCTATCTTATAAAGCAACAGTTAAGACAGAATCTGAACTAATTGGATCATGTCTCTCCAGAGGTTTTCCAACACTGACACAGTGTTAGCATTCCTCTTAAGCTTTTAATATCATGAAGGGAACATAACCTACAGCTGTAAAGAGAGATCAAGTAAAATATCCATGAAACCAATAGTTTCATCTAGTGCATCACAATGTATACCAATACTGCAGCAAATTTTCTACTTTTTGGCAAAAGAATCACAACCAAAGCTCAAGAGATTTACTGAGAAACAGAGTGAAGCAAATAAAGATGAGAGGGAAGAGGATGTTAAAGCAGATCTTCAAGAGTGCTGTTGACTCTCCTCTGTGCAGGGTAGCATGGCCCACATCCAGCATCCCCTCAGCCAGTTCTGAGTGTGCTCTGCAGTCAGGTCCCAGCATGCCTCCATCACCTAGCACACAGTTGTGTGGTCTTCTGTTATCCAGAGGCAAAGTTCGCTATCTCATCAGCATTGCCTATTTTACAAAAAATAATGAGGAGTATGCCACATTCCATAACTAAATGTAGTTCTGCAGTAGCTTCGCTCTTCATCAGTCTCATCTTCAGAATTACAAGTCAGAGGGACAGGCATATAGACTGGGAAATTTTCCACTTCCATCAAAGTAAAAGAGGCAAAACAGTGACTACTCAGCACTGACTGCTCTCGGAAGCCAGAACTATAAAAATGCTACCAGCAGCACTGAAGATGATTTGAGTATACTTTGTATTGTGAGCAACTGCAGTAGAGAACAGTGTTGGTGTGCTAGGGCCAGGCCAGCCAACTTCTCAGTAACCAATAAATTAAAATGTCCTTTCTGACAGCCACTGCACAGACTTCTCAGCAGGGAAATGTTTGTTTGCTTAAATTGAATTTATTTCCCAGGCTTACTGGGGAAGGAGAAAGAACTTCTGGATTTAAATGTACTATATAGCATGCTGGTAAATATATACCGACTGCTAGAAATGCATTATGGTCAGTGTTCTTCCACTGTGTGTTGCAGGTTTCTTCAGACCTACAAACCCATACTTCTATCCCAGTGGCTCAGAAAAGGAGGATGTTGCTCCAAACCACATTGATCCATTAGATACAAACAAGTTTTTCTAGCACCTAATTTAGCTTGAGAAATCCAATATTATCTGTGTCTATAAATTTCACGGGGACTTTTTAATGCTGGAAAAATGTTAGATACTTGTAATAAAGCTATTACTTGTCATTTAGATGCTAGAACACTTCTCCACAGCAAAATTTCTGACCAAGAAGAGTACAAATAGGTCTCTGATTTTTCTTGAGTTTATACTTGCAGAATTACCAAAATGCATGAAGCAAACAAAGAATAATGCACCAGCTAAGAAAGCTTTCCTTGCTTTAGAAAGGGATCTTGGGCTATGCAGTCATTGCAGGGCTTCTTTTTGCAGGGTTTAGGAAAGGTGCACAATGAATGCACAGACCAAATAACCACAAAAGTATCACCATCCTGAGCAACACTCGGTCCTGACAGTGAACAGAAGTTCCATCAGGCAAAAAGATGTATTTCTGCTCACTGAAATAGATCTATAGAGCTTTCAGTAAAATACATGATAAACAGCCAAAGTCTTAATTTATTTTTCTATTTGATATTAGGGGAATTCTGCATATCAAATTACCAAAGCATTGGATTATTCCATGGAAACTCTACCGTCAGTCTACAGCCCAGACAAACTTCAGTGTCTTTAAACAGGATTCACCTAATCTAAGTACATGGAAATTTGTTGTCTGTGTATAATCTAGTCACCTTAGGCTATCTTCATAATCAAAAGGGAGAAACAGCCTTCTGCAGAGGGAAATTCACTGTAGATGTACTTAAATTAATATTTATATATGGACATTATCTTTAGATACACAAAATTTCATGAGTATGATTTTTTCCCTAAACTTAGAATATATCCAAACAAACAGTCAGAAATTGGTTATGGTTAGAAGTGAAAGAAAGAAGACATAACATCAGAAAATAACAGTGTTTTAGAAGGTGATGATTGGAAGTGGTGTATCTCCTTGAAAATCATACAGCACTTGGGTCAAAATGATTTAACAATACTGCAAGGATCTTAACCTTCTCAAGCAAAGAGAAAATAGGGAATGAGTCATCATTTAGCACCAATTTGAATTAAATTATTCTACCCTAAGATATTAATTCCTTACCTTCTGGAAAACAAACATACTCATGTTTGGAGCTCACCATCATATTCTGCACCCCTGTGAAACTTCACTAATAAGAATTCTAAAACAGCATTTCCCTACAAGACTGCAAATGCTTTTCATCGCATACTTAAAGGATGTGAATTTTCCGTTCATGATTGTTCCTTCAGTTCTCATTCAGACTAAGTAGCATCTGGTGTGGCACTTAGTGGAGGACTGATGTCCTTTTTTAATGAGTACCAAAAGAGGCAGATACACAAAGCATGAGGAAATAGTGATTAACTTTCTGCTGCCCAGAGTCTCCCAGAGCCTAGCCATATTTCTCTTAATGGTTATACACTCAAGCAAGCAGAACTGTGTATTGTTTATCTGATGAGTTTGCCTTCTCTTAAACAAGAGAGGAGACATTTGGGGTTACATTCCAACATAAAATGAGAAGCAGAGAACTGATTAATCACTGGAAAGAGAAAATTATACAGAAAAAAAACCAAACTTCTTCAGTGACTCACTGCCACTTTCCATGCCTAGCCAGGAAAAGTTAGTTGGAATAAAAGAGCTACTAAATAACATCCAAAGCCAGATGAGCCTGAGCAAGCACTGATGAGACATAACAACCAGCCCAGCTTTTTAGGCTGGGCAGAGGCAGCAGAGATGCTGATGGTCCTTGTGAAACTCTGGTCTGGTGAGAAGAGGATAAACTTTTTAGGAGAAATTCCCAAGCTTCAGACTCTTTTCACACTTCACACCTCGGTAGCAGGGGCTGCAGGTCCCACCACAGCAGCTCCTCATACAGCTCACAGTTGAAATTCACTGTACGTATGATTACCTCCCACATATTGCACTACTATCAGGGTTATCTAAAAAAGTACCCACCAGAAGAAACATACACACAGTTTCAGTCTCATTCAGGAAAGCCCGAGATCTCAGCCCCAAGGACTGCCTCTTAATGATTTCAAAGCACTGAGTCTCTCAAAGTCTTTCTTCTCTTCTGGCAAAGAGCAGAATGCCTTTAAATCTTCACAAAGAACAGAAAATACCTACAGGAATGAAAAAAAATGAGCCCAGATTTCTCATTATTTAATAGTACAAGCAGCACATACCTGACCACGTAACAGAAGAAGAGGGTTAACATTAGAGACATCATCATCATGGCTTGACTTCACAAACGAAGATTTGGGAAGGGGTTTACCCACGCTTACTACAGGCGCGCTGATGACTAAAAAGGCCAATGTGAGATAGGCAAATCCGGTTACAAAAAGCACAGCGAAAGGTCTCCTTGGGACATTAGAGACATACAATGTTAATAACCAACGCCTTCTGACTCAAAGAAGTGAGTGCAGCAAAACAATACTGAAATGATACCTTTTACTAGCAGCTAAACTAACTCGGATATATTTATGTCACATTGCTGTTGCTGCAGATCAAAGGAAAACATTTAGAAAGGTGAGAACTAATGAGACCAAAGTTGCATCTGCTCATACTATACCATTTATCTCAGCCTCCTGCAATTTCATCCAGCTGTAAAGAAAGAATAACTCAAAAATCATGGCTCATTGAATCTGTTACAGAGGAAGGAGAATGAATGGACCCTTCCCCATTCAATCATGACTATTTGCAGGGGAAATTGTGCTGAAATAATGGTTTATCAGATACCTCCAGCTGTGTGAGACCCTGCTGTGCCTATCCACTAAATAAGGCACCCAGCAGCACATAACTGATCCAGAAATCCTTTCCCTGATTCTCCATACAGCATCTGCTCTCTTTTCCTTTGCTTTGTAGTCTTACTCTAATCTTTCTTGCTTTAAGCTGGCTTGGCCTACCCACTGTGCTGCCTCCTCAGGAAGCGGCAGGATGTGGGGATAAGCCCTGGAGCTCCTCCTCAGGTCCACACTCACCAGGCTGGAAGTTCCCAGCACCGATGCATTCTCCATCCTTCAGGATTTCTTTCACAACCTTCATCATGGTGGTTAGCACAGAATATGCTCTTTTAAGTGACTATTGTTGTTCCATCCACTTCCTCTATATTACCATCTCAGGAGAGTTAGCAGTTCAGAACTCATATAAGTGTTTCCTTTCTCTCCCATTGATGTATTTTTTGTTGTTGTCATCTTGTGAATTTCTGCTATAAACTTTCACTTTTACCCACAATGAAATTTAGGTTTTAAGTTAATGCAGTGTTCAGTTTATGATAAGTCTTTTTTGGCTTCTGTTTAGCAGAAAAACTTTAAATGCTTGCTGGTAGAACTCTCCTGTGCCAAGGCTACTAAGCATTTCATCCCTGGCCTATCTCATTGGTTTAATAGCTGACATAAGCCCAAGTATCTGCTCTCAAGCCTCTATCAGTATAGTTCAACTACTCAGCTAACTTGCTTTCTTACACGGTCATATGACCAGGACCTGTGTTGAACATAATTACACAATGGCTAAGAAGCAGCAAAGCAAAAGGAGCTTAAATGTCATGGCCCCACAAAAAGCTGTTGTGTAAAAGCTTTAAAAATGTCAGATGGTTAACCAAGCACAAGATTTAAAAAATAAGGTCTTTGAGTAATTTATTGCTTTGCAACAGGATCTCTGCCTTCAAAGAGGTCTTCACCAAAAGACATGCCTTGGCTTAGAAACTTGAGCTCTCCTGGGCAAAGAAGACATTACACTTTGTTATTAATACTTCATTTTGTTTTCATTATTAAACATGTGTGAATGAGGAAAAATGCAGGTGCAGAACTGCATTTACATTGTATGCGTCATTAGTTCCCTAGAACACGTTGACATCAATGCTGAAGCATTTTTATTTTCATAAAAATAATTATGTAAAGAAAGGTTGCCTTATAGCTAATAGAGTACATCTTCACTTGAACTGGAAACAGCACAATTGTATTGAAGCGACTGAATGGTAGCAAAACAACTGACAATCATTTACTGTTGTGGCTTTCAGTATAAGCCTCAATGCATATCTTTCATTAGGAACAGAAGTGGGATAGTTTCCATTTACCTGAACATCATTTGTTTAATCGTAACATGCATCAGCAAAGCCACTAGATTTTATGACACATGTGAAAAACAGATAATTAATAATAATGGTCTGTTAATAAATATTCTACTACTAAGCAATGTGACTAATGTAGTGCTAGGGAAAAAGAAACACCAAAAAACAACAACAAAACCACAACCTGGCACACAGAAAAGTTTCAGTTTACACAAGGCCTAGAAAATCTCTTTAAGTGATCCAATTCTACATTACACACTTGGTTTAAGTTTTTGAGGTGCCCTGCTAGAATGAGTAATCATTCATGACATCACATTCCAGCAGCACAAAGAGGACAGCACAACACTGAACACACTGAGGACACAACAGTTTACTAGATGCCAATTCGTTTGCTGTAGTTGACCTGATCCGACCTTCAAACTCAAGTCAATCCAAAGAAACACAAAGTACTGGCATAAAGGACAACCTTTCTCCAAGTCACTAAAAGTATAATTTCTCCAAGCCCAGAAACCTACCTTTTTAGAATTCTAAATAATTATATTCTGCCATTAGAGAAGTTATGCCTATTCTCCAGCCTCAAGCAGAAAGCCTATCTTTAAGAAGGAAGCGTCCTATTTCACACCGGGAGACGGGGGGAGTCTTGTTTACTTTCAAAAAACCCTAGAGGAACATGTGATTCATTTGTTGTTTCCTTTAACAAATTCTTAAGCAGCTAGAGGTTCATCTATTGGCAATTCAAAAGCTGGCACAATTAATGCAAACATTTGTTCTGAAGTTAAAGTTGTATAGATTAATGTTAGGGAAGGAGGGGGAGGGAAAGCAAAGGCTCGTGAAGCAGCAGGAATTTTCTGAAAGTCTAACAGGCACTCAACTCTCATACTCGAAGCATGCCTCAGAAATCATCACCTTCTTATAAGCAGCTGGTTTAGGCAGAGCGATGTGAATTGGGAGGTTTGGAGCGCAAGAGCAGAGTTATTTTTTATTTTTTAAATACTTTTATATTTACACTGTAGGTTTTTGATTGGCCTGATAAATAGTACCATTCCTATGAACAAGGATATAATCATGTCTGGTTTTCAGTTTCAGCCTCTGTAAAGGGTAGGGTTTCATCACTGAGTTCAAAGGACCAGGCTCTCTGATTCATAGAAGTTTTCAAACATTATCACCACCTTCTTTTGTCTCATTACTTCTCTTCATAAAGATTTGGGGTCATTACAACAACTCTCCTGCTATGAGATACTGCCCGGTTTGCTTACAAACAATAATTCTACTTCTGGGTGGATTACAGCAAGGCCACTGAAAAGATCACATCAAACATGCTGTCATCAGCAAGTGTCCCCCTAGCCCAGATCCCACCTTCAGCACCAGGATCAAGCTGTGGTGGGTTAGACAGACATAGACAGGATACAGGACTGACCAACCCCAGCACACCCAAGGCTCCTCATCATAAAGCCTGTCACCTTCCCCAGTCAACCCCAGCAAGCTGCATGGCTCTGCTACTTCGCTACAAGAAAATAAATGCCAAAGAAGTCATTTTTGGTTTGGTGGTGGTGATGTTGCCATTTAGAGGAGATAGAGGAGGAAGAAGCCTTCCTCTCAGACACTAGAGATGGCTGAGGCATTTTCAGCTCAATCTCCTCCCTAGACCAGGGGAACAACCAACCTATGCAGCCCTTTGTAGCTTTTCAAGAAACCTTTTTATACTTTTATGCAAGTTCCAATCAAGTTTCAAATAAACATGCCATGCAAAAAAAGTTAATCAAGACAAGAAAGATCAAGAAGAAAGAGTTCACAAAAAAGACATGAATCGGGAAAGAATCTGAAATAAGTTTGCAAGAAGTATAGCTGGCAGTGTTAGATATCAAGCAGCTTTTTCTCAAAGCATAGAAGGGGACTCAGCCAAGGATGAAGAAAGATCATTTCAGAAAGGAATGAGAAATACAGCCACAGAGGATGGTAAAGCAATTCAAGCATTAAATGAATACTTACATGTTTACAACAGAGATGCCTAAAAATCTGTCAGATGACACTGGCTATATATCTGCTATCATGAAAGAGTTCTGAAGCAGTTAAGGGAAAGCATTAAGCTAACTGGAACAGTGGAAATGAAGGACAAGACCACTGGAGAGCCTCAGCTACGTGACAGCCCGGGCACTCTCAGGTTGAACTTGCCAGTTCCATCAATGCATACAACAGATAGAGGCTCACTGTATGCCCACTGACTGCAAAGTGGCACTTGGAGATTGTGCTCAGTACTGGCACCACTATCTGCTCACTGAAGCCAGGGAAAGGGGAGGTCTGAACTCCACAAAAATTGATACAAAAGTTATTAGATACTAAGTTCAAGAATGTCCCTAAAAACCGCCTTCAGCTAGTTTGATCATATACAAACACCTGGTGTGCAAGATTCACGTTGATCAGACTAGTACAATTTTCAAAGGGAAAATTCCGTGCAAGTCAGCCTCTTAACAGTTGCATGGCACTGCACGTGTGTTCATGCAGTGATGCGCCTGAAGAGTCTCAACTTTAAAATAAATCTCTTAACACTCTTATTGCCATTTATTTTGACACTAACAACTCAAACAACATGATTACAGTGTGGAAAACAAAAGAAGTTTAATAAAAGACAACAAAACTGATTTTTAGCTCCAACAGGCTCCAAGCTCAGAAGGAAATCTGAGCTAACATGTAGTGAATCATTTGCTTAATGAATAAAGCCTCTTCCTGTTTACAAATTGTCCGAGAACACTTGGCATTTTTCACACAGGCTCCTTATTTGGAATTATTTGTAAAAAATATTTTTCAAATAATTCTGAGATTCCAGATTGCTCTCAAGCAGTTCATTGTGATTATGCAAGATTTAAAATACATAGATGAAAAATAAGTTGAGCTTTCTGCTTCACCTAGTATTGCACAGCTTATTTTTCATTTCTTAGACTGGATAGCCATTAGCCTCAGACCTTGAAAGGTCTGTGTTCACTAGCTGCAGGTTCAGGTTTCATGCATTTCTCTAAATGTTAGTTTAAAATTTGTGGGTTTCCTCATACATCCTCCATAAAATTATTTAATAGGTGGCTAACAAAGAATATATATAAAGGTTTTTCAAAAAACACTGAAATTGAAATTTCAGCTGCTCACATTTGACAAAACTCTACCTTGGACTGAACAGTTTCTTGTAGCATAGCATCCTGCAGGTTAGGCACTGAAAGTACAGGTGCTTAATTGTTTTTTCCACACCCAAGCAGCGCACCACCACTGAAGCCACATGACCATGACTGGGAATGCAGCCACCTTACCTCTGGCTTGAAAATTACTGTATGAATAACTTGGTAGTCTTCCAGTTATGTGTACCTGTTTCAGTGGAACTTTCATATAGAACAAATGATATTTACACAAATGGTATCAGAGCAAAGACAAGAACCCATGTAGTTCACCTCCAAATGAAAGCCTCCACCTCAGAAAGCCTCCAAATATTTCAATGTACTATATAAAGCAGAGGCTAAGAGAAGCCTGCCAGAAAGCATAACCTGATGATGTAGACCCTTGACCCGCTGTGAGATGAGAGCTTCATCAGTCATACTGAAAGTTGCCCCCATCAACCCAACTTTGGAAAGCAATCCTGTTGATCAAATATATCTTCTTTCCTTCTGCTTAGGTTACTATTTATGAGATGCAAAAAAAAAAACCAAACCAAAAACAAGGGGGATAGGGGAAAGGGAAGAAGTGCACCAGAAGATGTCAACAAGCAAAAGGTTTATTAAACCATGCAGGGACTCAGCCTGAAGCTTCCCCATGTGTTTCACAAAATTATTCCTGAAAAGATCTCTTAGATTTTGTAGAGAAGGATAAAGGTGTTCCATGCAATCCTCACACTCACAGGGCAACTAAATATTCATTTTTTCATTATAAGCCATTTATGCGGAAGATTCTTGACGTTGTGGATCTAATCACATTTACCATAGTCTGTGGGAGAAACTAACTTGGAATTCCAGGCGTGTCTTTACAAACAACATCAGTGGCAGCTCACTCCAACTCATACAGTATTTTTATTCCCATGGTCCCTCTCCTTAGTACTGTTAGATTCTTTTTTTGAAATTTTTTTTTTATAAGAGGAGTATTTCTCTTCCATAATTTTAGCCTTGTTATTTCCAACAGAAAAGAGGCAGAAGGGCTCTGCATTTGCTGAGAATATAAGCTGCAAGTTAGGCACTATTTCTTTAAATTACAATCTGCTTTGTCAAATATCTAGGCAACCTCAGCAGATCATGTTTTAAATAGGACTGGCTTCTTTTAAACAAATCATTCGAAAGCCTGGTTCAGAGTTATTTAAAGTGGTTGGTATTTTATGGCACCACGAATGCTGCACAATACAACTGCTGAGCTTTAAAAACACAGAAACTAGAAAGTGGGTACAAGAAACTACCATCTGTCCCTCTAAACAATTATCGCCCTGCCATCTGTCTATACACTAGATGTTTTTGCTGTCAGTAATATTTGATTCAGAAAGCTCTCTCTATGGATACTAAGAAGAGGAAACCATTTTAAGAAAAACAAAATATTACTGATCAGTCAGGTTTCCCTTTTCCACAAGGGAAGCCAGCACTATTTTCTACTGTTAGACAACATGTGAAGGGTACATTGCAATGACATTGGACTCCTTAATAATAAAAGGCTTCTTCTCCATCATTAGTCCATTATTTATAAAAGTCCTTACTATGTTTATTATAAAAAGCACATGAAAAGCATAAAACCAACCTCAAACTGCACAAAGGATGAGGAAAAGTTTCTTTGACATTTACTTTGGACTTTCTTCCCCACTTTTGATTTTCTCCATGCCACAGCATCACTTATGACAAATTTAAGCTCCGCAATGAACCTGGCAGCTGTAGTCCTTCATTGGCCAGCCTGAGCAGGGTTTAGATGGTTAGCAAAGCCTAACACAGCCGGGACAGAAAGGAGGATTCCCTTGAACATCCATAGACTACTGTTGGTCCTGCTCCCTAGCATACTTCAGCTAGTCCAGAAGGGCAGTTACATGGACATAACTGCTAAAAGGACTTCCACTTCCTGATAATGGCTTTAGGAAAGATACCCTTAAGAAGTCTCTTGTCAGGTCATTAGCTCCCCCCAACACTCTAGGTTTTGCCCTACACTTTGCAATCTTTGAGATGAAAGGCTGTGTAGAAATGTTGATTACATTTCATTTTGTACTTCCTTGTCTCAATATGCTGCAGGTATTACATGACACAACAAATCCTCTAATGTTATCTTGAATTTGAGCATGTCTGGCAGAATTACCCTTTGATTAGGTAATTAGTATCTTTATTGTAATTATTAGTACTACAATACACTTACATGACCCACCCCAGCAACTTGGATTACCCAAGATCTTTCACCAAGACTGAGAAGGACAACAAAAAGCTACATTTGTTTGCAGATTGTTGCAATCCTTCATATCTGACTCCTGCAGAGCCAAAAGAATGCAGCAGCAGACACAATAACTGAACCAGCATCTGTTCAGAGGCTACTGATAATGGTATTTGTAAAGTCTGCTGAGTGTTTAGTTAATAAAATCGGCTATATTTCTTGTTGGGGAGGAAGAAAAGAAACAGGATTACATGTTTCATGAAGAGGTTAACAGTATTTTTTCCTCTTCTGGAACAACTATGTCCTTTAAATGTGGAAAAACCAGTTTTGTGATCAAATTCTAATCCTTTACAACAAACAAGTAACCAAAAAACCCTCTAATCAGTAAGGGTCCAGTGGCAGACCAAAGGCATTTCAAGTCAAGAACACATGAAAGGCAAGGATAGCTTCTCAAGCCCCTAACTATACTGCAAGCCTTTTTGAATGTGAAAGCAGGGAGATATGGAGGTGTACTTTTATTCAACCTAACTTTGTGGGGAGTATGTTTTTTGGGGAGTAACAGTGTTTGTGTTAACTGAGCACCATGTTTCATACAACATTGTAAGAGAACTGATAGTACTTCAATAGATCACAAAAAAACCTCCAAAGTACACTGTGCCCTGAGGATGGGAGGAAGTTCACAAAGCATTAAAACCCAAAAGGTTCATGTCTGCTACTGCAACCTCCCATTACAGTGAAAGAGCACAGGCAGCTTATGTGAAGTGCACTCTCTAACACACAGCAAGCAAGTACAGAGAATCCCGACTTAGAAAACACACAGTTATTACTGAAAAGCTGCTGTATTTCTCTCTGAATAGGCTCAGGTGTAGCAGATATTCCCTGAAATCATACAACTAAATCACAAAACTCATCTTAGCCTGGAAGTTCAAAAAACATGAATATAGATTTAACCAGGGGATGGGACACTACACAGGAGACAGCATAAGAAGGGCACACACCAGCTGGATTTCCTGAGGCATGTATTTTATTCATAAGTGTAAGATGGTGAATAATTTACACGCAGCAGTACATAGCAGAAGCCAGATAAAAACCCTACAGTGGCCATTCCTGGACTTGGCTTTGCCAGTTGTTGCACTGAGTTACTACAACTCAGTCTTTTTGCAAACATTTCCACAGTGGAACTGAGAGCACACAGGTCAGCTGTTTTATTCCAGTTCTTCAAAGTGATGATAGTCTTTGGAAAAGTCATTGGGAAGGAATATTTCTGCAAAGAAATATGCAAAGAAAGCTCTTTGCATAGTTTTCAACCAAGTGTCTTGAAATAGCACAAACACATATTAGAAAGACAATTCAGAACCAGGCTCCAACTGTTTTTCATTCATGGCACTGAAAATTGACCAAATAAGCCAGCAAAGCTGCTAAAGCCAACCAGTGTGCCTAGCCATGTGGCTGGAATTGACTGGCTTAATCTCCACACTAATTCTAAACTGAACTGGAGAAAACCACATGCTTATCTGAATCAATCTGAGTGAATAGGCTTAATCACTAGAGCTATCCATGCACCAATACAAGGAATGTCAGGACCTTAACCAAGCCACTGCCCTGCAAACAACTCCCCTCACCAAAAGCATGAAGGCAAAGTCCAATAAGAGTAGCCGGGATTAATGCTTACTGTCATGGTGGTACTTAAATTCAGAGAACCCACAGAGACAAAAGATGAGAAGAGTCACACCTCAGATGCCAAAAAAAATGGTGAATACAGTTTTACAAATAAATATGTATACACACAGCCTGTACCAGGCATCACTTCCCCGAAGCTTGTTAAGCAACCATTTTCTAAGCAATGCTTAGAGAGGAAAGTCAGGCATACAACCTCACCAACTCCTGTAGCCAATACTGCAGCAATCTGAGGAGTCTCTGCCTGATCAATTATTCTGGACACTTTCACAGAATGGTGCATTACGGAAAATGTTGGGAAATTCCAGGATCATTGAAGCAGTCACACTTCTACCACACAAGTAGGGTAGAAACAGCTGACAACTGCTGGATTTTGGAGTGTCCTGGAACACCTTTGACCAAGCCTTAACAATGCACTTGGCAGTGGCAGTTTGGCAACCAGCTAGTGCCCGAGAGCATGGTCATCAAGCACACCAGGGACCAGACTGAGCAACTTGTAGAGGTCCCTGGAGGCAAAGTAATAAGTACATATGGAACAGCTTCCAGCTCCAAATGGGATACTGTACTTGCCCTCAAAGATTGCTGAAACTTGTAATGTATCTAACCAGAAGTAAGTCCAAAGCTGAGACTATACCAAGAAAACAAAATGCAACTTATTCTATGTTTAAATTAAAGTGAAAGATTAAAGCATTAAAATGAGGATGAAAAACAACTGTAGCCAGCTCAGTTTAAGGTTTTTTTTCAATCACTAAATCCAAATATCGGACTTTTTTTTGCAAGAACCTCAAATCATATTTAAGTAGTTCAGCCAAAACATTTTCCTTACACTTTACTTCCCCTACACTCTTAATTCACCAGCTTATTTCCAATATTTAGCCTCTGGGCTGCAACCTATTACTTCTTCATTCAAACTACAAGGCAATAAAAAAAACAAACAAACCACTTATAAACACTGTCCAACCTCATATCAAAGCACAGTTCTCCAGGTTCCAAATACAAGTTCTGCACACCCTGCTCACACACAGCACTTATCTCACCACACCACAAGTAAGCATGCAGTCTGGGAGATAAACTTTTATAAGAAGATTATAAAATCTTTATATTTTGTCTTAGCGAATGTAATGGTGAAGTTTGCTGCCAAGGTCCAGTGAGCATTCTTCCTCCTCACCACTCTGGGACTGATGAGGAGACAGACTTCTCAAGTCCTTCTTGCAGTCCCCAATTTTCCTTCATACATGTGACCTTCTTCTTGAGTGGAAAACTCATCAAGGGGACAATCTGTGCAGGTAGAAGGGCAGCTTGATAACAGAAAGGGATTAGATGAAGCTACTAGCACAACTAGACATCAAGATAAAACCAGCCTCTCTGGTACAGAAACAGGAAGGAAAAAAGGATAAAGAATGTTTTTCACCTGATCCCCTTCTTAAGAAATATTTTCATAATCTCTGAATAATTTCTTCTCTTAAGAAATATTTTCATAACCAGACCACATACCATAGCACTGCACATGAGACAGCCAGGCTGGAAAGTCCTCATCCAGCACTGAGAGAAAGATCTCCAAGGCCTTTATTTCAGCTTAGCACCACAACCCACAGGAGATTCACTCTGCTCAGACAGCTTCACCACAACTCTCTTTGGTCAGGGAAATCAGCTCCCTGAATTCATGACTGCAAGAACAAAATCTGCACTCAAGTTCCCTCTGTGGTTTGTGAGGGACTCTAAGGAGGCTGTTTCGAGAATCTTGTTTCGCTGCTCAAGTACAATTAGCCAACGTGACTGTCATTAGCTAATTATGGCTAGCTTTGAATGTGGTTTGCTGCTTTGGTGTTTCATTGAGCACTGGCACCTTTATTTCACTATCATTTGCTATCTGCACCTCTAAGGAGTCACTTCTCACCCTCGTCTTAGCTAGAGGCAACATTACTGACCGCAGTGAGGTCTATCACATACTGCTGCCTCCCTTTTTTTCCCAGTAGCAGGAAGGCTACAACAGATGTGAGTCTAAAGTGACAGACGCAGTGCCAGAGCCTGTAGAGACCCCATGGCCAGTCCATGCAAATATTTTTGTAAATGGTCATAAGTTCATAGGAGAAGCATGCGTTCACCATCATTTTTACATTTTAATAGCCAAATAGTACAATGCATTAGGAAAGTGCCATAACAAAAGTAAAGTGACAGTTACCTTTGATGATTTCTCATAGCCATAAACCCTTAGATACAGTCCTAAAACAGGCACTAGTTTTTTTTCTTACTGACATTTGTGCTAGAAAAAGTGAAGTATTCAGGAGTGATATAAGGCAGTAGTGAGACTCCTGTCTCCAGTCTGCCCCTGCACAGACCAAGATCAGCCAGCAGCTTATGGGAAGTGCTTGGTTTCCCCATAAAGGTCATCTTTATCATGTCTCCTTCCCAGCAGTCAGTAGGGACAATCCACTAAGGTGCCTTGTGCATTTCTAAGGTACAGATTTCAGCAATACATCTGCTATAGGGCACCTTGTATCCATTAGGTAACCGTCCAGATTCCCAAAACATTCAACCTGTAAGTGCAGCTGACTCCCAGGTGGGAGTGAAAGGGGACTATGAAAAGTACTAGAAATTTTTCCCTCCCTTTCTTTTGTCACTCCATACTAATTATGCAATTCAGATAAGCAAAGGATTTATAATGTTATAGCGGAAGGGATTTAAAGGTCCTAATTTTTTTTTATTCCAATCTTTCTCAAACGTGGAAAATGAGAACTCAAAAAGCCAAAGTTATTTTAAGAAGTCATAAGTTACAGCACTCCACTGCCCAGTACAATGAACTATTCTAAGTTCATGTCAGTTGTTAATAAGGCTTTAACATAATACAGCAACTCAGCTTGATTAAAAATACACCACAAAGGACATTCACCTCTAAAAATAGTTATAAAAAAAAACCAAAACCAACGGACAAAGTCAATCTGAAAATAGATAGGGGGAAAGGAATAGAAGCAAAATAGATTAAGTTGGGTGAATCATATTGGATACCAGGAATTAGCGCATTATTCTAAGCTCTAGAATAACATTTTTAATACATATATAACTAACACATGCAATAGTGTATTAATCCAGCCAGGGTTCCCAGTCCCAATCGCTTATTTTAAACCACAGAATAGAGGACATTCCAGCTTTCTCTTTTCTGATCCTCACAATAGGTTCAGCCACGCAAAGTAGTGAGAGCTCTGGCATTAACAAATAAAGGCTCTCCATGTGCATTAAAGATAGAGGAACCTTGCTCACTGAGTTTAGCCTTTAAACTTCTAAAAAAAATCCCCTCCCTGCTGCTTTACCAGGATAATTCAAACCAGCTCTGAATTTGCACCACTGATGCCGATTTCATTAAAAGAAAAACCAAGCTCACTTTCCCTGAAGTTAAGCAGATGCTCAAATGCTCTGCTGGTTCAGTGCCAGAGCACCCAGAACTTGGGACATTCACACATAACATAAAGGCACTATTCTACCTATTAATTGTGCTTGCTATCATCGCACAGACAGGTAAGTGCGGTGTGAGTATTTAATGAAAAGACTGATGGGAGAGATGATATACTGTTCAAGTTTAAATTTAGCTCCTTGCTGACCCAAGAGACTAACACCTTGTTTGAGAGAACCAAGTGTTAAAAACCATTTTTAAGAACTTGATTCACTGTTTCGCGAAGGCTGAGGTGCTGCAGATTTCAACTGATGACAGGAAATGCCTGCACTAATATAATTTAAACAGGATATTACAATATTTTCTCCAAATCCTATCAGAAATCGCCAACACAAATGAAAAAAAATTTGTTGTTTTAGGAGTTTGTTCAGCACCTCCATCTTGTGCTTATTTCAATATTCAATACAACCAAATCTACACTGGCCAAGGAACTCAAGTCTAGGTTCACACCATTCCTAGTATTCCATGAATACTATGATAATAAATCCTATCATTCTGTAGAGGAATATAAGCCATTATTTGTTTAAAACACCACAGGGAATAAAGCCATGACTTTCAGTAATCAAAAAAGGGGCAGGGGAAGGAATATTAATATAAGCTGTGCTGATATATTGGTAGTTGCTGAGATGTGCTATTGATAACAGCAATGAAGGCTAAAAACACCAAAAATCTCCAAAAAGCCAGGGGCACAGGCTGAGTGACTACCCAGAACCATAGAGGTGATGAATTCAGGGCACAGGTATGATCTTTTACACTCAGGCTGTAAAGCAGAGGTAAGTATTCTTTGTGCTGTCCAAAATATGGGGTTTAACGTGGGGGAGGGTGCCAATTTAAATACGTAGCTAAAATAGGCAACTAAAAAATAGGTAGCATAAATAACTGAAAGGAGTCCATGCCCAATGGCCAGAAACTGATCCCAAGATTAACAGTATTCTAAGACTTCACGGGAAGTGCTGGAACACACACTTCTTCAGAACACATCTGTTAAATGTCTACAAATCCCAAAACTACAAGAAAATGACTCTTTTTCCCTTTGTAATTCATATACCAAAAGACAACACTGAGTGTCTAAATCTATCTGGACTCATCCCATCTTTAAAAAAAAACAAAACCAAACCTTTTATTCAATTTACAGCTGTGAATATTTCCATGAAACATACATTTCTTTTATGGCTTCCTTCCTAAAACCAAGTCACTTGAATCTTGAGTTAAGAATAAGGATTGTTTGTTTCATAGTGATTAAAACCAGCAAGAACAGTGAAAGTGTTTGGGTGCCAAGTCTGTGCAATTTTCTTTCAAAATCCTTGATGTCCAAGTCAGAGGGATTTAATTTCCATAGATGCCAAACAGCCACTCCGAGGCTTTCTCTGTGCCCTAGTGCTAAGATAGCTTAGCTCTGACGTGTGGAGAGAAGAGCTGGGAGAAGGGGAGTTAAACTTCCTCCAGTGCAGGTACAACATGCACAACATATATTCAGCAATTTCTTCCTACAAGAAAAAATAACTGCTCAGATATGTAATGAAATAAAAACCCCACTATTTTGTACTGCTCCTGTGAGAGTCTAACCCCTGAAACATCACCAGTGTGAGATGACATGTGCTCTGAAGTGCCAAATATTTTAGTAACTTGCCTACATAGAATATTAAACAAAAAATTACTCTTATAGGATACACAAATACTTTCAACTAAACCTATAGACATACATTTGCTGTAATGGACAAAGTGTGCAACAAAAAAAGCAGCCCAGACAGCACACACTTTCACCCTCATGTATTTTTGCTTCCACAAGAAAGGTTAAGCTTTAGAAAAATCCTATTGAATCTTGTAAGTACTACTTCACCTCAATAGTGTAAAACTCATTTTCTCTTCTCTACTGATATGGATCTATTGAGGCTATTGAACAGATTGAAGTCCAGCCATATAAACTGAGCAAACAGAATTGGTATAGGTGCCAATAGGTCTGCAAAGATCTTGTGGCCTTTACAAAGTAAAATAGTCTGGACTTAGGTCTGTGAGTATGTTACTATTTGAGAAACTATCTTAAAAGGGCATATGTTAGTGGAAAATTGAACCGCCTTTAGCTCTGTGTATTTCTTGAATAAAATGACCTAGCTACCAGTGCTTATAATTTGTGAGCTAGGACTTGATCCAAAGCCCATTCCAGTCATCAGAAAGGCTCCCATTGATGTGAGCAGCCTTTGGATCAGGTAATAATTGGTTTTATTCAGTTTGATTTTTCTCCCGAAGCAAACAACAGCATCTTTATCCACCAAATATGCACCCCTACCATTACTCTAATCTTCTCTTAGAAATCAACTGCTTCAACATCAGAGCTTGCAAACAGATTTCTTCATTTCTGTGTGTAACACAGCAAACATATTCATCTTCGCAATTACTAGCGGACTGAAATTTCACAAAAATTGGGGGGTTAATTAAGATAATTTCATGTGAAAAATATTCCTATTAGATCCTTAAGAAAATATTTTTTGTTTTATATAATGCATCTCTGGGTTCAGACATTAACTAAAGTGGATATGTGAGGTGATCAATTAAATTCAAAAGGAATGCATAAATGCTGGCAGATTAAACACCACATTGCCAACAACTAGTTAAAGCACTTCACCTTTCAGGAGACCTCTCATAAGGACATGCCATTTACCAAGCGGGCCAGATGACTGATCAGTCCACCAAGACCACATGCCAGTTGGATGTATTTGCTGACTGATGGTTCAATCAGCACTACAAGAAGGAACCCAGAAATGGCTTCTCTCCTGTCTCAGGAAGCCTCCGCACCCACATGGAGCAAGACTGCTATGCTGTAAAGTGTAAAAAGCAGAAGAGAACACAGGAAAAATAAAGAAAAAAGAAGAAAAAGGCTTCCTGTGTTTTACCTGTGGATAGCAGGCTTATCCACTGCCTTTCACTTGCACCCCCTGCATAACACCAGACTGTGCTGAAACACACACATTCCCAGTCATAGTGTCAGAAAAATTCCTAGGAAAGCCTGTTCTGAAACCACCACTCGTCTGTCAATCCCAGAATGCCATAACTACAAACCAACGGATTTAGCAGGAGGCTTTTTCAAACAAATTACTGGAACTTCTCACTGAACTTGGTAACAGTCGCTCGGACTGAGCCAAAAAGCCCCAACAGATGTAGACATCCTGCCATGTTGCTTACACAGCAATACAGCCCTTCATCACAGGAGTGGCCATGTGAATGAGAAGTTAATGCATTCTTTCAGACCAATAAAGACATCGCATAAGAGTACAGAGTTTGGGACTGATCAAGTTGGTACTACGAGAAACAAAGCCAAAATGAGGTTAAAAGCATGTAATGATGTGTTTATATTTTCCAACACTTTTATTTCACCATTTTCTTATAATATGGGACATTTTAGAACCATCTGCACAAAAAGGAAACATTTCCCTCAAAAGATTATTTCCATTTTCAGCAATATAAGTACATACATATGTGCAGAAATACAATATTTTTGCCTCCTAGCAAAAGACACAATGTATGCAGCTATAAGAGGAAACAATGAGACCTTGGCTATTGGCACTTCCATTCTAATGGAGAGTTTCAGGTTTACTCCTTCCCCCAGCGTCACAGTACAAAGAAGTTTCTGTTTATTTTTTTAATGCAGGCTTACAGGCCCTCTGGCTATTGGAATACAAACACAAAGGAGATGCAGTGTTAATTTAATTCTGTAGCAAGTTTTCACTGGTGCAGGAGCAACATCAAAGACAGTCTAAGAATATCAAATTTAAGCCATCCATCATGTTTGTTGCATCACATTGTCCAAATGGCTTAACCAATATCAATGAGGATTTAACTGTCACCAGCAAGCAGAAGCACTGGTATCATAGGCCTAAAATTAGAGTAGATTTGAGTAAGTTGTATGATTATTAGCAGGGCTACATTAACACAATGTTCCAGTCCAGCAAATTTAAAGCCTTTAATCAATCTTCATGAAGTAATCAACACCCATTTGTCACCAAAAATATTGATGCTTTTTTAGATTACAGGAGAATACCAAAAAGCTCCTAACTTTATTAGCAGGAAAGTACTAAGCAGATCAAGTCTAATTAAGGATAGCAGCTAACCTGACTACAGACTTGTTTTGTCATTTAATCTGCAAGCCTCAGCTTCCCCAGAAGTGCAACGAATGATATACCTGGCCTGTGTGGAAAGCTGAAAGTGTCACAGCTCTGAAGCCTCATATGTTTACTTTATGAATATATTTCCATTTTCATAAATGCATAGATAATTTTTAGGGAAGTTTTATAGAAAGGTAGATAATACTAAGAGCAAATAACATCTCAAAAATTATAACAGGCTAAAATACTTGAAGCCACTTGAGAAAACCACTACTGTTCTTTCCTTCATAGAGCCCAAAGTGTGCATTGAATTGCACGTTTGTCATTACAACTGATGTTTCATGTCAGACACTCAGCATGTTAAAACACTTCATGTCATCCCTAGCATATAAGGAGGTACCTTAAGAATCTTTGCAAATCTGCTAGCTTCACAGTCTGCGAGTGGAAAAAGTCAAGACAAGCTACCTACTGTGTGACAGTCTGACCTGCAGGCACAAGCGTGGAGGAAGACCTGGCATGGGACAAGGCACTGGAAACAGAAGCCAACTGCTCTGGAGCCAAGAACATCCTCTGGGGCAGACCCACAGGGGAAAACAGTGGGCAAAACTTGTTAAAAAAAAAAAAGTTTAAAAATAATTAAAAAAATAAAGTAATTAAAGAAAAAGGAGCAGCAACTACTGTACTGGTGGCACCTCCGGCAAGGCCTATTTAAGAAAGAGCAAAATGCTGTCGGTGGGGAGAAAAGCATGAGAAAGACCAAGGGCTGGGCAGGAGGAGGGAGGAGGCTTCCCCTGCAGCCTTGGAGGGCACATGCTGGAGCAGGGAAACGCGAGGAGGAGAAAGTAGCAGCAGAGAGACAACTACCCCCCCATGCCCACCTCTGCACTGCTCAGGGCTGACAGAGGCAGAAGAGGCAGAAGTAAAGGAAAGAAGGCAAGTCTGTACAGGGGAAGGAAGGTGCACTATATGGTTTACCTTTATTTCTACCATTTACTCTAGTTTTAAATGGCAATAAATTAATTTGACCTAAGTCAAGTTTGTTTTGTTCACAACAGTAATCAACAAGTTATCTCCCTGCCTTTACCTCAACCTATGAGCTTTTTAATCTTATTCTGTCCTCCATCCTGTTGGGGACATAGAGTAGAAAGCAGTTGGGTGGGCATCTGGCAGCCAGACAAGGTCATCTCAACACAACTACCTTGTAAAAATCCCCATGCCTGTTGTTTGAGGATGGAGAATCTGAAAGCAAGAGGGAACTGGGATGAAGGGAAGCAGATGTTTTGATTATTCACCATCATCAAGGTGACTTGAAGCAAGGGACTTCTGAACCTGTTTTAGAAGACTTGCTAAAATGAAAATACAGCTCCAGAAACAAAGCAAAACCACTCTCTCCCACACGCACTCGGGCAACAAGGATCTTTTATCATTTTGAAAAAAACAAACAAAAGAAAAAGAAAAAACCAAAAAAATCACACAACCACCCCCACAGCCCTCACTGTATACAGGCAGCAGTCCAAAATCCATACTGAAATCTTCAACCATACCTACTGTGGAAAAAGAAATTATGATGACATGTATTTATCAAGCACTAAGATATCAGGAAATGTCATCCCAGTGCACATAAACAATGCAAAGCAAACAGCAATCATAATCTAAAGCTCCATTTAAGTTTTACTTATATTTGGAATCGGCTGAGTTATACCACTGCACAAATGATGATTGTCACAGTGACTGCGAAAGTAACTTTTCATCAGGTAAGTCTACCATTTTCAAAAGGAAAAAGAGGAATTAGAAAAAGTAATTTTCCACTCATCACAGAAAGCATGAGGATCACTAAAGACCACTATAACTGCCATAGTGCTTTTGGTAATTCATACAACTATTTCTCAATTGTTCGTGGTGGACTGTTACATATGACAGCGTGCAAATGAACAACATAAAAATAACTCAAGAAACACTTCTGAGAACAAAACTGTTGAAAAAAAAAAAAAAGAAAAATTCCTTGAAAGAAACATGAAAATACAGACACAAAAAATAGGTGGTTGCTACAGAAACAGCTAGAGCATTCACAGTAGCATCCACAGTTATTCATACATATCACTTAAGTGAGACAGCAAATTAAATAGACTCCCTCTCCCTAACAGAACAAAAATGATACATCGCAGTAAGACAAAATCTTTGTATACTGCCAACAGTACATTAGTTCCTTTTAAGTGGGAAAACAATTATAGACTTGGCTGAGAAATAAATTTTTTTCCCCTCTGTGGCTACTCCTACTTCAAATCCTGGAAGCACTGATATGATTTTTCATAATTTTTTGTCAGTAGACAGCTGAAATAACAGTAAAACTGATTTCAAAATATTTGAAATATAAAAGTGTAACTAAATCAACTGCTTTAAACTTTTGAAAATATTACCATTGCAAGTGATAATTCCAACATTATCTTTCAGAGGCATTCCTCTAACTGCAAATAAACAGAAATTCAGTATAAGCATTTGCTTGAAACTGCTAAGTTCCTATTCTTTATAGTGTAATGAATTGTGGTACAGATACATCATTTGGAAGATGAGAAACATTTCAGTCACTTTTCCTCATCTATGAAAATAACTCCACAGTTAGAGAACATACTTTATTTTGTCAGTCTTGAATGTATGAAAAGTTGGAGTACGGCCCCAAAAGATGATTATTTCTTTATTCTACTTTTCTGTTATTTCTATATCCTACAGTAAAAACCAGTTTTCTGAGTGATAGGAATGATTTTTTTGAACAAACACTGCAAAGGGCCTATAGACAGATATTTTTCTGTGATTATTTATATAATAGTAATTACTTATTTTTCTTCATAATATCATTCTTCTAATGAAATAGGAAAAGTGTTGACTTTTCAGAAATTGTGAGCACTCCTGAGGAGCTGCAGTTTGCAGTAACTACAGAAGGATCATTTGCATGAGGATTATTGTGCAGAGCCATGAATGCACTCCTGAAGTCTTAGGCTGGAAAACGCTGCCATGCTCTACCATCAAATTCCAGTTCTCAATCTTAAGACATACAGAATTTATTTTAGCCTATCTGAAGCACAGGAAGAAAATTTTTCTTTGTATGCAGACAGAGCAACCTTCTGTCATACTGATTATTTAAGGAAGAGCTTTGGTCATAGTTCCTTCCAGTTGTACCTTCACAGAACTCTATGTATTGATGAAAAAGGCAAAGCCAAGGCCATATGAAAACAGATTAAGTGACCCTCTAAACAGCAAGTTTAGATTTACTACATTTGAATACAAAGGTATAGATGAGATAAAAGTATATGATATTTTTATGATACAATTTATATGTGGTGACTATCAAATTTCCCTAAAATTCACCTCAAAATATGATACTGTTCCTTATTTTTCCTCATTTTCCCCACCCAAGGAAAAATATCACTTACTTCATGATAATACTAGCATTCTGCAGAAATAAGATTTAAGCTGAACACAAAATATTGTTGGTCTTCACAGACAGCAATCATACTAATATTGTTAATAAACTCATAAAAGGCTTAAGGCTTTTCAATGTCACATCAGAGTTAAGTTACAATGTGACACAAGACATGAAAGAAACCCTAGTGACTGTGTAACATACTTATGCAGTACTAGACACTGGATGCCTATCCCCTCTCTTATTTTGTCCCCCTCCTCATTAAAAGATTACAGTACTCTGCAAAGCTCACACCTGAATAGAACAGAGGCAAAACCTCTTCCTTAGTGCTCATGTTCTAAAGTAAACATTTAAGTGGATAAATCCTCACAGTAGAAAGATTCAGCAAGTTCTTAGAGATACTTTAAACGTGTAAGGTTAACTGTGCATCAGGGACTTCCTTTGGCACAAACCTTGGCAAGAGCTCAAACTATATTAACAGCCTCTGGCTGGAGTGTCTTGCTGTCCCAGATTGGAGCAGCACTAAACCTCCTCAAGAGCTGAGCTGTCACCAGCCTTGCTCCACACTTGGATGGATGATGCAGAGCAGATGAGAACAGGTATAGTGGTGGCATTTCATCTTTCTGTAGCAGCATATTTTCCTCAAGGACTCCCCTGCTGCTTTCCCCCGGCAATCAGCCTCTGTGTTCACTTTTTCAGTTTTCCAGACCAGCCCACGATCTTGTTTCACCAGGCTAGAAGTGTTTTACCAGGAACAGTGACCTCATAAAAACAGTACCTGTCCCTTGGTTCTCCGAGCAGGCCGATACTGAAGAGTGGCAGTGGTAGGAGATGTTCAGAGCTTTATCGTAAAGAGATAACAGTATATATGAAGAACAAAAAACAGCTCGCAAGGGAACTTTTACCAGACGCTAATCATCCCTCTGAGATTTAACAGAGCAGAAACTGCAGACAAGTTCCTTTAGCGTCATCAAAGTGTGATTATCCTGGGGAAACACCATTACCTGAAATTGCTTAAAATATTTTTCCTTTCCCAAGTTTCCAGAGAAAGTAATAATGCATTTGTACTAGTAGGGGAAAAAAAAAAAACAGCAAACCAAACACAGCTGGCAATGCGGCCTGGAGAGATATATGGCCAAACAACAGTCGGCAATGAACTGTGCAGTTCTGAGAGCAAATCCTATATTGAATACAGCTTATTTATTGGCCTCACCGTGTGTGAGCATTAATTATTTTCAGAGGTGAAGTGATGGCACATTTATGCACAGCAAGACCTTTTTCCCCAGCAGTAGCTAGCCGATGATACCCAATGCAAGAATTTGAAAGATTTGCTCAGAATTATGATACTTGGCTCTAGGGATTAGCTCCTTTTATCCACCGGTGCAGACAGACAATTCTACTGTTAGGACAGGGTACGATGCAGATTTGTGCTGAGGATTTACATGTTCATCTGAATGGAGTTAGTGCCTGGCTTTCCTGTTCTGTTTACAATGTTCCTGTCAGATTTAACACCAATGTTCAATGAAAAAAATAAAAACTATAATTACTAAATATCTCACTGAAAAAAAAAAAACAGTGATACACAGTAACTACCATGAGTAAAATGAAACTGACAGAAACACAGAACACTGACTGACCTGGCATTACCCTTCCTTACACTTGCTAGGCAGTGACCCAGAATAAAATCACAGAAAATGTGTTATCTGTTCAGCAAGGACCAGATTGTAAAAGAAATTCCCCCTTAAGACAACACACCCTTCAGTAAGGGAGAGACCAAGTGATGCTAACCACTTCTGAGCTTTATGGTTCTCTCCCCTAGGAGGAGAAGACACCTTTCAGGTGTCCACAGCAATGTGTAACTCAGGAGACCAGAAGTGGTTCTGGTCAGCCAAGGTCTGGAAGAACAATTCATCTTGTCTAACCTGCATTTTAGGGCAAAAGCTAGATGATCAGTTCCTCCATCAATCTGTAGGACCCCTGGTTTCCATGAAGAGGGAAATTGAAGTGCACAGCTTGAAAGGGAGCTCAGGTATGTTCCCTTCCAGGTCCCAGGACTTGATGCTACAGAAACCGTGGCCCCAACTCAGAAGTGACATACAGGGTTCACATGTCCACCTGACGACCATGCTCCTTCACCTATCACCAGAACACCATTCTGCCCCACAACCCTCAATTTTGCTCTTTGAGGAAAAGCTTCCTTCTTTGAGTGAAGCTCTCAAATTTATCAGCTTCCTTCTACATCTTGTTCCTCCATTATGAAATTAACAGGTAAACAAAATTTATCCCACATAAATAAAGTCAGATGCACTCCAGACTCAGAAGCAGCTGTCCCAAACCAAGTGCCAGCCACCCAGGAGGCAAGATGCCAGAAACTCATTTTCCTTCATCTTGCTGCCCAAGTGTTCAGAGCACAACACAGCAGCAACTTCTTTTACTAATCGCCTATTAAGGGTTCTCAATTACATTACAAAGAAACAGAGTATTTTAAGATTGTTTAACCCATTATAATCCCAGCAGGAAAAACTCAAAAGCTAACAAAATAAGCCTTTTGAAGTAACTTATGAAGAGCTATCCCAGTATGGTTCCTACAGAAGTCTGTTCTTTTCATAAATATTAAAAACTCCAATAAAGATTTGACAGAAAACATCATCTTTGACACAGACCATTTGGAGCCACCTTCTGAATAAAAAATAAATTTATCTGTGAAGAAGGTTCTGGAACATCACACACATACACACTTAAAACACTTTGCACCCTTGTTTGCCTTTTCAAGGTGACTCTCACATGTTTTTACACTCCAGGGAACCCCAAATTAAAGGATATAAACAGAAGGGCTGAGGCTACAGCCAAAATTGAGCAGTTGCTGAGAAGGTTTTGAGGAGGCTGCTCAGTCCCACTACATCTCAGCTCTGTTCAAGTCCTGTCACCACCTCCCTAGCCACCTCCACTGTTAAAGAAGAGTGCAGAGAGGTCCTGCTGCAGAACCATGGGAGAAAGCCTTCTTCAGTCAAGTATTTTTGTTACCTACTAAAAAGATATTTCATTGCATTTAGAGACAAATTCCTACAGTACATTAGCCCTCTCTGCTGCTGCTACTAGGTGCAGTCATTAATTTTGCTGGTGCTGCTGTTAATCCCATTCAATTCAATGAAGCTTTTGATTCTACTGTTCATGGCTCAGGCAGAGATGTTTTAAGAGGAAGAGTTTTGCTCTACTATTTCCTTTCTGGCCACCAAACTCTGAAGACTGCTTTACGAAAGAAGACTCTTCCTTACCAATTTCCTGACCACCAGCACTAACCAAACCTAAACTGGGTACAAGCAGTACTACAAGTAGTAGTGGCTAGATGAGAATCTCTTCTAGAGGAGTATTAGGAAAAAAAAAAAAAGAACCAAACAACAAAGCAATACCAAAATCCCCCCATCCCAGGGAGAAAAAAAAATATCCCTTACGCTACAGAAGGACTTCAGTCACAAATAAGGGACAGTTGGACATTTTTCCTTCCTGAAGGAAAAATACAAGTTAGGCAAGCTGGAAAATGCTTCACTGTGAGAATTATGGGACAGGCCTGGGAAGAGTATGACTGGGCAAAAAGGGCCTCCCTTTAAAGTCTCTGGATAGATAGCATGACAAATGTCCCCTAATCTAAGATATTAGGCATTTAGGATTGACCATCCTGCTGCCAGATGCTACCAACAGAAAGATCAGCTGTGCCAGGAAACTGGTCATTGTGAGGAGTGTTGCCTAGATTTTCTACTGCACAAGCACCACAGCAAGTGAATTGCCCCACTTCTGAATGTGCAGATAGAGAGGAGAGAGCCCAAAGCCCTGCTCCAAGCATCAGAATGAGTTGTTACTCCTTCCTTTTCCTATTCTCCAAATGGGTACTCAGTAAATGCAAAAGTTCTTGGCAAAGTAGCCGGAGCAAACATCACACAGCATACAAACTACTTTCTGAAAGATGACATTCCTTGATAGTAATTTATTTTACTACAGAAAACTTCACTGTCCTCTCCTGTGAGCAGCACGCACAAGGCTTGTAACAGGCTTCCAGTATCATACACTGAACCCTGTAATTCTTGGCAGGATGCAGCAGCTTTGCCTGTGCAAAGCATGACAGGCAGCCAACCATGCCACTGCCCATTAGGATGCGTGATCAGGGTGCAGGATGGAACAGCACACCGCAACTGGCAGATTATAATGGCTTTTCACTGTCTGCTATAAGAGGTGCTTCGACAATGTACAAGTTAAACTGCGTGCAATACATCAGCAGATGGAGAAGGAGAGTTTAAGGAAACACCTGTCCAAGTTGTTTGGCTATTACTGGCCTTGAAGAGAGGATTCCTTGCTGGGTTTTTCAAAGCACATACCTAGAGAGGGACAGGAGGCCCAGCAGATCCACCCGAAATGCAAACACACACACCTGTGGGCCAAAGTCAGGTAAACACTTGGCTATGAGCTTATGCTGCATTAGTTAACAAGTGGATTTAATGAAGCAAGCATAAGAAAGCTGCAAGGCTTAAATCAGTCTGATTTTTTAACAGGCACACCACCATTAAAGGGCTTTGTGAGCACTTTGACCTAAGCAGTGTAACTATGACATTAGCAGGTATATCAGCCTTTTTCTTTGAAAAAAAACTATCTTGGCTAATATCAATGCAATTAAATCACCATTATTTGATGTGGTGGTTGCTACCACTAGAAAATCTTGCTTCAGCTGGATAGAAAACAAGTTAAAAAATAAATACATAGTGCCCAGCCGATGAAGAACCTGGCTGTCCGTGCTCCAGTTCAACTCCCTTCATCACCCACTGGGCTTCATTGGTAACCACTGCAACAGAAGAATTTGGCAAGAAGCACTGGATGATCCATAAACACATCTCAACGGTAATTTCAGCTTCCTGTATGACAGGGAGAATAGCTGACATTTGACAGCCTGTCTGCTCATATACTCAAGGAATCAGACTGTTTTCCACAGAGGGTAAATCTGAATGCTGCAGCTATGATAATTCATCATAGTCAGTATTTCAGATAGGCTAGAAGGAGATGGGCAAGGCAGGAGTCCCTGCTTTCAAGGATGCAACATTATGAACTCCACTATGCCTTCAGACACCATCAGAGTTTTTGTAGATAACCTATTCCTACACCTTCAGAATCCATTAATTCATCTACAGACCAAACTCTCAATAGAAGTCCTTCTGTTTGAGTCTCTCTTGCCTCTCTCTCCCTTCTCCAAATTGCCATCAATACAGCCCTACACCAAAATTAACTGCCAAGTCTATGAACACAGAGCTGAAGAACCTTTTATTTTTCACCAAAACATGAATTATGAAGCCTTCTTATCTGGGTTTGCACTTGATTCCAGACAGTGTGAACTGCTGTGAGCAAGGCTTTCTCATAAATGCGGAATGAGATGGTATATTACAATAGCACAACATGAAGAGCTATCTTATCACCAACTTCACTCAATGCTAAAAAAAAAATTCACATCCCCCCCCCTTCCTCCCCCCACAAATAACTCACAGGAAAAAGTAAAAGAGCAACTTGGGAGAGCAAAACTAGGCATTTACACTGATGAGAAAGAATGTGCATAAATACCCAACTTTTGTTAGCAACTGTGACAGAACATCGCATATATTTTCATATCCTTGACGCATGTGAGAGAATCCTGTCAAACTGCTGTATTTCTTCATTAGTGTCCAGAATGGGACCTTACAGATGGCACTGAAACTATTTTTTATTTTTTCCTCTCTTAGATGTTTAACAAACATTATTTGGAAATACGTTAGCAAGACTGTCAGCTGCTCTATCAACATGCCATCTCTGAAGTCCACACAGCCATTGCTATTTATGCTAGCTGAAACCTGGCATTTGCATTGCTAAGAGTTGGCAGTTCTATGCATTAGTAAGATTCCATGTCTTTCCATTATAAGAGCCTGTCTTCTTCTTTCTCCTAAGGTTAGCCCATGTACAGACTACACGATATTTTCATAACACATCTTGACCTCAAACTGATTTGAATTACATACAAACTTTAGCCAAAATAATTCAGCTATTCTTAACAGCATAGTAAAGAAAGCATGTGTGGATTTTCTTCTGTGACCTTCAGTCAGAGCTTTGAGATCTATCTTGATAGTTTTCTCCATCATAAGCTCCCCCAAAATGGTCAGAAGTCAGATTAGGATAAAAGTGGGAATAATTCAATTAGATGGAAGAAAAACTCAAAAAGACTACAGAAAACAGAATGGAAATGAGATGTATACTCCACTCTCCCACCCATCACATCAGCACAGTAAAGAACTGTGTCAGCCTCATGTTTAATGACAGAATGGAAGCAAACTCTGCCCAGTCCCACCTGGTCCCTGGGAAGGTTTTCCTTTATCCGAATAGCCCAGCTGGCAGATCTTGGAATTATCAGTCACTCTTCAAGAGATGCTGAGAGTCTCCAATCGATTTCCTATGCCCTTCAGGCTCCTTAACATTCTCTTGATGAGCAGACTCACTGCTCATCAGCTCCCTAGGAAAGAAGTCATTTCTCCATCAGGTGCACCACCTAACCCAATCATTCTAAAGGAAAACACTACAATATAACCAAAAAGGCCAAATACTGTATACCACACCATCAACTCCTCAACAGCTAAAATCTCTTTTCAAAGCTCTAGAGATGCTAAACACTTGGAATTGAAGAGGTATGCCACACGGAGAGAGATTCCCTATATCATCTTCATGAAAGTTTATGCAAGCTGGCCAGACTATGAGTCCTGAAGAACTATAAATGGAACACATTTAAAAAAAGCACTGTTTTAGTCTTTAAAATGCCACAATCTCATTCTCAGCAAATATACTTTATCTTTTCCTACACATAATGTACAGAACTACAACTCATGTGCTAGCTCTCATCTGAGAGAGTAGTGGAGTTGTCAATGCTAAATTAGACCCAAGAGAATAGGAAGAGAAAGGATAGTCTCATAATGAAGGCAACTGAAAGATGCTATCAGACTCAGAGAACGGAAGAGGTAGAGACATAAGCAGTTTACAGAAACTGTTCTTAAACAGAGTGCAACATTGGCACCAAAGAATCAGATGCTAAAGGTCTTAAGCACCCCAGGCTGGTGGAAGACTTTTGACCTTTATCTCTTTTGTTTCAGTTTTCCTGAGCTGCTGTCACTGCTTCATCTCACAGGTTTGTTGTGAAGATAAAGTCATCATTAGCGCTTGTGAAGCTCTTGGACACTGCAGTGGTGACTGCTGTTAAAAAGCCCATGCAGAGATTCAGAACTCCTTTTCAGAGCAGAGTTTGAATAGTGTGCCATAAATAAAGCATGGGACCACACACTGAACAATGGGGAAAACATACTGAATAGATGCTCATTAAGTGTGTGCTATTCATTCTGCTCACTGAATGAGCATCAAGGAGAAAAAGAAAAAGCAGTACATGATCATGTAATTAACAACTGTATCATAATGCAAACACAAGGGGCCTGAATCCGGGTTGCATTGACAGCCTTGTGTTCGATTGCTTAATTTTGCAACCTTAATGATGTTTCTTTAAAGTAGTTTAACATTAAATTTGAATTCTTTCTAGAAAACCTGTATTAGGCAGCATTTGTCAGTAAATGCAAGTAACCTGATGCATTATGTATATTTGGTTCTCTCCAGGTCTTTCAGTATTCTAAGAATAGTTGCCAAATAACATATCTAACAAAATTTTCCAAGAATTTTTTTCAATGTATTTTCCTGTTTAAAAACTTTCCATGGATTGAGATATCTCCAATACAAAGCCATTAAATGAAACAGCACTGCTATCATAATTATGCAATGCAATTTTAGTAAAATTTTAACTCTGAAGCCTTTACTTTGCCTCGCTACAAAACCAAGAAAATTTCTTTTCTATCCTAGAAGGACTAATGTGACAAAATTGGAGTAAGAATTACTGACAGTCCTTTAACAGGGCAGCGAAGCCACAACTTCTCAAATATGTCTCAAATATGAATATGTGAAAATACATTCACTGGTATTGTGACCTACTAAGGTATTCCCTATATCAGCATTCCTGTACTTTCCTGTGAGCTAAAACTGGGCCAGCAGTGGTACCCACTATGGCAGAGCTCTTCCAACTCTGTGTTACATTTCCACCATTTCAAACGGGCTTGAATATTACTGTCATGCACATGCAGCAATGGGAACCTGAACTCCCACAAAATTATATTAAGGCTTCAGTTTTGTTTTTGAAGTCCCATTTGGAAAAGACATGGAATTAATTTAATTTGATGTGGGAGGCTAAATCTTTTCTAGCTAGCCAAATTCATTGCATTTTGTTCTAGAAATGCCATGAATTACTACATTCAGTCAACCCCTTTAGCTTATGATTTCACTAAAGAAATGACTGAGAGTCCAACATGAGAGAAAGATGGCAGGCCTCAAATACAGGTAAGTTCAGACAACAAAAGCAATTATTTACATGGACTACACAGGAGTCCAAGGAGCTCAATTTGCCTTTTTCGTTTGTTTACTTTTGCTTTTACCTGGACCACACTTATAAGGCACCTTCCTTTAGCCAGGAGACAGCATCTTTTCCTATAGGTAGAATACACACAGAACACCCCAAAGGGAAGTGTATGCTATGCTCTCCCGTGCAGAACATGCTTTTTCATCTTTTTTGCCTCTCACCTTGCCCCCCCAGAATGCAAGATTCTGGTTTTTACAGCAAACCTACATCCTCCCAAAGGGTGTTCACATAAGGCAACTGAATGAACAAAGTGCACGACCTCTTTTGTACACACTAATGCCTCAAAGTCAGCTGCAATCTGCCACCAAGGCATTTCATATCCAAAATGTCTTCCCAAAGCAAACAGTAACAAGAGGCAGATGGGACCTACAATTCTCAGTCAGAACTGATCACCACATTAAAATATATCAGAGCATCTCTGTACTAAACTGCTGGGTGTCTGGGTACACAGCCTGTTTGTAGCTATAAAAACACCACGACAACTCAGGGACTTGTCTTTTGATGGCCAGGCACAAGCTGTTGGCATTCTGCCCCTTCACAGAAAGCCCTTACTTTTCAGCTGTCCAAGCACATCTCTTAATTGATCTTTTCTCTTGTTCAAGTTGCAGCTTTTATCACAGAATTCACAGATCATTAATCCTTAAAAGAGAGAGGGACCTGAGAAATACACAAGATAGTGAGGAAGAACCTTGCTTTAGGAGACTAGGTCCAAGTGGAGTCATTAGGGCAGCCATCCAAATTATTTTGTATGGCTGGGGAAATGTTTTGTTTCAAGTCTTTTTGTTTGTTTGGAGTGATGGTTTTTGTCAAAAGATGAATGTGAGTCGGTAAATATTTTATCAGAGACCACTCAATAAGTGACATAAATAAAACAGTTACTGACAGCAGAAACAGATGCACATATGTACAGTTCAACCCCTTTAAAAATACATCTGCCCTGCCTTGTGGATTCTATTGAATATCAATAACTTTTTTAGTTTGTCTATTATGTAGCACATTGTCCAAACAAGATGCAGTCATTACCTGATAGTCCCCAAAGACTGGGTGATGTTTAGGTGTCAAGTACATTTGGAGCAAGTTTTCGACCGGAGTTGGAAAATACTAACAAATTCCTGCAACATAGACTTGTAGGTACCTTGTGTAGGTAGTAATCTGCAGAAGCCATTTTTGCTCCAAACACAGGCTGGGTCCTTCCTGTCCTAGATACTGCATAGGCTGAGAACATGGTTTCTAGCCAAGACAGATTTACAGCCCTTGGGAAGCATCTTTGCTCAGTGTTGCCCTGGTGAAAAATATGGTGTATTAGCTTCATGCAGTGCCACATTACAAGGACAAATAGCTTCCAGTGTCCCCCAGACTGCTCACTTGGGAGATTTTACAGTACCAGGCAAATGTATTGTAAGCCTAAGTAAAGCACATCAACTAAAGAGAAGACATCAGAGAAGGGCATGACCTGCTTATTGCCGTGGATCTCTACAGTGTCCCAGGAATCACGCACTACGTGTGACACAGGGCTTCTCACCAGCTTAGGTCTCCCTCTGCAGCCACTCTCACAGACTTTCCCACACCGAGCAGCAGCATGGGTCTCAGTACAACTCCTCCAAGCCAGCAGCCTCCACACAGGGGGCTAAGGGAGGAGAGAAGCAGCTCCAAAGCAGACTAAATATTACACGCACAAGGGACAATTCAAAAGCAGCAAGGGAAAGCCAGCGTCTTCAGAGCATGAGTGCTGATAAATAAGACGGGTTAAAAAAGAAATAAAAATCACATCTTGTCAGGCCTTAGGTAGCTAAGCAGCTTACAGCTGCTTATATGAGTAAGGAGAGAGCTGAAGAAAGCGAAGTGCAGGGTAGCTTCAGTCACTTATGACCAGGGTGGACACAGACCTTCATCCAAAGTGTGAAGATCTCACCACTGCACTGATGTAGGAGCATCGCAACAGGCAGGAGCATTGGCCAGTGCTAAAGCTATGAAGAGTTAATCAAACGTATATAATGTCATGCTGCACAGTGAGGGATGTCAAAACATCTGGGTGTCTCCTTTTAAGTATTTGCAGCTTTTAGGATAGGCTCCACATCAGGGGAGAAGCGAGATCACCGGTATCTTGATGATGAGTTAACATGGGCAAAAAGTGCCCTTCTCACTCCAGCACGTGGTCTGCATTCTCTGTGCTGACTGGCTTTGAGACAGTGCTGTAAAACAGCAGTGGAGCTGAAGCAAGTGCTTTCCACAGCTCCAAGGTTGTTGCTGCTAGGGGCAAGCTGGTGTTTTGAAGGAACCTTTGCATGCCAGTGCAGAAAAGGCATTTCAATTCCCGCTTTTCTTTCTTTTTGGCTTGCATTTTCTGTTGTCATTCAAACGTGAATGATCTTCAAATGAACTGCTGCTTACTGCTACAGTGCTGCTTCCAGAATGACTACATTTAATGCTTTCCTGATGCACTGTTAGAGATATAGATTATTATTACTATTATTTTCAAATCGATGCTTAAATGAATAATTTGTATGCACCAGTGAGCTTTACTTGAAATCTAGCAACATGTCTAAAAATAACTGTTGTGCCAATGGGTAAATTCTGGCAAGTCACTGAATCAAAAGGAGTGTGACAGAGGCAATTGGAAGATGAAAATAATGAAGCTGGTTTTTTGCCCTTTTGTTTTCAGCATGAAAAATAACATTTTCCCTAACAGATGAACATTTGAAGTGCTCTATAGCAGACACCTTTTGTTTTTACTCAATAAGGAGCTGATTCCAACACCCAAACCGACACAAGAATAAACACATTATTTGTATGCATTTTTGGTTCACTTCTAGCATCTTTTTTCTTCTTTGTTAATTCAGCTTTCAGAGAGCCTGAAATGTAAAACAGAGTGCCTTGAAGTTCCCCAAGGAAAGCTGCACAACAGATGGTAAGATACTGTAGTTTCAGAGGTTTGATTAGAAGAGTCAGTAATATCTAGTGGGTTGAGCACAGGCTTGAGAGCCAGGGGCTTTCAAATTTTAATCCCTACTTTACCACTTGCTCGCTGCCTAGCCTGTGGTGAGTCACATTGTACCCACATTCTGCGCTACTGTAAAATGCAAACATGGGTGATTCTCACAGGATTGTTTAGAAGGATTAGTATAAGGTTTTACTTTGTTCAGGAGATCTTAAATGCTGACCAAGTGTTAAGAATTGCTTTACCATACTCCATAAGTGAGACGCTGCTGTTACACCAAATCAAAATCTGCATTGTTGTACAACCCAGAATAGTGCTTCTGGAAAGGTGTGGTTCTGACACCTTGACTCTAAGCAGATCATCCAGAAAATAACTGGTAATCATCTTGAACAAAACATACTGAGACAAATTTAGTGTGAAATTTTTCATGTGTTCCTTCTACAAAAGTGCTGGTTTAAGGATTTAGTTTATAAACAGAATTCTGGACAATAAAGTAAATAGCAAAAAAAGAAAAAAACACCCAAAACCACTGTAAAACCTACAGCACAGACATCATTGGAAAGAAGTGTATCTTCCCAGGAAGGACTCTGCTCTATTAAGAGCTCATAAAATGGCTTAAAAACATGTCTCCTGTCCCAGTGGGGACCTGAAATACTTAATGCTAACAGTAAGAGTTGTTTTTGCAATAACTTCTTTCATACTTTTTCCCCTCCTACATTTAGAAGCATAATCCAAATTTAAATATTTAAGCCAAAAGCTAAATAGCTTAATGAAAACCAGAAAAAGTGAAAATTTATTATAACGCTAATGAAGGCTATACCTAAAAAGCTTTTATAATTGATCCAGCACCTTTCTGTTCTACCACCAGTTGTGACATCTTAAGTACAACAGATGGTTCCTTCAACATCACGCCAAAAGGTAAATCACTTCCACCAAGTGGCATAGTTTCCAGAGAAGACCACAATTAATAACCCCTTGCACAGGCCCAATTCTGTCTACTGTGAGAAATTCCTGAGCTTTCTCCTCATGGAGCTGAGAACCTATAGATCAATTATCAGTTAAAGATAAATCATCCCAACATTGTAATTTCTCTTTGCATTTGATCTCCAGAACCCATTTTATATATTTGAGCTAGGAAGTATTTCCTATAGCCCAGTGCCAGCAGCACAGCAGAGGGAAGCACAAGCATCACCAAAGGCTTGGATCTTCACTTACCAGTCTCCTTAGCTTGTCCTAACCAGCTTTATGCTAATCCAAAGCACTTGATGCACATCCTCCACATTGAAAGTTAGTCTGGATGACCCACATGAAAAGCATGTAGTGGAGGACACTGGTGAACCACAGCTCTCTTGCTGGGCTGGTCAATATGTCAACTCTGTAATAAGCATTAAGCACTGGAGGAAAATGGCATCAAATAAGTCACACAGAGTCCAGCAGTCAGCTCCTACAGCTTGAAGTCACTAAATACATCTAGTCAAACCACAGAAATTGTTTACCAAAAAACCTCCCTGAAAAGTCGTACACACACGCGTTTTTACATTTGTGACTGGAATTAAGGGAGATGGGGATGACAGAAAAAAATCACCCCACAAAGAAAGAAAGTTCAGATGCCTTTCACAGAATGAAAGGTTCCTCCCACATCCATTCAGTAGTGGTTTGTTGCAGGTCTGCGATATTCCTTGGCTCACTACCTGCTGTGTCATTGCTGTCACAAGCCTACGCTTTCCTCCAACGTACCATGGTAGCAGAGCCAGAGAGAAATAATTATGGCCATCCCTAATGCTCCTCTGTCCATACTGTCTAGTGTAGAAAGGATGTAAGGCACATGAAGTTTAACTTCTGTAAGGCGATGCAGAAACCCAAGAATCAGAATTATGTTAGCAAAGAGTATTTATTCACTCCTGCTTTAATAACAATGAAACTAAAATGTCTGATGCAGAAAATATTCATGGCTTTATTACAGGAAAAAGAAAACAGATGGGAAGGCACTAATCAGCTCAGGGGCAGCAATCTTTTCAGTTATACATCCAGAGATGCATGGAATTCAGAGTTCCAGGTTTAGAGTGGAAAACAATACTTCACATTTCAAGACTGCAAAACAATACTTCACATTTCAAGACTGCATAAACATTAAATCAGCCAAGCCCCTAAAGCTGAGTGACTATGGTTGTGGTCCTTAATCAACAACAGCGCTCATTCAGTGCTGTGCCTGAACCAACAAATGAGGTTATGAAAGAGGTATAAGCAATTGTCAGAGTTGTCAAAAGCATGAGTAAGAGCCACTAAAACCCTCTCATACCCCCACAGGCTTGAAAACATTTTTGTATCTGTTTAGCCTTGACATCAGTGTGAGTCACTACTTGGAATCAAAAGAGATTAGGGAGGCTAGATGTACTCTAGACACCTACTGAAAGAGCTTCCTGCAGCACTTTGTGAACATGGTTTCTTGTTGTCTGCCCTTAGAAACCCAGACATAATACATTCCACTTAAAACTTGCTTGCTGTCTCTTTAGTTATTTATATTGTTTCAAAATCTGTTTACTTTGAGGAATGAAAAAAAAACACAATCAAAACAAACAAAACACCAAACCAGAAGCAACCGGAAATATCAACTCCCAGTGCTGTTATTTGTCAGATGTATGAAGAAGTGAAGCCTTTCCTCAAACCAAGAACTGAATTTAGATCCTGCTTTGACCTTATATCTCTTATGTACAACTGCATGTAAACTACGCTATTATTTCCAAGTACCTTATCATCTGTTCTGGGCTATATCTCTGTCCACAGAGATGAGTTGCATTTTGATTTTAAATTTAGGAGCAAAAGGTCAACCTGCATCAGCAACAGAGAATTACAAGACAACTGAGACTGAATGGGACCCAGTTTGTTTAGAAAGCAAATATATAGCTGTAAAAGAGATGCCTTTTCATTTCTGTAAAGCAATACCATGAAACGCAAGTCTGTTTTCCCATAATGAAATCATTCCACTGATGCTTTTTCTCATGCATAGAATAATTCTTCATACTTTTTTATTCCATTTTTCAGATTAACTCAGGGAAAAATCAAGGGCGCCTCTCTCATCAGTTGCGTGCAGTCATGTGGTTATGGTTTGTTTCACATTAGCCTGCTCTTTAGGTCGTATCTACATCACCTTCACTACATTCACAGTTTTGGTCATGCAGGACAGCTAATCTATAGCAAGAGCTTCCAATTCCCCCTCCTTTTCTAACAGCCTACCTTATTCATGTTTTCTTCAATTATCTGAGTGCAGAAATGAATGAGGATATGAATTAATTCTATTCCCACACCTGCTGCATACCAAATGATTAATTTTTTTGATGGTAGAAAAGCATTTTGTCTTTCCTACTGACAACAATAAAAGCCTTACAACCAGATATCCTCAGGTATGTGATTACCTTTAAGAAGGCCGTTCATTTTTTTTATAGACAGCCATTCAATATATGTTTAAAATCACTTCAGTGATAAAAATGTTTCTGCCAAGAAGTTTCCTGTTAGAAAGTCAATAAAAACCAGAAACCATATATACAGTCACAAGTGCAAGGATTTACACCAGCCAATACTCAGGAAAGATAGCTCAGTGCTCTTCATTCTCAGAGCTGCTCTTGATTCGCTCAAGAACATCTTTGGGCATTAGTTCAGTATGTCTAGTTTAAGTAAGACTGCTGTGCTGTTGAACAATCCCTCAAAAAGATGAAGTTTACCAAATTCCATGATTACTCACTGGACTAAGTTTTTCCCAGAATTCAGGAATTACAGAAAATCATTAAAATCTCTTTTAAGGAAGGGCTCTGTTAGAGAGAGACCTTGAGGATAAATTATTATGGGCTTACCATTTTCCACACACATTACCTTAACTAACAAAGTGGTAAAATTGTTCTCTCCTGTTTACCCAGCTCTCATTCTTGTCTGGCTCAGTGCCCTTACTGCAAGGCTTGGAGAAGTGTACTACAATTACTGAGAAGTGGATTATTTTTAACAGTTCCGTCCCTTTCATTTCCAACGAAACACTGCTTCCTATTATTTGACAGTCATTTCCTAGTATAATTTATAAGGGCAATTGGAAGCAAAAAGGAGTGTTGCTTTTCTAACCAAAATAATAACAGTAATCTAGGACACTTCCAGGCAGCCTGACGTAACGGGAGGTTGGAGCATGAAATTCTGTGGCACTGGAAATGGAGAAATCAGTTCTTCTCCGATATAAATTCTTCAGCTGCATCTTAGCCAAGCTTGAAAATGTCATATAAAAACTAATGCAGATGATCTCAAAGCCAGAAAGATCCACGAGTCCTATAAATTTATGAGGAATTGATGAGTCAGATCTGCAGCCTTTTCTATCATTCAGCTTAAAAACTGGGTGCAACATTAGGCTCTAAGCATTGTGCATTAGTAACTTATAGGGCAGTCAGAAATACTTTACTTAGGTTTTAATTACTAAGAATTAGTTCTGGGGCAATTTACTGCATTTCCTTATGCTGAAAAAAGCAACAGATATTCGCAAAGTGTAGGTGTTAATTTGGTCTTGTGCTCTCCCTCTGCCTCATCTTGATGTCCCCTTGCTTCTTGGATCATTTTCCTAGCTGCAACCTCCATTATTACTGCAAGGAACATACTTAAAGTAACTCAGTCTAACCAAAATATCTTTACCCCGTAGCTCTTGTTCTACTGGTTTTGAGCTTGTTTTCTGCCCAGCTCCACGAGTATCTTTTTGTACCCTTTGAAGACTCCTTTTTTTAGACCAGAACTCTAAAACATCAAGATTTGGTATGATAACCTCTACTATGAGAACATGACATTACACCTAGCTTTTGAACCCAGTACGTGGAGCCCTGATACCAGCAGAATTTATCAGGCTCACTGCCAAGCACCGGTTTCAGAAATGAAACTGATTGAGCCTCTAAGGGATCAACTTAAAAGCAAAGTATGCAGGCCTTTTTATTTTAGTATGGCCGCAGGACCATGGGCAGTAATTGCAGCAATACGATATCAGTATCAAAGGTTTTTGGACTCTTTAACAAACTGATTTAATGGTCACTGAGAAAGGTGCCAAGTTAAATTTAACTTTGAAAGATACATTGCAAAGAAGCTAGTAAAGGTAGCTGGATATACTGCACAAAGAATCATTTCTAATTATTCTACATGTAGGCAGGAAAAGTATGGTACAGAATTTTCTGATTTTTCTCTGGATGCTCTGCATTATTATTCAAAAAACAGAGAGAAAGAGAGAGATGAAGTCCACTTGACTATTTCCTGACCCTCGGTTTACCCTTTCTTTTAATGAGTGAAGTTTACACAGGTATTACATGAATACCTCCAAGCTAGCTTGTCCTCTCCTGTGCTTTGAAAATCCTACTTGGAACCTACATGCCTAGCTTCTGCATATTTTTAAAATCCGAGGTAGTAAGGCTAAGTCAGAAGATAAAACCAGTGTGGAAGTAGCTGTAGAATTAGATGTTAACATTTGTGTGGGGAGAAAGTTACATTTCCTCTATTTCTTAAATCATCTGCTCAAACTTTTACCCTCTTGTTGAGCATTTTCAAGTTGAGATCAGTTCTTACAGGCTCTTCTCCAGTTTCCTTGTCATTGAGCTGAATCTTTGATTGAGGATGACAACTCTTCCAAGGACAATTTAAATCTGACACTTCCGGCCAGCAATTGCCAATCATCCCTTCATATGCGCTAGTCGTGTATTCTGCAGAGCTGTGGGGTTTTGACTTAACCTCATTTCACTTCTGACAATCTCTACAAAGGAATTATTTGCAGTTGCTACAATATGTGATGGGTTTGAACTTAGGTCAGGGAGATTGAATTAAAGCAGAGGGCATCCTTGTGATGAAATCATACCAACTTTTCCAAATAAAAAGACTTATACACATCAAAGGATTGAATAGTGTAAGTAGTGTCCTTTTGTGATGTGAATTTTCTTCTCATGAGAACAGGTCATGTTTTACTGTCAAAAATATCTAAAGGTCATGGGCATCACTACCTATAGCAATTCATTTCAGTCTATGAAAAATGCTTCACAGTCTCCCCCCACTAAACTAATTTGGCAGCTTAAATTCAGCTGCTGTTTCTCCAGCTCATCTACTCACTTCAAAGACTATATATGTTCTGTGGTGCATCTCATGACATTGCATCATACAACCCCAGGTTCATTTGTATACTGTTAGGTGGTGAATACAAAGGTTAGAAGGCTATAAAAATGTGTTTTCTAAACGCGTGCATTTCACATGCTGCTCCACTAGAACCATGCAGACACAGGGATGCAACATTGGCAATACAGTAGTGCTGTTTCTTTGGAAAGGGAAGTAACTGTCATAAAAAGAAACATCAACATAAACTGCATACAGTCAGATAAACTAAGCACAATAAGGTCAGATCAATTCAATCTCAGTAGGAACGGAGGGTGTCATTGCTCATATTGGTGAAAGCAATAGCAACTGAACCCACAACCAGATACTTTCATCAGCACGCTGCTGACTCCAAAAGTAACCCACATTGGAAGCCTCATTTAAGAAGCAGCAAGGCAGCACCACTGAACTCCAAACCTGTTCACTGTTTTGTGCTGATGATCATATTTGAAAGAGCACATCTGAACAGTCAAACTCCTGGTAAGCACTGCTGCATCTGAGATTGCTTCCCCTGCCTCTCTGACCTGCAGAGTTACATATCTGGCACACAACCACATTAACAGAGCCCCAGGGCTTCCCTCAAGGAGACGCTGGGTATGCCTGCTTTACTACCTGAGCACAGACTGTGCTGGCCTTCTCTGCTACCTGTCCTTGACAAGAAAAGTACAAGACACAGAAGTCCTGTGCAGGGAACCAGTGTCACCCACTGCCTCTGTGAGGGCACCTGGCTCTGCTTTCCCTTGCTACCAACACAGAGGCCACAGAAACACTTGATCCTACAGTACTTAAAACATGCCAGTTTTTATCTCCATTACATCTTTCTATCTTGTAAGGGTAAGCCACAGGTGTTTAGCACAGAGATGCGTCCCTAATGTGAAGCCAAAGTGACAGAAATAATCCAAGCCGTTTATTAAAAACAAACCACCCTCCCTCACTCACCCACAAGTAGCACACTTCTACATGAGGCTATAAAGAAAACAAGATACCGGCTTCAATAACTTCACTCTGTTAACAGCTACTGCAAGGCGCAGCACAGGGTCTAAACAAACAAAACAACCATTATTGGATTTCTTCTTTAAAGTCACTGTGTGGATTGTTTCCTTAAAACTCTAACACAAATCCCTAGAGCAGCGGAAAAAAACAATGCTGGGATCTCAAGTGGAGCAGAGGGAGTAACTTTAAAATGTAATAACGTGCCTTATTGGAAAAAGCTGTTCAGTGTTACACCAAAATGACTCAGGCCTTTACACTGCCACACACGAAGTGGTGAAGATTTCAGCTTCCTATCCATACAAAACAGACCTCTATGTATACTTTGCCTTCAATTCCTGGTCTGCAGGAAGAACGTCACTGTCAATGTGACTATGGAAAATAACGCAAAACCAAACCAGCCGAAAAAAACATGTGCTGCATTACTCAAATTTCTTCTCTTTCATGCATTCACAGTTAAACAAACATTTCTGTGTAACTCCTGTTATCTCAAAGTCACAGGAGCGAAATCTGGATTCTTCTCTTGTCTCCTCCATCAGCACAGCTTTTCATTGCACTCGCCTAACAATGAGAAACTTTACTCTTCCCTATAACATGCAAAGAAGGGAGGCCCCAGTTTACCTGCCCGATAGTCTTTTTATTTTCCAAAATTAATATATCTGTATTTGTACCCAAGTTTTCTTATAAAATGACTACACAATGCAAAACTAGAAATATGAATTAAGATACTTGCCACCCCATGCGTATTGCAAATAAGCATTTCAAATTGTAAAGATTCCATTTAATCTAATTAAGTATTAAAAAGGATTGTTCCACTTTAACTTGCAGAAACTACTAACTCACATTTTCTGTTTAGTCTACTTTCTTGTGAATACCAGAAATACTGCCTTACAAAGAACAGTACAAGTTCATCATCTTTAAAAGGCACAGTTTCTTCCTGGTGTAAAAATAAACCTGACAAAAGAATCCATTTTTTAAGAAAAATGTCACTAAAGGATTTATCCTTTTGCCTCATTTTCCCCCCACAAGTAGCACAGATTTCTTGTTCTCAAGGTCCATTTCTAGCATCCCACGTAATTAAAAATCTGGGGATTGGGTTGTGTCGTGGGGATTTTTAAAATGCTAAAGCAGTTTTCCTGTAAGTAACGTCAGCCTTGGATGCAGACAAGAATTAATAAGATCTCAGATACTACATTTTAATGGAAATCAAATTAGATTTGTCTCATCTTAGGCGGGACTTGTCAACACGACAACACAGCCAGTGGGAATTCTTAGGTAAATTTACCCGAGTAATTTTCCTTCCTTTGTCCAAATGGAGGGGTCTTTCTCAATCACCTGGCAAATCAAGAGAGCTCTCCTTGCCCAGGAAAGAATTTGCAGACAAACTTTCAGACTCCTCTCATCGACAGCTGACACTGATGAGTGTTTTACCTGCCATTATGTAAAACTGTTAACACATGTTTCCATCCTACTTATAAATGCAGATCTGCATATACAGACTAAGTTAACGTAGCCTGCAATAAGCCTCACTAATCCACTAGCTAAGAACAGACTGACATTTAAAACTGTCAAGAAAAAGACAATGCCTGAAAAGGATTTATCTGCAGAAGCCCAAACCTTTTCAGTTACTCAGTATCATAATAAAAGGCTATAAAAAGGAAACAAAGACTTGGGAAACCTTGACTCAACTGAAGTCAGTAACAGAACTACAAAACCCGCAGAGGAGCCAGGATTTCATTCCTGGCACTCAGGGCTGTGCCTTGAGCTAGTGTACACAAGAAGCTCAGAATCCTCTGCTCTCCCTGCTTCTCATTGCTTATTTTCCCATCTTGTAGTATCATAAGCCACATGCCTACACTTAGACATACAGTCTTATTGACTTCCAGGGGCTGCTCATCTGTTAACTACAGCAAGTAGCATCTTGCTTGCTTGAGGACTGCTGTCCCTTCAAGGCACACATCTTACCATACCTTGTCCCACTGAGACTGTAAGAAGTCCCTCAAGGCCAATAACCAATCAGATAGGAAATACCAATGTAGTTTCTGTTCCCTGTGAAGATCTTCAGTGCAAGAACTGCCTTTGAACCGGGTGTGCATAATACCCTGACCCAGACCTCTAAACGATGCTACAATATAAATCATTTAAAAATCCAGGCTGACCTAATAGACCGCATCCTGGGGACAGTGCTTACAATGCTGCTACTGCCCGCAGTTAGAGCTAACCTCGTATGATTCAAGAGCAGCCCTAACTTCTCATACTTCTTTCACATCTAGAGTTTCTCCACCCTCCTCCTACCCACCCCTTGATCTCCTACCACTTACACGACATTTATTCCTGAAAAGCAGTTCTCTCCATACACAGATCATACATTAGAACTAACTTACAGAAGTTTGACTTCCCAGTACCCCACAGCACTGAAAGAAGCTTTTACTATTGTTTTCTCAAGTACTCAGTTTTGCTCCTTGGTACTACTATGCTGCATATAGCCTTAGATTAATGTCTTTTCTACTTTTTCACTGATGAAGGAGTTGTCAAATAAACGTGCCCTTTAGCTAGCTGTCAGGGAAAAATAAAGCCTCCTGTGGCATTGAGGAAAAATAGCACAGAGCAGAAAGCAGGATTTTGTATCCCAAAGTGCATAAATCTGTATTAGCTGAAAGCTGACTTCCATTTGAAACAAAAAAGCAGTTCCCCACTGAAAACCTCACATCTTTTGCAAACACTGTTATTCATTGAAAGTCCCACTATCCAACAGCACAAACCTTAACTTTCCTGCTCCTTCCAGATGCTTTACCACGCTTGTGCCCTCTGGAAAACACAACACAGCCTCCAAGACAAAGCAGGAGATGCTTTCATGTGAAGTCAGCCCACAAAACTACCACAAGAAACAATGAGTTCTGCACTCCTTCAGCACTGAGAACAAAGCAGAAATGGCAGAGCCAGCTCCTCAGCAGCTGAACCAACTCAGCTCCTCATCAGGTACAATGAGCCCCAGGTGAACATCAACCCCAGCATGCAGAGAACCAGCCCCAGGTTCAGATGATGAACCCCAGAGTGCAGATAAGCCCAAGGTGCACAAACCCCCAGTGAAGACACACTCAGGACTGAGTTGTTCTACATTTATATTTCATACCAAAGAGAAGCAGCATAACTTGCCTTTTGCTTCTCAGTGAAGTTTAGGAGGAACCTACAATGCAGAGCTTACAGAGGAGCTGCCCAAGGAAGAATGATGAATTTTGGAAAAGGGAGCTAAGAGCATAAGGGAGCACTCCTCAAGGGCACCCTGTTTCTTGAGGCCAAGGCTCCAACCACTGCAGAGCCATTTCTTTGGAAAATTTCTGTATCCTGTATCATTCATGTATTGCCAAAATCCCCCTCATCTTCTGAAGATGAGAACAACAGGAGAGTTGAGGACTTTGCTCCTACCAATGCAACCTGACCCAGCCACACGAAAGATCTCTAACACTGCAGAAATAGGCTGTTCACCAAGCAAAGCACAGCTGCATGGGGAAGGGGAGATACAGACCCTCTGTGGGCTGCCATCAGGAAGATATTTCACATTGCTTCTCAAAATAAATAAAATTACCTGAACAGTTTTTACAGCTGTGTCAATTTGAAACAATTTTGCTATTATCCAACTTGCACCACCCAGCCCTAATTAAAAAGCAATCCAGGTAACTGCAAATGAGGGAGTAACTTTATTTTTGTAGTGTAAATTCCCCAGTGAACATAAAAATTAGCAGATGTTTTCACAATAGTGGTTATTTCTTTATCTACAGCACTACTTCATTGCTGGGGGACATTCAGAATCAATCTGTGCTTTTACCAGATGTCTGCATAGTAGCTACTCCTTGATGCACTTGACTTCTTTAATGCCTCAGGATACATTCAGCATACATTTGGTAAAGAGGCATTTGTATTGGTTCTATGGTTTTATGCTGATCATCATCATGCTTGTTGTCATAAATAATAGGGTACTCCATAAGAGATGTGATTCCGGGTAACAGGACCAAGCAACTGGAAAAAATTCTCCCTCAAATAGGTTTTCAGATTTAAACAGAGATATTGGTTAGCGTGTATGTATTTGCAAACCTATTTCTTTAGGCAAAGACTGGAAAGGCAAGGAGAATCACAAAGTCAATTTTAACTGTGAATATGCACTTAAAAAACACATTAAATTGTATCTTTGTCTGCAGCTCATGCATTTCCCCAGTGCCCTAGAACGAGCTCAACAAGACTGAATTCTGCATGAATTATTTTAGTACTTGAAGGAAGACTTAAACTGTGGGCGGATTTCAGTGAAGTTCTTCTCATCTGCGCTTGCACCACGCATGAACAGGAGGGAGGGAGAGAGATGGATTGAAAGGACTGTACCTTTAACTTTGTATCTTCAGCCCTAAGCAAAAATATATCCTTAACAGATTGCACAGATGTGATACTAAAGGCTTCTCTCCTGAACTCTGCTTATTTCAAATGCAAAAAAAAAAATCTTAAGAGCCTCAGTTAAAAGCATCACTATGATACAACAATGTGAGGAAGAAATGCAAATGGATTGAAATCTCCTGGTTTAACTAAACAATTGTCTAGGACAGAGACCAGTGAAGGTGTTTTTCATGAATTTGAAAAACAAGAAAAAGATGTGGCTTTTGAATAACACTGTAAAAGTCTGGCCACTTCAGTGCTCTCCAGGCTCGAAAACTGAACTCATCATCTGACACCAGCCATGAAACTCTGCCAGAGCCAGCATCCAGCCTTCAGGCCAGGTCTTGTGCCCAAGCTAGCCGCCCTTGGGTGCCACGGACCCAGGGCCTGGGGTAAAGGCAGCAAAGCACTGTGAGTTCAAAGGTTATAAAGCATATATGGATTCATCAGAAGCTTCTTTTCACTGAATGCCCTAGGAAACACTTGTCAGTTTCTTCTTACCTCCCTTGGAGAAAAGAGAGGGTTATTATTATTATCACAAAACCCAGAGGAAAGAACCAAAATTGCTGCTTATGTGTGTAACTCATACATCAGCCTTTATTTTTATTTTCCAGGCTGCTGAGGAGGCTGGGGCCAGAGGTGAGTACATTGAGAGGCTGTCCCTTTGTGCAGCTGCGTGTTCAAATTGATGGGACAGGTCTCAAAATGACAGATGGATGCCTGTAGCTATTTGATATATTCACTGAATGAATAATAAATAAAATGGCAATGCAGTGGCATTTAAAGGGCCTCAGAGTCTATCACCTCCCAGAGAAGCACACAGCCCAACTTCAGATGTTTCACAACAGAAAGCTTTAATATTCTCAAGGCCTTGTTTTACTGTTAGGACTGGGCAGAAAATGCTGAAGCAGGATTTCAGTTTCTGCTGTACAGAAACAGTCCTTGCTTTGCAGGGATATTCTCAGCAGAGCCTTCACAGGCTTTGTAAGCCTACCAGGAAACAGTACTGCTTTGGCTGTAATTAACCCAGAATACCTGTAAATGCCTTAGTCGTGTGTGAGAATGAAAAGCAGCAAAGAGAAGCCACAGCAGCTTCACCAAAAGCCTCTTCCACGACAACCAGTGGAAGAATTTAAATTACATCCTTAATATACACATGTAGTATTAGGGCTGCTTTTCTTCCACATGATGTAGGAGTATAGAGCAATGACCATAAATACAGGCATTAAATGGCCTCCTTTCTATCACTGGAGGGACAAAATTATATCAGCAAGTTGGGCCTATTTAATATACATCATGCGGCATGTAATAGAGCCCGGTAAATCCTAGCCAAATATGAGCTCATTGTTCTCCTCAACTTGCCATTCCCTTAATATCAGAGCAAATACCCTCCCAATGAAGCTGTAGCTGCTTCTCCTGAGGTGGTTCATAAAAATCCATATCGGCCTCCAACTGTAAACAGAAATATGCCACTTAGTTTTGCTGCAGATTTACTCCCCTACCCAAGACATTTACTGTGATGACAAAAGCCACTGTCTGATAGCAAAGTCATGGCACCTAAAAAACACAGATGTGACTTGCCAATTCCATTTAAAAACAAAACAAGACAACAAACCATATTGATGTTTGATTTCTTTTAAAGATATTTAAATGAAATATTACAAATGAGAGCTTATTTAATCTGTGTTACTTTCATCACTAAATCGCTGCTAGCTAGGCTTCAGGTCATACCTGTGACACACCACATTGTCCATGCTGTTCCACTTAAATGCAGATATTTCTGTAAGAATTGAGTGGTACCTTGCAAACCAAGCTTATTTAGAGGCAGATCCTTTGTCTTCACAGAAGTTGGACACTGCCTGGTCCCTACCTGCTTTGGTCCATGACAGAGAACAGGACATGCCAGTTACTCCTCTGACTTGCATTTCTCTCCCTTCCCTATGTTTTGCACATCACTCTGAAGTGAAAAACCTGCAGTGAGCACTGAAGAGGCAGTAGCAACCACAGCTCTCCCCACAGCCAGCAGGTATCTCTACCTCACGGATGTGGCCAAGCTCATGAAGGAATCACAGGTTGTATATCACATGAAACTGGCAGCCCAGAGCAGCGATTTATAGAAGCTAAGTCTGATCTTATTCTCCACAAAGACAATTAAACAATTCTTTTTGCTTTCCCAGGTAAGAGCAGGTACAGTAGTCTATTTTGACTACAATGTCACAGTGAGCAGATGATATAATTACAATACAGGGCAATATGTTTCATTTCCTTTGCCAAAGCTGCTCCCAACAAGCAACCCACCACCGCTAAAAAAAAATGTACTGGATATAGTATCTCTTTATAGTATCTCTTCAGGACTTTCAAGATCCCCTTATTTTCTGCCAGAAATAGCTCACTTGCTTATCTGAAAAGTAAAAGGTTATTGTGCCTATAGAGCATTGTACCTCTGACAGGCTTCCTCATCCCAAACTCAAGTGCATCCATCTTATGGTCCCTGGACAGAGAGCTCCCTAGGCACCTGCAGCAAAAGCAAATCTGTGGGTAGATACTACTCAGTGCATGCAACCAAATCCCTCATCCTACCCTATCTGCATCACTTTTCCTACCAAAATCTTTGAGACATGCAGTCTGTAGTATACAGGGCAACATATATGTCTGCAGCACACTCTGTCTCCAGGAACTTCTACCCTTGAAGCCAACAGACCTTTAAGGTATAAGGTAAGGTATTACAAATTGTATTTGAAAGATCCATCCTCTTAGGGACTTCAAAGTATAACTCCACATGACTCAATTTTTCTACCAGTTTGACCATGGATTTCTCTCTTTAGCTGATATCATGTACAAATCACTTTGCTCTTGGTGTAAGTATATCTGCAAATTAATTTCTTCTTTCTTGAGAAAGTCATCTTCTCTGCTACAGAGAATCCCAAAAGGTCAGACTAGCAGTAGTAACTGGGTAGGCAGCAAGCTGGAAATGATCTAACACTGCAGGGTAAACCTCCAGTACAGAAGAACCCTCTCTGTTTCTCTAGCTTTCCAGAAACTGTAATCCTAACAGCTTGGCTCAGCTCCTCCCAAACCCCCCCCCCCGTCAGTCCCCTTCCTATTAAACAGGTAAAACTGCCTGTTCTGGCAATATTTAGCAAAATCTTTCCTAGACATTGCATCTTCAATGAGATGAAACTACACAACTCTTTAGATAAGCAAGAGAGTCCTGGCAGTGATTTAATGCCTTATTGGGCCCTCTGCCATGAGTTACTGTGGTCCAAACAGTATGAAGAATTTCTGTCATAGCTTCTAGCACCAGAAACCTAAACAAACACCATTAAACATGAAAAAGGAAATCAGTGTCTCCACCAGAAATTCTTAGGAAAGATCCAGCACTGAAGGAAACCTCTGTCTTCCTCCTGAGAAAATTTCCCCTTTAGGTCTAAGCAATTCTTTATTTAACAAGCAGCACTTAATAACTTAACAAACTGATAATTTAATAAACTTAATAACTTAAAAAACTTAGTAACTTAATAAACTAAGTCTTTATTTAACAAGGTAATCTTGGGGTCCATGAAGCAGGGAGCATCCAGGAAGCCCAACACAGCATGTGCAGTGGGATGAAGCCAGAAGCCATCCGAGCCCTGACACAGCTCCTGTGTGACAGCCAAAACCTGTCTGTCCTGGGACTGAGATCCCTTGTGACGGCCACACATGTAGAGCCACCTTGGGCTCTGCCAACCCCTTCAAATTCACATCAGAAGTGATATAAATAATCATACTTGCATATAGACATAGCTAAAACTGGACTGTTCATATGATGCATGTTTTGCACACTAATTCTATAACTGTGTTACAAATTTTCTATAGTTTCCTTCTTTTAATACAAAATCTGCCCCTAAGGAATCAGAGCCTTTATAACCAAAAATGTGCAGCAGTATTTTGGGAAGCATTGCAAAAAAGTCATACTGACAGCTTTTTTAAAGGTCACTATATACAACACCAAAAACTCTGCTTTGGTAGAGGGTTTGCTGCTTGTTTCACTAATAAATTAAAAATCATCTCCTACATTACTTCAGGGATACAACATCACAAAGACCACACTGGTCTTTGCTACTTGGGGGGATATAATGCAAACCATTAATATCCCAATGCACACTTTGACTTGTGCAGGCTGTATCTCCAGGACTGACTGCAGTAAGTCCCTAGCTGGGAATATGGTTTGGTGACAAACAATCACAGTGGAGAGCCCTTAACTCAAGTCCTTTTGCATCGTGGTCTGAGACGCATCCCAGAGCTGGTTCACCTTCAGGGCACAGCACAAAGCTCATCCATCTGCTCAGACTTTTGCTAAAGGAAGGTGAGGGGAGATAGATGTCTGTTTACAGCAGAATATGGGTTTGGTTGTAATTGAGTTACTCTTAAAGGCACTGAACTAAGTGTAGTACTTTTGTATTTAACAGAGTTGCGTACAAAATATAAATAAGGACAATCACCTTGAATATGGACCCTGGATTCTAGCAAATTTAAGCTACTGGCAACAGACTCCATTTTCTGCATACTGCAAGATAAATGATACACTCAAGTTCTCATTCCTACTGAATTCAGTGACACTTATTTCTATAGATCTAAATGTTTTACAAGTTTTGAAAACAAGGTCCTTTCACTCAAGTTATATAGCTGAAGATTTTGGATTCAACTATTAGATAGCAGAAGGAATTTTTTTTACATGAAATCACAGAAATTATGCAAGTATAACAGTTTTAAATACTAATATCCTATAGGATAATTTAAAACTTGTGTTTAAACACTCTGCAATGCAACTTTTTAAATTCAGAATAAAGTAGAGTCATCTGGCATTTCAGGTGGCCCCAGGGCTTCAATGGATTGTACTGAATGGCTGCTGCTGCTGCTGCTGCAGACGTGTTTTTGATAGAAAAGTAATGTTTGTGACATTTAACCTCCAGGTATTTAGCTTTTATCCCTTGGAATGCAGAGTCATCACTACTTACTGTATTATCCATGCCAGGAAGTTTTATTGCTACATAAATGGGGTTTCAGTACTGCTGCTAAAAGTCACCAAATGCTCTTCACAAGCACCATGGATTTTTCCAGCTGTCATGCAAAGCAGCCATGATTAATGGTGATTTCACACTATGACCCATTGCTCAAACAGCCCATTGGCCACAGAAGAAGAGAACTTCTACCTCAATCTGCTAAAGCCTTCAGAAAAGGATTACAGTTTCCAGCAACAAAATAAATGTGCATTTAGGTTTGCTGGGTTTAAGTCCTGGCTATAGTCAAAGCTTCACAGGTCATAGTGACCAAAAACCTGGAAATACTGCATTTCATTTCCCCTTCCTTAAAAAGGAAGCGATATATTTTCCGATGTTACAGTCATTCTACAATAAGCTCATTAGCTCTCTAACTTACTTTAATTAGATTCGTCAAGATTTTAAAGCCTTTTAAGATCTTTACCAGAATTTAACATGGAAGATACTCAAATTCCTATTCAAACTGAGAAGCCAAAAATTTATTGTGGGAGAAAAACATTTTGATAATTCAAAAATATCTAATAGTTGTTTTTTTTTAAAAAAAAAAACAAGCATAGTAATATAATGTTAAAAAATAAGAATTTATAATTTTCACATCAGAACTGTTTACTGAAATTGGCACAGCTCCATGAAATACACGATTAAGTGGAGAAACAGTTGGATAGAAAAGGTTTCAACCATATCTGTGCACAAAGTGAGGTAACCGAATATCAGTTATATTCAGATGTATCAACATTCAGATACTACTTCAGCTGGAGCTGCTCTTATGGAAACATAGTCGGGTGGTTTGTTTTGAAGCCATTCGATAGTAGCATTAGAAAGAGATCTGTTTCAGATCAAAACTAACCCAAAATTAAAAACTGAAAATCTTGTCAGAAAAATCTTCAATATTTAGCAAAATTTAAGCTTCTGATGGAGGAAAAAAATGCTTACTTTTGCAGGAACTGTAGTTTTTTGCAGAAGTGCCATTTTGTGTCAGCCAAATTTCTCTAAGGAAGGGTCCCAGCCAACACTTGCCTTCCTGATATCGAACTGATGATTCTTCTAGAGCTGCAATAAGTATTAAAACTGTGACTCCCAGGGACTATCAAAGGTACTGCATCTTTCTGCTCTCATTACAAAACCAAACTAAAGGAAAAGAAAAGGTGGTTTTAAATTCATAGCCACTTTAAAGGTCACAGAAAGTATTATACTATTACAAGATTAGCTAATTATATTATTTATAGAAAGCATTTGTTCTGGGAACAGAGATTAGACATAACTACAATTGGATGTGTCTGTGACAAATCTAGAAATTAAACAAAGCTCCCCTAAAGTCAAAGCCAAGGGTTTTTTTAACCATAAAACCACTCTGTACATGCTGCCCTGGCAGAAAACCTCCTTTCCATAATGTATTACCCTGTGAGCTGCTACTGGTAATGCTAATAGCTCTCAGCAGAGCAACCAGTGGATGCTGCATCAGTGTCCAGCCACAAATTCAGGCTCTGTGCATACAGAAGAGCTGCAAAAAATTAATAAAATTATTCCATTTGAGCTAATTTGAGGGTTGAAACCTCCCCAAAGGACTAAGTTAGAAGCAACAGAGAGAAAAATACCAGCTTAGTTTAGGGTTAGTAAGGCATTTGATGCTACTGTGTCCTGTCAAAGCTTCATGTGTCCATTGATTCAGAAATGGATTACATATTTCTATTTGAGCTGGTTGGTGGGAAAAGCTGTCATTATTTCAGTTTTCTTCAGATTTCTAACTGAACATTTCTAATTATTGATATTCATGAAGTGGAGGAATGTCCAATTATTTAATCAATATGACATAAAATTCTGATTTCCTATGGTTTAGCCACCAAAAATTCAGGATCTTTTGCAGTGGATGCAGAAATTTAAATAAAAATGTAATGACTTAAGTCAGAAAAGCCTCTTCTTTCTTATCTTTACATAATTTAACAAAGCATTTTAAGGCCAAGCTAGCCCGAAGAGGTTGATTTTAAAGCTGAGGGGAAGAGATTGATTTACACTAAGCTTTACACTAAGCCTGTTCTTGCTCACTCTGACAAAAAGCCACTACTGATTGTTGAACGACTGAGTACTCCAAAGGGTTATAATGCGGGATCAACTCTAGGTAACGGGGGAGAATGGGGGAGAAAACACTGTATTAAGCAACCCAGAAAATTAGGGACAAATCTTCCACATAAGGTCAAGTATAAAAGTAACATGATGCATTTAAACCTAATCCCTGAGCAGTACCTTTGCTTCCTTGCAGCACACATAGTCATTTACACTGGACAGAAGGGATATGCCCCGGCAACTGCTGTAGCTATGTTTTATACTCTTTTTCACAGGTATTATCAAAAAAGTAGAAAATAAGGCAGAACTGTATCCAAATCCAAATCCTCAGAACTTTTTTGCTTGTAAAAAGAAAAAAAAAACAACAAACAAGCAAATAAACAAAAGACCAAAAAAGAAGTATTCTTATACTTAATCAGCAGCTGAGAAAGTGAAGAAGCTATTGTTGTGACCCTGCCCTACAGTGCTCTTTGCTCAGCCTACAACACTGCCCCAGAGAGAAAGCAATTGCCAATGATCACTTTCTTCAGATCACATTCTGCAAGATGAGGGCAGCCAGAACTGATGCTACTTCCCTCTCCACATGCAGCAAGGCCCCTGTCACTCTTCAACCAAACTTTAGCTCTCCTCAGTAAAATCCAAGTTTAAAAATGACCCTGGTAAATCTTGGTCACCTTAAAATATTCCTGTATAGCCTAGGGAAAAACAATAGTTGCAATGTGTTAATTGCTCTGCCATAACCTTTGCCATGTCCTTCTCCCTTTGTGCCTCCCTGGTGGTCTATTACCCACAGGGAGTAATGGAGAATAATTATGCATCTATTACCTCTCTTTTGGCTGGGAGACAGATGGACTTTGGTTGTCCTGATGGTGAGAGACATTGCTGGGACCAAAGCAGTACTAGCCTGGACCTGGATGCAGAGCCAGGCACAAAGAATTCAGGATCCTAATGTCTATGCTTCTCCCCAAACTCCATTTCAACACATACAACTGTAGAGCAGAAAATCTGTCAAATATGGCCTGCCTGTACAATGCTTTCTTTACATGAATGAGACCTGTGTCACCTACCACCTTCTCCCCTGCAACACGCAGATTATCTTCATTGTTTCCATTCTGAGCCAAAACAGCTGAAGTCTGATCGTGTTGCTTAGCAATGCAAGAATGGAATAAGGTATGCTTACAGTCTTCCTCCTCTGCTAGCTGTCCCATAGCAGCCATTACTAGAAAAAATTGACTTTTCCATTATCTTCTTATTGTTTCCATAGCTGTTTCTCCCCTGTTCCCGTGGTATTTGCTTTAGATCCCCCCCCCCCCCCAATATTTTCACATTAACCTTTTCTTAGGCACAGCATCTACTCTCACTCCTCTCAGACATCTAATACATTTCTCAGCTGTAGGCTTTTTGATGGGATTTTTCCACCTCATTCTCAGATAAACTAAATCTATTGCAGATTTAAGCAAACAAATCCGGAATGCTGCTGGACAATACCTGCAGGAGAAATAACCTCTAAGTGAAATAATTACTTTATCTCTTTTAGCCAATGTTCAGTTGACTTTGTGGTGAAAAACTGCCAAAGAGAAAGAAAAACAGAAGGTGCCTGAATCCCATTTTTGGAGTTCAGAAGCCACAAAGTTTTCTTTCTTAGCAAAATCCCTTACTGTTAATTTCAAAGGCACACGAAAATGAAAGCTCTGTTTGGGTGCCTGATATTCAAAGGAGGTTCACAACAAAATAAACTGTACTCGTAGGAGGCCCTTAGACTAATCTCTCCCATACAGAATTAGCTTCCCAAAACTTCAATCTGAGGACTGGGGGTGAATCTTTCAGGCCCATTTCTTGAGGAAAGCCATGCTGTATGTCTGTTGAGATCTCATCTTGTTATCTCTGGGGGAGTCAAGGAGTATTGGTATGACTGGTGTTATGGGGTTTGTCACCAAGTGTAGGTACAGTAACACAACTATATATTAGTGGCAGGTAAATCACATAACATAAATCACATAACACAAATCACATAACACATTAGTGTACTAATACTCCATCATCATAAAACAGACGGAAGAGTTTTGTGCATTCAGGCTTCAAGCCACCTTCAGTTTCTGCTGGGGCGCTTTTGTGGTGTCAATAATCACCTTAGTGCAAATGGTTAAGGGACAGTTCCCTCAAGAAAGATCACGGCTCAGGAGGGAATTATCCACATCTAATTACAGTTCATGCTGCTGCTGGACATTCTCGTGGCTTTGCTGTCTGCCCACTGTCCTGTTTTAAAAAGCACTGACTATGCTTTAGGCATCGGATCAGGTATCTGGAAATCAAGGCCCCGTTTCTAAGTGTGCCAGCCTACAGTCAAACACGTGTGCTGAAGATCCAGCACAGGGATAGTGGGCAGTGACCGCATCAGATCCTCTCCTGGGAAGGTGGGAGCAGGAAGTGTCACCAGAGGGCTCTGTAACAGCAGCCCTCTATCTTCCCTGTTGGGGTCACACCTGCATTTCCTCATGTGATACCTTTCTCTTCCCTGGCTTTTTGCTCCTCAATGAGCTGTAACTTGCTGGAAAACACAGGCTGCCCAGAGCCTTGCTCCAAACAGCAGGATTCTGCATGGAGGCAAAGCTCAAAGCCGGTCCTGGGTCGTTCAATCTCCAGAGCAAGGGCTGGATTTTGCTGTATGGATGTGCACATAGACACAGAGCCTAGGTACAGTGCATTCTTTGCCCAAAGTGAGTGCCAGTGGAGTGCTAACAACAGCTAACGAGTACATGGAGCAGTCTGGGGATGCAGCAGAGCCTGTTTCAGTAGCACAGTGAATAATATCAGGACTAGTAAAGAAATGCAGCTTTCTGTGACTTAGAGCCACACAGGCAACACAAACAACACAGTAGCACGATCCTTCTGTGCAGACTCCTGCACCAGCTTTAATTGCAATTGCTTTAAATTTGTAAAGAGCCTGGAGGCTTGAGGTCCCACTCATTAGCATCTTGGCAAAATCTCCCAGTCCTGGGCTGCTTCCAGAAGACTCACGTCTGTGGCAGGATCAGGTTCTTAGCCTGTGCTCACCCTGGCTCGAACCAATAAAATAATTATATGAGATTTCTTCTTTTTATATTGCGTCCATGACACTTATATCTGAACACTTTGCAGCCTGAGATATGTTTTCATAAATGCATCAATCATCCAATGTTTTTTTAGCCAAGAAGTTTTCAAGAAATTGCAATGACCATCAAAGATCATGCTATTCAACGGAAATCATTTTAAAATGTAAGGTCTCATAAATTCTTCAGTGACTAGAGCTGCCTAGATTGAAATCAAACCCCAGATGAAAATATTGTATTTACTTATTTATTTCAGAAGACAGAATGTGGAGAGCTGCCTCCTTCTGAAACCACGGGTTAGTCCAGAACAAGCGTGTCTGGGCTTTGAGATCCCGCTTCACATAAAGCTACCCTGTAACACCAAGGCTCAGCACACCTGAGACACCTACCTAATGAAACAGAAGCAGTAGGCCAGGATCTCTCGCCTGCTCCATCTGTAATCCCATCACTTACATTGCCTGACTCCTGAGGGACATGCTTATGGGGCGAGAGTCAGATCCACATCTTTTATTTGATTTATCTAAAAAAACCTCTTCTTTTCTATTCCCTAAGACACCTTTTTCTCCCTGCAGCTCTTCTAATCATCAGTGTTGCAAATTTTACTTGTCAACTCCTGATTTGTATTTTTCTCCCATCCATGAAATAGCTTCTATATCTCTAAATCAACATTAAAACTGTATGGCCAATGTTTCTGAACAGAAAAGATCAGTCAACAGGGGAGATGGTTTCACCATCCATAATACATGCTCTGGCACCAGTGTCATTTATGCGTCTGCTTAACCAAACAAGACAAGCTTCAACATAGAAGATGGGGAAAGATATGATATAGCAGAAAAGTATTTTAATCAAGCTACAAAAAGCTTGCTGTCTGATCACGCTTTGAGGCCAGCATTAAGGTCCTTACTCGGTGAGATGTGACAGAGGGACAATTGCAACTGCAAGCGCTGGGAATATCAAGAGCAGGCAACAGTTGTCCCAAAGACTAATGCTGAATTTTTCCTTATATTAGGACTCCTTTTTACAGCCACCCTGAAGCATCACCACAATACAAATGTAGGGGTAAGCGCAGGGTCACAGCAAACTCAGTCTTCTGCTACCTGGAATTCACCTTAGAATTCAATTTCTTCTTTTTACTCAAAGTTTTGTTGGGTTTATTTTTTTCCAGTTTGCTTTTTCAACAGAGACCATTTGAAGGTGAAATGAAAAGCTGGTGCAGAGCTTCATCTAGCTGCAGGAAAAACTGAAGATTCAGATGCCTTCCCTGTATGTAAAAAGGGAACTACAGCTGAAACGGTACTAATATCACTAGATCCAGAATAAAATGTTAAGTGTCCCTATGGTATTTCAAAGGAATCAAAGGATAAAATGAACAGTTTGCAAGCTAATTCTCTGTATGTAACAGAGTATTTGTCCAGATTTAGAATATGATCTTCAGGGAAGCTAAGGAGAGAAGGGCTACCAAATCCCATTGAAAAGCAATGAAAATTCACCTTTTAAGGGAATTCAGATTCAATTTATTATTTCTACATTTCATCCTTTTAGTACCTAACAGTCATAAAATTACTGAAAATATCTAAAAAGTTCTTCTAGTCAAACAGCTTGGATTCCAATGGTGTATTTAAAAGAATTATATTATGGCAAGTACCATCCTGGTGAAAGAATGAAAATAACAATACAATCTGGACTTCCCATGTGTAAAGTGAAGGGAAAGCAAGCTAGCTATTAGCATGTTACTAATTCTAAAACATTAGTGAGAGATACTGGAAGTTAAAGCAATGAACTATGAGTGGCCAATAGGTTAAATACAGTACAACAGGACTTGAAAACACAGGAGGAAAAGAGAATTCTAGAGAAGACAAAAATCCATTATTTAGAGCAGACTTTTTGGTTTTCTAGTCAATGTAGAAATGTTGAGCAGATGGTTCTGGTTCGTACGTGATGGATTAATACTGTGAGTTAAAGAGGGGAAAAAAAGAATATTCCTGAAGACATGAAAGAGCCAGCCAAAGCTACTGCTGTTTCTAAACTAACAGGCTCAGATATTGAGTGGGGAGCTGAAGATGTCTCTGAACCTCTCTACTGTTAGCATGTCCCAGAAAGAAGGGAAATTTTAAAGGGAGGTAGGGCTGCCAGCTTAGTTTGTTTATTTAAAAGGGCAAAGGCAATGCAGAAAGGGCAGCAGTGACTGCACACCTTACAGACAAACATATGATATAAACCTGGTATTTACTGCCAGTTAACTGCCACGAGTAAAATTTGTTTTTATACAGCACTTAATTAGAGCAATGTAATACATTTGGAGACAAGTCAGGGTGTTCAATCAAAAACAGAGGTACAAAGAAAAGCTTAGGGACCATTGCAGGTTAACAGCCTCAAGATGACTTCCCAGTAGTCTGCACTGGCAAAAAAAGCTCTAATACCGTCCTTAAATGTTTAAAAAGAAGACAACTGGAGAAGAACAAAGTCAGGACCACCTCTAAGCCTAGCATCGGTGAAACAGTTATTAGGCTGTGGGTCCTAGTCTGATTCAAGGAAGATGTGAAAAAGTGATGAGCACTTTAAAAGAGAGTCACAAATGTGCTTCACTAGCTGGAAAATATGCCTTACAATGAAGGGCTTAAGGCATTAAATAAATTTAGCTCTCAAGGAAAGCTTCAGCTGTAGCTTGATCACTATACATTCAGGTGAAAGAGATAGCTGTGGTGGCAGCTTTGCAAAGTTGTTGACAAAGATAAAACAAGACCCAACAGATGGGAGTCGAAGTCACACAAATTCAGTCTGGAATAAGAAATAATTTACCAATGCAAATGCTAATGAAGCACTGGAACATTTTTTTCACTGAAGGTGATAGACTTCTCCTAGTGTAAGCCTTTAAAATTAGATGGAACACTTTAAAAAGATGTTCTTTAAACCATACATCATTTGAAGTGCTGCACAAGATCCATCCTCAGTAGCCTGGAGGAATTACATTGCCCCTGCACTGACTTCAACTTCTGCACATTACTTGCAGCTTTGCATGAAGACATCTTACCTAATTGAGTATTATATCATAAGGCCAATGCAGACTCCAGTAACGTTCAGAAATGATTTCTCTTCTTCCCCCTTATGGCCCCATGAGGCACTGCTCAGATTCTGGATATTTTTTTGTTTCCAAGTTCTGAAATTTCAAAAATTGTCTACAGCTACAGCAAAGACTGCACATGAGTGCAGTCTATCATCACTCTATCATGGTGTTGAGAAGCACCAGTGTTTCTGTTTCAAGATGCCCAGCAAATCTTAAGTCAGACATTTAACCTCAGCAGATAAAAAATTTACCTCAGCAGCTGCTTTGGGGTTTTGTGCCTACTCTGCAGCTTTGGCTCCTAGAATTATTTAAGCAAATTTCCCCTGATCAAGTCCTTACAATTTAACAGAGTTCGTGTTCTGGGGACAACTCTCTCTAATTTCTTCTTTCAGTAGACAAGCTGAAAACCAAAACACTCAAATTAACCAAGGTCAATCCAAGCATACTTTGGCTAATGCAAGGAAAAAAAAGGTCATATAAAATAAATGAATAAAATGTGAAAAAAGAAAGATACGTAGGTGCTTTCTTCTCTGAAACTGCAAAATAAGGATGCCCATGCATGGCACTGAAGGTTTATAAACACATATAAAACGCATCTTTATAAGTAAAAGAAAAAAACAAATCTTTTGACCCAACACCTCTCTGAGCCTTACTGAAAATGCCATGAAAATGAACATCCCATCAGCATTGCCAGTGAAATGCTCTAATTATGCACTTTCAGCATGTTACTGTGTTTTGACAAAATTTGAGTTGATGGCATGAAGGACATTTCTACCGCTCAAAATAGTTACTAAAATAATCTTGTGTAACACAAATCACTGGGAAATACAGTCTATAAACTGGCTTCTCAAAGAAGCTTAGAATGATTCTTTGCCCTCTTCTTTCACCAGATGAAAAAAAAGGAAAGAAAAGATGTGGTGCAGTACTTTCATTTACATGGCTAAACAAGAGCAGTAGTCCTACCCCAAATCCAGATGACTTCCCTAAAGCCACTGCAATCTTCTAGGTTAACAATTGGAAATGTATTTTCTTAACTCAAGCAGAAGAAAGGGAGGGAAACAAGGAATGTCAGAGACCGGAACTACATAAACTTTCATACATATTCAATAGATCCTATTTACATAACCTCTTTAAATGCTACTCTCTGTGTTTAAATAATCTATGATTGGAGAAAGTCAATACCTTTTAGCTTATCTCATTCTTATTTATAACAGCTTATTGCATGTTAATTCTTCCAACTGTTCTATTGGATTTCCACGCAAAATATGCTAAAAGCCCATGTAAGCAACATATATTTTATTAATGAACTGCGACCCACCAGCATGGAAGAGAACATTTGATTTCTCCATTTTTGCCACACTGGTACCACATTACCCCTGGATTCTACATAACAGAGTTATTCCAGATTTTCTGTGCTCAGTCACCTTTACTGCTTATTAATAATAAACACCGTAAACTACCTGCAGACACCATTAGAAGCTGTGATTTTTCCCAACAGCCTCTTCCTCTAATGGCAACCAATGCAACTACCCACAAATAAAAATCATGAAAAGTAAAGAGAAGGAAAGCAGAACAAGAATAAGCAAGTCAGAAGATTCAACATCTTCAAGCAATATGAATGAAGGAAAACTGCGTCCAAAAACTATCACATGATCTAAGCTGAAGCACACTGAAATCAGCAGCAGTGTTTCAAGATACTTTTAGGTGAGATGAGTTCTAATCTGAGTCCAGGGCTCAACAAAATTCCCAATTCAAACACATGTCTATTATTTATAATGTACAGGGTACCCGTAAGTCCATGCCTCTCATCTCTGAAGGCCGTGCTTCTGCAAGTTGGTATTTCCATTATGAAAATAACCAAGTGTTGGAAACCAAATCATATGCTGTGGGGCAGGAATCTTAACTCCCTAAATTTTCATATGAAAGAAGTAAATATACTTCTCTAGTAAGAACATCAATATCAGGCTACAGCAAACTAAAGGGAAAATCTCATGATTCATGGTTTCATGTCTCCCAAATACCTGTCTAAATATTCTCGTAATTTATGTTTGAAATAACCTATAGAAGAACTCATTTACAAGCACATAATGCAATCAATTCAGCCCTATGTCTGCTGTGGAGGTGTGATACAATTAAAACTACAACTCTATTCCTGCTGGATAATGTGTTTCTTCATAATGTGACCTGTTAGCGTTAGCTTCCTTTTGAAATGTCACTGCTCTTCTTTCACAATGCTGAATTTCCAAATATCCAGGATTGTATCTATGTTTAGTGACCTACCCCACAAATGTGTTACTAAGCTTAATTAATAAATGTTTGTTCAGTGCGATATAAATTCTAAGCAGTGATTTTAAAACTGGTGTGAAACTTGGAATTTGCTGGCTAAATTTCTGCAGGAGTTGTTACATATGCAAAAGACATTCTGCTCTCTACTCCCAGATCTGTGGTTGTCACAGTGATTAAAACCCCATGTTTCCTAAACAATTAACTAACATAGTCTATTAAATCTCATTTTATTACATTGAATGGATTGAGTTGGTACAATAATCAAACTCAGAAGCAAGACAGAATTTACATATCTCTTTCAGAAAATGGATGAGACATAAAATGAACGACATGGTGGATAAAACCAAATCCTAGCTTGTTCTCACTCTGGTTTTGCATTTGATTTTCTCTGCGGTACTATAAACAAGTTTTAAGCAGTGATAGACTCAGATTATGTAGAAACCAAAGAGAGAAAGCTCTCTAGGCTACCAAAACCAATTCACTTTAAATAGAATGAACGCATTGCTCGGTATGTTTTGACAAATTTAAATATGCTATCAGCTCAAATGTTTGCTTTCTCTGACTAGTTCTGATGGAGACAGTAGTGCATGTTGGGTGTCCCGTGCTCCAACTTGAATACTTGAATTCAATTTTGTGATCTGGAAAGTTTTTCTGTTAGTGCTTCAAATGGAATATATGACCTGCAATTCATTTATATTTCCTATGTAATTAGTATCTGGCAAGTAAAACAAATTAGGTGCTTGATAAACATATGCAATTATATTTTCAAAGCAGTTGTATTTATGCTTGGAAGGAAGGACAGTTTTATGAATATGTAATCAAGGATGTAAAATTGGAAAGAAAACAAAATAGAGCATAGTTAATTTGGTGGTAGCGACAAATTAACACTATGCCAAGCCCTCTGCACATGCACTGCCCTGATAAACTTGTTATTAGCAAAGGTTCCCTCTAAGAGGAGCTTGGTAATCCTTCTTTTGTGTTTGCTCTTCTTTATTAGTCCTTTGAGAAAATATTGTTTATAAAATAAAGATCTGCACAAGTAAAGATAACAAAGTCCCCATTTCCTGCCCAACCTGCTTAATAGCTAACAAGCTGGGAATATATAGCTTTCTTTCTATTTCCTTTATATATTTGGCTACAGGTGTGTGCTGCACACCAGTGATTACCAAGCATTCATGAGCAGCTGTGCCTCCAAATGAAAGATGAAACTGAACTGAAAATTTGTTTGAAATGGAAGTAAAACCTGGCAGATGGCAGCATCCAGAAATAGCACCACTGAAACAGAAATTTTTGTGCAGCTACTGCTCCAGAGCACTGGTGAGAACAGGGAGGGAAGACAACTCAGCAACAATCTACAAGGGTAAAGGGGGAAAAGAAAAAGTAGGGAAGAAAAACCATAGAAGGGATGGGAAGAAGAGAGGAAAATAAGATTCAGATGTCAATGGCTAAAAAAAAAGAACAGAAATTTACAGAAGGATCTGTCAGCAAAAGGAAATAATTACAAGTATCTATGAGATGGGTTTACTCCTACAGCAAAAAAAAAACGGTGGAAGCATATGGAAAAAATAATCATTTAGAGAAAGAAGGTGAAAACTCATCAGCTGTCAGGATCAAAGAATTTAAATCCTAACGTGCGTCTGACACATTAAGGAAAGACACACCTTTTTTACTATATGTTGTGGAAAGTCATTATGCTGAAACAAGTGTAGATGTAAGCTTTTGAAGAGATATGGGGTTAAAGCACATGCCAAAAGGAACATTCAATAGATTCATTTTAGGTATTTTGCCAGAGAAAACCATGACCTTCAATTTCTTTTTTTGTGGTTGGGTTTTTTTTTCTGTTAGCTAAATCATCACTAACACAAGAATGAGGAGAGGAGAAATCCCAAACTCAACACGCAACTTCGTTGGGTTTCACTCTCTGTGAATCACAGAGCGCAGCAAACCACAGTGCCCAGGCAAAGATCTCCAGAAGTGTGTTTCCTCTTGTGAGCGGGTGGGCTCCAGGACTGAGGCTGTGCAGACACAGAGCAGAAGCTCATGGCCAGCAGCTCTGCAGTGTGCTCTGTGTAGCTTTCACCAAGGAGCTTTGTGGGCTGCAGTGCCACTGGCAGAACCTGTGTTTCTCTTATACAATCCTATTTACAGCTGACTACAGCTTTGTGTAATTATTTGAGCCAAAATTTCCCAGAAATGGCCTAGAGCTGAATTTGAGAGGAAAGGCCACCTAAAGTGATTCAGACTTTGGCCATTCCCCATTGGAATGATATTGCATCCTTCCAGTGACAGTAATACCTCCAAATATCACAGTGGTCTTGTAAGAGCAATTCATCTTTATCAGGAATACAGGCTTTTGCCTTTGACATATTTATGCATAGCTCCACTCTGCAAAGCTTCTGTAACTCTCAATAAGAAGGTTTGAAAGTGTTTAAATCACTTTTCAAAATGGGATTTTGCCCACAAAAATCACATAAATCTTCAGAAAAAAGAACACATACCCAACTCCATTTTGATTGATTGTCAGTAAATGAATCCTATCACTGCTTTCTAAGTAAGGAGGCCAGAAGAAATGAGTTGTTCTCTATTCACTGTGCAACACACAAGGTGGAAAAATATAATGTAACAGAGTAATTAGAAACTGTAAATTAAGATCACATCTTCGGATGTAGGAATAACCTAAAACTCAAACATTCCACTTTAGAAATGCCCTTTTCATTTAATGCTGTCTTTTGGCTGAAGCTCATATCAGACCATTCAGTGGTCTGAAATCTGAAAAATCACAGGGCAGATTATTCTGATGATTTAAAAAGATTTCTAATCACTCTGCTGCTCTTCTGCTTCTCGTTTAGGGAGAACTGACAACTTTGCCTCCCTGACAAAAACTGGTACAAATGATTCAGATGAGTTCGTGACAACTGCTTTGCAAAACTCTTCTAATATGACTCACTTTATGATGATTCATTTGCTTTTTCATCATTTTAAAACAAACTTTCCTGTGTGAAGTTTAAAGACCTCATTGAAGAGAAAATTTGCAATTGCAAAGCTCTATTTTTTATTAGAGACAGAACTGCTGCTTTGCCGAAACAAAGCTCTTCTGAGCAATTTTCATGTCTAGCCTTGTAAACCAAGCCCAATCTGAGTACAATGCTGGAAACAGTGACATCAGATATTCTGCAGCATGGGTGGGTTACTAGGTGATGCTGCAAAGTTCTGCAATGTTATCCAAAATCCCAAGCTTTCCCAAAACTACAATCATTTTATTGTATTCACCCATCAAATAAATGTCTGGTCAATGAAGTGAAAAACTTGTGAAAAGTTTCTTATTTGCACCAATAGATTTTCTTTAAAAGTTAATTCTACACATCTTAAATAGCAGCTGAGTTTTTCCTGTACAATGAATATTTTTTTTTTTGCTAAGAAAGATTAGGGCAACTGCTTTACAAACTTGGGAGCTACTGAGGTCTACTGACTGGGGAATTCTATGTTAGATTGAAGTCTAAGACCTTTCTTAAATATTGACAGAAGACCAGACTTACAACCAGTCCTTAACAGAGACCTACACTGAAAGTAACACATACATAAGAACAAAATACTGTCTTAATATATTTTACCAGTCACAGTGGCTGTGTGGAAAAGTCAGCAAACTTATAACCAAGGGAATCCCCCTAATACTTGGAAATTTCACTCACGTTTTAACTCCCTAAGAGCCAACATCTGTGATTCCCACATGAATAGTCCTACACAGGTAAGCAGAATTCTGTAGAGACCCAAACCAAAGAAAGTTGTCTTTATTGCTGCTACACTGATGGACTTCTGAGTCAATAGCGTGGATTAATGGGCTTCTGCTAAATACTGAGAAACTAAACAGACAGCCCTAGGTTGAGGGAGGTAATTAAATTACTTCCTACAGTCAATTAACAATAGGAGTGTGACAGGAACACCAAAACCAAGGGAATACAAAGTCAAATCTGAAACTGTGTCTTCATCAAATGCTGCTGTCCCAAAGGATACGTGATTGTAAAATAGCAGAAGATTTTGCAAATTGGGCATGCTTTGCTCTGCAGTTGCTAAATCTCTGGAGGGAACTGAGGATACTTTTTCAGGAACCCAAATTTCACACATCATGTTTGTTGGTTAGAACCGTGATACCCAGGTAGAAGAGTCTGAGACTTTTGAAGAGGCCGAAAGAAACTGGTTATGCAAACATCAGCCAGAAAATATTTTTTTCTTTTATATGTTGCTATTGTAAAACAAATAAACAATCCAATGTTGTGCAACATGCAGATCCATACAAGCAGTCATTCCAAATGAATGATATCATGTACTAGAGAGGGCAAAATCTCTTTCCATTATACACAAATTAGTGCTTTGTATTCACCCAGTAAAGCAAGACTGAGTAAAGTATTATTATAATGAACTTGTTGGGAAGATGAGAATCTATAAACTCTCTCCCCTGTTATATTTGTGCCATTCCATTGGTTTCGCAGTGTTTTCAGTGTGTTCTCATTTTCTCAGAAATCTGGATTTCAACTCTTTGGTGATATTTTACTAGAAAGCAAAGAGTTTTCTCCACATTACCACAGGGGCTGAACTCTGAGCTTAACTTAAACTCTCCAAGTCTCTTCCTACAAAGAACAAATTTATACTTCCACATTGCACCTATTTAGGAAAGAAAACCTGGTACTTCTGAGTGATGTGAAAGAAGATTAGCAAGTGGTTCTAGAGATCTTTCTGGCAAAGCTGCTCAGCTCTTACATAATGCCTATTAAAGGACAATAGTGTTCAGTCTTATTTTAAAAGCATTCTCACCTACAGCTTGCTTTCTGCCTCCAGCAGCTTGTTTCCCCTCAAGCCTGTTGATACAAAGTGCCGTATATAAATATGCTCTTTTTCTTGGTATCTGCAATACCCATGAAAAAGCCTGAAGCAAAAGGAAGGAAAGATGACAAAGGTGTTTCAAGCATTCTCCCTGATGGTCAAAAAAATGAGCAGTGGAAGAATATAGCTCTAGCCTAATAAATGTGACAAGGCAAACACCCGTGAATACAATGAGACATACAGGTAACTTTATCTGGCCCACAGATAAATGCTTGTATGATATGCTATCATTAATCAAAAGCAGAATTCTATACCTCTTTATGTTCATTTCTGATTTCACTTGCACCAAAATTATAGTTGTTCCTTTTGCAATGCCTCTCCAAACCTTTAACAAATTCAGCCACAATCAGCCTCCTGTCAAAACCATGTCAAGCATCTATTTACTGGTAAAGAGGTAACAAAAAAGAAAAAAAAAAAAAAAAAGGAAAAGGAAGAAAAAAAAAGAAAAAAAAAGAAAAAAATCCACAGATAAATCAAACACATAAACACATTTCAACTTCCTCTTTGCTCTGACAAACTTTATTGGCCATGTACCAAAAGCTCTAAGCTGAGCCTAAAAATTGCAGTGGGACTTAACTAAGCGTGCATTGATTGCTAATCAAAAAATATGTATGTCTGCTTTCAACCTGTATAATAATCTTAAAAGACAAGTTCAAAATACTGTATTTTATTACTATGCCCCTCTGTTCTTTACCATTTTATTCTCTGAGCATCCTCAGAGTCACATGTGGGTTGCTGAACCACCAACCTGTAGGACTCCAGCAGTCAAATCCACATTTGTTAACATTTTTGTCATCAGTTGAGGCTTACCCATTGCAGGGCACGCACTGAAATCAGCACAGACAACTGAAATGCACTGCTACTGGGCCTGACTGCAATCCAGTGTATAAAGTGTGACAAGGCATGGTGCCCTAAAACTTCCTAACCTCCCGAGTTTAACAGAATGTTTAATTTCCCCTTCTGAGTACTGATAAATCAGTATCTTTTACAGCATCTGCTGACCTGCTGCACTATCCCCATTACCCACAGCTACTCCACACCCGATGGTAGCATTCTTATCTGTTGCTAACACAACACAGCAGTGCATTAATTTCACCTCTAGACAATTAACCCCATCTGAATCATATTGCCAGATTGAAATTTCTCAGGGACTCAAAATATTTTATTGAAGGCTTCACAGGCTAAATGCTAGCAGCCCTAATTCTCTTTTTTGTTGAGTTCCCCAGGGAGGAATAAAAGAGTCATTTTGGCTGACTAGCCTTTGTTTTCAGAAGCTGATGATATCAGAGGGCTGTAGATAGTGAGTATAATCCTACAATACAAGATTTTTTGATGTTCAGCTCTAAGTGAAGTGGATGCCTAAGTTATTAGTGTACATAATAGTTGCCCCTTGAATCAAACTATGTAATTAATACAGAAATATGAACTCGCTAAGTTGGAAGTTGAATAGCATCAGCATAAAGCTTGATATCAATGTTGCTTTCATTAAACATCAAGAGGAAGAAAAAACATACAGACACCCTTTGATTCTCTTTAACTACTATTATTCTCTTGGTGACTTGCAGTAGAGTTTTACTAACATATATGACCTGGTACACACTGGATTTGCTATCCTTGTATTATACACATTAATGTATTTCAATTAAAAATCAGATAAGCATCTGATTTACTTCACAGTTGCTTTATAAATAGCAATACTGTCTGGTAGGTCCAAGGAAGATCTGGCAGAAATTATCACAAATGCATGAATAATCTTGCAATACACAGGCAAAGCCATGTCATATATGCAAATGTCTTGCAAATCCCATCTGAAACCACTCTGAAAATAGAAGCTTATGTTTTATTACAACACTTTCATACTGTAACAAGTTCACTTGCCTAATTCATAAGAAAAAGTCTTATCCAACATCTTCAAATTAGTGCCTTAGAGAATTCATGGAGAGCCAAAATGAAAATCTACTTGGACACCAAACTTTGCATATTCAGTACTGAGAAAGGAAATACATTCATGGGTGAAAGATTATGTTTCATGAAAAATGCCCTGAAAGAAGAATGAACCTTTTCTGAACATTCTTCATTATTCTCTCAATTTGGGGTTGGCAGCATCACTAGCAGCCTAACTAGAGTCACACCACAAACTGAATTCATTTAGACCTTTTAACAGAAGAGTAGTGAGAGCTAAAGAAATTGTGATCAGGATAGCAGGATACGATACTCAAAAATGCATTGAAATAAAGTGCAATGGGAGCATCTGCAAACATAACTGACCCATCTGAGCATCTAAAAGGTAAAGCTCCCCAAAGGAGGAAGGCTATCACTGCCAGAGACATTTTTCATCCATCAGTATTGCCAAGTGTTTGCGAGTTTGCTTTTAACAGAATCCTTAAAAACTTAGATCATAAAAGGAGCAAAACTAAAAATCTATCAGCTAAATAAAATATTAGACAACACCTATATTCAAATCTAAACACAGTATCTAAACCATAATATGTAAGCAGTCACATGGTAACAGATTCCAGCATTACAGGTAAAAGCTCCAGTCAGTCAGCTCTTGGAGGTGAGCAGGAGGACTGGAAGCTAACAGGCAGACAGATTCACTGGAAGAAGAATAGAGGACGAAGGATCTGCCTGAATAACACTGACCATAACCCAATAAGTTATGAGGCAAGCCTGAGTAAGAACTGTGATTGCAATTCCATCTTCCAGTGCTCTAAAGCTGCTTTTCAGGTAAATTTCTTCCAAACATCTTGTACTAAAGCAACTTTAAAAAATTTAACAGAGTAAATAAAAATATTGCATCTTTTCAATGATTTTACTAAATGTCAACTTCAAGGACTGTGTTTAAATGCACAGATGTTTAATTAGACCTACCTTACTTTCATCTTTAAGCATCTGCCAATCTCCATTAGCAGACTTCACCAGAGAACAACATTTTGTCACTTCAGGAAACTCAGTGAAACCCATTTCCTTTTTTTTTCAGCAATATCTTGTGATATAGCAACATTACTCTGTGTGTGAGAGTAAACACCGAGGTATACACCTTACCATGGATTCCCTTATCATGTAATTAGCTTCCTTGGTTATGGAGTGCTCCTGTACTAAAGGAAACAAGGACTAGATCTACATATTATGCACTTTTACAGTATAGGATAATTAAAACATCAGATGCAGAGTTTTCCTTTTGCTTAATCTATTTACCAATACTGTGAATGACAGAGAACCAAGAAAACTCTTGCTTATTTCTACTGTGTGCAGGAGGTTGTCATACCGAAGTGCTGTAGTTAACATTTCCTAATACTTTATCTCATGGGATGAAGCAATTTCCTAAGATAAGAAAGGAAGGGGTGACTGTTTTAATTAACCTGCTGTTACTAAAAATCCAAGGATATTAATTCCACATCTCTAAATGGGTGTAAGATAATAATATTTTCTTACAGAAAAAAAATCCTTTCTTCTGTTAACAGAAGAATTCTTCCCAATTTCCATTTTTAATAAATATTCTTTGTCCACGCAAGGACAGTAACAATCCTCCAATATAAGCAGACAGCTTTTCACAAACACGCAGTCTCACCAAAAAAACGAGTGCAGCAAAACAAACATTTAGACTGTTTCTCTCCTTCAACTAAAATATGGTGACAACTGTAGCCACTGTGTAACAGAGAAAAGCAGAGGAAGAGAAAACACTTGGTCATATCAAGATGGACAAGGGAATTAAGGGAAGCAGAAGAGTGAAAAATATGTGACACTCTGTGTTCATGTGCTGACTTCACAGAGTGGGCAGGAATCATCTTCAAAGTGAAAAATAGCCCTGTGAAATTATTTTAATCTGTTTACCCACAGACTATCTCTAGAACACCCAGAAGTGATTCTCAGCTACAGAAAACTAATTTCAAAAAACACTTACAGCAGCAAAGTCAGTCCTTGGGAATGATCAGGAAATCCTTTTTTAAAATAGTCTAGGAATTTCCACTAAGGAGGCTTTTAAAAGTCAACTCCAGAAAGCGTTGGCATGATTGCAAATGTAAGCTTCAAAACACCAATGTTAAACTGCTATAACCAATGCTATTAATTAATTTTATTTTCAAGAACAGTAAGAGAAAACAGCTTTCTAAAAGGGAATTTAAACGATATACAATTCACGCCCCACTTTTTACCTTTATAAAAGGAGACCTTTAAACCACTATTTGTAACTAAAACTAATAGCTATATACTATAACACTATATACCATAATTACTTATGGCTGCATACTACAATTAACTTCTAATTTCACCCACTCCCTAGTGGCAGTTACTAGGGATGAAGCCCAACATGCTATATAGTCTGTCAGAGGCAGACAGACAGATTTGACACATCAGAACAAAGGGATGGAAACAACCAGCTCATGAAAGCGTGCAGATCCAAAAGGCATGTAAAAACAGGAGGCACTTCCCGCTGATACTGAAGACCATGCAAAGACAGAGGTGTATATCAAATAGCCAGTTATTGACTTTCTAACCTACTGTTTTCCTGTCACTCTTTGCCTTCCATCTTGAAGTCTATTATAATGATGTATTTTGAACCTGGTTCTTCAAGAAATGAGGCATATGTGGTTGTGTTGCTTGGCCACCTGTCAGTTTGCTATTTTCTCTCAATCACATTTTGAACCTATTGAACAATTTCAGCCAATTTAACAGAAGGCTAAAGGACTGAAACAACCAAATTTCAGCATATTTCATCAAAAGTTATAACTAAAATAAAGACCCAGCCTATTGCTGCATGCGTGTAGCTAGCCAGGCAGCATCACACTGCCACCAACCCACTCAAACCGGAGGGGATGGAGGCGAGCTCAACTTATGTGCAAATCCATTGGAAGACATCCTTTCTCAGCAGTGCTTTACATCAATCAACATAATTTTACTGTGGTGACATCTTCAGGCTTCAGCCAAAAATCAGGCAATATTCACAGGAGAATATTTTGTTCCTTTAGGTTTGTCCTTTTTTTTTTCCTCCAAATTGGTTACAATCCCAGACAAAACCAGAGGAATGGGGCACATTAGTGGTAGAAATGGGAAGACCAGAGATAGTGTAACCATTTCATATCCGTGTGCTGAAAATGAACACAAATGGCCATGATAGTGAGAGGTTCAGAATTCCCAGACACCATATTTTCTATCTACCTCATACAATTTCTGGTTTACAACCATAAACACTGGGGATTCTGACTTACTCAACAGCACATAATAATCTTGTAGCCATCTTCAGTTATTGCATGCTAGTTTTCCAGGTGGGAACACTGGAACTTCTGTACTAGGTCTAAGCAAACATTAGTTTAGTCTTAAATATAACTGTCCTCAGCTGTGACCATGAAGGAAGAAGTAAATAACATCTTCACATTCTTTGTGATTTTATAGATACCTATCATATTTTTCCTCAATTATTTCCCTTTCTAGATGGATGAATCCCAGCCCATTTGGTATAAACTCTCGGAGAAACCTTTCAGAGCTTCTGACCATTCTTCACCACCCACGTAACCCTTCTCCATGCACTTCCAACACTGGGTGTATCTTCACTGAGAGGACAGAACTGTGCATTCAACAAGTGGCCAAATGGGGAATATATGGTGGTAAAGCAATGTTCTCAGCTTTGTTATCATTTCCTTTATTAATAATTCCTCAAATTCTATTTTATTGCTAAGAAATGGATTAATTCTTTAGAGAGATATCCACAATGTCTCCAAGATTTCTTCACTGAACAATAATAGAGGTTTGAGAGTCCCCTTCTGTATATCTGTAGCTCAGTTTATGTTTTCCACATGCATTAATTTTTGAAACACTAAATTTTATATCATTTTTCTTTGTCATGCAGTAGTGTGTTTCTGTTATTATTTCCATCTTTCTCCCACTCCCCCATTTTTGGTTAACATCTCGAACATACCCTCTAAATCTTTTCTGTATTTCACATTCAAAAGCCTATAACCTTATCTCTATATATTGGTGACTTGCACCTTCAAGTTTTACCAGCAATGCTAAAGTAGATCATCGTAGTGAAAACAGTTTGACATTACCAAGGAAAATTTTCAATTGGCTGCAATAAGGCATAAAGTCAAATTCACTGTGTTAATTTTCCTATCGAACAATTCAATAACACTGCCAGTGCTTTCATCTACTTCTTTCTGCAGCTTCTGGTCAGTGATTTTGTGTACTTCATCAATATATATAGTGTCTATGTCTTTACATAATGGATATTTTGAAAATATTTCCTGAAGTCACTCTCAGCACCATGTGGAATTATCAAGATTGTTTGTAATGTGATTAGAAGTCTTAAATACTGTTTTGTGCAATGAAGATGCACTATGACAATATTTGCGTGGATAAGATGAGTCAACCCAGATTTTGATTTCATGAAACAGGACTGCATAACAAAGTGTGAGGCAGCAGCCTCATCGACAGTACAGTCACATACTGCCTCCCTCATTGAAAATACAGTCACATGTTATTATGCTACTTTTTATACAATATGATATCCACCTATTCTTAGCAAGCATCATGTTGAATGCAAGTAGAATAAAGTATGGCATGACTGCCCCTTGTGCTATTTTAGTCAAACACAGGGTGAAAGCCAAAGTGTTTTCACAGACAGTGAAAATGTTTAGGCAGAAACAGTGATGTTTAGGCAGAAAGGTATTACATTAGGGTTCGTAAGTACTCTACTTAACCTAGGCTGCACAGTTACCTAACAACTGCATTAACTAGAAGTATGCTGTTCAGTGGGGCTTATTTTTACCAACAAATACATAGGAAAAAAACATCTGGTTTTCAGCTCTTCATTGCACTATTTTTAGTGTGTGAGTTTTTGCTTCTGCATTTTTCAAGATAGTTGACCATACTAATATGGTTGAAAGAATTACGCCAAATTGCATCATGTCATTGGAAATAATTAAACCAAAGACAGGGTATTTTAAAGCTCTGGGAACGTACTGGCATCACCAATAAAAAAAAAAACAAAAAAAAAACAAAACAGTGTATTTCTTAAAAGCAAATACTGACTGCCTATTTTGCTGGAGTTATGGCTAGCAATATTATAAGGAATTTAAGGAGAAGAAAAGACCTTTCTTTACTTCAATCCTAATAGTAACAAAAACTTAGCATACATCTCTCTAGCACTTCAATAGAAAATCCAATACCTTTATCTCTGAGGAGCTCCAATCCAAACTACAGGGAAAAAAAAAAAAAGATACAGATCTGGAACTTTGTTAAGATTACGGAAGTTGCATCTGGTTTACGCAGATATCAATTTGAAAGAAATGATAGGGCTAGAAGGGATGCTTGGAGGTCACAAAGTCCACCTCCTTGCCTCAAAGCGGATTCAAGTGCCTCTATACAACTCCTGACAGATGTTTGTCTAGTACATCTGGAGATGAATATGGCATTAACTCTCAAGGAAATTTATTTCAGTGCTGGGACTTAAAATGGTTCTAAGGGATTGTTTCTGAGCCAAAAATAATTAATTAAAAAAAAAAAAAAAGAAAGAAATCCAGAAAGCTGACAGGAGTAGAACATGCACTTTAGGATAACAATTCTCCCCAGACGAAAGCTGAAAGTATCCTCCAACAAAGCACAGGAGAAAAATAAACAAAATGCAAGTAGGAAGCATCAAACAAAAGTGGTAACAACTTCCTAAGTCTTAGCCTAAAAATGAGCAACCAGAACAAATAAATACAGGCTGTTTACTAAAGAAAGTTCAGAGTGAAGTTTTTCAAATAAACAAAATATATCACAGAGGAACAGAATCACTATGAGTTGCAATTCCAGTCCTCAGTAACAAAAGAACAGCACTAACTGCATATTACTGATTTTCCAGTAATGTGACAATGACTCCAAAGAGCATCGAAAAGGACAAAAACCATAACAATAATAGAATGTTTCAACTTCACACACATAAACTGGGTAGGTGCCAATGTAGCTGATACTGAGACAAAGTTCTTCAATAACATAAACAAATGCTTTTTGAAGAAACTTGTTAGGGGACAGAAAGAAAAAAAATCTGACTCCTGGGGGTGTGACCTTATTCAGGAAACTGCTTTCAAAGGCCCAGTATTATGGAAAAGTCCCATAGTGTCGTCAGATATAACATCTCATAAGTGAAATAAAAAATCTTTTGTACCTGTGCTTAGCTTAAAAAAGGGAAATACGTAAGAAGTAGTAGCCAAAACCTTGTATTTTTGAAGGTTGAAGATTATATAATAACATCAGCTAAAAGAACATGAAAAAAGCTTTAATCACTCTAAAAGAACAGTATGGTTCAATAAGAGGCCATCAGAAGCAAGAAGACACGCTTCAAACAGTTCAAATGTGTCCAAGAAGGAAAGCAGGAAAGAACATCTAGCAAGCTATATACAAAAATGAAAAAAGAAAACATAAAGTTCTTGTGATCTTTTACTGAGAAACTTGAGGAAGGTGCTAAAACTAACAGCATCTTCTTAAAGCATAGCCAAACGTGTAGGCTACCAGTCTCTCTGCAGGACTAAGTGACAACAGAAGTACAAAGGGAACATTCAAGGAGGATAGAGCTGAGAAGACAAGCTATTAAATTAGTGCAGCCAGGATATGCACAGCCACTTAGACCTAACAACCTTTTCGGTTATACAAGAGGATTTATCTTCAGCTGATGTGTTAGGAGAAGGGGACGTAAAAAAATCTGGTAAAAGGAATAGTAACACATTATAGGACATAGAGTAGCATCATGAATCTTAACTATAAAACTCCTGTGCTGCTATGCTGATCACTTAAAATGCCATTTGCATCAGGTGAGTGGAAGATGGTAAACATGAGCCAATGGGTGCCCTGTTTTTAAAATAAGTGTTTAAGGGACCTAGAGAATTACAGCAAGTGTATCTGCACCCAACCAAACCACAGAATAATGTGCAAAGGAAACAGCAGACACAGGAAAAAAAACTGTTCTAGTAAAAAGGAGTCAATACAGTCCTCATACAGGTAAGTCATGCCATTGAAACTTGTTCTCTGTAGGGCAAGGACAAGCCAGTTTATATGCTGGATATGAATTTTCTAAAGGTTTTTGGCAGGATTTCTTAACCAAAGGTTCATAAAATGCCATAGGAATGTCTTCTCATGGATTAATAACAGATTGAAAAGATAGGAAACTAAAGTAGGAATAAATAGTGAGACTTCAAATGAAGCTTCTGCCCTGAGGTTTGTGCTATTTAGCATTTTCATAAATAATCTGAAAAAGGAGTGGCAGGGACAGCAACATTTGCTACTGGTGACAAATTATTCAGGGTAGTAAAAAGGCAAGCAAACTGCAGACTTGCATAGGGATTTCATGATACAGAATGATTAGGCAATAAACATACAGACAAAATTCAGTGTAAGTAAACGTGAAGTATCACACATGGAAAAGTAACCTTAACTATGCATATTCAGTGACTGAGTCTAAATTAGCTATTAACTTTCAGGAAAGCTATCTCAGAGTTCAGCAGATAGTACCATGAAAACATCAGCTTGGTACTCAGAAGCACTTAAAAAGGCAAATAAAGTGTTAGGAATTATCAGAAAGGAAGAGAGAATGACAGAGAAAACACCATTATGCCATTTTATAACGCCATAGTGAGCCTGCTGCTACATGAAATCTGATTTCCCCATTTTGGAAAGCACCAAAGACCAGAGGAGGTACAGAGAACTGCAGCAACAGTGATCAAAACTCTTCAGGACACAGAAACAACAACAGAGAGAAAATTCTGGTATTTGAGGATTCCTATCAAGTGGAAATCTTAGGGTAGAGGAGTAATTCATTTTGGAAATGCCATCACATCTTGATTCTGAAACACAAGATGTTGCTTAGGACTTTGACAGCTGTAACTGAAACTGCTAAGTTCCATGGCTCAAATACTCTAAGGACTCAGTGTCTCAGTCCCAGAGGGCACTAGTTACTTTAGTCACCTTCATTCATGGCCTGCATAACAGCCACAGCCCTGGCTACCCTGAATGGATGTGATCTGTTTCACTGCAGGAACCTGAGCCTAAAAATTCCTGCTGAAGACTTCAACCAAGTGTCTGAAGAGCTCCAGCTTGTACTAAGGTTTCAGTGGATCCCACACTCAAGAACCAGGATAGAAACAGTTATCAAGGCTCACATGTAACACGCCTGTGCAAATGCATTTGCCTTCATCCTCATCAAGTGTGCAGCTTCCCATTGAAACTCAGACTCTCACTTGTCAAATAATTGTCATAAAAGAATTGGAACTTGAAAATTATTTTTCTGAGAGTCTTTATGCACAGTCTGAAAGAGAAGACCACACTGGAACACCGTTCTAGGGTAGAAGAGCATTCAAGTACCTATAGATAAGGACAGATATGGAAAAGAAATTGAAGACCATCTTAAAATGCTTTTTTTTTACCATTCAAGAAGCATATGTAAAGCAGGTCATTAAGCTGACTTGCTTAAGGTCTGAGAAAACACCTGCAGCACTGCTTGCCAGCCTTTCTGAGTCAGTAAATGTATTGACAGTCAGCTTCCCAGCTGCCAGTATTCTATTTCTCAAATGTCTCTCCAAGGCAATTAAGAAAAAAACTTTTAGTCACATAGACTCAAAGTAAAATAAAATCATTCTGTTCTACAGTAAAGTTTATGGTAATAATGAGATTAAGGAGGCACCTCAGTCTGGCAGGTAAAGACAGAATGGGTTCTAATGGCTGGAAACTGAGACCGGACAGAATCAGAGCAGAAGCATTTTTCACAGTGAGAATAAACAAACTTGGGAGCAGTTCACCAAAGGATATTTAATATCTTTATACGTGCACTTTCTAGAAGACATGTTCTACTGCAAACAGAAATTAATACCATAACCTGTGTTACACAGGAGGTTAGACTGGATAATCACAGTCTGCTCTTTGCTTTTGCAATACGTGAACCTGAAAACATAAATCACAAAAAGCACCTAATACTTTTAAAAAGTGAAATTAGTTCATTGGAAATAGAACTCCTGTACAAGAGGAATTCCCATGGCTAATACACCATAATACAGCTCTGAAGGCTTACAGCCTTTGCATGGTTGCCTTTGTACTTTTTAAAATATATGAAATCCATGACCGTGACCAGTAACTTATGAAGCAAGACCACAAAGATATAGCAAACTCTAATCTTAATTTTAAAAGGTTTATGATTAATATGATGCAACTAATTTTCTCATCTTCCTTACAAGCTTCTACTTTATTACTAATCCTTTGACCTAAATTAAAGATTAAAATGTATTTCCTCTTTTTCTTACAAGGAATAGAAGATACTGGTTTGTGATTTACTTACCATGTCCCATTTCTGCCTCTCACATATGGTTGTATCATACCTACAAGCTTTCATGAGCTCCAAAACAATGTCAGTCCTGATCTTGTCACTACTTTTATTACTAAAAAGAAAGCAAAACAGTAAAAACTGTTATTAACAAGCAGGCATAGTAATGACAGCATGTGACTCACTGGACAGAGATGTATCGGCTTGAAAATTTTTAGGCAAAATTTCATTGAGCATCAGCTGACAGCTGTCCTTTCTCAGTTATATTTAAGAGTTTAAATGAATTTAATGAATGATTAGAACAGGAAATTCAGCTGAAACCATCAAGTTTGTCAAATTATGATCAGACATTATGTGCCTCGTGGTTTCTGACCAAAATCCCAAACAACCTTGGCTTCCTGCAATTGTCTTAAATTCCTTCTTTTACTTCTACCCTATTTTACTGAACTGAAATAAAGCAGCTTGTAATTTCACAGATCTCATGAAATTTTCACACATCTTTAATACAAATAGTAGCTAAAATTGAAGCCCAGACTAACACAGCACCTCTTCAGACTGATTCCTAACACGCAATATGGTGTGGCACCAGTTTCACCTAGTATTTCTAGCTGATAAATAACTTACTGCAGTTGAAACTCCAGACCACTTGGCTCAATTTAGACCAGAGTTTCATCATTTCACTGAAAGCTGTATATTTGTTGCAATAAAAAAAGCATGTTGTTGGGTTTTTTTCATCTTAATCCTTGTGCATATGTATTAAAAGCATCCTATTAAACATTTTATAAATGCAAACTCAAAGGAATGGCTTTATCATAGGTACAGTAAACCATCCTTTCATATATAATTTGTATCCACATTAAGGTTCAGAACCCATCAATTAGTAATTACTTTACCATGTTACAGTCACTGGAGGAAAAGAGAAGCCCCAGAAGCAAGGTTGTGCTTCCTCTCACTTTATTTGATTCAACCTGGGGTGTTTCTTTTTGCACTTTTGTTGCAGTTGGGTCAGACTCTGCTTATTCAGTTACAGATACATATATATTTAATATACCTGTATGTTTTGTTCTCAAATATACAGAACATGAATAGCCTGCCCATTATTCAAGGGAATGACAGCTCTTCTCCCAAGTGAAATAGAACTACTCAGTTCCCTTATTATCTCTCAATTTACAGAAATAATCTCAAGTTTCACTGATTAATGATTATAGATCCATCAATGAAAAGCTGTGATTAGCTACCTCATTAATGTTAATGCACCACCTATCTGGAATGCTGTAGTGAGAAACAGTGAAAAACTAATTTCTACTAATAGACTTTTTCCTCTCTTTGGTATTGTGATAAATGTAATAATGTAATTGGTTTTGTTGCTGTTACAGGCAAAACTGAGTCCTTAGATTTGCTAGCCATTTGTATGTGCATAAATTTACACAAGTAGATACTCTTTCATATTTCTGGAAAGTAAAGATAAAAAGAATCACAGAAGAGTCTAAACAAACAGGCAAAGTAAATATGCCAGCATTATGAGGTATGTCATGACTTGAGATATATCACACATGTACTTAAAAGTATTATGAACATTATGAGTAATTTAAAGATGCATCATCAATGATGATTTCACATGCAACTGATGCAGTTCAGTGTAGATGCATGGCCATGGGGGCTGACAGATTTCACTGAGCCCATGACATGCCTTGCCTATCTGCAATTGCTGTATTTGAGTGAATTTTCTGCTGTGGCAGCAGTAATCCAGGCATACAATTACAACATCTTTAGGAAAACTCATCCAAGGAACAAATAAGCTTGCTTAAAAAAAAAAATAAATTGTTCATATTGCCCTGACTCATAAATCTATGGTGCACTTAATTAAATTCAATAGGCAATTTTAGGGAGAGATAAACAATTAAGGAACCTCTACTAAATGATAGAGAAAATTCCAAATAAACATAATCCATTTTGCATTTTAATTCCAATGTTGCTTGTGCCTGTCAGGGCCAACGCCTGCCTCGTACATCCTTTTTCTTCTTGAAAACAGTTCTAATGTCATGATATTAAGGAAATATACTACAAAACACTTTTTCTTTTTTAAATTAGGTAACCCAGCCCATCCTCCATAGACACATAGAAGAAAGGCTGGAAAAGACAACCAAATTTTTTATTATGCCAAGGAGCTTTTCTTTAATGATTCTTTTCCTACTGACCCCTCTAGAGAACAGCAATTAGCATGCTGCTTGACCAGATCCATCAACAATGGCACCTATAAAGCTGTAAATATGCCATGCATGTGTTAGATTTATTATAGTATCTTCCAGTCTGACAGATTTATACTTTTTTTTTTCTTGCAAAAAGGAAAACTGCTGTACAAAATAAAGAAAATCATTTTAAAGCAGCAGTCCTCAGCTATGTGTAAAAGCCCATCTGAATCTATCCAGATTCTCCTACTACTACCATCACCTTGAAATCACCGTTTCCTACACTCAGCCTCTCTCCCACCACCCTTAGACAAGACCGTCTCTTGCTGTTGATGTTGTGTCTCACCATGTTTGTCATTTTCCAGAATCCTGTTTCATGTATGATTGGGGAATAGAAACCAGTTAAGTCACAGGTCCTGAATTCTGCTAATTTCCATCTAGGTGTGATGGAAAGCTTTCTCTGTGCAGACTGAACCATTCCTCAAGTCTCTCAAGCCTGAGAAACAGCAGACACTTCCCACCTCCCCTTTTCTCATGCCCACGTTCTTCTTCACAGATTGTTCTCCTGAGAACCAAAAAGCCAAGCTTTCTGTCACTGCTGCTGCTGAGCACTGCACAGAGCAAGCATGGTCTGCAGGCAGGTGGGGGGATTTCTGTTGTCAACAGCCGGGAAGTGTTACCCAGGGCCATGCCGACCTAGTGCAGCTGCTGAAGGAAGGCTGGAGGTGGGCAGAGAGAGCTAGCGATAAATGAAGGAAAACATTTCTGTTCAACAACTGAAAAAGTAAAGGCAAAAAACCCCAAAACCTAGAGAAGCTGACAGGTGGTAAATCGTGAAATGTTTCATATGGATTTTTGGAAAGATATAGGAAACCACCATGTGGTGCTCCCACGCATAGTTTTATAATATATGTGTGTCTGTCGATGAAACAAAGAGCAAGGGAGCAAGGGAGACATGCACACTGCAGAAATGTTACATGAATGCTTTTCAGCTTCTTGTCACTGGGCTGCTTTCACTCCACCCACTAAACCTGGAATAGCATCCTAGTTTCTCTAAGTCTGGCATCTTCTCTGTTCTTCTTTTTTCAGCTCACAGTCAACCACTCGCTTCACTTCTCAGTTATTTGTTCTTCTCGTCCTCCCTGGGCCTCTGCCTCCTCTGTCGACTTGTGGTAGTTTAAGACCTAATTAAATTCTGCATCAAGTAATTCTTTCATACCATCCTTCCCTCTTTTTTTCATTATCTTCCTAATTTGTCTAAATTCTGCACAGATTAAGATACCTTCTTGTTGTCTCTGACATGACATCCCTGAAAAGATGAAGGTTATGGATGCTTATAAGTAATAGTTGGGTTGAATAAGGGCAGAGCCTGTGGTGTTGCTTAAACTGTCCATTTTCCAAGGCCTTTAAAACTCTTAAATGTGGAGCTACAATTGCCATTGCTTGGTTCTATATTTTGAACCTAGTAGATAGATCATTTCAGAGTCTCCGAATGTAAAAGTGCAGGCTCCTGACATGCATTATGAACAGAAAATTAGTATGGACATGGAAAAGCCTGGGTTTGTTGTTTTTTTTTTCTTATGAGATCAATAGAGAAAGTAATTTGGGGATGGAAACAGTTATTCATGTTTCTAAACATATTAGAAATCTTGGTGATATTTTGAGCATAATAAGTTTTTGAGCCTTACAGGCAGTTCCAAGAAAATTCCACATGCAATTTTTATTCTTCCTCGTTTCTCTACAAACATGGAATTAAAATACAAGGAAAAAGCAACACAAGTATTGCTTTGTTTATTAGAAATATATTACAGATTTATGTACTTAGGATATGATATTAAAGATAAACAAATGATTAATGGTCATAGAAAAAGAAAAAAACAAAAACTAACATTCTGAGTGGTGTTGGCTCAGTTGCCAGAAATACTATGTATATCTTGAATAATAACTTGAATTTGATTCTTTTTGAGTCTTTCTACATCACAAAGGTTAATATAGATCCTGGGGTGTTAATATGAAACTAAGCTGTCTTATTCGGTAGACAAGATGCTGCACTGTCAACCCACTGGAGCTTTCGCATGACCAGCAGAGCTACCGAAATTGCTCCTATGCTGTGGTGATTTTTAAGATACTTCATAATGAACAGGCATTTGACATGCTTAGATGTCAGCACAGTTGGGTTTTCATCTAATAGGACCTCAGGCTCTGCTATTAGAAGGATCTTGGTGACTGAGAGATGCAAGGCTCAAATGTCAGACATATAATATTTATTAAAGGCAGCAGAAGAAAAGGTTGCACCCACCCCATGTAAAATGACTTCTGAATTGAATGGCAAGTATCACAGTTCCCAGTGGTAGAAAAGTCAGCAATTACATACTGTTACATCCTTAAAAATATAAGAAAGCCTTCTGTTTTCTCCAGACAGAACCAGAGGCTTCTGTCTGTCAACCAAAATGAAATTATCAAGAACAACTGCAGGCTCTTGTCAGGTTCCAGGCAAACAATGCAGCGTGCAGTACAGCAAAACATCTGTAAGTGTGCACAGATATACCCCTTAGTGCTTCCTGCTTCCCAGACTAGGAATATCAGTTCTACAGTCTCCTTCACTGTATTCTTCACAAAAGGAAAACTGTAAGGTAGGGGAATCACAGTTATAAGTGAAAGCTAAATGGCAGTACAGAGTACTTAAGTTTCCTAAGCAACACTCGTGAGAGGCCTGTTGCAATAACACAACTGCATTATGATTGTGCAAAATGATCCAATACTACACAGCTGTTACAAGTTCTATAGGAGCATTCTGAGATCTTGAATATGCTTCTGAGAAAGTGTATTTTGATTGTTTCTAAAGATGGTAAATCAGTGTCTGAATTTACGTTCCCAGAATTTTTGTAAATATTTTATCTAAGATAACCAGACCAGTAAATTGCATCCATACCTCTGTTTCTTCCCATCCAGAGTCAAAAATCTACATTTTGGGTATTGGTGTCTGATTCAGATATTCATAAGTCCAGATTTCACCCAGAAATATCGAAGAGTTAAGTGTTAAAATTCCAGCTTGATCCAGCTCCCAACCCTTATAGTTCAATGGAAAATTACTTTGAATCCTGCAGCTCCCTGCCTTCTGTTCCTAAGAAGTATTTCTTCCATATGATATTTCCTGCATATGTGAAAAATGAATTTATCACCCAAATGCATGTATTTTCAATGGTCTCAAAGAACAGTGATTCAAACAGTGATTCAGATTTTCAGCAGCAGTAATACTACAGAGATTAGGGAAAAATGCTCTAGAATTCTTCTTAAAGAAGAAATACGTGGAACAATAACTAAATGCAAACAATCCTTCCCATGTGAAGCATGCAGAAAACTATTAGTGATGGAGAAAAGACTGCAGTGCATTTAGACAACTTAATGTATGAAGCTTCCCAAAATAATTAAAAGAAATCCTACAAACTTTTCAACCCAAGTGGAATCTTTTCATTTACTGAATGAAAGGAATGACAAATGTCTTGATGAATGTGAATTTTCAGTCCCTGGGAAGAATAGCCTATTAAGAATCTTACCCACACACAGCCTCTTACATGCACCAGTACTGTCTAATCCTTGCTCAATGCTAGGACCAATGCCATTACTGTCTAATCCTTGCTCAATGCTCAATGCCAGCATGAGTGCTGTGTGTGGCATCAAAATCTAAGCATCACACTGCCATCACCACGGTAACCATCAGACCACCAAAATTTCAGAAAGCAAACAAACTGCAAACTCCTACTTGTCTCATTATGCACTGAGAAAGATATTTATTTCTTCCTAAGTTATGATGGCATTGTGAGAAAGCTGATGTGAAACAGCCACTGCCATGTTCAAATGCTAAATAACTTGAAGACAACAACTGAGATCAGTCAGTCCCCTCAGCAAGTGTTGCACTAGTTGACAGTGGAGGTAGTATAATGTCCGTGAACACTGTATCTTGGGCTGGGGGACTAATAGCTTCAAAGAGTATTTTTATCAACATTTGGAGTCTCAAACTGAGAGTCCAGAACAACCAGGAGACAACCCTGACTGACGAGGCCGCAGCGTGGGTTACTAACTGGAGCTGTGCCATTCACATAATTCTTCCTTTGGCCCTTCATGTTTGCAAGCTTCCAGGAAGCTGTGAAACATCCATGTCAGAACTGCAGCTGGCAGCGGAGGAGGAAATGTAAGGTGAAGTTACCATATATGTACTGCACCAAAAGGCTTTTCCTCTAAAGCATCGACATCTATACAGAATACGCTGAAAGATAATGCAACATTCATGCACACTCTCAAGACAGCTGCCCTTTTTGGGCCTCTGCCTCTCTCTAGCAAGGGGCCAGACCTTTAAATCAGTTCACTCCTGAGGACTTGGTAACACATCAGGGTTCACTATATCAAAAAGCATGGACATGTTTACCTGCAGGCCACAGTTAAAGGTAGGTAACCTGCTCTGCCAAGATATAGTTGTATCCTGGCCTGAAGACCAGCAATGATGCCTGAGTGTAGCAAATAGAATAAAGCTCTTATCTACAGCTCTAAATCCATTTATATTCTCACTTGCACATGACTTATGTTGGTTTCGGTGGGTGGCAATTCTACTTCTCTGACAGTATTTTATAATAAGAGATCTATCTAAAGTAAAGAGGGAAATACATTCTGATTCCAACAGTGCACTCAGGATGGAAACAGATTTCCAGCTGAACTCATTCTTGTAGATGTATTTTATTGGTTTGATAAAGTATCAGCAGTATAAAATGAATATGTGAAATTTATCAATTAACTGACATCAGCCCAAGACAAATCTCTAGCACCTCATGAGTCTGCAGCAGCTGCCTCCACCTGCAATGCTGTTGGATGCACTCTGGTAGCCATACACTAACTCTTTTCAAGCAATTTTCATTTTCGTGAATGTAAATATTTTTATTCTCAATTTTTACGTGCAAAGGCTTTTAAGTGAGCAAGAGGAAAAAACATGCCAAGATGTACTTACGTTATATTCCTATTTTTATGGCTTTTCCCTGTAATGCCAAAGTACCATGCATTTATTTGGTCTGACCCAATTAAGCAAGACATGAAAACCTACTTCACTGAAGTTCACTGATGCCAGCCACTGCTGCAAATGACAAACACAAGGGCTTATTGGATTACTGCTTCGCACGGGAATGTACTCAAAGGCTGAAATGTAAAAACATACAATGAAAAATGCAGCTGTCCTCCAAAAAGAACTTACTGATGGTGAGGATTTACGTTGCATTTCTCTAAATACAAGCACAATATATTTACTGGAGAAACTGTAAAAGGTAATGAGCTAATTTACATAGGAAAGGTCAGTCCTTATACAATGAGGATACAATATAAGTGTACTGTTAAGAAGCCCTGGAAAAGGTATCTTAAAGTACTGACAATCTAATATAAATTGGCAGACACAATGAAAGGTATAATACCAGTACCTAAACACAACGTGCTTATGCCCGAAGTCTGATCATCAGCATGAATGAATGTCTAAGGGCATCAGTCAGAAAACTTTGGTGCTTTGTAGTTAGGAACTCACACTTAAAAATCCACTCTCCCTTTCCCAGTTTCTTTCCACCATTTCTTGCTCGTAGACTGGCAAATGGAAGAGATATTGATGTCACTTAAACATCTTTCTGCATAAGTTACAGGTGTCATAAGGCTTGTGTCCAGTGAATAACTGCACTAGCATTTACCTGCAGTTGTAAAACTGAAGCCTCCATACAGCAAACTGCTTACTTTCACCAAACTGCACTTCCTCTAGGTGTCCCGTCCTGTGCCAGCCTATGCAAAGCTCCACACTCGGCTTTAATTTAGATATGTTCCTTTGCTCTAAGCTCCAAGGACTGTGCCAGGAATGAATGTGCTTGGCTGCATGAGACACAGTGACTCTGTCACCACAGATCATGCTGAACAGCACGCTCTATCTCTCCGCTTGGCCAGAGTAAAGAATACAGGCAAAATATGAAAAGCATTCCAGAGCCTGAGATGCCATAGGGAGAGAACTGTGCTGTGACACAAAGAACTGCATCTACCAATACAGCAGCGACAGCAGTAAAAATGTTCTCCCCACAGGAATGAGATGGATACATTGCACCACTGCAGCAGAAACCTGTTATTAAGAAGTGGAGTTTGCTATACTTTTCCTTTTAAAACGCTTAATAGTAAACTGTTTAAGTAAAACTTGGTCTCCTATCTTCTGCATCACTTGAAATTCTTTGTGGGAGGCATGAATCACAAAGGATATGACAACCACCGTATCTGGAGGAGTAGCTCTTGGCTTTCTAACTCTCAGAACAGAAAATAATGATAAGAATATCGGCAAAGGCTACAAGCAGGCTTTTGGGACTGTGCCTATCTAAATTTCAAATGGGATTAGTGACTGCCTGTTCTCCTCTCTTTTCAGTAAGTGTGGATTCATCACTTCTGAGACCAGCTTGGTTATCCAGCTGCTCCTGTTATTGATGAAGGAGCAAAAGTCAATTGAGAGGAATGTCTCAGAAGCCCCTCCCAGGAGATACACGGGCATTATTGTTACCAAGGATGGGATCAGTGCTTTCCGTTTACCCAAAGGGCTTGATCATGCAGGATTAGAATCACAGAATCGTTAGGGTTGGAAAGGACCTTAAAATCATCCAGTTCCAACGCCCTGCCATGAGCAGGGACAGAATTTTACTGCACGGCTCAGCACGGCACAGCACAGCTCTGTTCGGCTCGGCTCGGCTCAGCACGGCTCGGCGCTTCTCGGCGCGGCTCCGCACGGCGGGGAAAACCGAGGAACCGGGGCACCGAGGGCTCTGGGGCACCCGGCAACGGAACGGGGCGAGGCGCGGCGGTGCGGGGCTGCTGTCCCGGCATGCAGCGGGGACCGTGCCTCCCTTCCCATCCCTCCCGCCGGAGGCACTCGTGCTCCCTGCGGCCGCTCAGTGTCACGGTCTCCAGCGGCAAGAGGAGCCCATGCATGCCCTGGCTGCTGTGTACCTGCAGCCGGCCGAGCCGGGCGCTCCTCTTAGCAAGTCCCAGAACCGTAGCAGCAGCATTGCTGGGAGAGGATTTTGTATTTAATGGAATTCAGGCTTTGGATGATGGGGGGCTCTTTCATTTTGGAATTGCTGAACAAGGGAATTCTGTTCCTGCAAATCCTGAGTTTCAAAGAACATTCTCCCGCCATATGAGAAAGCACATTTTAGCCCAGCCAAGCACAGCACCGTTTAGCGCAGTTCAGCCAAGTTTAGCCTAGCTCAAACCAGTTTAGCCCAGTTCGGACAAGTATAGCCCAGTTCAGACCAGTCCAGCCTAGTTTAGCAAAGTTCAGACTAGCTTACCTCAGTTCAGCCCACTTTAGCATATTTCAGCCCAGTTAAGTCCGGTTTAGCCCAGGTGAGACCAATATAGCCCAACCCAGCACAGTTTGGACCACTTTAGCACAGTATAGTCCAGTTTACCCCAGTTAAGCCCAGTTTAGCACACTTTAGCCCAGTGCGCACCAGTCCAGCCCACTTTATCTCAGTTCAAACACTAAACCCCAGTTCAGTTTAGCCCAGCCCACCTTAGCCCTGTCCAGCCCATTCCAGCGCATCGCAGCCTGTTTAGCCCAGTTTAAGCTACCGCAGCCAACTTTAGCACCATCTATGCCAGTTTAGCCCAGCCCAGACCACTTTAGTCCAATTCAGCCAGTTTAGCCCTCTCCAGACCAATTTAGCCCAGCCCAGCCCAGTTCTGCCCACCTTAGCTTAGCCCAGCCCAGCCTAGACCAGTTCAGCCCAATGCAGACCTGTCCATAGAAATTTAGCACAGTTCAGTCTAGTTTAGCCCAATTCAGCACAGTTTAGCGCAGTTTGGCCCACCTAAACCCACTCCAGCCCAGTTTAGCACACTTCAGCACAGTTTAGTCTTGTCCAGCCCAACTAAGCCCAGCCAAGAACAGTTTAGCCAGTCCAGCCCATTTTAGCCCAGTTCAGACCTCTCCACACCAGTTTGGCCCATTCCAGCCCAACTAAACCCAGACAAGCCTACCCAAGAACAGTTCAGCCCAGTTTAGCCCAGTTTGGCTCAGGCCAGCCCAGCCCAGCTCAGTTTAGCCCAGATTAGCCCAGCACAGCTCAGTCCAGCCCACTTAAGGCCAGTCCATTTAGCCCAGTCCACACAAGTTTAGCCCACTTCAGCTCATTTTAGACTTGTCCAGGCAGGCTCAGACAGGTCCAGCCCAATTCAGACCAATGTAGCCACGGCCAGCCTAGTTTATCCTAGCCCAGCCCAGTTTACTCCAGTCCAGCCCACTTTCATCCAGTACACCACACTTTAGCGCAATGTAGCCCAGCCCAGTTTAGCTTAGTCCAGCCCAGCTCAGAACAGTCCAGGCCATTTTACCCCTGCCCAGGCTAGTTTAGAACAGTCCAGCACAGCTTAGCCCAGCCCAGCCCACTTTAGTCCAGTGCACACCAGTCCAGCCCACTTTATCTCACTTCAGACACTTTAGCCCAGTTCAGCCCTGCCCAGCCCACTTTAGCCCAGCCCAGCCCATTCCAGCTCATCCCAGTTCTGCTCACTTTAGCCCAGCGCAGCCAACTTTAGCCCTGTGCGTTCCAGTTTAGCCCAGTCCACTTTATCCCAATTCAGCCCACTTTAGCCCTCTCCAGACTAATTTAGCCCAGCCCAGCCTAGTTATATTTCAGATAAAGAGAGCCTGGAGCTGGTTTAGAATTGCTGAGTGTGCTGCTTTGCTAGTTGTGATTCAGTGAAGTTGAAGTAGATGCTCTGTTGGTCAACAGCAAAACCACAGACAACACACACAAGCATATATTGCCCATAGGACATGATAGGACTTGTTGGAATGAAATGTGACCTCAGATATTCATGCTGGCTGCTCTTGCTTTTACTGGTCCAGGTCTTTTGCTTCAAAGCAGCTCTAGAGGGTGCTGACCTGGCCACTGCCCTTGGGCAACAGCAAGAGTAACCAAAAGCCCTGGAGAAGGCTCACCACCCAGGGTAGCCACACTCCTAGGGTCCCAAGGAAGGATCCTGCCAAGATGTGGTCAGGTTTTACAGTCCATGCAAACAGGCAGCCTTGCAGGGGGACTAGAGGGGAGGTATTCTAGTGAAATGATGCGCTGCTGGACATACGGCAGAAAATTCTGGTTTGGAGGTTTTGTAAGTATTAAAGTCTAAGGAATTTTATTTCTCAGCCAAGTGTGGTCTGACTGTGTTTTTATAGCTTTCCCTTGCAATGTCAATGTACCATGATTTATTTAGTTTGACCTAATTAAGAAATATATTGAAAGTCTACTGGGGTCGTTCTAATTTTGAACTAGTACAGAATTGTAAAGAGAGATTCCTCCATCTCTCAAAACATATAAATCTTATACTGGGTATTGTCCCCAAAGCCAAATTAAAATCTCTGAACAGCATTACCTATTTTTCCATCTTTATTTCTCTTTGCACTAGTATTCACAGTAGTAAATGCACAATGATATTATATCCCTGTCTTCAGCTGCTAATGAACAATCTACTAGATAGATATGTAGCTGTCACTTTGCTTCTAGGATCCATGGTACATACTGAAAGGACATTACAGGGTTTCAGAACTGTGAGTTTGATATGTGTAAATGTTTTTAAAGTTCTACTGACAACGGAAATTCATTCTGTGAGGTATACATCACTAGACTCATGTCAGAGTACATGATATTAAATTTCAGTCATTTTGGCATGCTGTTCTCCTGGCGATGTAGCAAATAACTTGGAAGCATTCAGGCAGCTTCTAATTTGATTTACAACAGGTTTTTTGACACAACAGCAAACTGAGCACATCCCAGTTCAAAATAGTGTATGGAAGTTAATTTTCCAGTTACTTTGGTGACATACAGGAATACTAAAGACCAGGTTTTCTGATTCTGCTCTGGAATAAATGTATCTATAAATTTCAAAGGAAACATTTTTGGGAAGAAAATAAAAATCACGTATCCATTATCTTCTCTAAGATTTGTTTCAAATGTGAGTCCTCACTTATTAACCTTTATATCACAGCATATCTTGCTATTCTGCTCTGCGTAATCCTGTCAGCTGTGCAAATTTGAGTGACTATCTTCAAGCGGCAGTTATGTAAAAATTCACTCATCATCAAAAATAAAAGTCAGTAATTTCAGTCAATCTTTGCATTGTTCAAAACCCCACTGACCAATCAGATGGCAGTGCTTTGTCTAGTGCTGATTATAACTTTGTGCCTCCATTATGCAAAGTGGATCATACAATGATCCTCAGTCACAGCCCTTCCTGCTCCTCAAACCTCTCCTAAAGAGTGTTAGGCAATTACCCTCTTATCACACTTGCACTGTCTGACAGTGAAGCACAACTGTGACCAGGGAAATATGATAAAACGTCATTGCCTGGAACGGATTCACAACTCTTGATAAATCCTCACGAGTCACTGCAAAGTTTCTCTTTCCACTTCCCACAGGGCTGCAGGACAACAGCACACACCACCCCATGGCTCAGGGTGGAGCAGTAAGAAACTTTCCCCTCCTCAAGTGCCATCAGCCTCAGAGAGAGATGCACAGTGAAATGCACAGTGAAACCAGCTCAGTTTTACACCAAGAGTTACAAAACCCTAACATAGAACTGAAAAAAGCTTTAGCAGGACAGGGATGTGTTATGGGTACTTTAAAATCACTGCTTGGGAAACCAAGCCCAATGCAAGGCACAGTCTGAGTTTCAGTTAGATGTTTGGCAAAAATACAGTAAGCTTGAGCTAGGACCTAAACCCATTAGTGATCTAGTTTCACACAGACTTAGATTTTAGGCTGTAAATGTCACCCAGCTCATGCAGTCATTAGTCATCCCTATGCACAATACATACATACAGACGCAAAATGAATGTGGTTGCCGACATATACAAAGAGCCCTTATGAACAACTATCTTGAACATTAATAATATGGATAGGAGAGTAAATTGGTTTCCATATATAGGAAACTCTCAAACTTCTTTTGCTAGAGCTGGGGTAGAACCTCTGCTGATACTTATATAAATTCAATTCTTGTATTTTTTTAATCTCAATGATTTTTCTCTGTACTTGAAGAATCCAGATAAACAGGGACTGAATGCTGAAATGCTATGACAAAAGAAATTGATATAAGATTTCCAGCCCAAGATTGAAGAATGAAAAATGGCTAGAGCACACGATTAGCATCCAAAGGCTAATTCCCTGTCTGCATACACCAACACAGTTCCATTGGGCAAAGAATTTGCTCCCCCAGTGCTGTGACTGCTGACCAAAATTGAATCTATTCTCCTACAGCATACTGCAGAATGGCCTGACAGCATCTTGCTGTTGCTTTTGCAAGTTCACAGCTAAAAGTGAGATAAAAGACCACATCAGAGACCCTCACATTCCCGTTTATCTTCACAGCCAAACCTGCACTGTTAGCTACTAGCTCTACCATGTCATGTCTTCTCCCACAGTCCTTGCATATTTAGCTGCCCCATAATGACTCATCCCCTTCTCCATCTGGAAAGAACATTCTCTCTGTATTCTTTTGAAGAGGGCTAATAAGCTGCCTGAGTCATCACCATTTTTCACATGGCCTGGTCTTAATGTTTCAGTACTGGCTTAGACAATATCCACTTGGAGGAGTTCTTTGCTCAGCAGCAGGAATGAAAATAACTTGACTCCCTAATGAAAATCTCAAAAACATCCCAACTACTAAAGGATAATGAGACATGGCCCTGATTGATTGCCTAATAACCTTTATCTAGATACTAATGAATGTAATAAATTGTTGGATTTATGCGCAGCCCCTGCTCAGAGACCATCTTTTAAAGCACCTACTTGGAGAACACAAAGTTGTGACATTCCAGCTTCAGTTTTACTGAGAAAAAAAAGGCCTGTGCAAGTGTAGACTTGAACTGACAATCAATCATCTGAGATGTTAAAGTGAAACTGTCTAGGAGAATAAATCAGTGTTAAGTAAAGTTTGAGTATTACTAGGGAAAAGAAAAACCCTGTCTAAAGGTTCAGACATACTTGAAGGTCAGAAGGGCCAGCCTGAACAGTAATATGGTTTTATCACTGCAGTTGTTTATTACAATACTTGGTAATTAATTAGTATCTTAAAATCAAGTCCTGGGTAGAAAATCTTCCTAGCCTGTCAGAACCAATTGTAAATTTGCAAAACTATCCTCAAAGCAACTTGGGGTATTAAATCCCAGCTCCAAACTCACAATTTCTTCAGTCCAGATTTCCAAAGGTATTTAAATATCTAACTCTCGTGTAAATCAATGTGCTGATTGTAAGGCTTTGTATCTGAAGTGCTTTCAATATCACTTAGACTTCCCAGATTTGGAAAGTAGACCTTGCAGGCTTGCTAATATTTGTATGCCATTTAGACTCTTACCTGTTATGCTCTAAAAGAAGGCAAATTAGTAAGAGATCTGGGATAAAAGCAGGGTAACCTATATAGAAGCTGTTTGGATTGCTAGTTCTCATATTTGAGGGGCAGAAAGTGCCTTATGATTTTTGGGTCACTTGGCATTTCCAGGTCTATTTTATTCCTCCACTTCTTTAGGGTACAAACTTGTGGCCAGTTTTTAAGGTGCTTTTGTAGCTAGAGGACTCCTTGCTACACACAGCCTGCATTTCTCCAGTTCCAGCAATAAAGTCAAACCTCAGTGTCAAACTCCAGTTGATCATCACACATATACCAGAAACGTACAATGTGTTCTGGCCTTTCCCCTCCAGCTCAAGGACACTGGCCATGCCCAAGAAGCACCTGGCAGCTCCCTCAGGCCATGGGCTCTGCTCCAGTCTCATTAAGAAAGCCAGTGGGTAGGATGAATCCAGCAGGATAAAACTGAGTCTAAAATGATTGGGGGTAGACTGATGGTAGCAGAGCACCTCTCAGTGGGACAGGGCACAGCCTATTGCTCTTGACATGATATGCTAAAAGCAAGCCTTACCCCATGATTGCTGTTAATAGATTTGCTGTACTTGGGGACCAGTTTTAGCACTAGCTACCTTCAAAAGAAAACAGATAACACTTCCAGCATGTGCATTGCAAAAACAATTTTCCCCTACTTTTTACAAACCTGAAACAAGTCCTAAGAACTCCCAGGACTGAAAACATCTCATGTGAAGGCAAGCACAGTAACATCAATAAAGCCTATTTACAGCAGCACTTATGAATCATGCTCATTTCACCAGTGCAAATATTAATAGCCTTTTACTTCTTTTTATGTTAGCATTGCTTGCCACGCAAAATCGATGTCAGTATAAATGAACAACGTACAAGAGAAAGTTTCCAATATCATCTCCACTTTAAGATTCTGATGTTGTTTTTCCGACTTTCTGAAAGATTCAATATAAATCAGTAGTATCTTTGTGGCAACACGAAAGCCCACAATCACAAATATTCATAGAAACAGCAAGAGATACACCTTTACTTTTCCAAAGAGAGTTGACTTTCTTGTGAAATTTACTGATCTGTACTACAGACCATTTGACTTTTATTCTCTGAGAGAGAACATTTAACTCTTACCAGATGATGGTCTCTACATGACTGCCTATTCCCCGTGTTGGGAAAAGCAGTGTTTCAGATGCTTTGTGTGGTGTTAACAATGTCTGCTCAAGACTGCAGAGAAAGCTGCAATAGCTGTAGCAATGATTTGTGAGCAAAGTGCAGTTACGCAGTCTCACCAGAAAGCATCTCTCAATGTGCAGCACAAGGTCTTTTAGAAACACCTCTACCTTGCACCCTGCTCTTCCTGGTGCCTAAAGAATTTAACCTACAACACTGGGTTCAATTGCTGCCACTGTAAAGTTACAGTATCTACCAAATAGAAATAACAGATGCATCTCCAGGATAGGTCTCGCAGGTGTAGCTGGGACTGGCAATATGTGAGAAACTCCAGAGCTAGCTAGTATCAGCAAAGTTACAAAGGAGACCTTGCTTAGGAAGGCAAAGCTCATTTATCACTTCTTTTAGGAAGCTGCACTCAGAGGTATGATTTTTTTCCAATTTCCTTTTTCTTTTGAAACCTTGAATAGCAAATAATTTTTGCAAGCACTGCAAAGTATGAAAATGTTTTCAAGGAGGAATCTCGGATGCTGGTCTGAGTGAGTGATGTTACTAATACTATTTTTTAAAATCCCACATTAACAGCTATTTCCAAAATTGGAAATCTCAGGGGTTTGACAGGTTTATTTTCTGAAGGCACCCATTTTGTGCAAATTAAACAAGTATAAAAATTATAAACATTTTTAAAGCTAAAAATACAGCTAAGGTTCAATTAACTGCTAAGATGTAGATACTGTCACTTCAGCACTATGTAATTTCAAACTGCAGTTATCTTGCTTTTATTTTTCTCACTATGCAGAGGAGGGAGGAATAAGAAACAAATTCTGCATTTTATTGTATCTAAATGCATGCTCCTCCTTGGAAACACAGAGTATAAACATAAATATACCACACAGTATGACTTCAATTATCTTATACTTCTGTCACACAACAGAGCTGTAAAACAGTGACACTAACTACCGAAACATGCTCTAACTAAATCACCACATAATGTTACCAGCATAAATACTGTCTCCATCTTCAGTCACTCTGTCTGTTATTATTGTCCACTAGACTCAAACAGCAGTCCACCGTGTCGCTTTCCAAGCAGATGACTTTGCTTTTTGTTACTTCTATAAATTCACTGACCAAGAAATTAAAATGATAATGGAAAAACATTAAAAAAGCATCAGATTAACTAATTAATGTCCAACCAACTTTTAGTAAAGGGGATGATAAATTTATCTTTATGATGTTGCTAAATACCAGGGAAACAGAACCACTAAAATTTTCTGCATGACTATGAATTAATGCTCTTTGAATAAAAGGAGTTAAAGGAAGCTATCCTGGTTTGTATATTAAGCTGAGCTTTGGTCTTCCTGCCTCATCATAACTAAAATGATTGATTTAACCTTAACAGTAACCATTAAGTATTAGGAAAACATCACTGCAGCAAGAGAGATACACGTGGGTGCCACCAGTTCAGTGACAGTATGTGCCCTGTATAAATAATAGGCTTAGCACTAGATTCATCAAAGGGAGCATAGGAAGATGTCTTGAAAGGGAGAGAGGGAAATGAATTCGATGAATCATGTAAGTGGCAGCCTACATCTTGAGGGAACAGTCCTACATACTGTAATTATGAATGTGTTACATGCAGAGTTTTATCAGGAAATGCTGATGAGCGGAGCTTAGAAAGAGCACGTTGGTGGGTACTCTGCCTGCGTGGTCCCAGTTCTGAGCCAGAGATTCTGAACCTGGCTGGGACAGGCTCCAGTGGGACTCAGAGTTCCACAGTCTCTTCTGCAAGTCACCATCTGGCAGAAGGAAGGAAATACGAGACTGCAGATGCACTTTATAAGGGTCATTATCTTGCTGCAGAGCTCCTGTCGATCACAGGTCAAAAGTGAAGCAGCCAGTCCCTCAGCCAAGCCAATCTTGTGTAATTTAGAGGAACTCATTTGCAGCTTCTTTCCAACTCAAGTGCACAGGACATTTAGCATTTGCATTTATAGAATAAAACCCACTCAAATAATTTAGAGAACCTATGTCTTCACAGGACATTTAGCATTTGCATTTATAGAATAAAACCCACTCAAATAATTTAGAGAACCTATGTCTTACAGTATTTAGGAGAAACATGGTACTAGGACGATTAATACTGATGCTAGCTGGACACATTTTTCTCTTTTTTTCCCCTCTTTCTTTCTTTCAAAGGCAGCAGGGGGTGGAGAAGAACTGCTGCCTGCCATCCATCCCACGGGACTGCCCCTTCATCACCCAGACTGGCTACCAGAGACCACCATCTCCCTCTCTTTTTCAGCATGCCCAGGGTTCCTTCTATTCAAAATGCATGTGTGTGGCAGGTGGGGAGCACAGTCTGCACTCACAGCCAGGTCCCTGCTGGAACAAGGATCTAAAATCCCCTCACAGATTTCCCCAGTTTACAAATATCCTGAAGATACTCATATTGAGAAAGTTATTTGGAAGCTCAAGAGCTACTGAAAGAGAGACAGATGCAATACTATCACATCACTGATTGTGTCATCCGAACAGCAAACTACACAGAGTAAATCCCCACTACAGCTTTCATAGCTCATAATTTATAAGCAACTCACAGACTGAGTTGTAATTACATATGGCATTCACTGAATAATTTCAAATTAATGAATGTGTTCATGAGTACTTAAAGCCCTTTCACAGATCATTCATACACAAAAATGGTGTCAGAAGCACCACAAGAACTTCTGGGAAATAGGCTTTCACTGGGGGGGGGGGGGGTGGTTATAAATCTAAATTCTCATTGAATCTTTCCTAAATTAAGAGAAGGAAGTCTTCTCATCCAGATTTAGATTATACACTTGGCTGGATTATCAGAGGGCCTAAATGAAGCTCATGCTATTGAAATCAATAGAAGAGCATAATGTTAGATACATTTAGCTTCTAGCTCACTATTGTGGCAATCCTCTTCATGCAGTGTCACAGCTCTAGTGGGAAAAGGGGTTATAACCACCTCCCTCCACAGAACCCTGCTTAAGCAGCAACAACTATTTTAAGAAACTACGTTCCATTTTGCCCTAATACTTTCAGGCACCATACCTGAAAATGAGTTGAGACAAAACTGATTAGCAATGAAGTCTAAATAGTATTGTAGGAACAGCCTTTGGCGTTGCAGCCATCTTTACTGAGGTACAAAATTAAACTGATGAGCTATATCACAACATTTTGTCACTACCAAGCCATTTCATTCTGCTACTTGGCTAGGAGGCTTTGCCCCATGTTGTTAAGCAGCTGGTCAAAGAAATTCAATAATACGTAGTTTTGGGAATTGATGATAATGAAGTGTTAAATGGGGAGCTAAACAAGAAAAACTAAATAAGCTGCAGCTTGGCCCAAGATGGGAAATGGAAGCTCCTTCACCCTTATACTTCCTTCTCTCCTCCAGCTACCCATGGGAAAGTAAGAACAATTTGAGGTCTTAAAGAATTCTGAAGCTCTTCCAGGTATTTCCACCAGCCACTTCTCCTTCAAACTGTGAAGCAGAGGTAAGGCAGGACTAGAAAGGATCTCCTAGGTAATCATTTTTCTGACTGTGAAGGAACAATGCAAATTCACAGATTATAAGATATCAAGCAATATTTTTCTTAAAGAATGACAAGACAGGAAATGGGATGTTCTGTATTTTCCATCTAACTTCTTCATATCTATCTCAGAAAATTCCCATGCAATAGATTTTAAGGCTCTGCTTAGTTTTTAATTTCTGATAACTTTTAAATGCTAGCCTACACTGTACACTTGAAAGTTTGACAGATCATAGAGATTTTCCTCAGGTAGAGCAATGGCTGCTGGAACCACAAGTGTAGCAGCTTTAATTTTAAACCCCACATTTTTCTCTATAACTTAAACATTTCCTTTAAGTGCCAAATAAAAGAACTGTATGATACAGATGACCTAGTTTTTACTGAGCTTCAGTGCAATGCCTATCAACTCTGTGATGAGTTGACATTGACCTGAACTAAAAAACATGTAGTTTTATAATAGCTCATTGTAAAGGTGATCATTTATTGTCACTGCCATATAGATGCCAACGGACTGATGGGGAGAAATTTCTAAACAACAAATAGAAGACAAAAATATTTTTCACAAGAGCATAAAAGACAGCATTTAGGGTGTATCAGGGATATTTGGTGAACCTACTGCTGAGTAAAATGCACAAGCTTAATAGAATACAATTAAAAATTAAATATTGTGTTATCATATGTACAACTTTGTCACCTAAAATTGATTTACCCAATACCTCTAAATGAATCATTTTGCTCTTCTTCACTTTCAATATACTTTATACATAAGAATACATTGCCCCAGGTTTCATGGGAATCACAAGCTAATCCATTGCTATCCTAGATGTCTACAAAGGGCTGACACAAAATTCCTGGTTCAAATGAGAGTATATTGATAGGTTTGCCCTTAGTTCACATTACAAGGAGATCCATGAGAATTGCAACTCAAATCAGTGATGGGAAAAATAAATGGCAAAAGAAATTACATTTATTGCCACTTCAAAAAATAATCATGAAATCAAATTCCCAGGAGATGGCATTTTTACTTTCTTTCCTCATTTTTTTAAGCTATTAACTCATCCCAGACTAGAAGATAATATTTAAGACCTCAAAAAAAAACCCATATACACTATTCCAGCTAACCTGGAATTTCTCCCTAAGGGAAGTAAAGCAGTGGCAGCAGCACACCAGGCTGACAATTCACATAAGGTGGCTGTTGCCTTCTTCCTGCCACATGACACAGAGCAGTCATCCAACTAGGAAGGCTAACAAGGTGAGGGAAAAGGCTCACATCCATGCTTCCTTCAGAAATCTGCTCCTGAGGCTCATCTGAAATCTTTCCAAGGCCTGATGAGACTTAAATGTTAGAGAGCAGTTTCGATGTATCCACAAACAACCACTGACCTGTGGGCTGGAGAGCCAGGTCTTTTGAGAACAGGGTACCTTTGGGCCCAAGCAGTATGTACACGTAGAGTGCTGCCTGTCCATAACCTTTCAATATCACAGAAACAACTGAGAGGAAACACACAGTCATCTTTTCCACTGACAGTTCTTCTGTAAGCTGTAATTTTGATATGAAAAAAAATACATTTTTATAAGCCAGGAAGAAGGCAGAAGAATACCTATTACACAGATGTCATAACTACTCTCCAGTCATTTGGTAAAATTCCCAAGAACACTTGTCATCATCTTTTTCATTTTCACAGTGTGCAGTAAAAGAAACACCTGTGAAAACAAATGTAAGGGTGATTGCACATTCAGTCTGAGAAAGTTACATTTTGCTATCCTGCAAAAATCAATGATGAACATTTAAAGCAGGAGATCAATGAGTGTCATCCACTGCTGTTTGGTTGGCAGAGCAGTGATCTGTGTTAAATGGCAGAAATCCTACACCTTCCAGCCAAGAGGTGACCACATCCTACTGGTCTCTCAGTCCATGCTCTTACAAGCTCTCGATGTCAAAAATTAAGATCAAGGGAAAGAAAACTAGATACTTTTACCTTCATATGGCACACCTCACCTCAGGAACAGAAAGCACTGGATCATACTGGAAAAATCCCATCCTCAAATTACAGAAACTAATCAAGGAAGAAAAATACTTTTTCAAAGGTCATATCCAATTCTATCATGTCTCCCTCGATTAAATGACAGTATTTGTACAAATCTGAATTTAAATCCTGCACTCTTCCTGGCTATCGGCAAAACTTCATGTGTTTTAACAGGAAAACAAAGAAAAAAGTTGAGCAGCATCTAAGTGCTCTTTCAAGAAAGTCTGTGCATATACATTATGTGTGTTCCTTCACCCTTCTTTAATTTTTCACACCTACAGAGCAAGTCCTTTCCAAGTCTCTTTTTTGCTTTGCATTAGCTGAATTTAATTGTAAGTGCTAACTGAGAAGTCTCCGAGTCTCTCAGCTCATTAGTGAAACATGCATCAAAAGAGTTAAGTAGGCTACTGACATTTTATCATCTTGTACCTTTAAGCTTATTTTAATGAGAACAGGTCCATTTTTTTTTTTTTAGTAAATTCATAAATAAATTTCCTCATAATGAATTGCCTCTCCATGAAATTTTAAGATGGATTTGAATTTGTCAGGAGATGGATGATTTCCTTTGTAATTAACTAATGTATCAAAAGGGATCATTTATAATATCTGTGGTCAACGTCAGTCAGAACTGTTACAGGGCAACACAGTAGGGCATGACTAATGAGCACATGATGGAATCAAAACTGACAGTCAGAGAAGTCATAAGTCTTTAATTTGCATCCTGAATTTCACATTTGAAATGGGCAGTTTGCATCAAACTGACGTGCTTTGTGGGCAATCTACAAGCTTGAAGTCAATGTCAAATCTGAAACATGTAGCTAGCCATCCCTCTCTTCAGAAAGTGGCTGGAGAATTGAACACTGATTCTCACAATCTCCTTACGTACCTGTGTGAACAGAAAGGCACCAGGACCTATTCCACTTCCATCAGCAGATTTTCTAAAATGTTATGTTTCTCATGAGTGCCCCTGAAAATTGAAGTATTGATTACATAATATAATAAAGTGATGGGTGCTCTACAAATACCCAAGATCAATAGGATTCTTTTCCTGCTTATCCTAGACAGCAACAGTCTGCATCTCCACTCTAAATATTGACTCCTCTTAGCTTAGCTCCTCTGCTCTAACCCAATTTGTTCCACCCCAGCAACTTTCTTACTCAGTCCTCTATATAACCACTCTCAAAATAAGGCTGCTTGAACATCTGACACTTATTTTCATGAAAGTTCTGCAACTCTTTTCAGTGTCTCCCAACCCTTCTATGAATGGTTATGAACAGACTGTGTTGTCTTGGAAAAGGAACATTACAGTGTAAACTCAGTTCTGTTACTCTAGTTCAAGGAAGTTCTGTTCAAACCTATGGTCAGTGCTGTAGAGGAAGGCAGACTGAAAGACCACATCTGCCTTTATGACATTTCAGTATCAAATGGGTTTAATCATGTCACAGTGTGGATGGGATGACTATGCAATCATGTCTCTGTCACATGGCCAGTCAATGCTCAGAGGAGAAAAAGGGGATGTAAATCCCATACTCTCCTCCTCAAATATCACTGTTCGAGTTTTTAAAAAAATGATGGCTATTAGGCTATGCATATATTCATTATCAAGCAGCATGGAATAATAGCTGATCTACACAGCAAAAGGGTGCTGAGGTCCTGATATCCATAATATGCATATTCCAGGGCATTTCTTCCACTTCAGACTAGCTGCAGTCTCATCCCATGGACTGAAGAAAGCCCATTTGCACTGGGAGTACTTCAGCTGTGTTCCTGGAGTGCATCTTCTAGTTTTGTTCTGTCTAGAAGGAATCCTCTTCACATACTTTGAGACTGCTTTCCAATGATAATCAAAGTACATATGCAGGGATGAGCTCACTAGCTTCAATATATGCTCCTGAGCTAAACCAAAACCATTAATATAGGCACACCTCACAATGAATGCAAAAGGTCCAAGAGTGTTAACATGCATGTTTGAAACCAGTGAGCCATGCCACATGCAGGACCATTCCTTTGTCTAACAGAGGCTAAGAGACAGGGAATGGTGCTGCGTTCACCTAGGCTCTGCCCAACAGCATGCATCTCCCTGGCTGGGCATGGAATCATGCTGTGTCCGTTCCTGGCTGCCCAGAGCGCTGCAAACACACATAATTAAGGGAAGCATAACGGTCATAAGAAGTGGGGTCACACATAATGGTAGGGAAAAAAGTTGACAAATATGACCTCCTGTTGACATCAGACCAAACAGCTTTCATAGGCCAAATTGCTCGGATGAATTAGGTATCCCTGAGGAAGTTTTATTGCATTGATTTTGTTTCTAACATCATCAAAAAAATGATTATAATTTAATACAAATACTTATAAAAAGTCACCACATCAATTATTGATTTAGTTTTGCTTCTAATACTTCTTACCCCTTATCCGACCTGCCCACTCATTCCTGGTTTTTCAGTCATAGCAGAATGAAACCTTACTGTCACAGTTAATACTACTATTAATAACAATGTGTGACACCATCCAGATCTGAGTCATGTCTTTCTGGCATAAAAGTTGTTTTTAGAACCACATGGTGCTAGGCCTAGCCTACACGCAGCTACAGAGACTGGACAGAGACGTTGGGAGCTTTACACACCATATGGAATGAGCAAAAATTAACCAGGAAGCACACAAAGGGGCTAGGAACACTGCCAGTATTTAAAGAAGGCATTCCCTCAAGTCTGGGGCATGCAGCAGATGAAGGAGAAAGCTTTTTGGATCAAAGCCTTCTGTATTATATAGCAAGGGCTCATTATGGCTCTGCTTGCCCTTAGAGGTAAAATTTTGGTTATCAGCTGCCACTTTGTGTTTAAAAAGCAGTCGTTCAAACATGATTTCTACACAGGGATAGCAAAGCTTGCCCAACATGAGGGTTAAATAAGGTCTGTGATACAAGAATTCCACTTTGTCAATGTCAAGAGACTACCCTTAATATTATAGCATGGATTTACTCCATACAACAGCAGCTTGTGTACATGGCAACATGCTGTATTTATGAAACTCTTTAACAAATATCCTCAATGGTTCCAAGCTGGGAGCAACCTAATGGAAATGTATTCTGCAATCTACATGCTAAATCATCCTTCTGAAGGTCATGTTTTTCCACCTCATTGTGTTTGAGTCAGCTCCTGGTAGATGGCCACATTTCCTGAGACACAGTGCCACAGAGGGCAAAATAAGGGGAACATTTTGGCCTATAATCAGAATACTTTTGCTTTCAGGGTTTTAAAAGCTTTAACAGCTACTTGGAGTCTCACATAGGGCAAGTAATAATGAGGCTTGTTAAGGAGCACTCAAAAAAAAAGAAAAATACAGCCAGATGTATTTGGTGCATTATTCTTCCGCAGAGGACTTTTTTTCACCTACTTTTTTTGGTAGTGTGAAGGCTAGTTCAGAGCCAAGGAACTCAGTGACATTTTTCAGAGGAAGGATGTATATCTGCTCTTTTTTATTTTATCTTTATGAGCCTGCTGAGAGACAAAGTGGAAGAAAGGATTTTAAGTTCCTATACTTGATACTCATTTCAGGACAGAGTACTTAGAACATTTAGTACTTTACAGTCAAATATATGTCTATTTGGGTTTCACACACCAGATTTTCATTTGCAATGTCTGTATTTCTCACTGTAGATCTTTAAAATCTATTTACCACTGCCTCCATAAAGTATGTGATACATTATGTGGAAGACCAAAAAGACACGTTGATTTATTTTATACACACATAAACCTTTTTTTTTTTTTATTTTTTAAATTTTTGTCTTCTCAGTTCTAAATAAAACAATGTTGCATTAAGGCCTAAGGCCAATTCAAAACCTCTGGTAGTCAGTAGTCAATAAATACTTTCTCTTTGTAAGAGGGTATCAAATATGTATCAAGTAAAACCACTTGCAAATCATGCTGAATTAACTGAATTGCTTCAATCTAAATCCAGACATTTTCTAATTTTTTTAGTAAAAATATTTCTTGTTATGATTTCAAAATATACTATTAACTGTTTATTAAAATTAAGCCTACATTCAATTCTAATGTTTTGGGGTTTTTTTCCCCCATTTCTAACCTTTTCTGTGTTTTAATAATTTTGCAGGCCAAAATATCTGTTGCTTAAGCAGCTCAGGGTACATCTAATCCTAGACAAACCCAAAAGAAAGATGCTGTATTTTCCATAAGAGATACTGTTCTCTCATAGGACCATAACTACATATGCTTATGACTGTCTGTGTGATCACTAAATCTAATACAACCTGATTTAATCTATTCAGAGAGTAATTCATGCCACTCGCTTCCTCCTCCGCTGAACCATTCTTCAAACTGTACATTAGAAAACATGCTCAAAGAATCACAGAAATGTTGGTTGGATGGGACCTCTGGAGGCACTCACCCATGTCACTATCTAATACACTCACCCTTTTTAAATAATAACTGAAAAGTAAGTAACTGCCTGTTGAATAACATACCACACAACATGTAAGCTGTGGGCAAAACCAGGCCCTAAGTAATGGCACCAAATGTTCTTAGGCTAAATTCAGTCAAACACCAGTTTTGGGTATAAACAATGCTCTATTTGCCAAATTTATTTCTCTGCAGATTTGTCTATGTATGTTTAAAATCCCAGAGATACTTCCAGTCTCTGCAGTGCAGCAGATGACTGTTGCTACATTAGTTAAAGTAATACTGCCCCTTAACCCAGCATAGGAGAGGGCCATATGAGAAATCCACCCATACAAACAAAAGGAGGGAGCAGTAAATGACCTAACAGCTCTCTCTGTCTCTAGGTCCCATGAATAAACCCTGCTGCATCAGCAAACTGGTGACCTCCACTGCATAGCAGATTGCTTCTCACAGTGAGGTAAACCACAGAGCCCAGCTGATCCTATTCTAAATTAGAGGCAACAGTGAACACAATGAAGGTAGGTTACTACAGAGGGCTATTAGGAAAAAGCTGCAGTCAATGCAAATCTCGGGAGATTCATTTGTCTTCTACAGTATAGATATTCTGAAGGTACTTTTACATATATGTTCTGACTGTGATTCCAGTTGTGACTAGCACCTCAATGTTCATAGACACACCTGGGTCAGAGTTTAGTTAGCACAGGTAGCAGTATCAGTGAGGATGCCACTAAGGAATTCCTGGATTTCAGTGCCAATCTCCCTGGTAGCTTTGGTGCAGGTTCATACAAAGCACAGCCTTCCCTGCTCTGGGGAACCTACGCCATCTCAATGCAAGCTACTCAGGTGTGCCACCTACATGTATCCACACACACATGCCACCTGCCTACAGGATAAGCTAACACAGTCTGGTTTCAGGATCCAGTTCCTACAGACTTTAAATAATAGAATCATAAACTAGTTAGGATGTGTCTCAGCTCAGCCCGTGGCCTTCAGTCCCTGACCGAGCCACAGTGTAGCTCTGCCTTTCCCTGTCTCCTGAATGTCTCTGGGACCTGCACTGCACAGAGATGCTCCCCTGGGTGCATGCCCCAGGCCTAGGGCATCACTTGTCATGCATAACTGTAGGCGTAACATACCCTGCCCAATTCTAGTCTACACCAGATCTAGTGCAGTCCGTTCCATTCTGGTCCGTTCCATTCCATCCTATTCCCTGCGCTCACCCTGAGCTGAATGACAGTGAAACTGATTTATCTGCAATGTCAGGGGTTTTCAGCTCCGAAAACACTTTCAAGAACACAAATCACAAGGCTTTCATGTGCAAACAAGATTTTATTTTATTATTTCATTTGATTTTGGTTTGGTCTCTTATAGTTTACGTACTTTTAGAATCACTACATCCTAGAATCATAGAATAGTTAGGCTTGGAGAGGAGCTCACGAGCACCTTCTTGCAACCACCCTGCCATTTTCAGGGATGCCTCAGAAGAGAAACAGGTTGCCCAAGGCTCGGTGCACCCTGGTCTTATACCACGCCAGGAAATGTCACCTAAGGGTCTGTACAACGTGGTGTCATACGTCGCCATAGGATCACATCCAAGGGACTGTACAATGTGGTGGTACATGCTGTACATCGCCATGGGAAGAAGCACACACAGCTTCTTTAGGCAACCTGTTCCAGTTCTCAGCACCCTGACGGCAGCCTGACACTTCTTCCTTATATCCAACATGAAACTTTGATGCTATTACTTAAGAGCATCCTCACCGACCACACACTAATGTGCAAGAAGTAGAAGGCGCGGGGCAGCACGGGCTATTTCCCAAAGCATGACACCTATCGATGATAAGCACACAACTGACTTCCACCACTCGCTCGTTTGCTGCGCTTCCTGGCCAGGGATGCAGGAAAAGTGCTCGCGCTCCTGCCCGGCACTGCTGTTGCACACAGGGAGAGCTGAAGAGTGGCAACTGCTGATGGGGCAGCAAGGCTGGAGCC